>NC_063162.1:38403967-39036189 GCF_023159225.1 Perognathus longimembris pacificus
CTTCTTTGATGTTTAAAAACATTTAGTTGAAAATAAAACTTATTGAACTTGTTTTCCCTGATTTCAGACACATAATAATACTTAGTGACTTTCATTTGTGTCAGAATTATTTCTAATGAATAGCTCCCTCAAGCCTCAAGTGTCTGAGGAAGACGAAAGTAACTTTGGGAATGCTCCCCCAAGACCCTCATCTCCTTTTCCAGGAACTTACTTTGGAGGTAACTAATGTACCCTGCAGTTTAATCATGCTTCCTGGTATGGTCCTATTTCTCATGTCTAATGTAGACCTCTGCTACCAATATCTTAGTCTTCCATCTTCAGTAAGAAAAGGAGAGTAGCAGATTTTCTGTGTCTTGAACAACACTATAATTGACTTATCCCTTCTATCTAGGGGGTAGGACATCATTTTCAGGATAAATTATTCCAAAAGATTCTAACTTTTCTCTGAAACTCTTCAGAGAGAAAACCAACTTTACAATTATACTAAATAGTTTTTATCTTTCTACCCACCCCTGGCCAATAAATTTTGACTTCTGAACTTTCATGGCTCATGTTGCTCATGTCCATCTCACTGCCATGAAAAAAGCAGGAGCTAATGTTCTCATACCTGGTATAGGAACAGGGTAGGGCTACTGAAAACACTAATCAGTCAGGCCATATCACCCTGAACGTACCTGATCTTGTCTGAAAACACTAAACATTTCATAGTAGAACATAATGATTGAACTTAGCGACTCATGCTGTCTCTCATCTTTCTTACTCATAGCTGGTGGTCTAGCACTTGAACCATGCCTCTAGTCTAGCATTTTGCTGGTTAATAAGAGATGGGGACTTATAGAGTATTCTGTCTGGGCCTCAACCTCATGAGTAGTTAAGATTATAGGCATGAGCCATCAGCGAGTATTCTCTACTTCAAGGAAAGCCAATGTTTAAAACTACATTTCTAGCCAGAAAAAAATCATATAATCTAACAGTAAATCATATAATCTCAGACCAGGGCTGGGAATATGGCCTAGTGGTAAAGTGCTCGCCTCGTACACATGAAGCCCTAGGTTTGATTCCTCAGCACCACATGTATAGAAAAAACCAGAAGTGGTGCTGTGGCTCAAGTGGTAGACTGATAGCCTTGAGCAAAAAGAAGCTCAGGGACAGTGCTCAGGCCCTGAGTTCCAGCCCCAGGGCTGGCCAAAAACAAAAAAACAAACATATAATCTCAGACCATTCAATTGATTGCCTCACTTTAAAGATAAAGACACTGAATTCCAGAGTGGCTCCGTGATTGTGAACTGATACTGTTCTGCCTAGAATTTGTAATGAGGTTCCTTTAACAAGCATAAAGGAGTAATTACCTAATGATTTAATTTTCACAGTGAGATCCCTTTGTGACTTTCAAAGGCACATTCATATTGTTCAATAAGAGGAAGATAATACTTATGAAGAATGATGGAATAATTCCTACTTCCGGTATTTACTATTTGTAGATTCACATGAAGGGGAAGAACTTGCATCAGGCTGCATAAGAAAGAACCATTTACTAGCCCAGGGCTAATCATGGTAACACTTCTCTGGATGGAACTTCAAACTATGGAAATGCCTGGAAATTATGGCTTATCCTGTCAATACTAGCTGGCAACTAAGGATCCATCATGAGCTAATAGGTCAAGACCTTCTGTGGGGTTTGAGTAGGCCAACAACAAGACTATTATGAACTGATAGGTCAAGACCTTCTCTGCCTTCTGATTCTAAGGTGATAGGTTTGTCCCAGCTGAGAGCATTCAAAGACGTTATCTGTGATGCTGATGGCTGAAGCTGGGGGATGCTGTGAGCTGAGTGCTCATAACACCTGCTTGGTCTTGGGAGTGGTCCTCTACTTATGTGTGAGCTTTGCAGCCAGACTGGGGATCTTCATCTTTGGTGAATTTGTGTTCCTGATACCCACCCACAGCCTTCTCATGTTTTGTCTTCCATGAATGCTCTGGGAAGTTTGGGGGAGGTACAGAAAAGAGGTCTGTATAGTCAGGTGTTTTTCATGGATATTCTCCAAAGACAAAGGGAACGTATCACTCATGGGTTTTTGTATGGCTTGCAAACTAAAGCCACCCTATGCATTTTTAAATGGTCAGAAAGAAGTCAAAAGGAGGACAGTATTCTGACATGTATAAGTTACATGCCATTTAAATTCCAGCACTCACAAGTAAAGTTCTGTTGGAACACAGACTCAGAACTGCATCTGAGTACATGGCTTTGCTCATTTTGCACCACAGTCAGTATCTGGGAGAGACCACACATCCAGCAAACAAACTTAGGGCCCCTTTCCAGAGTAAAGGCTCTGGGGCTGGCAGCTGAGGCCTATGATGCACCTCCAATAAAAGGGCTGTGCCTTCCTGCTGTCTGATTCTGAGGTTGAAAATGGGCAGAAAAACCACCCACGGTCTCCTGTAGAGTCTTTCTACTCATAAGCTTTGCAGGACAAAAAAAAGCCACAAAAATAAAATAAAAAGTTACCCTTTCCATGTAATAATTTAAAATATTAATATAATCTTTATCCTCTCATTGTGTATCACATACAAACTATTGAGAACCAAGACATGTATTTCCCCAATTTTCTTTGTTCAACATTGAACATGAAATGCTTTTGTAAAAGTGGAAAATAAAATGGCAACAGCATCTACTTCACTGAAGAGGCTACTGAAAACTTGGAGTAACAAAATGTGCCTTCCCTCCCCCTTGTTTTCGTTCTTTCTTCCAAAAGAGGCCATGACACAGGCATTTCTCACAGAAACACATGGAAAAAACAGCTCACTGGGCTTTTGAGAAGCAAATGATTTAATCTACAAGGGCGCCTTCACACAGTCAAAGAGTCTGGGTGGGTCCTGTTCAATATGTTCCATAAGCTTCTTCAGGACATAGTCCACCCTCGTTTATGGGCAGACACCACACAGAAAACAAAGAAGAAAAGTCCAGGGACTCAGCTTTGACAGGCGGAACCTGGCAGAGGAACCTGGTTGTGGTAGTCTCCTGTAGGGACCACGGGGGAGGAATTCCACAGGGTGACAGTGTACTTGAGGCAGTATGGGCACAGAGCCTGACTCCAGTTCCTCAAGCCTCAGCCTCCATCATCTAAAACCTGGATAGAAAGTGACTGCATTGGGAGGTTATTTTTCCTAACAAGACGTTATTTTTCCTAATAAGATGGTAGTGACATTGAACCTGGAAACTCGATGCCCATCTGGCTTCTCTGTCACTGGATGTCTGAGGGAGCTTTTGGGTATGTGTGCATGCATGTGCATGTGTGTCTGTGAGTGTGGGTACTCCAGGGCCTGAAGTTAAGATCTTGCATGCTTGTTCTGCTTTTTTGCTCATATCACAGCAAGTGAAATAATAAGACTCAAATCATTCATCCAGTTCTGCATTTTGCTGGTTAATTGAGAGTCTGTAGGACTTCCAAGTGTGACCCCCCCAGGTCTCAGCCTCCTGAGTAGTTAGGATTCCAGGTGTCTCTGGCTCCCAATCCGGGGGTTCTTTTGGGTCCATAGCCTCCTCCACAACAGTTCTACTCTTTGGGCTCTGTCCCCATATTCCTTCAAAGTCCTGCATACCGAAGAACTAGAATAGATGGACTCAACACACTGTCCCCATTTCTTCACTTTTGCCAATGTTCTATATGCAAAAAAACAAAATAAAGAAGATACAAAATATCATGTATAATAATACATCTCCAACTCTTCTCATATATGCATATTTATCACTTGCACACTTTACAGATAACTAAGTATAAAAAGATGCTACCATTATGAAGACATGCAAGCTCTAGGGAGCTCTTTATGAACTCACAGGCTGTGTTCAGTATAGTCTAGAGCAACAGAATAGAGAGATATTTCTTTAGTATTTCATATCCTCTTGAAGACACCCATACAAAGCATGCACACAGTGTACTTCATAATCAGATTGATTATTAAGTATTCACTTTCAATTCCTTCTCTGAGGGGCTCCAATGAATGATAATATTTTTAGCTAGAAGAAACCAACTATTTCTGGCATCTTTTGTAATCAAGGCTTTGAAGATTTTGAAAATATAGTGAAAGAACTCTGTGGGGTTTGAATAGGCCAACAAGAACTTTAAAGCTGATGAGCTCTTAGCCTTGAGTGAAAAAGCTCAGAGAGAGTGCCTAGGCTCTGAGTTCAAGCTCAATAATCGGCTAAAACAAAACAAAAAGACGAACTTAGTATTGTGCATTTGACATTGACAAATTACTCTAGGAAGATGTCCTTAAAAGATGACTGTTTCCTCCTTCCATCTCTCTAAAGATTCAAAGAGGGCTGGAATAACATGAGACAAGAAAACCATACTCTACTTGATACTTATGAATATAGAAAAGTAATTGTAGAAATACATCAATCCCATTTAAAATAATCTCTCTTACGTTATCAGAAAGAAAATATAAGTGAAAAACAAGGGGATAGAGTTAGGTTTGAAAAAAGTCAGTCATCCCACAATTAAGCATAGCAGTTTCCATGAAGAAATCCGTGAACACAATTTCTTTACAAGTTTTTTTCATAGAGCAATACACACACACACACACACACACACACACACACAAAAAAAAAAAACCAGGTCACATCCACAACCACACATTATATAAAACATAGTGAATGTTTTTTAATCTTTTTTTAATAAGTGAAAGTACTAACTACTAATCTAAAAAACTATTATTGGAAAAAATATAGATGATTTGTTTGGTTGAAACAGAATAAAAGCATAAATAACCAATTAATACCAGGAACTAAAAATGTGTGAGTTAACAAAAAGTTCCAGAGATAGGCCGAGAACAAATTAATAAATCAATCTGACAGTAGTTTATGAAGCAATAACTTTCCTGTCAGGAGTCTCAACATATAACTTATATAGATCTGAAATCGGATTCAAACACAAATAGCTCCAAATGTCTAAAATACATAGAAATATTAAAGCTTTCATCTTCTTCTGTACTGAAAATTTTATCCAGAAATTAAAAATGAGGGGCAGAATACAATATCTTCATGCATCACTCTTATCTTCAAGTATCTTTTTTTTTTTTTCCAATTCTGAGAATCTGAGGGCTCAGTGGAATAAAGCACACAATGAATGATCCAATACCCTACAGAAAAGATCTGGGAATGTCATTAGTTTGAAGAAAAGAAAACATTAATGACATCATCCTGCCTTCCAACTAGCTTCAATCTCTCAGGAAAAAAAAAAAAAGGGCTGGGAAGCAGTAGTCAGTTGTTAGCTATTGGAGAAAAGAGAACTCCTCCCATCAACAAACCAGAATTGATGGAGAAAGGCCACCTGTGGTGGTGGTTGTTTAATTACAAAGACTTATGGAAAGGCTTCTTTATTTCTAAGCCAGATGGAGGTCTGGTTGCTACTGACTTAAAAGCAATGTGCAATCAAAACAACACAGACTAGAATTAAGAAAGGAATAAAAGTAGATTTGGAGATGGGTTCTGCAGAAATATTTGTTGTATAGGAACAGGCCCATTTGCACTTCCAGGCAGTTAGATGTAGACAGTTCTGATTATTTACTGAAAAAAATCACACTGAAATATAACCTGACTGCTACTTTTAAAAAGTTAGTTCTTTATGTTTAATAAACTAAACGTTAATTATATATTTAATATTTATGCATAGGGCAAGAGAGACAGACTAACCGTTTGTGTGTGTGTGTGTCTGTGTGTGTGTGCGCGCGCGCATGCACACGCCTGTCGTGAAGCTTAAACTCAGGGCCTGATCACTGTGCCTGAGCTTCTTTTGCTCAAGACCAGTGTTCTAACATTTGAGTCACAGTGCCACTTGTGGCTTTCTTGAGTAATTTAATAGAGATAATCATCTCACAGACTTTCCTGCCTGGGCTGACTTCAAACTGCAAACCTCAGATCTCAGCCTCCTGCAATCTCAGCTAGGATTTCTAAAAATTAAAGTTAAAAATTACCCTATTTGAGTATGTGTATAACTTATGTATGCATGAGTTTATATCTATATCTAAATAAAACCATCATTGCCTAAACTCTCTGTCTTCACCTAATATATCTTCTCTGTGCCCCCAAAACATTGCACAACCCTCTCTATATCCTTTAAAAGGTACTGTAATATCTTACTTGGGGCTTTGGAATTGCTCTTCTCTTGACTTACTCTGCTCGCATCCTCTGGATCACGGTAATCAATTTCTTCTCAGTAGATAACAGGATATGTATTGCTTCCTGAGATGTCCTGTCCTGATCACCCAACTAAATTAAGTCTGAAATAACTACCATTTCTGCATAACATTGTTTGATCCATTTTCCACTTGGTGGCTCATAGTTTTACTCCTTTCCTCCAGCCTCATTGAAATTTTAGTTCTTACAGTGTTTACAACAAATCAAAGAAAGGCTGGGTAAATGGGATTGCATTAAACTGCAGAGTTTCTGCATGGCAAAGGACATAGCTAGCAAGATAAACAGAAAACCCACAGACTGGGAAAAGATCTTCACTGGCCATACAACAGACAAGGGCTTCATATAAAAATATAACTAGACCCCCCAAAACTTAAACCCTCCAAAAGCAAATCCTCAGTGAAACAACCACTCCATTAATAAGTGGGTTAAAGAATTAAAAAGAGACTTCACTGGAGAGAAAATAAGAATAGCCAATAGACATCTAAAGACATGTTCAACATCTCTGACCACAAAAGAAATGCAAATCAAAACGACATTGAGATTCTGCCTCACCCCAGTTAGAATGGCCATTATCAAGAAAACAAATAATAGTAACAATAATAATAATAAATAATAAAGATGCTGGTGGGGCTGTGGCCAAAAGGGAGTCCTACTACACTGTTGGTGGGGATGTAAACTTGTTCAACCATTCTGGAAAGCAGTATGGTGGCTCCTCAAAAGACTAAACATAGAGCTCCTCTAAGACCCAGAAATCCCACTCCTGGACATTCATTCAAATGAACACAAACAAGACCACAGTAAAGCTGCCAGCACAACTATCTCCACTGCAGCACTATTTACCATGGGTAAGATATGAAACCAACCCAGATGCTCCTCAGTAGATGAATAGATCAAGAAAATGTGGTACATATACACAATGGAATTTTATGCTGACATCAGAAAGAATGACAGTGCCCCATTCATAAGGAAATAAAAAGACTTGGAAAAAATCATATTAAGTGATGTAATCCAGACTTAATGAAACATAAGCTCCTTCATTTGTAATTATTGGTATATGTCTAGAATAGTTCTAGCGAAGGATCAAAATAGTTCAATAGCTATGTACAAATGACTATATAAAATGATGCTAATCAAAATGAACTCCAAAATATGGAGACAAGAGGTTTTGTTTTTTTGTTTTTAATGTACTGTGTGAACTCCTTCCTTCCTTCCTTCCTTCCTTCCTTCCTTCCTTCCTTCCTTCCTTCCTTCATTCCTCCCTCTTTCCCTCCCTCCTCCCCTCCCTCCCTCTCTCCTTCCTTCTTTTCTTTCATTTTTACCAGTCCTGGGGCTTGAATGCAGAGCCTGGGAGCAGCCCCTGAGCTTCTTTTCCTCAAGGCTAGCACCCTAACACTTGAGGGCCATCTCTGGCTTTTTCTGTTTATGTGGTATTAAGGATGCTAGGCAAGCACCCTATCACTAAGCCACATTCCCAGACTTCTTTTTTCTTTCATTTATTTCTCTTCAGTTTATCCCCTGTTGTCACTGTTTTTTTTGTTGTTGTTGTTTTGATACCCTGTGTCTTGTATATATGTTTATCTGAATTTGGAAAGGGAAGGGGAATAACAAAATGGTGAGAGAAAGGACAAAGGGTGAACCAATGCAACAGTGATACTCAGAAGACAGTATGTTGGAAATGAACTTTACAACTCAGGGAAGCGGGTAGTCAGGGTGGGGGGAGGGAAAGTGGGAGACAACAAGGTACACTGTAGCAATGTTCGACATGTACTCATTACCTTACTTACGCATCTGTAACCTCTCTGTATATCACTTTTACAATAACGTAAAATAAAATTTAAAAAATCGTAACAGAGAGAGAGAGAGAGAGGGAGGGAGAGAGAGAGAGAGAGAGAGGGAGAGAGAGAGGGGTGTTTTAATGGGTCACTGGCTCATGCCTGTAATCCTAGCTACATAGGAGGTTCAGATTGGAGGACTGGAATTCAAAGCCGGTTCTGGCAGGAAAGTCTGTGTGATTTTTATCTTCAGCCAATTACCAGAAAACCGAAAGTGGTACTGTGGCTCAAAGTTGTCAAGTGCTAGCCTTGAGTGAAAAAGCTCAGAAAAAGCACCCAGGCCCCGTGTTCAAGCCCCATGACTGATAACCAATAAAAACAAACAACAAAACAAGAAACATGTTTGGGGGCCCAGAATGTGGTTCTGAGGCTGGATGTGAGCAGAAGCCAAAGATAAAAACAAAAAAGAAAAAAGCAATGTGCAGGACAAGGAGTTTGGCCTAGTGGTAGGGTGCTTCCGTAGAATACACAAAGCCCCAGGTTGGATTCGTCTGTACTGCATACACACAAAAAGCCAGAAGTGGCTCTGAGGCTGAAATGGTAGAGTAATAGCCTTGAGCAAAAAGAGCTCAAGGACAGTGTCTAGGCCCTGAGTGCAAGCCCCAGGACTGGCAAAAAAAAAAAAAAAGCACTGTGTATGGCTCAAGTGGTAGAGCACTTGCTCAGTAAATTCAAGGCTCTGAGTTCAGTTCCCAGTACCACAGAGAAGAAAAAACACAGAACTTCTAGTTCTCTTTTTCAACCAGAACAGCACCAGAAATATAGTAGATACTCAAATAACATTTTTAAATGGCTATAATGGATCAGCCTTTATAGTATGTGGACTGAAATTAAAGAAGATAGCCTTGAGATAGTTACCTGGGGGTTCTTCAAATTGCTCAAAGAAGGTGAACATATCCTAGACTGAAGGAAATCTGGCAAAATTTGTTCTAGAAATAATCTTTATGGAGACAGCCTTAGTAAAGGGGAAAAAGAAAACTATTTCTGAGTTTTCCTTTTGAGTTCAGCATTGGCCTGGGTGCAATATATTGAAGAGATAGGGAAAAAATAATTCTACTTATTTATATCAAGAGGCTCAAAGGGTATTGCCCAGAGCAAGGGTGAACAGAATCAAACCTTTTATAAATGTTGCCAAATGCTAGATGTGCCTTATGATGTGCTAGATGTGCTAGATGACCTTATGAATGTACTTATGGCTGGTTCAGATACATGGATACCATAAATAGTTGTTTCCTACATTAAAGAGTTTTGGCAAGATGGGCATGGTCCCTTTACTTATTCACCTTGTCACATCATAGCAGTATTCAAATAACAGACACTAAATCCAGGCCTACCATGGACTTCATGCCAGTGACCTTCTATTCCTGATAATGAACCCACAGAAGAAAAAACACTTATCAAAGGTGCTAGTGAGTTATATATCTTCCTTCAAGAAAACTCTTACTAGGATATGCACACATACAATATAAAAAACAAAAGAAGCACTCAACACCCCTAATTCGTTGTAGTATTTATAAGACTTTCATATAAAAATCCTGCCTCTTAAGAAAATCAGGTATGTTTAGGCAAAGCCAGCTCCTTGCTTCCATGCCATAACAACTGGCTACCTGAGAGCCAAAGCTTTGACCTTGAGCTGGGTATGTTCTCTAGAGTTTGCTCTGCCACCCAGCCTGCTCCTGGGGAGATTGCCTCCTTTGTAGTTTCCTAATTCCTAGCTATCAAAAGGCTAGCTGAACTCAGCTGGATCCTGCCTAGCATACAGGCCAGATAGGGAAGCTGGGATGGACACTTGCTGGGAAGGTCAGTCATGGAAGTTGTGGATGGTCTCTAGGGACAGCTGTTCTAGTCACATTGCATCTCTTTCACTTAGCAAGACACCTGAGAGATGCTGATTGATGTGATAGGACAGAAATGAGTATATTCTGACAATGGTCTTTGCTTCCAGAGCCCCAGGAATAAACATAGCCTTTGTGGAGTCAATACTTTTTGGAGAGAGATCCTCAAGAGATTATAAAGTTTCAGTCAAAGCTACAGGAAGCCAGTGCCTTCTGAGTAAGATATGAATCATAGGAATAGGAAAAATCACATTTCTGGGTAGCAACCATGTAAGACAGAGTAGGGACTGCAGGAAAAGAGTGGTGACTAATATTATGTGTAGAGTAATGATCACGTGCTGGTTTTACCTTATCAGTTTGTCTTTACTGCAGAAAAGAGAGCTGGAAGACATCCATCTCCTATTGCCTAGGACTTAACTCTTCCTATGTTCCAAGACCAGTAATTTTATCCAACACCAGCCATCAATCACCCTATTTTCTTGAATCTTAACTTTGACTCTCCCCAGGAGACAATCAGGACATTCCTAAAATATTCTTTCTAGCATCTCAGATCTTATTTTGTCGGCTATCTACCTTAGTATCTTAGACAAAAGGAGCACCTCCATCCCATATGCAGCTGACTATAATCTCTGATCCTGTTTCCCTTTTCTGACTGGCTTTTCTTTCAAGTTGAACTGATATGTATCTCAGTTACTTTATTATCTACCTCCCTTCTAGAGTGTAAGTTCTTCTCAGACAAGAATATGCCTGTTGGTTCCTGAGGCATTCCTCATAGGTCAAACAGTGCCTGTTATTCTGTAAATATTCCGGAATTGTTGAATAAATAGCATTTATAGTGGTAGTGACTCAGATGACAAAATTTTTGAATCAAGTAAAAAAGGCCAAATTTTCAAATTATATAGCTTTTATCAAATGATATCCACTTATTGCATCCAATGTAGATATATACAGTGTTGATGTTATTAACTGGACATTGACAATGCATTCTAGTTACTTCACTTTGTATTCATTTTTCCAATTAGAATTCATAATACTGTTAAGAACTGCTGTTACTTCTTTTTTATTAGACTTTTTTCTTTATTGTCAAAGTGTGGTACAGAGGGGTTACAGATTCATATGTAAGGCAGTGAGTACATTTCTTGTTCAACTTGTTATCTCCTCCCTTAATCTCCCCTCCCCCTTACCCTCTCCCCCCAAGAGATGTGCAGTTGATTTACATCAAATGGTTTTGTAAGTATTGCTTTTGGAATGGTTTGCATTTTATTTTATTTCATTTTTTTCGCCAGTGCTAGGGCTTGGGACTCAGGGCCTGAGCACTGTCCCTGGCTTCTTTTTTCTCAAGGCTAGCATCTGCCACTTGAGCCACAGTGCCCCTTCTGGGTTTTTCTATATATGTTGTGGTGAGAAATCGAACCCAGGGCTTTATGTATGCAAGGCAAGCACTCTACCACTAGGCCATATTCCCAGCCCTGGTTTGTATTTTTGTACTTTGCTGTTACTTCTTTACAAGAGAATTGCCCAGGGTCTCTTTACTATACTATTGTGTTATACTGAAGATAATTTTCCAGACATTAGTCTCAATAGAAGCTAAGCAAATTTTATCCTTAAAAATGGCACTTTTTTCAATTGTGTTATGTACACAGAGGCAGGCTTAAGCAAGGTAGGACATACTCATGGGAATCCTTGGAATTCTATGAGTTATACATGACTCACTGGGAAAGAAATAAGCATTTTTCTAGAGAACCAACACATAACTAAGAAACTACAAAAATGTATCTCATATTGAAAACCTGAGCCTTACTTTTAAGGTTGGACAATAACTTCTACATAAAGTGTAGACCATGCTTACTCTTAGGGCTCATTCTGTGCTACATGCTCTGTTCTGATGTCTGCATTTATTAGCTCATTTAATTTTCACAATGACCTTGTCAGATAAGCACTGTGACTGGCCCACATTGTCAGTGGGATGGTCCTACTATACACTAGGCTACTTGTAGTCTCTGATGTTAGACACACAAGTGTCAGACACAAAGCTGGGAGTAATCTCAATAGGCCATCCACAGTGCCCATGACCTGAACCTTTATGCAGCCAGCTTTCCTAGGCGCTACTTGTTGACCATTAGGGTCATGAGGACAGCTACTTAGAAGTAATCTTGGCAACTGAAAATTTAGTTTCAACATACCACATAAACAGCTAGGTTCCTGAAAAGCTGAAGTAAAATTGTGGTCCTGGACATGCCCTTTCTCTTCAGCTCTTTGTAACTATTGAGAATGAATCCTTTGCACAGATGTGTGCACATAATTCATTATTGAAAATGACTTAGTAGGAATGTGATCTCCCAACTTGAAGTAGAGAACCTTACTATGGGGTCCTACAGTGATAAACTAGTCACTCCTTTACTCTAAGGAAAGACCTTGGGAAGATAAGTTTGGTATAAGACATAGCTGAGTGGCTTATCTGATGTATCTGGCTCTACGAGCCTTGAGACACCTCAAGAAACACTACAGAGAAATGAAGAAGTGAAAAAACAAGAGGGCAGTCCATTAAAGTTGTATGACCAAACAAGTTGATAGCATGGGCATGAGCTCAAGCTTTGGGAAATGGAGGGAAATACAATATATACACTTTAAAGGTCTCTAAGGGGTGAATGAGCTGTAACACTTAACCATAAGCTTCCATTAAACACTGGTGGAAGGAGACTCTTGGTGACAGTCAACTCAGCTCGATGTATGGCTCAACTGGGTTGGTTAGGGCCCAGTAGTTAGAGAAAAGGCTCTGACAAAATTCTAAGCATTTACCCAGAAGTCTGGCCCAAATGCATGAGGATTGTGAGCATCAAAGAATACAGTAGTGTAATGATCACATGTATCCCAATGTGCAGATAGAGATTTTTGAAGTGGACTCTTGGATGTCCCTTGATATCTGTAGGTCTGTTGCTCTAATGAGATTGCCATGGAAGAAAGCTGACAGATTCTCAGAAGTATAGAGTTCAGTACGATCCTTGATTTAGTGTTCCCATAATGCCACTCAACTTCCGTTAATTACATATTTTCTTTCAACAGAGCTACAATTTTTACTTAATCATTTCAATAAAGCAGATTAATTTCCCCTTGTCTTTTAACACAAGTTTTTGTCTTGTTATGTTTTGGTGAGATCGATTTTCACAAAATTAAGAGCAGGGGAGTACTCACAGATTATACCATGATCCAAATATAACCATCGATAGCATCAGACTGATTGAGAGTTGCTCTGAACAGGCTGAACTGTAAAATGTATATGTGGATTTTTTTTTTAAATCCACAAAGGAGGTGAATGACTTTATGTCTCTAGTTTATTCAACATATGTTCAATGCAAATATACATTTGAGAGCTATCATCATATTGAGAAGATTTTAATGCCTTGAGATTGGATGACAGAACCAAGCAAAGGGGAAAGCATATTATTGTGTGACTCATTTTGAGAGATGAAGACAGATTAGAAAAGTGATTGTGAAAAAGTAGCTTGCAAAGTGGGAAGAAAAACTACAAACAAGTCTTTGAGAATTGAATAAAGCTCCTTAAAGAGAAAGGTGATCTATTTCCAGATCTACACATAGTACAAAATGCAAACCAGAACCACAATAAGCTCTCAGAAAAAAAAGAACAACTCTGGGCATGACAGCTTATGTGGCTGAGAGGGAAGGGTTTGAAGGAAGATGCCTTTCCGAGTAAATTGAGTGGCAATTGTCAGGTGGAGGAATTTCTTAAATTTCCTGTGGGGTACATGAATTGTAAAAAGGAAGTATTTCTCCCAAGATTTGGAGTAGGGAAACTACTAATCAGTTTAGCTTCTGTTGTATGCTAGTTTAAAAAAATAGAAAAAAGGGCAAATATATAATATTTTCAAAAAATTAATGATTGGTGTTATAAACAGAATTGTTATGGGATGACCTGTTTTCTAACTGTGATCTTACCACTTCAAATGGATGTAATATTAATAAAATTTGTATGGTAAAACATCAATAGATTGTTTTAAGAAAAAAAAAGAGAAAGGTGATCCAAGGTGTCAAATGCTTCAGCCACATCAAGTAAAGTGACCAGAAATTGACATCTCATTTAATGATATAGGGGTCATGCATGTTCTTGCAAAAGCTGTGGTGATAAAGTACTATGGAAGGACTCTTGTTCAGGGAGGACTCCCATAAACAGGCAGACTTACAGTATTCTGGAGGCTAAATAATGAAGATCTGAGTCCACCTGAATATATAACAAGAGCTGTTTTTGTGGAATAAAAAGAAGGGTGGGGAACTCATAAGAGTTCACTGAGGGCAGTGAGTAGGGCTAATTCTTTGAAAATTTTAGCTAGAAAAATGGACAGAGCTGAGAGCTGATGCCTCATGCCTGCAATTCTAGCTACTCAGGAGATTGGGAGCTGAGGATCCTGGTTTGAAGCCAGCCCCAGTAGAATTAACCAGCAAAAATCTAGAAGTGGGATCACTAAAATATGGAACCAACCCAGATGCCCCTCAGTAGATGAGTGGATCAAGAAAATGTGGTACATCTACACAATGGAATTCTATGCTTCTATCAGAAAGAATGACATTGCCCATTTATAAGGAAATGAAAAGACTTGAGAAAAAAAAATCATACTAAGTGAAGTGAGCCAGACCCAAAGAAACATGGACTCTATGCTTTCCCTCACTGGTAATAATTAGTATATGTCCAGGATAGTCCTAGCAGATGATCACAATAGCTTGATAGTTATGTACATATGAACATATAAGATGATGCTAAGGGAAATGAACTTCAAGTTATGGAAATAAATGGTTTATCATTGTTGTTATTTTCAATGTATTATATGAAATTATGCCTTTTTCTTTTGTTTTTCTTCCCCCATGGTTTTACCCCTGATGTCACTGTAACTGATTTTGTTACCCTGGGTATTGCATATACATTTATCAGAACTAGTAAAGGGAAGGGGAACATTAAAATGGAGAGACAAAGGGTAAAAGGCAAACCAATGCAACAACAATACTTATAAGACAATATGCTGTAAACCAACTGTACAACTCAAAGGGGGTAGGGTCTTGGGGAGGAGGGAAGGTGGGAGAAAAATGAGGGAGGAGGTAACAAGTTGGTAAAAAATGTAATCAATGCTTATGTATGAAACTGAACCCCGCTATACACCACTTTGACAATAAAAAAATAAAAATCTGGTAGTGGAGGCTAAGATCAAGTGGTAGAGTGTGAGTCTTGAGTGAAAAAGCTAAGAGACAGCACCCAAGAATTGAGTTTAAACTCCAGTATTGGTGTACACACATGAACATATGCACACATAAACACATGCATACACACACACACACAAATGGACATCCAAGATGAAACAGAGATGTAAGAAGATTGGTTATGCAAAGAGTTTTATTTTTAAAGAAAGGAAAAATTGGATGTGAGAATACTAATGGGCACTATCAACCAAGGAGAGAAAAATGATGGAAGTCAGTAGAGAAATGCTGAAGTGGTACCCAAGAGTTGGTAAGGCAAGTTGTATGGACAAGTTGGAAAAACAACCTTAGTGAGGATGAGGGTCAGAGGACAAGGGAGAAATACCAGGTGAAAATGGGTGCAAGAGCTGATTTTTCACTCTAAATTCTACTCAGGTAGCCTTGGTAGTTCTTTTCCCTATACACAGTTTTTCTTCTCTGATGATCAATTACCATTACCCTCGTTACCTTCCACTCTGCAACTACATTTCTACCGTGCCCATGCTCAGTTCCTCACAGTCAATAAAATAACATCTGTTTATTTCTTGTTATTATTACTCTATTACGTCTCTGTCCATGTTTATGGTTTTAGGTTTCAAAGAGTTGTTCCTACTCACTGCCCCCAGGACTCTACTCTGCTCCCTTGTAAGTCCTTTTTTTTCTCATTAAATTTTAAAGCATTGTTCAAATTCTCTCATATTGTGTCTCTGTTTTCCAGTGACAGTTTTGCTTTTCTGGAAGCTCATTCATGCCTTGAATTTTCTACCTGGAAGGAACTTGGACAAAGGTTGTTTTTGTAATTTGTGGAAGCTCTTTACAACACCCACAATAAATTTCCAGTCAGCTTCAGTCTGAAATCTTCTAACAACAACACAAAGTCCTTCTAAAACTGGTATTATTTTTGGATGCCTAGATTATGTTGCCCTTTCCCTATAATGCTAGCATATTTCCCACATCATCAAACAATGCAACAACCATGGATATCTTACTACTAATAATATAAGTTCATTTAGAGGTAAAATTTCATTGTGCCCCCCTGCTATTTCCCTAGAGCCTAAAGTACACATAGTAGGTGCTTTATCAATAGTGCATATTGAAATAGAGGGGTCACACAGCAGTCTTCGAATGAGTGTGGATAGTTTTGCTGTTAAATATGCTTCTCGTGTTCATATTCCAGGCTGTTTCTCAACAGTGCCTTGATCTTCTTTTGGTTTAATCCTTTCTCAAGGTGGATAATGTTTTTCAACATTCAACCCAACGTATCTTCTTCATTAATACATTATCAGCCTGTTCTCCAGTTAATATTTCATCATAAACTGAATTATTTTTTTCCCAGGCAGTTTAAAAATATCAAGTGCTTAAAATTGGCTACAAGTAGCAATCACTTAAACCTGGGCTGGTAGAGTAGCTGAAGTGGTGGAATGCCTGCCTAGCAAGAGTGAAGTCTTGAGTGCACAGCACAGTACATAACCAGACAAACACCACTGAAGGCCTGACTTCATCCACAAATGTATATTAAATACAATGGATGCATTGAATATTAATGCAGTGAAACCACTGTAAAGACTGAAAATAGAAATTGGCTCATTTTCCCCTCTACCTCAGGTAAAGTCACTACTTTCTTTGCCTTTTCTTTCTTTCTTTCTTTTTTTTTTTTTTTAAGCTACAAATCTGGTCTGTTGGTCATTCATTTGGAAACACAGCATCAGAGACTATATCCATGTGGGTAACTCAATTTCTTTTTCTATTTTCTATTGTGCTAAGCTCAGCATACATGAACATCAGTGAGTTACCATTCTTCTCACAATTAAAACTAATTAAGGCACCCTTCTCTGCCATTACACGCACAGGCAAATGAACATGTTCCCTTAATGTTCTGCTTTTAAACTGAGGAAAGTCTAAACAAGCAATTCTTTGCTTGTCTCAGAATAATCTTTCTTGTTGAAAGCATATGCAGCTTAATTTTATGCACAAAATTGAATACAATGTGGAGAGAAAATGGAACACAATTTCCCTTTCAGAAGCTCACCTTAAATCAAGTTCCTATTC
Source organism: Perognathus longimembris pacificus (assembly GCF_023159225.1). NCBI lineage: Eukaryota > Metazoa > Chordata > Mammalia > Rodentia > Heteromyidae > Perognathus > Perognathus longimembris. The sequence goes on from NC_063162.1 coordinate 38,421,120, forward strand.
ACCTAACTCAAGTGTGACTTTTGCAAGGACTGAGGATAGAGGTGTTGCCTTCACCCATCTCATATTAACCTCAATTGAATTTCTGTTAGTTTTAGAACAGTTACTGATTGCTGCCAGTTGTAACCCTTTGTAGTCACCTCATAGTTGGCCCAATCAGAGGAACACATGGAGAGGGAACAGCATGGAATGCCAAGGCTACTTTCAAGTGGCAACTGTCAGTATCACCACATTTACTTGGCAGTAGCTGCTGAGGGAGAAGAAAAGGAGCCTGGCTAGACATGCACCAAAGGCCAAAAATAATATATTAATGAAAGAACTGATTCTAAATCCCAAACCACATTAAACAAAGCATCCCAATGGTTTGGTAGTTGTTTCCTGTGACAAGTCTAAGGGTTTGGTTATGGGATACTTCCAGGCTTCTGAAATGCTTTAAATTGGTCCATTTGGAGAATCATGGCTTTAAGGATGGTTAACAGAGAGATCACTGAACTGTGAAAAGTAGTCATGCACAAAGAGAATGGATCTGTTGAGAGGATTAAGAGAAATAGGAACAAACCACTTGTGCCACAGTTATAACATGATGCAAATTTTAGGAAGAGGGAATATGTCAAAAACGTGTCTTTAACTTTTTAATTCTGATAACTTTCAAATGAGACATATAGATCTACCTCCAGCATTCTCAAATCTTTAGAGAGATTTTAAAATAAAATTTCTTTTATATAGAAAGGACCAACCAAAATGCATATATATTGTGCTATTCTGGACCCAAGAAACTTGCATTGTATATATTTATTCATTTCTATCAACTGTCACCAATGATATGTACATGTATTGTTTAGTTCCATCTGTATTTCCTAGGTAAGCACTCACGGGATATTTAATAGGGAGACATTAACACTAAACCATCGAAGGTTAGAAAACCTTATGTGGCAACCATTAGGATTATTCTATTAGTATTCACAGTTCTTCTGCACCATTTGCAGTCTTGGATATGCTGAGTAGTAATTATCCTGTACCTTATGAAGTTGTTGTTGTTTTTTTAATAATAACACAACACAGGCATCATGGATTTATAGTTTGAATGCATTAAATGATCTTTGTAATGTATTAGTTTGAAACTGAAAATTTGAAAAATACTCTGATAAAACAGTCTATAATAATAGCATTCCAAACACCCTAAACCTCCCCACTCCTTGTGCATTGTAAAATATTTCCTATTGCACCTAAAACTTTCATTTTTAACAACTCATCATCCCAATTCATTTGATATATGCCAGTGAGGGAAGTTGGACATAACAATATAGCCAAGCTACACACACGGTGGAGAAACTAGAAAACCCCTGCCAAATTCTTTAGTTTGCCAGGAGTTGCTAAGAGGTGCAAAGGAAAACATTAAACTTGTATACTTGTACATCAAGTGTTTATCTGAAATCTTTTACAATAAAATAAGTCTCCACTCAACTATGGAAAATTGGAAATGTTTGATCCTGAAATTTAGAACTGGCACCAAGCATGGTCACCTTCTAGGATTAAGACAGCTACATTTTATGGGCATAGACATACTCATATGATCGCAGGTTTTAATTTACCAAATCTCCAGGAGATTCATGACCCTCCAAAAGCCATGTGCCTATTATATATTATCTTCCATGTAGGTGTGGAAGGCTGAGTCTGTATCACTCATCAGATTTTCAGAGCTTTGACATATGGGCCTTAAGTGACATTAAGTTTCCATTATTAATGACATTTTAAGGATTTTTACCAAGGTCCTGAGGATTGAACTCCTATGAAAACTGATGTGAAATGGAACTGGGGAAGGGGTATATGTGCTGAGGGTTTTTAGAAAAGAGAGTGTGGAGAGTATGGTCTAGGATATAGGGGTCATCTAGGTGGCAGAAGGCTTCTCTGAGGCCAGGAAGAAGAATGAAGTTATAGGTCTCAGGGCAAATGACAGGTACAAACTTTCCCCTTTTTAATTCATCCCCTATAACTTCAGCTTGTTTTCTTGGAGGATGAAGGTATTGTGAGACATGAGACTATGTAGATAGATATGTAAGCAGCATCTGCACAGTGAAGAAAAAAGTCGGTGGTATTTATTTGAAATGGTTAGGATCTCCTGGGCAGTCTACAAATGTCCATCCCTTATGCGACAAGCTCTTCTTGCTATTGCATTGAGCAGGGAAACAAGACCCATCTGACTCTCATCCTTTCCATACAGCTGTGGAGTAAGAAATAAGCACAAGGCACCAAGCTTTAACAATACTGGCCGTGAAGATAGTTTTCAAAGCTTGGAATTTTGTACAACTTCAAGATGGAGGCTGGGAATATGGCCTAGTGGTAAAGTGCTCACCTTATATACATGAAGCCCTGGGTTTGATTCCTCAGCACCACATATATTGAAAAAGCCAGGAGTGGTGCTGTGGCTCAAGTGGTAGAGTGCTAGCCTTGAGCAAAAAAAAAAAAAAAAGAAGCCAGGGACAGTGCTCAGGCCCCAAGTTCAAGCCCCAGGACTGGCAAAAACCAAAACAAAACAAAAAATCAAGATGGAGAAATCAGATTGGAATTTTGTTAGCCTATATATCCTGATTAAAAACTAACCAGTACACATAGCAAGGTATGAGAAGATATCATCCACATCATCATCATTTCTTGAGGTAATAGTCTAAGTCTTTACAACCACTCTATTATGATGCTCAATTTACAAGGGAAGCTAGTGAAACAGAGAGGTGCAGACACTTCCCAAAGTTGCACAACTACCTCTAGAGGGCAGAGAGGGAATCCAAACCCAAATTAGGCCACTGAACACAAAATGTTTTTGAAGGGGCAATAACCTTAAGTGTCAACTACAGAAGAGCCGAAGGATACTCTCTGACTTTTAAAGTTTGATAATCACTGGTGTATAGAGAGTATTTTTCCACAGTTTGGAGACCATGCAAGTCACATCAGGGCAGGTTAAGGAGAAGGCTGTGATTAAGCATATTTTTTTGCAAAAAGTAAGGTAAAAAAGAGAGGGGTGAGGATCCTGGAACTATTGTAATGGAGTGAGAAAGTGGCACATTTGCCAGGGGATGTGAAAGATTGTGACACGGAAAGAAGTTTAAAATGAGACATACACTCATGCATGCACACACACATCATACTTTATGACACAACCCATGCTTCAATAAATCAGAGTAACTGATCACTCGCAATGAAGACCATGAACAGTAAGATCAGTATGCAAGCAGACACACACACACACACACACACACACACACACACACATACACATACTTGAAAGCACAATGCCAAAGTGACAATATCAGTTATTTCTCGTTGAGTGGATTTAAAGAAATATTTATGCTATGTTTTATTAGTTTTGCTTACCTATATTTCAAACATCACCATACATTTTGAGGGAAAAATGTTACAGTTTATGTGTAAAGAAGCTAAAAATGCATTGATGAAGCTAAGCTATTGATGCCAGTTCAGTCAATCATCAAGAAATCACTACATGCCTACTGATGCCAGATGATTCTTTTGATCCCATAGTTCATACTTTGGGAACTGCAGCTCTGGAAACGGTTGGAAGCATAGTCATGACACACTACCTGCATATTGTGACCCAGAGGAGGGACCTTTCTCTGGACCATTCTGCTGTGATTCTTCAGTCTGTTCATGCAGGGCTGCTGAGCAAAGATGGGCCTGGAGACCCTTGGCAGCTGCCTCTTGGATTCCAGGATGTTTAGTGGCCATTATCAGGAGAAAGTCTCTAAACCTTGGGATAGGCCTGTATGGCCAAAGACCAGAACAGGAAACGAAGCTCTCAAGAAAGGACGCTGGGTACTTAGGGGGACACAGAAATGGTTTGTGTGAGCTGAACTTTTCACTGAAGATGAAATCATAAGACATCAAAGTCTAGTTAACTCCAGCTGATCCAATCAAATATGAAATGCTACTCTTCCCAATGCTTTCATATTCTTTCCTACTGCCATGGTATCCTCTTTCACCTAGTCTTCCTTTTTCACTCCCATCTTTTTCTGTCTCCAGAACCCCCTGTCCTTGTCAGACCTGACAGTGTAAGTCCTCCTCTCTGCACACAATTCTGTTTTCCTCCACAAATCGCATTTTCCTATCATTTCTTTTCTTTATTCAGTCTCAGATTCCTACTTCTTATTACAGCAATTTCTCTTAGGCTTCCCACTGAATATTTTACCCATGAAACTCTGGTTTCTCCTCTGACTCCACAATATCTTCAGATTTTACCCATTTCCTCTTTGCTCCCAGTGACATTCCTGTAATCTCATGATGAACAACTCCAAAACCAGAAATGCCTGATTCAGTTCAACAGCTTGTTATACATTAATATGCTCAGTGTGGACTGAGTTATATGGAAAATGGAGAAAGTATGGGATTCTCTGCCTTGGCAGAGTAGGGAAGGAATTCTCAAGCCTCATGGTAACAGCTATTCAGGAAGCATTTGTACCAACTGGCCAATTAAGTGCAATGAATCTCTCCCATCACTAGACTCATCATATGACATTTTGTCTAGCCCCTTTCTTAAATTGAGCTGGGTGCCAGTGGCTCACACCTGAAGTAGCCTTCTAGGTACTCAGGAGGCTGAGATCTGAGGCTTCTGGTGTGAAGACATCTCAGGCAGAAATGTCTGCAAGACTTATCTCTAATTAAGCTACTTAGAGAAAACTGGAAATGGTGTTTTGGTAGAGCACTAGCCTTGAGTACCAAGAGGCTCAGGGACAGTGCCCAGGCCCTGAGTTCAAGTCCCAGGACTGGCAAAAATAAAAAATAAAAATAAAATAAACTACTACTGTTATGAACTGCCAGGAAGAAGTCTGACCCTGACCTCTTTCAACTGTACTGAGAGGTTTAACCCTGGGATACTGGTTCTTCTTTTACCTCTGATTTCTTCCTGAGTCTTAGATCCCATTTCTTTGTCTGTTGAGATTCACTTCAGCATGAGAGGAGGGACAGACTAATTTAAAGTACAAACACTAGAGAGCACATTAAAGCATTGATATCTACATAAGAAATTGAATTGAAATGGATTCGGTCCTCAAATTGGAAATTTGACTGCAGTTTTGCAATGTGAATGGCACCAGAGCACATTCAGATGTATCCATGGGTACAAAGCAAGGGCAGCATGTTGTACGTGTGAAGTTGTGTGTCTGAACACACTTGTGAGGCCTATTGCCTCTCCAATTTCCATTACTTTGATGATTATTTAAAAGTAGAGGAGACAGAGATGAAAGTTCCTTCCTTTTATCTTGTAGGTAAGGTTTGTTTTCAACTTTTTTTTTTTTTTTTGGTCTGAGACTGGGATTCAAACTCAGTATCTGATGCTTTCACTCACTGGCTGGTGTCCTACCACCTGAGCCAACCCTCCAGTCCCTGGCCTTCAAGTCTTGAACCTCCTGCCACAGACTCACAGCTGATGGGATGACAACTGTAGATCACTACACCCAGACCCATTCTTTTATAAAATCTTTGTTAGTTTTCTCAACAAATCCCTATGATAGGCTTGCTCTCTTCTTAAAAGTCTAGAATTTCTTCTCCATAGATATTTAATGCAGAAGATTTTTAATTATTCAGAGTTTTCATCAGATAATTTGCTTCCTAGTAAGTGTGAGCCATATCTGAGTCTGAAAGCCATCAAATATAGGGAAACACTTTAGAGATTTTGGTGAATTTCCAAAGACAGAATCAGCATATACCTTAAAATCACAGGGAAAGAGAATATGTGCATTTTCTTTTGTTAGTCCAAAAATAGATCTGTGCTAGGGGAAACATACACACACACACACTTTTGATTTCTAGCATGATTAAAAGGTTCAGACATTAAGTGGTACATTTTGAACACACTGCCAGCTGTATGGTTTCCATTAACATCTTTAGGAGTTTTAATCCTCCACATTGCTATGAAAATGTAATCTACTCAGAGGCCAGGAATATTTCTGGATTGTGGACTAAAATAAAAACATTAGCAGAGAGATAAAACATCAGTTAGCCACCTGGCAATCTCATAATTCTTCTCTCAGGAAATAAAAGGTCATTTTATGATCCCTACCTGGTCAGGCTACTAGCAATTCCTCATGACTATACTTTCCTGACATGTGACATGCACACTTAACCATAATTCTCTCAAAAAGTCATTGAATCAGTTCTCTGTCATTTAACACAAGGGCAGATATGTTATCTGTTTCCTGTTGGGTATCTGTGTTAATAAAAAAAAAAAAAAGACAGATCTGCATTCACAATTCCAATTCTATCATTCAAGGGCCCCAGGCCTTTCAGCAAAGAGAGGAACATTTTTATCTTATAAGATGTGAACCACGATATTTATCCTATACATTGTTTGAAAACATAAGATGAAATAATGTCAGAGTGGCTCTCTTGAATTTTCCAGAGTACTTCCTCCTTCCAGGATAATGTTGAGGCTTCTGGGAAAAGGAAACAAAAATAGTGGTGGAGGTAAAAGTCCTAGGGAATTCAAGAGTGGCAACACTAGTAGTTGAAGAGTAAACATTTTAGCTATTTATGATGTGCTTAGAATTGTTGGCCTAATGATGACTCCTACATGAATCTCTAAACACTGGAAAGAACTGTTCCTTCCTGGAGAAAATTAAAGATGATCACACGTTAAGGATGGGGAGGGAGGTAATGGGTGCTCACCTGGAAATAGGTAACAGAAAAAAGTATGGAATAGTAAGTGGTGCTTTTCAAGATTGTATTTCATTCTTTCAAAAACAAGTTCATGTGGAACTACTCTTATCTCTTTTACAGCTAGAAAAAGAAGTTGTAGACAGAACAGGAAAGATGGAAGCAATTCTGAACAGCCAGCATAGCCAAAGAATCTGTATAAAAGCTATACTAAGCACTTCACAAACAGGCTTCATTTTTCTCTTTGAGACCTTACAAATTCTGTTATTCCCCTTTTACTGGAAAGAAAATAGAAGATCAGAGAAGCACATCCAAGTTTTCAAAACAAGTATAGTTGTCTTGGAGCTCAAATCCAAAGTCACCTAACTGATACCTTGAGCCATTATTCTATATTGTGTGTCTTTTGTCCCTTCACTCCTGAGAGTCCTGACCTTTCTTTTCTTTCCAGTGTAGACATGGGCTGCTCAGCTCTTCACTTGCATTACTAAGTTCAGGGGCAATCTGATTTTGAGAAAGTGGAAAAGACTCATGGACACCAGTGGAAAGAGTTTTTCAAATGCAAATCTATTCATTAGTGATTTAGTCATATTCTGCTTTATGGTAATTTGTCTGTCTTTCAGTTTATATTGTTTACTGATTCTGCCATTCCCTCAAATCTTTTCATTCACGGCTTGAGCAAGTTTCCAGAAGCACAAAGCAGGTATTATGTATTTCTGTTCCTCACAGAATCTACCTATTATGATTCTCCACTGGTGAATATATTGATAGATATGACTGGATGATAGGAGATGATGTTCCACTAAAATAATCAAGGTATCATTATTTATTCAGAGAACTCCAAGAAGAGTGTATTCCTGGTTTTATAATAGGTTTTGTGTCTGGTTTGCACTGTATGCACTTAGACAAATGCATTATTTTCCCCAGTTAAACTGTGAAAAAGGAAGGGTTGCATTGAAGGAGAGCAGTCACACCTTGCTCCTTTCCGTGCATGGCATAGTGCTTTCTACAGAGTAAGCAGTTAGTGGTTTTTGAATGAATGGTTACATAGAATATAATGTAGTCAAAGGAATCAGGAAGTGTTAATTTTAGGTTAAACACATCTAGATTGAGTTGTTAAGAGACCGATGATTTGATAAATTGACAGGAAGAATAGATTCTATGTTATAATGTTAGGTACCAGGTATGGAGGTCAGTTTTTTTTTTCCTCTTTTCTTTTTTTTTCAAATTTTTATTATCAAACTGATGTACAGAGAGGTTACAGTTTCATACGTTAGGCATTGGATACATTACTTGTACTGTTTGTTACCTTGTCCCTCATGCCCCCTCCCCCTCCCCCTTTCCCTTTCCCTTTCCCCCCCTGACGTGTTCAGTTCACTTACACCAAACAGTTTTGCAAGTATTGCTTTTGTAGTTGTTTGTCTTTTTTTACCCTGTGTCTCTCAATTTTGGTATTCCCTTTCAATTTCCTAGTTCTAATACCAGTATACACGGTTTCCAATATACTCAGATGTAAAAGCAAATGTCTCAAAGATAGTTCAGGAAGGGACTATCTTCCAAAAATATCAACATAAATCTGTTTTCCCTCTGCCTGACACATCACACGTTTGTGGGGAAAGGCTAAGGAATGGGGTAGGAAGAGAAACCCAATTTATTAAGACAGAAAGAAGGAAACTTTCAGTTAAATTGATTAATATTTAAATTTGAATAAGTATTTTTGTTAGTATCAATTCTGTATCTACTTATTATACAGTCTACATTGTGCAGCGTGCTGCTATAATACACCAGAGCCTTCTTCCTTAAGAGTTATATTTGGGTGGGAGATGGGGCTCAGGGTTAGAGTGTCTTCCTAGCATGTGATCCCAAGCACTGAATAAAGGGAGGAACATTTCATCTTTGGTTTAAAGTTTGAAAAGAACCAGAATTAAACATCCTCTTATGGTACAGTATTCTACAAATAATTCTATAACAAAATATATTTTATTTGAGTGGATAATCATTCAGAGACTCATGAGCCTTAAGATTTGGGCATGTATTTAATACATTTCAGGGATTTGTCTCATGTTTTTTCTCTGCTTTTCAGAAAGGAAATATCTTCCAAGGGATAAGTTGGTTCAGGTCACTACTTATACCATAATTTAGAGAAAATGTCAGAAAAAAACAAAGCACTTAGCAAACATGTACATCACAATTATATTGTCTGGTAAAAGACAATCAGTGAACTCACAGAGCTAGAAATAATACTTGATTACAGCATGGTTCACATATTTAGGTATTTTAGTAGTTATATGGTAGTGAAGAAGACAGGTACTTTTCTGGGCCCAACAAATCAGAGCTAGCATCTGTCTTTTTTTTTTCTTTCAAATTTTTATTATCAAACTGATGTACAGAGAGATTACAGTTTCACACGTTAGGCATTGGATACATTTCTTGTACTGTTTGTTACCTTGTCCCTCATACCCCTTTCCCCCTCCCCCTTTCCCTTTCCCCCCGAGGTGTTCAGTTCACTTAAACCAAACAGTTTTGCAAGTATTGATTTTGTAGTTGTTTGTCTTTTTTTACCCTGTGTCTCTCAATTTTGGTATTCCCTTTCAATTTCCTACTTTAGCATCTGTCTTACTGAGTAATTTACTAAGTGTGATCATTGAGGCAGACAAGTTTGCTTATAGACTGGATGAGCAATCTATGCAGAAACCAGATACTCTGCACCAAAGAATCCACATATCCCACTGCGTAGAATTTTCCACGATTTGTTACATAAGACAGAGTCTAAGAGATGCCTTGTGAAAAAGAGGCTCTTTGGCCAAATGCTTGAAAAAATGCCATTACCAACTTGTTTCTTGAAGATCCATAACATTCAAATAGAAATAGAAATTTGGTGAAGGGTCCCGCAGGTATGTATTTAAATACATTCGTTTCCCAAACTCACTTTACCACATTTATTATCAACAAAAAAAATCCACCGTGGAAGATTCTATCATGGTATGATGGAAGGCTTTGGCTCTAGCCAAGGCAAGCAATCATGGGCAGGAGGACACACACTGGGGCAGGGGGTGTGGGGGGGGGGTGGGGAGGTCAAAGTACTGAGTTAGAATCAATCATATTTCTCCGTTTGACCCTAAATGTTAACATAATTATCTCATTACAAGCACTATTTCTGATGTTCAGAAACAGCCTCTAAAATTATCCAATAATTTTTCATAGTGTAATAAAATTGATAATCTAAATCTAGTGCTTTACTTAAAAGAGAAAGAGAAGAAGAAATGGAGAAGTGAATGCTAACTTCTTTTCTAGAGTAATATCTAAATTCAGTGAGAAGAACGGAGGAATTTAGAACTACAGTGGTAATTTCTGGAAGAACAAAAATAGAAAGTATACATTATGGAAGAAGGAAGGGGGAAAATATAAGATGTTGTCTTTCAATAGTGGAAACAATAAACATTCCTTGAAGATGATTTATAACTAATATATTTTAGAATTGGGACAAGATGGTGCCAATACACTTACAACCTGACATATTTAACAGTCCATCTGAGTGGTGGAGGTAGAGGTATATGGGAGAACTTTAAAGCTGAGAATTGAATTTTATGTATTATGACATCATAAATAAAGGGAATGACAATGAGAATGCAGTGGTCATCTCCATTTCCAAATGTAGGTGATGCTAAAGACCCTTGTGCTAGAGTACGTACCAGTTCTGAATCAAGAATTACACTTTTGGAGGTGTTTATTTCTCACAAAACTGAAAAGGGCAAGTTAAAGTAGATACAACAGCCACTTAGCCTTACACAAGCTCCAGAAAAGCAGACCCTGACTGATGGGCATCACTGTTTCCACCTATTTCCAATAGCCCAGTTAGTCAAGTAACACATGGAAAAGCATCTGTGAACTGATTTTTATGTTTTAGTACCATATCTATAAACTTCACAGTCCACAAAAGAAACTCAGACAAATGTCATCTGGAATGACAGTTCCATGATTATTAGAAAACTAAAAAGTAATTAAAAAAAGAAAACAATATAAGATAGTGATCAAGCCAGATTTTTCAATTTCTAAAATGCTATTAAAGTGCCTGGATTTCATGGGTGATAGAAGAATGTGGATTAACATCTTAAAGCATTACAAACCACAACAAAGGACAACACATTCTATATCATCTCTATGGGATCCATAAGCAATACATTCAAAGAAAACTTCTCTCAGGTGTTATTATTACTAACGACTCCCTGAAAATATCTTTCATATTTACTACTGGAACTAAACAAAGAACTTTGAAAGCTTTTTATAAAGAAATTTCAATCAAATTTGATATCACATATCTTTTATTTATGTGTATCAATCTCTACATCTATATTTATTGGTCTCTCAATGTCTGTCTATCTATCTACCTACCTACCTATATACCATGCTTTCCCAAGATTTCACTAAGCAGTTACAAGGATGAAAACAGTGAAGACATTTCCTCAAATGTAGTCACAAAAGAATCTGAAGATTTATAGAAACAATCTACTTTACTGTATGACCTATAAATTCTAATGAAATACTTGGATCACTTACAAAGATATAAAGGATTCAAAGAAATAGGTTATATGTGCATACCAATAATAGGAAATAGATATCACTTTTGGGCTTTCTCATTCTTAAAAGATTAGCAGAAACTTTGTTGTTTGTAAAAGTAAATCTTTAGCAGAGTAGTCTGTTAGTACATACCATTTAATTTTACCCCTATCTCTCTGTATCTGTCTTTCTCTGTCTTTGTCACACTCACACACAATATTGGCTGAGCAGCCAGTACTGTGAAACAAAATCTAATTAAATGTGCTGCACATGCGCCTCCATCAACCATTAAATTACATTTGTGGTGCTATTTATTTTGTTACTGTTGAAACAAAACTAGCATTATCAACACATAAGGGAGTAGAAACCGAAATGTTATCCACAGCACAACTTATTAGTTTGACTTTATTCATTCTAGGCTTGTTCTATTAATGCATCTTGGCATATGATGTTCCTAATTCTTGTGTTTTCCTTTTAAATTATTTTCCAGTAATTTTATTGGCCATATGGATTACTTACTGCTAATGTTTTGCTAATATAGAGTATTACAGAAGGGTCTTTATACATGCAATTGGCACATGTAATTTGTGTATATGTCTGTATTTCTGGGGATCAAAACCAGGCACTGAGTGCTAGGTAGGCACTCTATCACTGAGCTATATTATCAGCACACCTTATATATTTGACAAAAAAAAAAACCCAAATCTTTAAAACTATTGGCACCTCACTCCTTTTCTGTAAAGGTGGAATCAGTAGTTTAAGGATTCAACCATTCATTGTAGGAACATAGACTGACCTGGGAGCTATGCCAGGAAAACCCATATCCTGTCAAAACATAATGTAATCATTCATGTAAATTTAGGAGTTTAATAGATTATAGACTTGCATTTCAAATCATAGAGAAAGTGGATTATTCTTACTGATTACATCTAGAACACATGGTTGTCCATTAGAAAAAAACCACTATCTCCAGTCCTCAATGTTTGCATCCAACAAAATTTAGATTTCTTAAAAATGCATGAATACAAAATAAATGAAGAAAAACACTAGATGAAAATATGTAGGAATGTTTTAGCAGCTTTAAGCAGGGAATTCTAATTAGGAGGGAAAAATAAAAACCAAAATCATGAAGAACATAGTTTAAACATATACACAAGGAAGGTTAAAAAAGAGAACATAAACTATATGTATAGCTGGACATAAATTATATGTATAGACCACACCAGTAATCCTAGCTGCTTAAAAGGCTGAGATCTGATTATCACAGTTCATATATATCACATATGTGTGTATGCATGTAACTATGTATGTATATATATAAACACATACAACTCATTGCATACACAATAAATTCTTACAAAGAAGAAAAACTTGCAATAAAATATAATAGGTAAAGAATGCAAGCATGAAATAAACCTGAAAAATTACTCAAACTTATCAAATTGTAAATGCAAAATCACTATTATTTTTCCCAATAAATTTAATAGAGTATCTATGGCCACTACCCAGTCTCCAATAATACAAACAGAAAGAGATGATCATATATTACTAAGCGAAAGCATGAGTGGCTGTATCAGGCATTTCATTTGGCAATTACTGTTGAAATTTTACATGTACAGTACATGTCCACTCTCACAATTTGGAACTATGTGCATAAATTCACAGACACAGAAATATGCCCACATCCAGGTACAGAGTAGGCAGCTGCTCATGTCTTTTGCTTTAGGCCAGAACTAACTTCAATTTACTGGTTATATAGACTCACTCTCCTGGAACACACTGGTAGATTGAATTACTCACAGACAATGAGTTTTCTTGTCCTTGCTGATCTCATCATTTACACATTCACTATTACATCATACTACTTAGAGCTGATATTCTATATTGTATTGTGTTCTAATGGTTTCATATTTACATGTCTTTTTAAACCTAATATCATTTTTTTTTTGCTGCTGTTGTTGATTGTGGGGCTTGAACTCAGGGCCTGGGCACTGTTCTTGAGCCACTTTGTACTCAAGGCTAGCACTCTACCACTTCAGCCACAGCAACAGTTCCAGTTTTTGAGTGGTTAATTAGAGATAAAAGTCTCACCAGAACTTTACTCTCTGAGCTGGCTTTGAACAGTGATCCTGAGATCTCAGGCTCCAGAAGAGATAGGATTACAGGTATGAACCACCAGTACCTGGCTGACATTATCTTTCATTTTTTTAGTTTCTCCACAGTACCTAATATAGCACTATACACATTCGATGTGTGGTCCCTGAATATATTCCACACTGACAACTATAAAAAATCAAGGGTATTTAAAGTAACACAACTCTCATATTGTTCCATGATTACAAACTAGATACAACAAGATTCCATATAAGTATGCATTTGTATGACCTCTAGTCTAGAAGCTTCTTACAGAGATTTTCCTTTGATGCTGAAAAATAATTTCATTAGCATGTAAGGATACAAGTGGTATGAGTTTTCTAATCTTTTTTTTCTCAAGTATGGGTCACTCTGTGCTCGGATTATCATATCTAATTTGTAGAATCAGTGTCTAGAAACGTGTGTGAAATTCCAAAACAGATTAGATGTTTGACCCTGGACCAGTCACCTAACATTTTCTGAGCCTCTCTTCCTTCATCTGTAAGCTGGTGATACAATGATCAGGATAAAATAAGTTGGTATCTAGTCAAGTGGTTGACACTCAATAAACAATATTGAATACATGAACCTCCAGAGAGGTTGATACAATTATAAATCAGTATCCTTTTATAGGCTTCACTAGATCTATTTGTAACAGTTTTAAAAAGAAGTATACCCTAAAGCAATGATTGTCACTTTTTTTGAGTCTCAAAATGTCTGTGTTAACAAAACAGACTATGGAGACTCACCCCATCTTGAGAATTTCTATTTCTATCAAGCTCCCAGGTGATGAAACAACATTTGAGAATTATGTAACTACTTTGGTCTTGAACTTCTTGCCTCCAAAACCAGAGTCTTAAATAGGTCTGAGGTCTCAGGTGTGACCTTGAACTTGTTTATTCCTCTCCTTCCATCCATACCATATTTTTCTGTGCCTACAACATGGACTTTGTTTCCTACACTGACTCACGTTTCCACATTCCCTCATGAACAAGCCACGTGAGGATGGATGACAAGTTCTTTGAGGAACGGAATGAAGATTATGTACCTTGCTCATTGCTTTGTGTCAAGCAAAGTCAAGTGCTAGTAAACCTCTGTCTCTGACATCCCAGCCTATTTGGTATCTGGGTGACTGATGGAGTTTAATATATAACAAAGGTGACAGGAAAAGAGATTCTTAGGTCGTAATTATTCCTGTGCTTTTTTTGTTAGAGGTAAAGAAACCCCACTAGAAAGTAGCAGCAAGGGATCAAGGACACAGATTTGAGGGTAAGGCAGACTTTAAATTCACAGTGGGACTCAAGGCTAGTGAATTCGTTTATATATGCCTCAGGCATCTGTTGACAGTTGCATACATTTCTTCTCATTTCCTCTTTTTTTAAACCATGGTTTGGTATGCCATATACAAGTGTTACTTTGCTGTTAAATAAGGACATCTTACTAGTTTCATAGGGCTCAATGGCTTCACTGGGTTATTATACTTGCAGAGCTTACCACAGTGCCTGACATACAGAGAGACCCTGCATCTGGTAGGTGTTAACAGCAGCAGTAATTTCACATATAAGACTCTGTATTTTTATTTTACAGAAGGGGTGTGTCTAAAACAATGTGCTAATTTCAAAAGCTACATGAGAAGCCAATTCACAAGGCTCTTGCCCAGACCACAGAAGCCTACTCTGTTTGCTTCAGTGCCATGGTGGGCTACCCAAAATCATACCATAAATAAAAAGGAACATATCCATTATCTGCTGGAAGATGATAGAACTTTAAAAGATGGAAGAGATGACATGCATACTTCTCCCACATATTCACATCTCTCTCCCAACATTTCAGCCTTTCCAGCTTCAACTGGGTCTTGGCAATTTCTCACTACAGGACTCAGTAAGTGCTTACGAGACGGAAGCAAGGAAACACCAACACACAAACACAACTGTTCTGTACAACAGTTGCCTTAAGGAGAGAAATACAGAACATTTGTGGTGCAAACTTTGCTGTTACACTTGGCTTTTTATTTGCTACTCGAACTTCAGCCTTTCATTTAACTTGTGATCTCATGAATTTAACCAGAGAAATTGGAAAAAAAAGTCTCATTCTGTAATATGTCTATGCAGACAATGTGAATGCTGGATTTCATCAGTTATTGGAGAAAGAGTACAAAGACCTCGTGTGTTCCAACTCCAGCAGGCAGTTCCACAGTGAAGGAAACATTAAGGGATTTCAGCTCTCATGAAAATAGCAAGCGAAGATTAGTCAGGGATAGTTTGATGCTAAGGAAGATAATTGCTCAGTAAACAAATCCATGAAATATTCAGTTCAGTGCATCTACAACCATTGTTTTTCAAACACAAAGGAACCTCCAACATATATAAAATCTTAATCATTACTCTTCACTAACAGTCAAGGCCTCTCACTAACATAGACTCAAAAGAAATCAGTTTTTAAAATACAAGTAATATGCCCACACAAACCCTAATCATTTCTACCTACAAAGAAAAAGAGGAAAGAATACAGAAATAGCAGCAATTATTAGAGCAGGCGTTGGGACAATGTTAGAAGTTTGAAGTAGAAATTCCCATCATTTCGTGTTCTCCCTTTAAATGGCACTGATATTCAAAGGAGACTAACAAACTACTTTCAGGAGCCAATGGCTCATACCTGTAATCCCAGCTACTTAAGAGGGTGAGATCTAAGGATTGGCATTCAAAGCTAGCCTGGTAAGAAAAGTCTGTAAGACTCTTACTGCCAATTAACCAGACATAGAAGTATGGTTCAAATGGCAGACCACCAGTCTTAAATGAAAAAGCTAAGCAAAAGGACAAGCCCCTGACTTCAAGCCCCAGTACAAGTACACACACACACACACACACACACACACATACACAAAACCCCCACCACATAAAACTACTGAGAAATATGGTTATCGGGACTTATCATATCTCTCTGAGTTAAGTAGACTTAAAGATAAAAAGAAAACAGGAAGATTAAGACAAAAACAAAACAGAAGAAAGCAAACTAAACTAAAAACAAGGTCCTTATCTAGTTAATAAGCATATTCCTGGAAATCAATGGAAGAGGACAATGGTGCTAAAGGCAATGATTGTATCTGTTGTTTCTGTTGGTCAGATTGATTGGCAGTTATACTGCTGGTCTCATCTCTTCAGCAGTAAATATGAGCCAGGAAATATACTAAGTGACCATGCTTTGTTACTGATTTTAAGGAAATTTCAATGTAACAAGGAGATAAGACAATGCTTGCAAACAGCTGTTAATAGAATACAAATAGTAAGGAACACAGTAAACATGAAGTAAATGTAAATAATTATAGGGCTGAGAGGAGAGCTAGAGATCTTGGTTTTAAGAAGAGACTGAATTGTGTCTGGGGTAGGGTGGCACAGTGGGAATAAGGTAGCAAGGAAGCAGCCTAAAGAAATAAAACTAAAAAAAAATTTGTGGCTTTAAATGAATATGCTAAAACTCCTTAAACCATAAAAAAAAAATCTCTTCACTACCCCCTAAACAAGCAATATGGGATCTTCTAACTCTTGGCATGTTACAAATGAAGGGAGATGGGAAGACAGTAATTTGTAGAAGCGCTTCCAAGTTGGTCTCAGACCAAACGAAGCTGGTTGCTCAAGCCAATGCTCTTGATCCTATTCCTCCAGGAAAAGTGAGATGAGAAGTCGTAGTAAGAGAGACTCTTAAGCCCCAGCTACCCTCTTCTAAAGAAAGAGAAAGCTATGGGAAACTAACTGTTACCAAGATAAATTCAGAGGAAAATTAGGACAGGAGAGGAAAAACCTCACCACAAAGGTCATCTAGATCAGCAACAAGAAGGGACTCCTAAATAGATGTTTGGAATGAACTCAGTGGGGTTCTACAGGGTCTATATGGGGCAAGCAACCTCATCTTCCGCTGGACAAAGATAATGCTGAGGCCATGCCTTGGAGCTCCCTGAGCCCTTCCATACTCACCAGGGCCATTAACCTGGCTCTGTTCCAGGAAGAATAATTTAGCTCCAATTACTTAAGCTGCTTTCTGAGTTTCACAGAGAAAAATCCCCTAAGTCGACTTTTATAAAGCCGGACAATACCACATAGAGGGCACAAACACATTTCCTGAAATGCTTTTCTTTTAGAAACAATTGGAATATAAACAATTATACAAGAAAGGGCCCAGTTCTCCAAGGCAATGCTTTTAACAGTTACCAGAACCACAACACTGAAGTATCAAAGACCCATTTCGGAATTCATATGAGGAAGTGATTGCAGGCAATCACTCAGAAAAGAAAACCATGAAGGGGAAAATCCTTAGTTTGCCTTCCTTCACCATCCTCCACCCTCAGATCTGCCAATAACCAGTAAATAACTCCCCAGATGCACATGGATGGCAGCCATCCAGAACGTACATCTGCTGCATTGAGGAGACTTGCTTTAACATAGAACTGCCAAATATAGAATTATTCATTTCAGTGCTATGGCAGACTGCTCCATCCAAGAGCAGGGGCGTTGGTGAGGTTGTCTATTTAAAGAGAGGAAATAAAGGGCCACTCATCTGCACTTTTTAGTTCAGGTTCTCTTATGAAAACACACCAACAACTACTGACCATGTCACGTCCGCATGTTGAGTTCTATTGTGAGCCTCAATGCCTCCAGACTTCAGAAAGGAACTATAGGGCAACTTAAGGAAGCAACTCCCTACTCCTGAGGATCTGAAAGAATCAACATGAATCTCAAGAAAATTAGAGATCCCTGGCAAGCCATAGACAAGTAGAAGACAATTGCTCAGGCCACTGAGGTGCCATGGAACAGATGAGCAAGTATGGAGAGGGGACAGTCCTACACCTTTGAAAGTCATTCACTATGGAGGACTGTGAAACAAAAAGCTCAGCTACCAATGCACTAAAGGCATTCAGAAACAAATTTGAAAATACCATGTTAGATGTAAAGTAGAAGTACATAATAGTAATTCCTCATATCCCTTTAAATTATAAACTAAGGGGCTAGGAATATGGCCTAGTGGCAAGGGTGCTTGCCTTGTATACATGAAGCCCTGGGTCAGATTACTCAGCACCACATATTTAGAAAATGGCCAGAAGTGGCACTGTGGCTCAAGTGGCAGAGTGCTAGCCTTGAGCAAAAAGAGCCAGGGACAGTGCTCAGGCCGAGTTTAAGCCCCAGGACTGGCAAAAAATAAAATAAATAAAATAAAATTCAAAAAATAAATTATAAATTAAAATAACTGTCAAATTGAAAAATAGAGCCTGAGTAAAAATATGTCACTTCTAATACCAAAGTTCTTTCTGAAGCTTTGCCTTTGGACTTCTTTTTCACTTACACAACACACACACACACACACATACACATACACACACACACACACACACACACACACACTGGCACTGGACAGATTATGAGACTCACAAGTACACAAATGTCTAATTTCTCAGTAACGGCAAGACTTAGAAGTTCAATTAGTGAGCAGCTGTGTAATTATGGTCCCAAGGACCACAATGGTGTCTGACATATATTATAATGTGACATCCCCTATCCTCACAGCACGTATGGGAATTATCTTCACACAATGTCTTCCAGAAGGACTCCTTTCCCTTTGGATAGCTCCTTTAATCTTCTAACACATGTTTTCTCCTCTCTATTTTAATTTCCAAAAGAAGAGGATTTTGGTAGTAATTCAAAGACTCATGGATAATCTGTACTGTGTTGTGCTATGCACATAACACTCCAGTTAAATTATGCTTATATTTAGGTTGAACAAATTTAATGGTAGAGAAAGGGATGAAAAAGAGGAGAAGAGGGAATGGAAAGAAAACATAAACAAATGAATGAATTGAAAACCAGAAATGCTGAACCATTTATTTTTGGACAGTCATGGGGCTTGAACTTGGGTCCTGGGCACTATTCCTAAACTCTTTTACTCCAGGCTAGGGCTCTACCACTCTGAGTCACAGCACCATTTCTGGTTTTTCTGGTGGTTGACTGGAGATAAGTGTCACAGACTTTCCTGTTCGGGCTTTGAACTGTGATCTTCATATCTCAGCCTCCCAAGTAACTAGGATTACAGGCATGAGCCACCAGAGCCCAGATGAAACTGTAAATCTCAAATCTACTGTTTCCTAAGTCTATAATTGTCATAACTCTTAGAATACATATTGTTTTTTTCAAATTTTTATTATCAAACTGATGTACAGAGAGGTTACAATTTCATACGTTAGGCATTGGATACATTTCTTGTACTGTTTGTTACCTTGTCCCTCATACCCCCCTCCCCCCTCCCTCCTCCCCCTTTCCCTTTCCCCCCGAGGTGTTCAGTTCACTTACACCAAACAGTTTTGCAAGTATTGCTTTTGTAGTTGTTTGTCTTTTTTTACCCTGTGTCTCTCAATTTTGATATTCCCTTTCAATTAGAATACATATTCCTATAAGCCAGAATTTGATATGTTTTATTTAAATGTCTACTGGTTTTAACTCTAAACTCCTTTGTATAAATTTCCTTGATTATCCATGCTAACATCTCTCTCTTTCTGGGTTCTCATACTGTTAACTATTGAAAGGACTTCTAAACACATTTTTCTTTTACCAATGATTCTGTTGGCTGATTAGTACAACCTGAGCCCTCAGAATTGTCTGTGTAGGACAATCTGGGTGTCACTAAGTTCTGTGGACCACTGACATCCCCAACTGAGCAGGTTTTCTTTCTTTCTTTCTTTCTTTCTTTCTTTCTTTCTTTCTTTCTTTCTTTCTTTCTTTCTTTCTATCTTTCTTTCTTTCTATCTTTCTTTCTTTCTTTCTTTCTTTCTTTCTTTCTTTCTTTCTTTCTTTCTTTCTTTCTTTCTTTCTTTCTTTCTTTCTTTTTCTTTTTCTTTTTTTGCCAGTCCTGGGCCTTGGACTCAGGGCCTGAGCACTGTCCCTGGCTTCTTTCCCTTTTGCTCAAGGCCAGCACTCTGCCACTTGAGCCACAGTGCCACTTCTGGCCATTTTCTGAATATGTGGTGCTGAGGAATCAAACCCAGGGCTTCCTGTATATGTGGCAAGCACGCTTGCCACTCAGCCATATTCCTAGCCCCTGAGCAGGCTTTCTTAGAAACCCACAGTCTTTCCCCATGAACCTTTTTGGGACACTGTCTCTTAGGATTCCCCTAAAGGATCCTGGGCTGATAATCCTCTCCAGTAGATGTTAGTAGGCAGGGTTGAGAGAGCCACATGCAATGTTATCATCATTTGCTCTGCCCGTGACCAGGCACGAGAATGCTGTGCTTGGTGTATGCATCCCCATAGCCACTCGTAGTCTATGAGGTCAGGGAGGCGGGGTTGTCTCTGTCACCATCTATCCAGATCCAATGAACAGCTTATTTTAGTTCCAGCCTACCTTCTATGACACAGTTAACTAGACTGGACTGCAGAATGTGAATGGTGAATTGTTCCATGATGGTGAAAATGAAGGCTTAGGTTTTGAGCTATTCTCTCCCAGTCCAGATAACATTTGCTTGGAGAAATATAAAGTCTGAGTATTTCATGCATCTTTGCTAACTTTGTGGCTCCTGGGAAATAATTGTCATCTTTAAAACAAAAGATGGATCATACCTTCCCTGCTTGAAATAAACTGCTTTCAAAAATAGCAAGCTGTCTTCATCACCCTCCAAATAAAGATATGTACTATCCTCACATTCAACCACATATGGAAGTTGACATTGTTTAGTAAATCCTTAATGAAAAATAGCTAGAATCAATGTTACTTTTAAATAACTCTTTTTAAATAAATCTGAGTTAAGAACAGCAGCCAGGAAACTCTTTGCACCATTTTGCTTTCAAATCTGAGAAATAAAAAGAATGTACACATAAAAATAGCTCCTGCCCCAGTTCTTCTTGGCTCTTGCTTCAATACTGATTAAGGAGAGGACTGTAATGCAAGTTGGACATGTAATGTTAATTCTTTGCTTTTCTGTTTGAGAGAGGCTCTATTCCAAAAATGTGGTGGCACAAAAGGGTGGAAATTTATTGTGATAAAATTCAATCATATGCTTATAGATTTTTAAGTTAAATACTTTTTTCCTTTAGGATTAGTTCTTAGATATTGGAGATTTTTTTTTTTTGTCTTCTTGAGAGAATTCCACACTCGATGTCTATGCTAAAGAAATACCTCAATCTGAAAATCTTCACAATTAATTTTGGAACTATTAGATTTTATGTATTCTGGTTCCATCCAGGAACAAATTACAAATTTATTTATATCAAGACAAAGAATATACATTAGTCACCTAAAGACAGCACACAGGAAAAGGCTAGGTGAAGATACGCTATATTGTATAATTAAGCATTGGTCTTAAGAGTACTTATGATTGGTGTGTATTTTTTGAAAACCTGTTTTTTCCATCATTCCTCAAGAGTGATAGTTTTCAAGTATTTACATGGCAAAAAGTGTGTAACAAGTGAAAAAGGAGGAAACTTCAAAAAGAATGGTACAAGGGCCTTTCTCATTGCTTTGC
Source organism: Perognathus longimembris pacificus (assembly GCF_023159225.1). Classification (NCBI taxonomy): domain Eukaryota; kingdom Metazoa; phylum Chordata; class Mammalia; order Rodentia; family Heteromyidae; genus Perognathus; species Perognathus longimembris. The sequence continues at coordinate 38,442,964 of NC_063162.1, forward strand.
CACTTCTAGCTACTAGAAGAGACCTGAAACCAAGGACAACCCAGAAAACATTATCACACTAAGGAAAAGGACAAGCTGGTGAAACCACTGAAGGCTCCATCTTCTAGCACATTCCTGAAGGAACACAACACATTTTGGGAACACTAGATCTGTGTTCACAAACTATATTTTCACTTTAAGACCATCTTGACACCTCCCTCAAGCCTTTTGCATAAAGAGCCTAAAGTCAATCTGTTCTACCTTTCTTTAAGGTAAATTTTCAACATCTCTACAATTCAGGTAGAAGTAGAAACAGTAAGGGACCTTTTCCTTTTATTTCTCCTTCCTGCCATCCCAAAAGATGACCAAAAGAGGAGAGGCAAGACATTTCTAATGTGTTTCGAGGCAATTTAACACGAACATTATGACAGCAGGATCCAGGTGCTGCCCTACCATCAACAATCTTATAATCTAGCAGCAGCAATATGTACATTAAGAAGAAAGAAGGAAATGCATGCCAGGTTGCCTATGGGACTCCCAAGGAACCAACAGGGAAGAATGTGCTTTTCCAACAGACACAGTCAAGGTTGGTGAGAAGCTTCATAGACCCCTGATTTATCAAGAGTGACAAGGCTTTCATTCACTGCCCCTACCCTTTTACCGCATAACTGTTACAGCCAACTGCAATCTGAACTCACCTATATAATGTATGAATCTCTGGGGAGTTGAGGACCGGTTCTCACCCCTGTATTTCTATGCTGGATTCAATCCATAGCTCTTTTTATGTACATAGTCTGTGCATAGGCCCCTACTGCCACCAAAAAGATCAGCTACCCAGGAAACTCACTTGCTATATATTTCCAGTTGGTATAGCATCTTCTGGCTTCCACAGAATGTCTGAGTTCCTTTCTGGAGAACCTTCAGTTCAGCAAAGTAACAAGCAGGCCCTCCAATAAAGCCCTTCTCCAGCTCTAGGAACTGGGGAGCAGTCCTATGTGTGTGTCAGCTCTATGTTTAGAGTCCTGTGTGTTAGTGTCAGCTCTGGAGTTTATCATATTCCCAACCATCCTCTTGAGGACTCTCAAGAGTGGTATCATCCCACCTACAATCCAAGATCGCCTTGGTCAATATGGGTAGTCCATTCTCTCTACGATAATCAATGCACTTTTTTTCCTTTGGCAGAAATGGGCTGACTTCTTAATGATACTTCTGTAATCGTTTCAGGCAGAGTGGGTTTTACTTTCATACCTCTCACAAATTAGAGCCCAGAAGTGGGAATATGTTTTGTTTTTTTTTTCTGGCTCCCTTTGGCAGTTTCCAAACCATTTCTTCTTCTATCTGCCTTCAAATACCCCAGTTCTCATAAAGCATCACACCATCACCATTATTGTATCTTACGTTCACCCAAAGACATCCTCTCTACACCGATGGGTAGCTGATGACTGTATCCAACAATCCAACATCCTTTACTCTATCATGGACATGGAAAGTTCTGTCTCAGCAGCCTCAGTATTCATGTAGCAGATATTTCCAAGGTTCTGGTTTCTACACCTTTGACTTCCTTCACTCCATTGCTCTTCCTCCAATCTGTATCTGCCAAGCACTCACATAGTCCTATGCTCATCTTGTCACTAATAGCTTCATCGCTTCCCAGATAGAGATTAGGAGCATTATCATTCGCCACCACTTGCATGGCCAGCACACCTGTTCTAATGCAGACCTTCAAACCCACAGACCTCTCTCTTTTTTCACTAACCCTCACTCCCACCATTCTTCAATTTTCTTCTTCACAGTTTTTAACTCTATGGCCTAGCATGGCAATGGCTTCCTTCATATTCTTTACCTTCAGCATGTCAACTCTACTCTGATGGGAAATCTCCTGAACTTTTTTAAGCAAATCCAGTTGTACGTGAATGTGGCCAGTTGAACAATCTCAAAAGAAAATCATTTGATTTCACTGGCTGGGCACATTTCAAATGTAGAACCACACATCTTCAACAAGTATTCAATACTATCAGTGAAATGTAGAGGCAAAGGGTAAAAGGTGAACCAATGCAACAGCAATACTTAAAAAACTATATGCTGTAAACCAACTGTACAACTCTGGGGGAGGAGGGAGTTAGGGAGAAGGTCAGGTGGGAGAAAAATGAGGGAGGAGGTAACAAATTTGGTAAGAAATGTACTCACTTCTTTACATATGCAACTGTCACCCCTCTGTATATCACTTTGACAATAAATAAATCAATAAAAAATAATATCAGTGGCAGTGAACTTATTTTCCTGTCCAAGCAAGACAATGATTTCCTATCTAATTGTCTCCACTCTCCAAACTTATATCATTCCTCACTCAGAGCTACCTCTCCTTCTTTGTGGAGAAAACATACTCAAAGGGCTGAGTTCTCCTTCATCCTCTTCTCTGGATCCACTGACATCATCCTCCCAAACCTGTTCACTGCTCACTCATTCTGCAATGCAAGAAATGACCCTGGATTTACCTAATGCCAGTCCCTCTGTAAGCTGACTTCATCACATCCTTCAGATATTCTCTGGCCTCAAGAATTCATCTCCCCTCTCTTTTGCTTGTGCATTTTTCATACATTCGGTTCCCATTGAGATGCCTCAGCCATCTCTCCATACTTACAAAAAAAACCCAGAACCCTGAAACAAAACCCAATTTTACTTCTTTTTTATTTTTCTTTTTTTCTTTTTTTTTTTTTTTTTGCCAGTCCTGGGGCTTGGACTCAGGGCCTGAGCACTGTCCCTGGCCTCTTCCCGCTCAAGGCTAGCACTCCGCCACTTGAACCACACCGCCGCTTCTGGCCGTTTTCTGTATATGTGGTGCTGGGGAATCGAACCTAGGGCCTCGTGTATCCGAGGCAGGCACTCTTGCCACTAGGCTATATCCCCAGCCCCCCCAATTTTACTTCTTAAGCTTACCATTTCACTTACGTGGTTCTACTTCACAATAAAATGCACCCACATGTATTTTTACTTCTTGATCACTCTTTGAAAGCAACTAGTAAGATCATCAGTAACTCTCACAAAGCCAGTTGTCCATTTCCTATTTGATATTACAGCCCATGGCTGTTCATTCTTCTTCATAAATCATGTTGTTCCCTAGACAATCATGTAGACTAATCTTCCCCCTACATCATTGTGTTGCTTCTCAGTCTCTTCTCTTTCTTGCTTTTTATTTCCTCTTAGTTCATCCTTTTCCTCTATCTCTCAATGTAGGGATGCCCTAGATATCTGAGCTTAGCCATTCTTTCTTCTTAATTATTCTCTCAAAATGTTTGGTGTAAATCACTCAGTACAATTACAGCTACTGTCTTGGGTCTGGACCTCTGGCTTGATATGATGGTTTGTATATCTCCACCTGTCTTGTTGAAACAGCTAATGCTGGCTGTAGAATAGGTACAGCCAGGTTGAATTAAACTAGATCTTCTATCACTCTTTCTGCTCACGTTGTTTCTGAGCCTAGGACACTCCATTCTAGATTTACCCTCAGGGTCCTTGCTCTTGTTCTTCCTTCTGTCACATGAATAGTATTTAGACAAGTTCCTCTTTAAGCTTTTCAAACTACAGCTCAAATGTTGATCTCTTTCTTCTGAGAGGCCTCCTCTCAACACCTAAGATAAGCAGCATTCCTGGTCCTTTTCCACTCATGTCAGTCAAATATGTCTTAGTCATCACTGCATCTCTATGGGCCTTACTGGCTTGTTTATTCTCCACTACATATAAGCTCTATCCATGGAGAGGCCAAGCTGTCTTGTTCATTGTTGTATTACTGTCTTGTTCTTTGTTCTGTCTGAGGTACAGTGTCTGATATAAGGGACATGTGACTGCTCATGTATCTACAAGTGGTTGTGAAGAATGCCATTGACTGTTAGAATTCTGGGTTTATGTTTGCTTTTTGTTTTCTTTTGTCCTCAGCTTCAGAATGTGGTAGAGACCCAGTGATATGAAGAGTCTTAGCAATACTCTCTACCTGGACATCAAATAGAAGTGATGGTCAGAATCCATACACCTAGCCCATGTGCAGCGAAAAGACAGTGGCATCTCTCCAGTCACAGCTGAATTAACTATTATTCTTCCCCTCTGTTTGAGGTTCTGAAAGATACTGCCACCAATATTCTCAGCCAGAAATTTCATTTGATTAACATGATTTATGCTTTCCTTAAATAAAACTCTCTATCCATTGCTAAAATTTCATTTGATATTGGTAATTCTTCCCAAACTTCTGAACTAGTTTAACTAAATGGTATATATTACTGATTCTGGAAAAACTCCAAGATTCTAAAACAAAAAACAGTGTCATAGTTATACAGCTTTTAAAGCAATCAAACCCAAATTTATTGGATACTCTCTGCGTGTGTGTGTGTGTGTGTGTGTGTGTGTGTATGTTTGTGTTTAGATAACTGTCCTTAGGGCTTATTTTTGACTAAGAATTTATGATCTAATTTTATCAGAAACAAATGTTTTATTTCAAGGAACTGAATGAACAAGAATACCTTTCTAAAAGTTCCAAAAACTAAGAGTGCTGTACTTATTTAATTTTGTTTTTAATAAAGTACTATGTAAGGGGAAGTTGAGAATCCATCTAAAGTATGATTTTTCCCCTTCTTTCTAGTGACAAGAGATCCAAGGAGACAGGAATTGAATTTATGAAGTTAAAAGGAATTTTTTGGATAAAAATTACTTTAACCTTTAAATCTAACATTGCAAAACCTTGATCTAAAAAGAGAAACTCAGAATTATTTTTCTTAGTTTCTATCTATGATCCATTCATCAAAGAAAAAAATGAAGTTGAGATTTACAGAGAAAGATTAGCAGTGGCTCTTTCTAGTCTTTCTAGGAAAGACTGATAGAATGAAAAACACCATGCATTTTTGAATTGTGAATGAGGGGGAAAAGCCTAAAGTCATTTATATTCTTACAGAATCTTTACTCTCCAGTTTAAGCATTCTACTTTCACTTGCCAGCTCCTATTAACAACATGGGAGATTGCACACATAATCACAATTAAGACATTAGGTAAACTCTTAGGCTTTGGAAGTTTTCTTCTGGAGCCTTCTTTTCTTTCTCATCTATTCAGGAACTCTACAATGTCCAGAAAACTGGTATTTACCTCTAGGTTCTCTATTTTTTTTTTCACTTGAGTCTCATTACTAACAATTCTGCTACACACATACACATACACACACAATGTCAATATAATACCATAACTGTTCAAGATCTTATGACTCATCTCTCCCACAGTGTTTGATGTCTTGAAACTTCAAACAGTAATACTGTAATCATTTCTTCCATATATTTCTGTGGTAAATACATTATTAATTAGAGTATTCAGGGATAAAATTGTGAATTCAAGTTTCTGGTTAAACTCAAGATGCTACAGAAAATACATTTTATCAGCCCTTAATGTTGAAACTGTTTTCATAAATGCATTTACCCTTTGTGTTTCACATAGTTCACTTTACTTGTAAGAGAGGCAGAAGTTTGAAGTTGTGTTTGAGTTGTAGTGGAAGAAGATACAAAGGAACATAAAAAAAGATGTTTCATGACATGTCTACAAACTTTTACTTACAATACATTCCCGATTACTATTCCTTTTCTCCTGATTTCTCATTCTCATGAATATAAAACAAGGAAGGAAAAGGTTGCTAATTCAAGTTTCTTGTTACTGTGGTTCTAATCAACTAATGCTTGAATTCATGGCACCCCATACTATTTTCCATTACTCAAATGCATAGTTTTGTTAAAATTATTTGTAAAAACTACATTGCATAAATGTAGAGTATACACACATTGTTTTAAAAGTTAAGCAGTGCAGAAAAAAAGCAATTATGAAGCCATCATTACTAATACACATACATTGAGATGGATATCATGCTTTGCACAGGTGTAAGCATACCTGATATCCCCAGCCATCAGGATCAATACACATCTATGCCATCAGAACATCTTGGATGGTAATTTATAATATTTCCAGTTTTTCTATTAAATCCAACTCCTAGGCAAAAGTTAGAGTGTTTCCAATTTTTACTACAAAAAACTGCTATAAATGTTTGTAATGCATGCTGCCCAATTCTCTTCTGAGGAAAATGTTTCTGTACATATGAGCTGTACTTAAATTACAAAATTCTATTCAGGCACAACCCAGAATAGTTATGATGAATGGACATTCGCTTATATGTCAGATTGCTAACCAATTTTTATCATGACTACAACTATTTACAACTTGACATAAAAATTTTAGGAAGGCAGAAAGCCTACTGTCCCAAAATTGAATATATAATCTATCACATATGAGCCAGCAGGGCTTTGGCAAAAACTCCCCATTGTACTTTAATGAATACAAGTGGTCAGGGTTGTGGTTTCACATTTCATCAGGGGAATGCCCATAGACAAGAATGGGATGTCAGGTGGAAAGGAGATTTCCTCATTCAGCACTCTTCATTCACCTCCAGCAGTGGGCTTTCTGTAACAGTGGGAGGATTCATGTGCATTATACTCAGTCTTTCAGCAACCTCCACTGAGTACTGCCTCTCAGGCACTGTTTGCAGAAATGTGCTCCTTGCTCAGGGACCAAGGAGGTTCATAATGGAGAATCTGAGAAATTCAGGAAAAGACTTCCCATGAAGGACAGAAGATCTGGTTACTGGAGGATAGATTAGGGTGGGTTAGACACAGGGTGGGTTGAGCAGAGGTACATCTTTTCTTTGTTCATCTACAGGATATTGCCATCCTCCTTTCTTTTGCCACTTGCACACTAGGGTAGCTTATTCCTCATTCTTCTATCTTCTTTTGCAGCTGAAGTGGGTTAGTAGATACAGCTCTGGCCAGTAAAGTATAACTTCTAGTTGGCAAGGGATTCTGGGAAGATATTTTCTTTTTCTGATCAAGGCCCTGAAGTACCTGGCCTTGTTCTTTACTTCTTTGTTTTTCTTGAACACTGATGAGACCTAGAGTCAGGCAACAAGTAGTGAAGGCCAAGCTCACTAAAACTTTTACCTAGAACTAGCTCGTGTCTACCTTTCTACTGCTTTTTTCCTGGGACCCCACTGTAAGCCTGATGTATGCTGCAGGTATAGCTAAAGGCGTTTTTTGTTTTGTTTTGTTTTGTTTTGTTTTAAACTAACACATCACTCCTCCAACTCTGCATAGAGGCAAGAAAATGAGAGGAGCATAATAGGCTGAACAGGATAAAAGGGACAATTGCTGTGCAGTTCCAAAAGTCAGCTTATGCAGTTCCTTTATGTTCTCACCATGTGGGCTTATCACAGTGGGGTGGCAGGGCTAGGTGTACAGGAGACATTTATCCTGAGTGTGCAAACCTCAAAGAGCCTATCTGAATATTTCTCCTGCAAAAAAATAAAAAAAAGATGTTGACTGCCCATGCAAGAGAAAACAGTATGTTTTCCTTAAGGCTCAGCAACTTCAAAAGTATCAAAATCCAAACAAACCAGACCGTAAGATGAATTATAGAACCAAAGAGTAAACATAGCTGCAAAAGATGAGAGTAAAGTAGGCAGTTGAACCAGGCAAAGGGATTCTGTGTATTGCTATGTTTGCATTCTTTTTTTCTTGTACAAGCACCCAAAAGTCTAAAAAGATCAGGTCAATTTTTTAAGTTACTAAAATGTTACTGAAATTAGAAGTAAGATTTTTTTTTCAAGAGAAAAGAGCATCCTAAAGGTGTGATTATTTCAGGCTGCTTGAGTAACCTAAAATGCTATAAAGAGGTATCTCATGAGAAAACAGTAAATAATAAAAATGTCTATAATTCTGAAGATGGCTGGAAAAATAGAATAACAAATTATATAGCTGACTAGTACATGGTTTCTCAAGGTAAGGAGAAAATAGGGCCATCATTTCTGATATAGACAACTTAGAAAACCCTTCTGTGTATATGTGTATGTGTGCACATGTAACTACAGGGGCTTGGACTCAGGATTTTGTGTTTTCACTCAGATTTTTCTGCTCACTACTAGCACTCTGCCACTTGGGTCACATTTCCAGTCTGATGTTGTGCAAGTTAAAGAGTGATTTTCCTGATTGGGCTGGCTTCAAATTAAGATCAGATCTCAGCCTTCTGATTAGCTAGGATTACAGGTGCGAGCCATCAGCACCTGCAAGGAAAGCAAGAGGTAATTTATAAAGGACTTAGTTTTTCTAGTCACAGAGATATCATGCCAAACAAATTACATGTAAGTTGCTAAATGGCATGTATTGTAGAAATTAAAAAAAACACAAAGGATACAATCTACATGTTAAAACCGCATGAGAAGATCACTTTTCAACTTCCATTTGGAATTCTGTTAGTCAAAATCTGGTTATCTGTCATTATTTTCAACAAGCAATTTTGAAATGTTATAGGGAAAATCTCTAAAAACAGAAAGGGTTACCCTGCTCTTTAAAGGCATGACTGAACTCTGTAATAATAATTTTTTAAAGAAAGATTATAAGAACTTTCTATTTATTAGGAGCAGTTCACTCTCAGTTGACTCATGTTTGAAAATATCTTCTGAGCTGGGCATGGTGGTGCACAGGACTTTGGGGGCTGAGACAGGAGGATTTTCTGCTGAAGGCCACCAGGTTACATTAGCAAGGCCATGTCTCAAAATAAACATGCAAGCACCACAACAAAAACCCATCACTACCACAAGAGTTACCAAAAAATACCTTTTGTTGGCTACTAGTGAGAATTTGTCTATGAAATTCTTAACCAAGAATGGATTTCAATGTTCTTTAATGGGATAATAGGAAAATTTCAGAGATTTATTTAGCAATTAAAAAAAACCCAAACAAACAAACAAACAAAAAAAAACCACTATATGCTGGGTGCTGGCGGCTCATGACTGTAATCCTAGCTACTCAGGAGATTGAGATATTAGGGTCCTGGTTTGTAGCCTGTCTATGAATGTCTATGAGATTCTTATCTCCAATTAACCACCAAAAACCAGATGTGAAACTGTGGCTAGAGTCTTGAGGGAAAAAGCTAAGGAAAGCACCCATGGCCTGGGTTCAAGGCCCAGTACTGACACACTGAGACACACACACACACACACACACACACACACACACACACACACACACACACAAACTCTACTTGACCATTTCAGGGAATTTTTTTTTTTCCACCACCTTGAGGATTGTTCACACACACACACACTACTTGGCCATTTCAGGGATTTTTTTTTTCCACCACCTTGAGGATTGTTGTTTTCTACATTTTACAGCTAAGGAAACAGACCTAGAAGTTAAACAAAAGCTTATATTCGATATACTCAGTAAGCAAGAGAGGGGAAACATACAGAAGATCCAGCAAATAGACTCTAGAGTGGACCATAACCATCAAGATAAGCTACATCATTGTCAGCAGCAAGTGATAACTCTTAACAGATCCAAACCAAAGAACTAAACTGTCCTAAATGCATTGTTGCAAAACTCACTTTAACACATACCTAATCTTTTCTACAGTTACACAAAACTTCAGTTGTCTACCTCCTGCCAAGAATAAGACACCTGTGTTTAAGGACCAAACTATGAAATGACTTGTACTTTGGCGTTCCTTGGTTGGAAATTAGACAGCTTCCCTCCTCCCACCCACCTCCATAGTAATGACCTTGACAGAAAATGAAATAATATCTGCATCTCCCCTGAGTTTTAGACGCCATACACACAGAGCCTTTTTCTTTCTCCTTCTGTTATAGAGCCAGACTTGAGAGCATATTCTGCAGAATGTTTTTGTTTGACATGTTGAAAGGAGGTAGGAAGAGGAAAAAAAATCACCCCAAATTCAGAGTGACATAGTAGCTGGGCTTAAACATAGAGTATAATTTCTGTGAAAAAGGACAGCTCTTTTCCCCCACCAGAGTTACAAAGATCAAATGTGAGCATGCATATCGAAATGTTTGGGGAAAGTAAAAAACCCACACCACACACATCCTTTAAAATCTCTTACCATTTTGCACTTTCCCTCTTCTAAGTCCTTAGATACTAGGTTTATAATAATATAATCATATGAGGGCTCTATAATATCTTTTCAACCAATAGGCAAATCTGATGCCATATTATTTTTAAGATTTCTAACTAAATGTGCCTAAATGACACCACTGGGTATCTTGTTTTACTGGTCAGGCCAAGTGCTTTTGTCTTCCTCCTTTTCCAATGGTGTCCCAACAGCCAGCATCATTAGTATTTCCTATCACACTTACATGAAATACCAGGAAGTTCTCAGGGACAGACAAATCACCAGCATTTCCCAGACCCCAGGTTTGCAGTAGAGGACTATTACTTAGATAGATGGTACAGCATACCTTATGTAACCGTCCCTACTAAATAGGAGCTTGGCATGACATCTGACAGAAGACTTGCTCCTAAAAGAGTGTGCTTAAATTTTTCATCAGACTTCCTTTATAAAAAATTGAAAAGAGAATATTCTCCAAGTGAAGGAACCATTTGCTAAGAGAGAGATGAGAATCTACAATTAACTTTTCAGCTATCTTTACAGGACCTTCTACTTTCCATGCCTACCAGGAGTGCCAGGCAAGTGTTTCAGCTTCAAAATGAGAGAAATATGAATTGTTTTTCTAGAACCAAGAAGGCTTTCCCCTTTACATGCCTGGGAGAGTAATTTCCTGGCATTAAAAAGCCTTTGTCCCTCGGGCAATAGAGAAAAACTGCTAAACTGACAATGGGTGCCTGCCTCTCCAGTGATCAGCACTTGTACACTGAAAATAAAATGTAATTTTTTTCCTCTCAAGGTGATTAGGCTGGGAGGGGACAGGAGATGAAGAGTAGCTGAATCACGAATCATCAGGCTAGGAGTCCATCCTTTCCCTCTGCCGCAGTGCAGATCTATGCGACCCAGCTCCTGCGTCCTTGGTGACATTTAAGTACAGACATTGAACTCTTTCTTTCAAGTAGATGGAGCAATTCAAAGAGCAGCCTGAGGATGTACATACCTTTCTGAAGTTAAATGTTATAATTCTGTCGATCCCTAATATTGAAATGTTTCAGTCCCCAGTATTTTCATGAGAAGAAGGGGGAAATACTCTGAGTTTCAGAGGGTGGGTGCCTGCTGTGAACGCAGATGGAAATTTTATGGCTTGTCTAATGCTTGTCTATTTCAATAAAAAGAATAAATTACAGCAGCGGTGCAATTTTGTTCTATACTCCACATGCTGCCATAACGAAACACAAGTAGCCCTCTATCCTTAAATCTTACATCTCTGCATTGTGCAGTTCATTCCAACCCTAAAATATAACCATCACAAAAGAGCACATTAGCTAAAACAAGGGGAAAGAAATCTCTAGGGGCAATACAAACAGACAGACACACACACACACACACATACACACACACACACTCACATACCCTAGACAGAAGTGCTTTTTGTTTGATCACTATAAGCCTAGCCTTGAATTTATACAGCAATATGTGGTCACAGAGAAGACACAGATGTGGGGGGGGGGGCAAGTGGGGGGGAGGGTTGTCTACTAGTGTCCACAAAAGCATCAGATGCCAGGCAAACCTTACTTCTCTAAATAGGGAGATCGGCAGAATTTTCTGGCCTCATCTAGGACAACTACTAAATGGATTCTTCATTCCGTAGTGTATAAAAGGGATCTATGCCACACACACTTAAAGCATAATGACAAAGGATGGCTGGCAGTATTATTATATTATTATTATTATTGTATTGGAGGTACAAGTGGAAATAGAACCAAACTGAAGTAGAACAAGAAAATGAAATATTTCTCATATGCTAGAAACAGACTTGCTTTTCTTTAAATAACAGCTACTAACCATGGATGCTCTGATGTGTTTTTGAGGCAGTATACTGAAATTCTACATGGTCCCACTTTTGTTTACACATGGACTTCTCAATGATTCAATAGGAAGAGAAAAAAATCCTAAAAGGAAATCACAGTTTTAAGGATTCTTCTTTGACCTGACATTATATAATCTCTAAGAATTAATACTTGGATCCAACAATGGCACTGTTAGTCCTCAAATGGCTGCAATAGGTAGAGGAGGGATATGAGACCGATCTGGCAGGGAACAAAGAAGCTTTGGGGGTGGGGGTGGAATTTTTTTAAATTTGTGTGTGTGTGTGTGTGTGTGTGTGTGTGTGTGTGTGTGTTAAATAACCACAATTGTAAAAAATAATTATAAGGGCTGGGGATATGGCCTAGTGGCAAGAGTGCTTGTCTCATATACATGAGGCCCTGGGTTCAATTCCCCAGCACCACATATGCAGAAAATGGCCAGAAGTGGCGCTGTGGCTCAAGTGGCAGAGTACTAGCCTTGAGCAAAAAGAAGCCAGAACCCCAGGACTGGCCAAAAAAAAAAAAAAAAAAATTATAAGCAAATCATATCGCAATTTAAAAAATTTATTTAAGGGGGCTGGGGATATGGCCTAGTGGCAAGAGAGCTTGCCTCGTATACATGAGGCCCTGGATTCGATTCCCCAGCACCACATATACAGAAAATGGCCAGAAGTGGCGCTGTGGCTCAAGTGGCAGAGTGCTAGCCTTGAGCAAAAGGAAGCCAGGAACAGTGCTCAGGCCCTGAGTCCAAGGCCCAAGACTGGCCAAAAAAAAAAAAAAAAAATTTAAATATTAAGAAATGTAAAGATCCTAAATACAGGGTTCCTTTCAGAATTTCTGGGTATAGAATTGTAAGCCAAATAAGCAAATACAAGGATCTTCTCCAGCTCAACTTCCAGATGAGAGACTCCTCTTACCACAGTTTAGGACATTATCACTTATGGTTTATTTTTATGAATATGCAATGAAAAGCTCACATACAGTTGCAAATTTACACTAAGAAAATCTAGTTTAGGCTTCCTGCCATGTTGTCCCGCTCTGCTGATATAAAGTGCCCTGGAACTTTCTGCATATCTGAAGTATATGGTCTACAGAGAGAAAGACTAAGTCTAGAAAGGGCACTGCCCAAGACTGTGTGTATGTCTCATTTGATTATAATTGAGTATCAGACCTCAAACAGAGAGAACAGGACCCAATTACTGTAATGAAGATGAATCCTTCAAATTTCCAACTGCCATCATGGGTTTCACTCTCATTCCACTTGGGGAAGTTCCTGTTAAACATGATCATCTTTCACAGTAAGTCAAGGAACTGAGAGGGTTCTGCTCTCTTTTTGAGGGAAATGTTTTTGTCAAGTTATCTGCTTATCTATTTCTGCTAGAATGAAAAATGGCCAATACCAATAGACAATGCCAGCTTACTGAAATTAAAACTGTACAAGTATACAAACACACATGAACAGAGGAATATAAAAAGAATTAGAAAACAAACTAATTTTGTGAAGTAGCATTCCTTACTGGTAATCAAGACTTTAATAGTTATTATTAAGGCAATGGTTTGGGTTTTGTTTTTGATCAAAGATTTAGTATGTTTCAATAGAAATGTTTTATAAAAGGGCTAACTGGGTATCTTTTATTATTATGCCAGAGTCTTTAAAATGTAGCTTCAAACTGGAAATGTTCTTTCAATAAAAGGAGCATATTTCAGGAAAGTTAAATTTGGTACATGTGGCTTAGAATAAGTTTGGTAAATTTTCAGAGCACTGCTACATCTCATGTGTATTCATGCCCATTTTTGTGAACAGATTTATAAGGAAAATCAATTTTCTGATTACTAGATTAAGACCTCTCCTTTTCCATTTCTCTAAAACTTATGAAAATTAAATTACCACTGTTAAAACAAGTGGAAAAAATGGATTAAATTGCATTGATCTTGCAAAGTTTATTGTGGATGACTTTTATCTTCCATGTCCTTTAAAAATCATTATAAATCTATTGCTCTCAAAACAGAAAGTACATTAAGACATGACAATAATACATGATCTTGTCTTAAGAGGGTCACAATCTAAATGTAAGATGTAACTAGTATGTCTAGTGATAATTATGCCTACTGAACAACATCTTACGACAAAAACCAGTGGTTTCAACACTTCTCAACGTAATGTGGCATTATTCTCCAGCTTCCTATTTTATCAGTTCAGTGGATTTCTTACTTTCAGGTGTTCCATCTCCCGAATGCTGACATTACAGGACTGGTATGGGGAAGCTAAGTTACACATTAACATAAGATAACATTTCTTACATTGCAAAAATATTATTAATACTTGGCAGGACTAAGAGAAAGCTTAAGGAAGGAGATGTATTCCTTAAATTAAAATCAAACTCTAGATCTATTCCTCATTCACATTGGACATATCTGCCCCATTTATTCCTGGCTCTGTTCTGTATCTTTACCCCACATCCAGAGAGCTGTCCCATCTATCCAGACTACTTCTGAACACTTCTCTACTTCTGCTGTCTACATATACAGCTGCACTTTTGGATCTTCAGTATCAGCTTCATTTCCCACATGTGTCTGTCTCATCTCTGTCCTGGTAATAGAGCCTTTCATAAGCCTTCCACTGACTTTCTATACTTTCTGTATCAGTTACAAAACTCTTAATTTCTTTTAGACTCATTTGTCTCCCTTATTAGGCCACTAGTTCCCAAAGGACTGGATGCATGCTTTATTCGTCTTTGTTTATCTAAAGACTATAAATATCCTCTGACATGAAATGCTGAAATATTACAGAACCAAACAGGTATGCTTCATATTCTCTGTGATAAACAAATACTTTAAAATTTTATTTTTCTTGTGTTGCTACTACTGACTAATATATCTGTCACAATAATTTCATTTCTTAGTTTCTAAAGGTTGAGTTCATAATAGTATCTTAGGAGCCAGCTGCTTACCCATTAAATTGGTTAGTCTGAAATATATGAAAATCAACCTTCTTAAATTTTAACACATGACAAAAACTGGTTCCTCTGTGATATTCAACTGATATTGAAATATGTCCATCTGTTCCAATGAACATTTTGTGATGAAAGGGGTAAAGAAAAAAAGTGGAAGCAAAAATGAAGGACAGAAGCCAAAAGGAGAGGAAAAAAGGCAAAGAACAAAGTGGGGATTATGTTTAGTCCTCAATAACTACTTAGAAACTAGTTTCTAAGCATAAAAATAGACACAATAAAGTAATATTGTAATGAAAAACACAAAAAATGAGGTATTAAGTGGAATTATTTTTCACATCATTAATCTATCCTCAGTTGCCATTTATAAATGTACTCATGTAGTTATAAATTAGCTAAATGTAGGTATTTCAATATATGCAAGATATATCCAAAAGTTAAAGAGAGAAGATAAAATTCATATGCAAAATAAGAACTAAAGCTCCATGAAAATAGACACACCGGGCTACCAATTGCTTTCTTTCTAAAATAATTCAGATACTGGCCCTTTTACCAAGGGTGACTATAGCTGAGTAAACTGCTAATCCACATGGGAATACTGTTTTGAATTCCAGGTATCATGTGACAGCTAAGAGGAAAAGAAAGGGTCTCATGACAAGGTCTAGGAAGTCTAACTGAAGAAATAGGCAGCATTTAGCTTGAGAGAAGCAGCAGCACTTCCAGACCACTACACTATCTTTATATATGTAGCTGGCATATGGGTGGATATAACAGAGTGCTAGATTTAATCGTAAAATAGAAGGAATGTTTTAACAACTAGAATGGTTCAGTAATTGGGGGCTATGTTTAGAGGTAAGACATTTCCATTCACAGTTATTTCACTGAGACTGACAATCCATTGAGCTACAGTCAAAAAGAGGCAGGCTCTGCAGTCCTCAGCTCAGTGACCTCGAAGCTCCCTTCCACCTCGAAGACTCCTTGACTCCAGAGACTGGGGATTTTCCATACAGCTCTACCCTTCAGAGTCGACATACCTGTCCTTGACATAAACCCTCTATGTTTGAATTCAGATCTCTACCATACCTCTCATTTCTTCACACAAAAAGGAATGAGAACTTCATTCTAATGAAGTAACTAAACCATGTACTAAACCATGCAGTCTCTGAGTCATTCCTAATACATTAAATATTATTTGGGTGGACACTTACAACTGGGTATATGTATAATTTTTAAATCCAATATTCACTGCCAGTTTGAAATTGTACTTGTCTCAATGATGTAAATGCGAGTATGATATGATTTTCCTGAAATTATAACATTAGTTATGTAACCTAGTAATGTTACATGCCAAAACACTTCCTAATAAAATAATGTCTAAGGCATGAGAAACTAGAGTCAAATTAGAAAGTGATGCTGCTGCTTATGTCTAAAATGTGGCAAGAAGGCAAGGGGTCTCCAGGTGGGTGACCCAAAAGAGCTGAGTAGCTTTCCCTTGGTTAAGGTAGGCAGGGAAAAGACAGTTTCAGATAGAGTCAAAGTTCAAAATAATCCAAACAATCCAATCCATGGCAAGATGACAAGTATGACCTGAGTTGTTGAAGAATCAAAGATATAAAAACAAAACAACAATAAATTAGACATCAAATCATGAAAGCAGTAGATTTTGCCCAGAGTTGGGTTTTATATACTGTCCTATATCAGCCTTGGTATGGCATGTAGAATGCATAAACGATCAGGATGACCCAGTAAAGTCTGGAAGATATAATACTCACTGATGATAGTAGAAATTTAAAAGCTTGGAAGTAGCTACAAGAAGAAAGGAGCATTGTGCTCACAGATGGAAGGCAGGCTTTCAAAGAACGTACAGCTGAGAGGACTGGCAAGGTTGGGGAAAGTCACAATCTTGCTCCTGTTGTTCCAGTTTCAATCCCCCTCACTTCTACCCTCTCTACTGTGACAGACCCTATTACGCTTTCTATAGCTTCCATTACCTGTTGTCAAACATAATCTCAAACTATGAAGTAGAAAATCCCTGAAGTAACAGTTCATGATGCTGAGTACTATGCTGAGTAGTGTGATTAAAAAAAAAATCCCAGTTTCTTACTCTGTCTTGCTCAAAATGAGAATCATCAGTTTGTCTAGTGTATCTACACTGTAGGTTTCCCTGCCTGTTAGGCACAGTGGCAATGTTGGCCATCAGATCATCTGTTGCATTGTTACAGTGCTTACACTTAAGTAACCCTTACTTCATTTAATAATGATCTCAAAACGTAAGAGAAGTGATGCTGCCAAAGTTCATTACCATGTATTGTTATTACTCTACACTTATTAATTCTGTACTATGTGTGATTTATAGAAAAAAAGATTGACTTGAATGAATTTTAGTATGTTCATGAAGTTGAATGTTACTGATACATTTTAAAACTTAAAGAAATAGATTGACATGAACATGAGGTCATGTATTTTTAATGTTCACATTACATTTTAGTGGGGAAAGTAAGATACAGAAGAAGAAGTAACACTACAATTTCATCATTCTTTTTTTTTTTCTGGGAGGTGGAGAGAAGAAATAAAAGAAGGAAAGAAAAGCCTATTTGTATGAACAGAAAAATACTGAAGAAATACAATTCAGAGAGACAACAATATTTCTCTGGGAAATTTTGCTTCTTTGTGTGTAATGTTATTTCTGTAATGGATAGCTACTACTTTCAAGATGAAAAAAGAAAGAAGTTGGAAGAAACAAAGAATGCTCTAGGAAGTAATCAAGTAGGGAGTAAAAGTGACAGAACATCTATTAAATTCTGTCAAAGTTCTTAAAGAAGTCTTGTACTTGGCAGTTAATATTTAGCAAGAAATCCCATCAGTCTGTGGCTTGTCTACTCTCTAATTGTCCCTGGGAAACTGTGTGTCAAAGATGGGCCCCAAAGCTCTTCTCTGAGCATCAGTCGAACTGAACTTTTGCTGATGAATTTCTTCCAAGTGGTTTTAGCTCTGGGAGTCCAGCAGCAGCTGCCAGGGGGACATCTTTAGTGGGAACTCAAGGCTAACCATGTAAAGGCTTACTGAGGACAAAAGGCCTGCCTTAGCACTTGATTCAGAAAACCCACCAAACCCATGGAGTCAAGCGCACTGCAGGTTGGGTATGGCTAGAATCATATTGGTTGTGCTGGAAAGGCCATGGCACCTCTCTGGAACCTAAGCCAATGAAACCACACTTTCTTGTGTTCAAGGCTGGCACTTCACTTCAGCCACACCTCCATTTCTGGCTATTTGCTCATTAATTGAAGATAAAAAGTCTCTTGAAGGTTTCTGCCCACGTTGGCTTCAAATCAGGATCCTCAGTTCTCAGCCTCCTCAGTAATCATTTACTGAGTAAGTTTCTGACAACCTGCTATAGTTCACCTCAGCATATTTACTGTCCCCAACTTGATATCTCTCAGTAAAGATGTCTGGCAGAAAACAAGCTCTTTTTGTCCATGTGCACCAAGGAAAAACAAAGGAGTGGGAAATAGGAGTGGGAAGTGGGAATTACTGCATTGTGAAGGCCACTTCAGGTTCCATTTAATTTAAGATTCATAATCTACTGGGGGCAGGACTTATTATGGACAAGAACACAGAGACTCAGATTGGTTTACTAACTCACTTCATAGCTACCAAGAAGAAACAGTGTCCAGTTCAAATAAAGGTCTGACTCTACAGTTCCTGTTCATATCCCTTTCTCTCATCTCACAGAGCCTCCAAAAATCAGGTTTGCTATTATTTCAGTGATCACTGGCAGCACTTAAAAAAAAAGGCAGAGTAAGTTGTATGAGCAGGCACAGTGCAGATCATATTAATAATTTAGGTTCCACTAAAGCTGAAATGAAGCTCCAGAAAAGCAGGTCAAAGACAAGGATGCCAAATGGATGTTAAGAGTACTACTCTTCCTCTCCCTGCTGTGAACAAAATCTTGACTAATTCACCAGAAAGCAAATAAAACCATAATGCCTATGACATTTCAAATAGATGGCCTGATAACTATTTTACTCTTATCCTATAGAAAACTCATTGAGACATGTAACAGAAATCACAATATATCTGCCTCCTACATAACAGAATGCTTGGGAAAAGACCAAGATCTGAAGTCACACACATCGGATCTTGGAGATCAAGACCAGGGCTCACAATGGCCATAGCATAGCTAGCAGGAGAAACTCATATTTTAAATTTATTCTTGGTCACTTCAAAGATCCAATTTCAGATAACCTGGGGGCACTTTCAAAATCTTTTCAAATGAATCCCACACTAGAATTAAGGATAATGATCAGGATCATGAATTGTATAGTACTAAAGACAGTGAGTATATAAATTTCACAGGCCTGGATTCCTAGTATTAATATATTAACTCCATTTGGAATAAATGTGGGTGGAATAAATGTAGATGGAATAAATGAGCATAATGAACCCATTTACTGTTAGCAGAGAAGGGCTCCAGTTGAAGAGGCAGAGCAAAGCAGGGATCATTAACAATGGCTATGCTTCAAAGGAAAGAAATTAATTACATTCAGTATTTTTAAACATCAATATCATTATCTCCCTGTTACTGAAGGGCAGGCAAATATATCTGGAATGTTGACAGAGCTAAGTAAATATACTGGTCATGTTATGAAATCAGGTTGCAATGGCTGATCATTATATGGAGGACATCTTATGGAAGAAGGGAGAAAGAAACTGCATTTCTTCTAGCACATCCAGATATGTAGCCAGGAATTAGGAGATTAAGATATTTACTAGCAGAAAACAAAATGCTTTATTCAAGGTTATGGTTGTGACAAATGTTGCTTCCCCAAACTATAAATCCACAGTGCTAATATCAATTACGATCTTTTTGCACCTGATTCAAAATTGCTCTGTGCTTTGTAATAAAGCTTAACATCCCCTTGTAGCATTGGAAAATTAAAAATACAAAGGCCAAGTCATGCACCATTATTTAAAAAGCACTTTCCAGCCAATTTATTGTATAAAAGAAATGAACAAGACTAATGATGAGGAGCATACGGAGAGTATAAAAGCTACTTAGAAAATAGTGATAAAATGAAAATAAAAGCTTTCTCTGGTGTAAAAAAAAATTGTATATAACTGCTAATCTGTGAGCAAAGCAGTGAAATTCAGGGGGCAAAGTTTTTGCAATGGGTCTCTCTGCTTCTTTCTCCTTGTTAAGGATCAACTTAATTTCTTCACTTCAATTTCTTCATTGGCAAAGTGGGATTAATGCCACCTTACTTAGAAAGTTCACTCAAGTATCAATGTAGACTGCAGCCTTTTGTACCTATCAGTTCTTTTACTATAAATTGAATCTAATGTTTTGCTAGCAGGTTTATAAGTCAAACAGACATGCTAGCAATGCCTTAAAATATCTAATTTTTAATAATCAAAAATTTTGAGGACTCTCATTTTTGTCAATTCTCTCCCTAATATTAAACTTTCCAATCACTCTTGTAATTGTTCTAAGGGAAAAGCCATGATCACTTCATTAGGCCTATGAGATGGCTCCTAGGCTGTTAAGAAGACACTAGCAAGTCTGTCGAGATTCAACTTTATGTTTTGTCTGTGTCATCAGATGAACTAGCTTTCTGTTGTCGATATCAATTTTTTACCTTTCTGAAAATATTTTAATTTATCATCTAGGCTCTAAAAAGTTACCTGTTTGAAGCCCAAAGTAACTCAAGGCCAGCTTCTTTCCCACAGTTTTCTCATAAAAATGACAGGCATGAAGTGGAAGGCATTGATAAGCATGTGACAACAGGCTCACCTCAAACACCAAGAGTCAGCCAAGACAAAATGGTGTTGCAACTTACCTTAAAAAACAACAACACAATACATTTGGAGAATTTGTGTTAGTCGTATTGCTTTGCCATTAATAGGATTATAACCATGTTGAAATAGTGTAAAACTCCAGTACATGTGTGAAATGAAAATGACAGAATAGTCAACCTATTTACTGCATCCAGTGTAATACTGCCTCCAACTCACTATGCCCCACCCAATCTGTGCTATTCTCTTAGGAAAAAGGCATAAATGAGAAATAGGGTGCTGCCAAGGATTCTCTGAGGCTGAGAAACCCTAGCATGGCATTGCATGTGGCAGGGCCTTGTAGAGCATTCATGAAAATGGCACTCAGAGGTGATGTAAGGCAACTCCAGGTATGAAATGATGGGAACAAACACAGGGCTTGGAGATCTGATTGAGGTGGTTTTTAATTCTAACTAAAATTAATTATGGGCCTTCAGGCAATCAGTTGAAACTTCCAAAGCATTAACCTTCCTAATTCAGAGAAGTGGAACAATAATACTCACATCATGAGGCCTGGGCCTCCGCTGGTCAATGATTTAAGACTCGCTAAAGAAGAGGACAGGCAAATTTGATTTCATATACTATTCACTATCTTTCATTGGAAAATGCAAAGTCAAATGAAATCACTGATGAAAACATCTAAAGAAAGATGTCCAGGTTTCAGGCTCAGTTCCTTGGTTTGGTTTAAGGGAAATGGGATGATAGAAACACATAAGTCTAGTTTTCTCTGTGTAACAAAAAATTTTAGCAAGTAACAGTGTGAGAAAGTAGAGAGAGAGAAAGAAATGTACAGGTAAAGGAGGGCAATCAATGGGCCATTTGGGGTTCAGATATCAGCTAAATATATTGTTCAGATAGCTCAATCCTCCCTCAGTCCTCAGCTACCATGAGACTATCACGGCCACTCTACCTATAGGGAATGACAAATTGATTAGTGATGGCATACATATATATGCATGATATGTATGGCAAAGGTAATATATATGTACGTATTTGTCACATCTGACAGACCCATTACTGGAAAGAAACATTCTACTTCTTCTCAATCATCACAATATCTAAACAACCATGTTTCATCTGGCCAAAGTACTTTATACTCAAATTAAGTATTTCAACACATCTTACTCAAACCTACAAAATAAATTTTACTTATTGAAAGAATCATTTGACCGATACTTCATCTGTGCATATGGTTCCTAAGATTTCTTTAGTATGTACCTGGGAGATAATTTACTGAAACTAACAAAAATGTTAATGAGTTGAAAATAGAGTTATCATAGAAGGCTTTAGAAAGTATTTTCCAAAATGATACATTTAATCCTCAGAAGTCTTCAGGATTCAAATGGCTACTTGTGTTTGGTGTATTATGAGTACAATTTCAGTCACCCAGTCAAATAGTTTTTATAGTGGTTATGAAGTACAAAAGTTGCTAAAGGCATTCGTTCCATTTCTTAGTTCTTGCTTCTCCTCCTTGGCTACAGACTCTCAATTACTATACATTTGACAGCCCATGCTCCAGGAAAGAAAGCTGGGCACTCTTACTAAGTACTCCATTTATGCCAGGAAACTGGCAAGATGTATTTATTTACAGTATCTCTACTAAAAAATTAATATATTTATTTGATCAATATGGAAACCAAGGCCCAAAGAAATGTAGTACAAGGCCACTCAGTAGCAATAGCGACACAAACTTACACTTAAGTCCACTCTGTTCCTGATCGCAATACTTAGCCCTATACCTCCCATGTCTCTGTATTTCTGACCTACTTTATTAATGTTTTTAATCTCTATGAAAATGTACTGTGCTTTCTATCTTCAACTGGATGTGTTACAAAACTGTGTTTTATTAGGAAGAAAATAACATGCTCATTATGATTGAAGTCACAAGGTTTTTAGAAATATCTACATGTATATGCGATTCAATGTGTCTGACTTCAGTCCTGGAATATAGCCCTGAGCTGGTTTTCTTTCTCATCTTTCCCGTGTAGTCCAGACATATTGCTCCTTCCAAGCATAGTACTAGGCACCTTCTGTTTGACCACAAGGTGAGATATAGACCAGGCACAAATGAATGACCTTTTTTGTTCAACCTATTCTAATGGGCTTCATCTAAGCTTGAAGAATCAAAGATGACCTTGATTAGTCAGAAGATCACTTTTAATGGAGAAATAGTAGACAAGCACCAATTAAAACTAAATTGAAATCTGCACATTTCATAGGCAGTTCCTGAATAGGACAAGGATAGATATCCCCTTGCATAGGATCACTTTGAATCTAGAACAGAATGTAGAGGATTTTAGAATAACCAGAAAAAGTCCTTATCTGTATGTCAAAGATTCAAGTTCAATGTCTACTGCTTTGCTCTTCACTCAAAAAGTGGCCATCTCTCACCAAGCATCCATGGTTTACACCCATAATCCTGGCTACTCTGGAGGCTGAGATCTGAGGATGGCAGTTCAAAGCTAGCCCAGGTGAAAAAGTCTGCGAGACTCTTATTTCCAGTTAATAACCAAAAAATCCAGAAGTGGAACTGTGGCTCAAGTGCTAGAGCACTAGCCTTGAGAAAAAAAAAAGAGAGAGAGAGAGAGAGGAGGGACAGTATCCCGGTCCTGAGTTCAAGCCTCAGGACTGGCATATGTATATGCATTTACATATGCACACACACACACACACACACACACACACACACACACACACATCATCTCAAAACTGGCTATTCTATTACCTTAGCTGTGCATTAGTAAGAACTCCAAGGAAGCTTCTCCTGCAGAGGTTTTGAAAGCCCAATCAAGGGACTGTGTACAACACAGACCTTGATTCCAAATCCAGCTATTTCTGGGAACTGTGGTAAATTGTATCACAAGCCTAAACTTAGGTGAATGCCTTACTGTACAGGTGGATAACACTTTGTAATTACAATGACCACAGAAATTCAAGTAAGATGAGGAATGCAAAAGACACTCTGCACATAGGAGATCTACACAGGAGCTCTTTAATCCTTTACCCCCTTTATGTAGTGTGAACAAGTCTCAACAAGAGCTGACTATAGAGCTGTGGCTTCCTTCTGCATGTTTCTCAGCCCAGTGATAGGCATAACCTACATATACAGTAACTTTTAAAATTTCCTTATTGTCAAAGTGATGTACTGAGGGGTTACAGTTTCATACATAAGGCAGTGAGTACATTTCTTATCCAACTTGTTACCTCCTCCCTCATTCCCCCCATCTTTCTCCCTTTCTATTTCCCTCCCAACCAATTTTTATTAAATAAACAGATGCAGATAAAATAAGATTAGCACACATCTTTTAAAAGATGGCTAAAGAAAATCCTGCTAACTGCTCTTTCACTTTAAGCATACCAATGAAAAGGTAACATTCTTCTACACTGTGATTGAATGAAACAAAATACACACAGAGCAAAGAAAAAATTATCTACAGAAAATATTGTATATCTGGACTAATAAATGTATTAGGAAAGTTAATGAAAATTCAAATACATTCAGGCATTAATAAATGTATAACATTGAATATAATCTTGCTCTATTCATAAAGATTATGGATCAAGAGCCAAAAAGTGTTAATGCTTTAATGATGAAAAAATGCATACTATAAGAGTAAGATGACATCAGTTTGATAATAAAAATTTGAGAAAAAAAAAAGAGTAAGAGGAAACACATGGAACCAGTCATCTGACAGCTTAGTAGCCTCCTTGCTCCTAAACAGCAAAGGTGAAATACCAAGGGCACAGGTTTACAATTGCTCCTATTGAGTGGGCTAAGTATTCTAGGTACACTCTGAGTGGTATAGAATGAAGACAGATCACAGTCAGATGTGCTGCTAAGGAACCGACTTGCTGGACAATCAAGAGTTAATTTGTTTGCACAATCCCTAAAAGACCAGGATGAAAATAATCCATTTATTCTTCTGTTCATTTGTTTGTTCATTCTGAACAACAACAATGGCATGAAATAATACTATATAACTCTTTGTGCCAAGCTCTGCTCTAAAACCAACTCACTGAAATCTCATTACAACTCTATGACTAAAGACATCCTGTTTTGAAGGTGAAGAGACTAAGGCACAGAGATGGCAAATAACTTCCCCAAGGTCATACAGCCAAGCAATAATATTGGGATCTGATCTTAGACTGTTCTTTACTCCATGCTATTAATCATGATATGGTATTGCCAGCCACTCATTCACTTATCCATCCATTCCTTTCCTGCTCCCCACTAACCCACCAAGTACCAAGCTCCAGTTTCAATTGTAGCAAATAATTATGATGTACATCTTGGCCTCCATAGTCTACAAGGTGGGCCAGCTACATAAACACAATTTATAGTAGAGAATACAGAGTATATTAACTAAAGATAAGGCTCTTAGAGGTCTAAGGTCTCTATACTTAATAGAGCAAGAAACAGATCCTAAGAATCTATACAATCACATCCTGCCAAAATCCAGTTGTGATGGTATTAACCTGCCCGCCATCTTACATCATGGTGCCAAAGGGACCTAGGTTTCTAGGCCTGAGGAATGCCTTTAAAGTGTGAAGAAACACCAAGTTTCTAAAGCAAAAACAACTGCTTGGTATATGTCTAAATATGGTCTCAATCTCTTAATTGTTTTAATCTTAAGACTGCTAAGAGTTTCAGTATAATAAACCTAGAGGCTAAAAACAGATTTCAAGGTGTTATTATGATTGAAGTTGACGTGTAGCTCAATCACTGGCCATTGACTTGCTATCAAAATTGAAATCAAATCTTTTCTTTAAACTTTGAGTTTTCTCATGAAAAGATAGTTATGAAAATAATGAGAGTGGAGAAAGGAGAGTAGAAAAGAGGAGAGGAGGGAGGGAGAAAGAAAGAGAATGAGAGAGAGATTGGGGTAGAGAGAGAAAGAGAGAGAGAGAGAGAGAGAGACAGAATGAACTAATAAACCCTGGGAGCTCCTTGTACACCATGTGACATTCTAGCAAGCAGCTAAGTTAAGCTATTATGGTATCATTATAACAATGTGTGTCTGTGGCTTTAAAGTTCTGCTGCTGGTAATTTTCATTTCAATCTCATTTTTTTAAATAAAGAGAATTTTAAAACAAAATATTAAATCTATATAGTTAGAGAAATAACGCCTCTTAAGGTTTTAGGTGTCTCAGTAACAAGTGATCATTTGCAAGATTTTCTGAAACTAGCCCATTTTGATTCATGGTCATGAAAATATTAGTGCCACATATTGCACATATTGTATAATATGGTCAAAAGTATGAGTTACACTGGAATCTAACCTCTACCACTGTGATAATCCCCAGCAACCATCTTAAAAGCTCATGCCTCAGTTCCTATAATTCCAACAGAGTGATAAAAGACATTCATTGTAGTGTTAGTGTAGAGATTAAACAAGTCAATACCTACACATGCTATAAAACTACTTAGGGCACAATAAATGGTCAACAAATGTTCTGGGAGAAAAGACACGAATCCAGGAAATGTAATTCTTCATCTTCCGCTTCAAGCCAGGAACTTGGCAGTTACCCTAGAATCTGATCTCTCCTTCTCACTTCCTACCTACAATCCATTGCCAAGTTCTACGGAGGCTGCCTTTAAATATCTTTTGTATCTAACACCCCCTCTCCACTGGCAGCGTCTCCCTAGTTTCAGACTCTGAGGATCTCATGCCTGATCACCGTCAGTGCTTCCTGATTGCTCTGCCTGCTGCTGTCTACAACACTGATGTATGACGAATGGCTCCAGTTCACGAAGCTATTCACAATCCTCTCCACATACTGCTGCCATGGAAATGTCACCCTCCTTGAGCAGGAAAATTTCTATTCCCTACAGGATGGAAGACCCAGGTGTTTGTGCTCTGGTTCCTACTGAATTTTCCTGCCACACACCCAGGCCCTATTTGCATCAGACCTTCCAAAACATCCCAATACAACCCAAACATCCTAACAGACTCTTCTGTTTGTATTATTTGTGTTCTAGGGCTCCTGTCCTTCTGTTCCTGTGTATATCTTGGTGTCTCCTAAGCTCAGTCTTTTTAACTTTTTAAAAATTATTATCTTTAAGTTGTTGTACAAAGGAGTCTTGCTGAGGAGTTATCTCAGTTTCTTCTGGTCAATTGCGGGTCTTTCTGTGGGTAACTTTTCATGTCTTATATAGGGTGATTAGTAGTAATCTTGGCTTCCTCCCCATCTCTGATGGGAGCTACCTTTTCCGCTAGTCTATTTAGTTTTGTCTCCAAATTCTGATGCAATACCTGATTCACAGAAGTCACTCAATAAATGCTCGCTGAGGTAATGCATGAATGCAAGAATAAGGCAAAGAATGTTTATTCCTGACCTTTCACTGATTATATAAAATTAACACCAATAATCAGAAATTATCTCAGTATCTAAGCACTATGTTGTCAGAGACTTTGAAAGAACTGGCTACCTTATAGGTGAATATATGATGTTCATCTATATATTCGTATGGTAAAAACAAATTTATTGCGGAAATTAGGGTCAATTCTCCTAGGACTCATTATTGAAATACATATTATACATGGGGGGAGAAAACAAAATACAAATGTAACATGGCAAAAGAAGTCAATGACAACAAGGTACATTTATGAACCACAGTTTGCACCACAAAAAGATTATGAGTGACTTCAAACCCTCTGGGGTTGAAAAGAGGATAATCAGCTACTGACCACCACCCAGGGCCAGGGACCCTGCTGGGTAGGGGCGGTGCATAGAGAGTCCCTCTCTTCAGGCTGCACAGGACATCCAGTATCACCACCCAAAGGCACTCTGTCTCTTTTGGCATGTCTTCTATGTGCTGCTAACCTAAGCAGTGGGTCAAGAGCGGGCTCAAATGTGAGGAAGAGAAATAGATGGGTCAAGAACAAGTCATGAGAAAGTGTGGTAAGAGATACTAGTACACATTGTAAACTAACAATCATTTCTCTCTCTCTGTCATACACACACACTCATACACACACACACACACACACACACACACACACACACACACACACACACACACACACCTTTCTTTCCTTCAAGTCAGAAAAGTTGCTAAATAGGAGAGGAAGGGTGCTGAGGATTATTACAGTTTGTACTAGGTAAGTCAGTGGCTCTAGATTTCATGACCAGCATCCTTCCTCCCACTTAAGACTTACATAATTTCAACCTTAACTTAAAGCATTTGTGTTCAGAATAAAACACGTCCTTCTTAAAATTCAACTAATTACATAAATTCCTCAAAGTTCTCTACTCTTTTATTTTTTGACTGTTACTCACATATTCATGGTTAACATATTCAAAACAGAAAGAATATATAACTTACAGTGTTTTTTAAAAACCTAGTAAAATATGAACCCAGTGCTAAGTCAAGATGCATACTGTGATCTGATCGCAATACTTAGTAATCTCACATATGGCTCACTGTTACGTCGCATAGGTATTACCAAGAAAGGGTTCTCCTAGCTTGCTCATCCCCGAATCGTAGGACCTTATGGACAAAATTCTTCATTTTGTAAATAAGATGCTTACATAATAATAGATAATAGTAACACAGATACCTCGAAAGCTTTTTATTCTGTGATGGTTAAAAATACTATTACTTCTATGTAATTAAAAAATCCTTGAAGACATTTTTTCATATGTGCAAGAGCCACTGTCCCCCCCAATTAACCAACACAATTACATTTAAACATTGTTTATGTTTTTCTGTTAACATGGGATCTGCAATATGGAACAGAGTAGCCCATAGGCCTTAATTAGGATTTTAGAGGGGGAAAAAAAGTAGGAAGAAAAGAAACTCAAAATCAAAACTATTTACTTTGTAAGAAATGAAGTTTTTATATGCCACAGCAATGAAGGAACTCTGGAGTATGACTTCAAAGTAATTGAATCTTAGCTTTGTCCATTAAAAGCCAACCATGAAATAATTGGAAAATGATTATGTCTTCCTCAGCATGCTGTAACTTTGATAGGAAATAGTCCCATTATTCTGGGTTAGGAATTAACTAGTACCATGGCAACGAACATATTATCCATGAGCCACTTTGTGGATCTACTCTGTGAATGTCTTGAGGACAACACCTCTAAATCCACTTATAATATGTACATTTATAATAGCCATATTGATATTTCTCCATGTTCCCTTCTGGTTGCTAAGAGATTTACGTTGGACAGACTCTGTTGTACTCATCACAAAGCATTTTGGTCCACAAAGCATTTATTTCAGCTCAGTGGGTCCTGAAACTCCCTTTGCCTCACCCTTTCCCTGTTTGTCTTCCAAGTCAAACAGGACCCTTTACACAAAGGGAGCATGTCAGTCATCACTGTTACCAAACACGAGTGTACATATCCTAGGCAGGCTGACAACTCTTAAAGTCAGCATTGACCTTAGTGATGACACCATAGCTTTACAGAAATATAAGCCCTCATCCCTAGGTGTCTTAGAAGCTTTTTTATCCTAGTATTTTGGGAGTAGGAGGGGGCTGTGATTTATGGTGAAGAAGATAATCAAGAGTGACCTTCTCACAGACAATCCTAATACAATACAATTAGACTCAAATCTGACAAAACCTGGCCATTTCATAACTATGCGGTACAGGCTTTGAAGTACCCCTGGGGCAGAATTCCTTATCCTACGTTTGTACTTTTATGAAAATATAGTCACGAAGTTTATTTACAAGAACATCAAAGTAGAAACTTATCTCCATTGAACATCTTGCAGCAAAACCACTGCAGCCCTGCAAGTTAAGTCTCCAGGTCTGGTCTGTCACTAGAGCTGTGAATGCCTTCTAAGGATCCTGATCCTGAAGAAAATGGCAAAGGGGGGTACCAAATCCACCCACGATCTGTCCTGAAGAGAAGCCCATGTGGTAGAGAGAGCCCACATATCACTAGGAAGGCACATGCATCAGAGCTCTGAGCAAATTAAGATCATTTTCCCCTTGGGAATTCTCACAAAGAGTCATAAAAATGCTTTATGACCTGAGTTCCATACTCAGATCACAGAGTTTTTCAGTCCGTTTGTATTGGCTACCAAGAGGAAGAGTGCTTTGGGGCCTTATTCACCAGCTCATTCCCAGTTACTATGTGGCAGGGCCATGAAATAGTAACAGAACAGTAACTACTCTCTGGCCGAAGTCAAACACTGATGACCTAGAACAGATCTGCCTTGGGGTCTCAGTAGGGGACCATCAGTGACCCCATCAGGGCTTTGATCTCAAGTAATCAGTAGTACAGGCTTAGGTCTGGCCATATCAGGGGAAATCCTACATTTAGGATAATCACTCTGACCCAGCAGGCAAAGAAAGAAAAAAAAAAATCAAACCTCTGTGGTCATTGCTTAATTTAACAACACAAAGTTATTTCTAGCGGCTGATTTCTATTGCACAACCTAACTAAAATCACCTAAAGAAAGTACCGGGCACAGAAGAAGAAAAAGGAAAGGAAAAAGAAGGCAGAGCAGGAAATGACTTTTGTGCTACATCTTTAAGGTCACAGATCTACCTCAGAAACATACACACACATGTGACACCATTCCAACACAAAGGCTTCCTTTCCACGAGACCTCTAAGAAGTGCAAAGGTGGCCACTCCAACCTTTCCCACAAAATCTGTCACCACAGTACGTTTAACCTTGACTTGGCTGTGAAGAAAGTACTTTTAACTCACACCCAACACCTTTATGTGTCATGAAAATGTGCTGGGGCCTGTGCAGAGTGAGGCACACCTTCCGCAGAGCCCTGCAATCACCAGCCCCTCTACTCCAGCCCCCCCAACCCCCAGGATGAAAAGCTTTCCTTGCAGTACCCACCCTGTGGTCATGCTCAACCACCAGCCTTTTCTCTTCTGTTCCCCATTTACACACTCAATTTACACTCTACTCAGCATGTAAAAAGAGCCTGTCATGTTTCTTGGAGATGCCAGGAAGAGATTAACAACTACAAAAAAAAATAAATAAAAGAATCCAGGAAAGATACACACACACACACACACACACACACACACACACACACACACACTCTGGTATACATAGCTACCTTTTTTTTCCGATCCCGGGACCGTTTGCGATGTTTCCTTTTTTTCTCAGTCTCTTCTTCAGCATTGATTTCTAAATCCCTGTTTTTCTTTAATTGGGAGGCTGCATGAGCCATAATGCATTGAAAAAATCCTGTCAAAGCTCGCAGGGTTTTCTTGGAAAAGGTGACTTCCTCAGGCACCTCTGATCAGGCATACAGCAGCATTCTACTCACTGGAGAGAAGCCTTTGACTAAAGAAGCAGGAAGGCATTCAAAAAGGCAAAAGATGCGGGAGACGGTTAAGGCGTTTTAAAAACCCAAACAGTAGGGTCCAGACTTCGTCAACCACCTTCCTCTACCTGAAGCCCTGCACGAGGGTGCAGCCATCCTGATGCATTTACCGTAGTGAAGACAGCTGGGACAGAGGAGCTGTATTATGGCTGTATCCCCTGCCACCAGCTGGAAGTGTCTAAGTGATCCTCCGAAGGGGGAATGCTGCAAAGGATGCTCTTCCGAGAGGGAAAAAAAGCAAGAGTCACCACACATGCAGAAGCAAAAATCCAGCACTAATCCTGAAAAACTATTTTAGATCCTGAGAGAGAGAGAGAGAAAGAGAGAGAGAGAGAGAGAGAGAGAGAGAGAGAGAGAGAGAGAGAGAGAGAGGAGAGAGAGAAAGGGCTGCAATTTATACATCACCACTAGATGTGCCCTGAGCATAATTTAACCCGTCATAGAATGGAGCGGTTCCTACTTAAGTTCAGCTGCGGATGGTGACAAAATATACAAAATAAGACTTCCAAAACCACACTGTATGTTCCTATGGAGATCCTGACTACATTGTAAGGAAAACAATGCATGCATTGCTGCTCTCAACAGGGCGTCCTTTATGCTGCGTTATCAGCCCTGATGCATTTTGTAGAGAGGACCACAGAAGGGCTTGTTGTCTTGGAAAAACAATATGCTGATTACAACACATCATCCAGAAAGGCGTGAGCATGTTTGTGTATGGAACAGATGCCAGGTTCAGAGGAGGTCCCCAGAATTCTCCCCTCCTGGAGTGGGGGTGGGGGTCAGAGGACGGGAATCTGTGCTGTCATTAGAGTGTTGGAGTCGCTGAAATGCAGATTTGCCTTCATGTTGGATTTGCTTCAATCACCTTACTATTTTTGCCACCTGAGTCCTCAATGACTGCAGCCTCTGAATATTCATTATGTGAAGCGAAGCAGCAACACTCAGGGCCTGCCTGGGCATCTTCTGTGAGGATTCACACACTGGAAGAAATCTAATAAGTGGAAATCATTTACACAGATACACACACACAGAGCGAGCGAGAGAGAGAGACAGAGACAGAGACAGAGACAGAGACAGAGAAAAAGAGAGAATCGACAATGAGAGCTTTAACCAGAAGCTGCTGAAATATAAACTGACCTAAAAGATGTAGCCTTGAGTTAGGAAACCCTAATTTCACTGAAGAAATTCAGGAGAATAAAGATGATGCCTTAATGGAGACGCAGTCTATACATTGAATAGTGTAGTCTGTGACTTTGCAGGCCTACACCTTTTGCTCTGCAGGGATGACTGGAAGGTTCATTGAAAGTGGAGCCCAAAGTCCAGGGCATCTCCTGGGGTTTTGGTGGAATTCATTAGAGCTGTTGTTTACCTGCATATTTTCCACTGATCTCTATCAGCAAAGTGGAGTCAGTGCAAATCCATGCCCACAACTTTCATTTGCCATACTTCTGATTTGGGAATCAAAGATCCTTTTTCTCTTGGGGAGTTCTTTCTAGTCTGCCAGGCCATTCAGCAATAACACTTACTAGATACTATGTTGGAAATGAATTATATAACTTGGGGAGGAAAGAGTCAGGAGGGGGAAAAAAAACACAGAGAAAATGGAGAGGTGACAGTGCTCAAAAATAATTACCTGGGGGCTGGGGATATAGCCTAGTGGCAAGAGTGCCTGCCTCGGATACACGAGGCCCTAGGTTCGATTCCCCAGCACCACATATACAGAAAAAACGGCCAGAAGCAGCGCTGTGGCTCACGTGGCAGAGTGCTAGCCTTGAGCGGGAAGAAGCCAGGGACAGTGCTCAGGCCCTGAGTCCAAGGCCCAGGACTGGCAAAAAAAAAAAAACAAAAAAAAAAACAAAAAACAATTACCTGACTTATGTAATTCTAACCCCTCTATACCTCTCTCTCCCACACGTATATGTATGTGTGGTGTGTGTATGTGTGTGTGTGTGTGTGTGTGTGTGTGTGTGTGTGTGTGATATATGAAAATGGTAAGGAGACATTCAGGGCATATGTCACCTACTTTTTTTTTTTTTACTACTATGAATAGAACTCAGGGCCTTGTACTTATTAGGCAGGTGCTCTACCAGTTGCACCATGCTTCCATTATTTAGGGGATAGTATTGCTTGATTGGTGCCCAGGGCTGGCCTGGATCATAACCTTCCTATTTATAGTTCAGTATAACTGGAATAATAGGCTCACCCTAACATACCCAGCTTTGGATTGAGATGAGGGTGTCACTTAACTTTTTACAAGGGTTGGCTCAAACTGTGATCCTCTCTCTAAGTAGCTAGGATTATGTCCATTCCTTTTACAAATGGTTTCCATGGGAAAAGCACTCTGGTCATATGGCTACTGAGAGCTACTTATGCTCATGTGATTGCTTCTCAGAGAAACAAAGTATCTTTACTGCTATGAAACCATGTTTGTAACAGAAAAGTGGTGGCATGGGGGAGGGAGTTTGAGTTAGTAGACTAAATGTAACATATTTAAAAACTGATAAATTTCTATTGGGCTTGTAGTAAAAAAATGAATTAACTATTGTCTACTGGGGCTTTTTGTGCAGTGTCTCAGATTTGAACTCAGAATTTCACATTCTCACTCTACTTTTTTGGCTCATGACTAAGTAGCTTTTTTGCTGGTTAATTTAAGAGTTTCTTCGATTTGTCTGCCTAGGCTGTCTTCAAACCATAATTATTACATCTCAGTCTCCTGAGGAGTCAGGGTTATAGGCTAAGCCACTGGTGCCTGGCTTGTGTGAGGATTTTTTAGCTGTTTAACAAGTGGGGCAGAGGAAAGCATAAAAGTTAATGTTTGAATGCTTCCCCCTCTGATAAATCACCCTGTACTTTACAGGATCTTATAAATCACCCTGTACTTTTGAGGAACATTCATATAATTTCATATTCTTATTTTCAGTAAGTGAAAGAGGATGGCCAGCTAAGAATCTGGCTGCTTTCCACAGGCTCCTGGACTTTTTTTTTTTTAACCTTCCTTTATAGACATGGATGATACTTTAAAATGTAATATATTTATAAGTAACCTTGATCAAGGTAACTTCTCCAT
This sequence comes from Perognathus longimembris pacificus, assembly GCF_023159225.1. NCBI lineage: Eukaryota > Metazoa > Chordata > Mammalia > Rodentia > Heteromyidae > Perognathus > Perognathus longimembris. Next base: position 38,476,940 of record NC_063162.1, read on the forward strand.
CCGATGTTGGCAAATTCTAGTATTTTCCATTATCTCCATCAGCAAAAGCACACTTAGAAATTAGGAAAGCAAGCCACAGGTATTTTTCAACATATGTTTCTTTAGAAGAATGCTTTGCATCCCTCAAATGTTCAGAAGTTAAGAACATAGGACTTTTATGACACCATCAAGTGAACTTTGTCATTAGATTTTTTTTCTTTAACCAAGTGGTTAGCCCAACATAAAACATTCGAATGCTTATGTTGTTTAGATGTTTTTTTAGAAGAGATGTATTTGCGTCTCCCACTTCTATGCTAGATTTCTGAATAGCAACTGTATCAAGGAAGGCAACCCTGTGGATCTTTGACACTGATTGTTGTGTGATTTTAATTCTCCCTCCCTTCCTCTGTACCCAGCATCCACCTTGCCAAGGGATTCTCAAGATTTTTGTGTGCTTATTGTCCCAAGGTTTTTGGATCTAAGGCAGCTACAAATACAAGGTACTCCCATCTCAAAAGGAACAGACAATCATTACTGTTAATTGTAGGAAAAAAAAAAGTCTGTAACAGCTGAAATTGGGACATGAAAAAAAAAGCAACTTAAAAAAAACTTCACTCCTGAAGTCTCAACAGACTTTTCCACTTCAGTGTTGAGCCTCGTCTGGGAGATCACAGAACTAGTACAAATCTTCAAAGTAAAATGAGTTGTGATCCAGTTGGTACATGCCTGTATCTGAGCCGTATGGCAGGCCCATGACAGTAACCACAATGGACTGAGGACACAGCGTTAGAGGGTGAAACAATACATGGTTCAGTAAGTGTGATGCCACTAGTGTTTATAGCAAGGTCCCTGGTCCCAGTCCCTTTGGATGGGATTATCACAGAATGAGCAAAACCACAGTATGGAATGCCACAGCTGTTGAAGGTAAAGAAGAATAATTCTTAGGTGACTTCCTTCAAGAAAGAAAATGGTAATATGGTTTTGTTTTCTAAAAATTCCAAGTAAATGGTTCTAATACCAGTGTACACATGTGAAAATGGAAGCAGGAAAGTGGAGGAGCTGGATGGGATTGAGATGGATGGGAGGGGTGGAGATCATGGAAGGGAGGACACTGATCAAGACTTAGTGTACTCATAAAATGACACATGGAATTGAAACTCCTCTGTATAACTACTTAAGTACAATAAAAATAGTAAAGGGGAAAAGGATTCCAAGTACAAAAAATTTCCTAAATTACTCTTTCAAAATAGAGGATGAGTAATCTTTCAAACTTTTGCTAGTCAAAGAGGATGGTCATTGAACATGGTCTATAAGGAAAAGAAGGTACAATAACTGTAACAGTTGAACCACTTGGCTGACTTGAAGGAATGGAGTTCTGGAATCCCATCCTGCTCTCAGAAGGCAGCTTGCATGACCACGATTGGAAAGCAAGACCATTGTAGCAGTGGTCCCATTTCTCCCTCATTTGTTCCTTTGTCACTGAGTTTCATGCAGAAATGAGCTCTTCCTACTCAAAGTTGTGGCTCCTGTGGTCTAGAGCTTGCTGTGAACTAAATAAAAGGTTCTTCATTATTTTGTTCAAAATAATTCAACTTCTTAGCAGAGCTAGTCCATTTCATTTGCAGTTCTTTTTGCCCATTCATTATTCAACCATAAAACAACTACTACAAAAAAAGTAAAAATCACTTTCTACTTTGGCAAATCAAGTCATGTTTATGCTCCAGATAATATCTGGTCCAGGAATCCAACCACTGTAACTAAATATTCCACTGAAAGCCAAATCCATTCACCAGGAGGTGTTACACACTGTACAGGCCACAGCCAAGAAAACTTTTTTATTCCCCTCAAATTTTGCATATATCTTTCCTAGATTTCAAGATAAGCTGTGAATATCACATCAGCCCATTAAGAATGTGCCTGAACTTTGAGCTGTCATTTCAATTGTCTCTGCATTGTTGAGCTAAGTTGACACACAAACAAATAACAATGTATGTGATTTCTATGGAGATGACACTGCCACTTGGTAGATTCTGAAGTTACAATAGCTGTGCACTTTGAAAATACATTACATGGCCATGTGGAGAAAAGGGGATGAGAGGGTACATTGGATAATAAAAGGTAGAAAGCAAGAAAAAGAAAGAAAAGGTGGGGGGGAATGAGGGAGGAGGTAACAAACAGTACAAGAAATGTATCCAATGCCCAACATATGAAACTGTAACCTCTCTGTACATCACTTTGACAATAAGAAATAAAAAAGAAAAAGAAAGAAAAGAGATATTTTTGAAACTTCCAGGAAACCAATACCTTTCCACCCCTACATCAGGCTCTCAACAATAAGCCACAAGTTATGTTTTGATGGAATGAAAACTATTGTGTACTACACCCACTTCAATATTCTCTGAAGCAGCACAGCCTCATCATAAAAGACAGTCATAATATTTTTCCTTCACAAAGAAAAATGGATCCATTGTCATTTCATTAATTTAGCAAACCTAGATAGAGATATCAAGACCCTGGGAAAATTCTAAATGATGTGGGGGAACCAAAAAGAAAACAAACACTAAGACTATCACTGGTTATAAATGACAAGAAAGTAAGTACCCTGACATATTCTGAACTTGTAGTCTCTAATTATTCTCCATTTTCAGATGAGATGCAGGAAGTCCTTAAAAAGGGTATGTGCATATGTGCCTGAATAGTGAGTGCCAATGAGATGTCCAGGATGGCTCAGAAACCTCCTAGGGAGTGGCACTTCTAGTCCACGAAACTGGCTGTGGCACCAGCTGTCTTAGCACTCAAGTGTGCCCTGCTTCCCCAGAATAGGCTGTCTATTCAACTACCTGGCCTGACCTCCACCCTGGAGAGAAAGCCCGCCAGCTGTCCCAACACGCCACCTGCTTCGATGACTTCACATCGGCCAGTGGGGCAGATTCACAGGCATGGCTTTCCTATGGTTTCTCCATCACACCCTCATACTTGCTGGCAGAGAAGCAGAGCTTTTACTACACATGGTAAGGGTTACAGCCACATCCCTAGTAGTGCCTGGTAGAGCAGAGTACAGGGCAGACACCAAAGCTTATAGGATGTGCCAGTTCCTGTCCTGGGCCCCTGTTCCTATAGAAGGAGGTAGTAGGACCAAATGACTTTGAGAAACTTTCTCACTATTCCAAATGATCTGCCTTGTGACAGAAGGCGCTGAGTGTTTAGAAAAAAATTTACTTAAGAAGAGATTATAGTCTTCCCTGGCTAAAACAGTAGCCCCCAGCCATAGGTAGCTACTAGTCCCTGATACATGAGTAATAGAATTCAAGAATTGAATTTTTTCATTAATTAAAAATTTAAAAAATTATAAGTGACATTAACTTCAGATATTAGGACATATTTAAGTATGTTTGGAATCACAGGACACTCACCTGCCATTAAAACTTTCTCTATGAAGAGTTAATTCCTGGTCACTTCACTAAAAGAAGCCTCCATTTACTCAGAGAATAGTCCCTCCTTAGCTTGCTCATGTTGCTGGTCACTTTTTGGCTCTTGTATACGAATGTGACTTGGTCCCTACTCTAAGTATCAATGGGAGACAAAGCAAAGCAAAGAAACTACTAATTACCACACCTTTATACATGGAAACAGGGGTAGGGGCATGTAAGAGAGAATGAAAAGTTAAGCAGTTGGGAGTAACGCCTTCCTGAACAAGGAATACAATCTCTCATCTGCAGAATATCAAGTTGCACACTTTAACTCTTTACACTCTGGCCAATTGCTCATGCAGTGAGAGCAAGGAAATTCCCTTTCTGACCTCAAGACTCTTGTATTATAGGTGCTAAATGATTCATGAAGCAAATGAAGGCCACTCTTTCAAGCTTCTAGTCCTCCTTCTTGTATGAAGTGGGAGTAGAAAGCAAACTATAAATGAATAAATGAACAAGATAAAATCAGATAGAGACAGGTATTATAAGAAATAGAACATGACTGAATGAAAGTGAACAATTGCTTATCATTCATTGCTTCTTTTTATCTTTAATTCCTGTAGGAAAAATAAATTCAGATAGTAAGGCGCCAAGCCAATTTAATCAATCACTTCACTCTACTCAGCTGGCAATTCTCAAATAAACAACACCCTCTATACTAGAAAAACCTGCAGACAGTAAACCATGAGTGCTATCTCACATAGGGTGTTCAATTCTGATAGAATAATATAATAACTGAAAATAACAAGAGAAATGCTTGTTTATAAGAAATAATTTTTATGTCAAATATTTTTGCAACCATCTAAATACTTTGAGCTCCAATCATTTTTATTAATTTACCAGTTAATAAGAATTTCAAAAAGTTGGTTGGGGGGCTGGGGATATAGCCTAGCGGCAAGAGTGCCTGCCTCGGATACACGAGGCCCTAGGTTCGATTCCCCAGCACCACATATACAGAAAACGGCCAGAAGCGGCGCTGTGGCTCAAGTGGCAGAGTGCTAGCCTTGAGCGGGAAGAAGCCAGGGACAGTGCTCAGGCCCTGAGTCCAAGGCCCAGGACTGGCAAAAAAAAAAAAAAAAAAAAGTTGGTTGGAATATGACCACTGAGCAATGACATAAATTTCCTGTGTACTTTGTAGTAGAAATATCTCCCTCCAGAGCCAAACATATCCTATGGTTACTTTAATATTTCACTAAGGCCCTGTTCTTTAAGGCTTTTGTAATTATATTTAAGGTGACCTGAAGGAAAGATAATGCAAGTAACCAAAATAGCTCTTATAGCAAGTTTGCCAATGAGTGGCTATAAGACCTTAGAAATCCCCAATCCATGTTCAGTCCCTGTCTATTAAAGAGAAGGAATTCTATAGCCTGACTCTCAGCATACACACATGTGATACTAAAATATACTTAACAGTAAGGCTGCAATGATTGATGTATATGCTTTGTTCCCTTTGCTATATTTTGATCAATATGTAAGGAATGTAAATTCTCTTTTACAACAATTCTTTGAAGAGGCAACTGCAAAGCAGTTGAATCTTCACATCTTGTGAAAACTCAGAATTGTTGGCCTCTGCATAGGTTATCTGCTGACCTATAAGAGGAGGGAGAAGCACCCATTAGGCAAAGGGTCTTATTTTTTGAGAATGAAAGGTTTACTTAGTTGACTCATAAAGTCATGTTTAGATTAGTCAAGGGTAGAATAACACTGTGTCAAGATGCTCTAAAGGCAGTTAGTCAAACTTCAAGTAATAATGATTATATATCATGGGACATATCAACAGTTTTATGACTTGCAAAAATAAAATCCTATTTTCTTGCATCTAGCACTGACTTGGTGCCATAGAAGGAGTTACATGCAGAGTTTACAGCCTCGTCCTTCTGTGGTAGAGAAACAACACCTGCTTCTTGCCTATCTTATCACTATGTTTTAATAGCTAATGTCTATAAAACATTGGTACTATGGAAAACAAACAAAATGCACATAAACACAGAGAAGCCTCTAACAGTCTGGTACTAGGGCCCCCAAGTGCATCTGGGCTTCCCTCTCTTCATCCCTACCCTACAACTAGGTGAGTATTGGTAGGTTTTCTCTCCCATGTTGTTTCAGAAAGCACACTGTAAATCAGCCTAATTAAGATTTACAAATCATGTGTTCTACAACTGTGTAACTCTCTACTTATAAGGATATAATGACAAGTTATTAAAAGCTGGATATTCAAAATATAATACTTGGGACCTAGTGTCATATAGTGTAGGAGGTAAAAAAAACAGTTATGAAATATTAAAAAAAAAACACAAGTATGAGTTGAGACTAGGTGTAGTGGCTCATTCCTGTCATCTCAGATACTCAGAAGGATCCTGGTACAAGAACAACCTGGGCAAAATTAGCAAGAACCTATCTCACAAACAACAATAAAAGTCATTATGGTGGCTATGTGCCTTTCATCCCACTTGGGGGAATGAGAGTAGGAAGGTCATGGTAGAGGCCAACCTGGGCCAACTTTTAAGACTTCGTTTCAAAAGTAATCAAAGCAAAAAGGAGGAAGGGTATGTCTCAAGTAGTAAAGCACCTCCTAGCAAGCACCCAGCTGTGAGTTCAAACCCCATGAATTTCAAAGAAAAGAAAAAGATTCAAATCAGTTACAAGTTCCTCATTTTTTTCTAAATTTGTCTTTCAAGAGATTAGGGGAGAGGGGTTGGGGATATGGCCTAGTGGCAAGAGTGCCTGCCTCAGATACACGAGGCCCTAGGTTTGATTCCCCAGCACCACATATACAGAAAACGGCCAGAAGCGGCGCTGTGGCTCAAGTGGCAGAGTGCTAGCCTTGAGCGGGAAGAAGCCAGGGACAGTGCTCAGGCCCTGAGTCCAAGGCCCAGAACTGGCAAAAAAAAAAAAAAAAAAAAAAAAAGAGATTAGGGGAGAGACACCTTTCAAACACAAAAGTGCTGCTTGATTGAGGCAGATTTCACAGTACTTTGTATGCATGCTAAGGTTAAGGCCCAGCAACCATATAAAAAAGAAAGTCACATAGTAAGTATCTGAGGTAGTATGGGCCCGGTAGTTTCTCCAGTAGCTAGAAGGACTCTGTGGTATTAATGCAAAAGTAGCAGTGATAGTAACTGATTGAGCGACCCAATAAACTTACAGATGCAAGTTTGGGTATCATGTGTCACTAAAAGTATTCTTCTTTTGATTTGTATCTACTCACATATAAATGTAAATATGACTCTTAGCTTGTAGGCTATACAAAAACAAGGTTTGAAGGACTTTGGATCACCACCTGAAACTTGGAATATGTATGTATATATACATGTGGATGTGTGCACCTACATACATATACATGGGTGTGTGCATATATGTAAGTTCACATGTATGTGGTTGTTTATTAACATAATGGGAATAGCAACTTATTCTGTGAACTTGAATGTATTATCATTTGAGTGATGAAAGACATATGCTGCTATGTGCATTTCCTATACCACATGCACACAAAATTTTCTTAATTTACACATTTAAGAAATTACTAGATACCTTCTGTGTGGAAGTGGAATACTTATATGTGTTTAAGCCACTCAACTCAAATGTCCAGTGCACATGGCTCACTATCTATATTCTATTTCCTTACTAGGGTAGAAGGACCTAATACTTTTTATTTCATTAATGCTTTCTTATTATATACTGTATATTTCCTATTAAATTACTTTAGTTACTTTGTAGTGGAAGGCACAGAAATAAACCAATATAGATGAAGTCTTTTCCATGCAATACTATACTAAACATAGTGGAAAATTAAAGAAAAGTCTTTTTATTTTTGTATCGGGATCATGGTTTCCTACTTTCATGAGTCTTTCTGGCATTATTTCATTAAAAGACCTACAGTTGGAGGTTTGTCAATAGTTAATGAATGGTGCAAATTTCAAGCAATTATCTGGCAATTAAAAGTGGGGGAAGTTATGGGAAGAAGCAGCTTAGGTCTATAGCCTGAAAGAAACTCTATCCAACTTAGTACAAAAGAATGGATTGTTCTTTAAGCAATGTAAGACTGATTCGTTTTTGTGGTTCTGCTCCATCCTCCTCCCAACTCCATGCGCCAAATTGCTATTCAGAGAAGGAAAGGCCAGATGGTTTGGGGGATTAGCAATAAGGAAAGGACTAAGTTTCACCTCAAGGTTGTTATTAAATTCTAGGGCAGATTGGCAGGGACACAAAATTAGGGCTATTTGAAAGCTCTTGGGAGTCTTGGTCCAGGTCCTAATGAGCAGGTGTTGACATGGAAAACGCTGCCCTAGTCACATAGCTGCAGGCAGGAGTTGCTGCACTTGCCTAGGTGTTCTGAATCTGCCTTAGGAAATCATGCAGTCCACTCTGCACTACTCTTCCTAAACCAAACCAAGTAAGAGAAACCAATGCAAAGTGTGGGATCTGCTCTGCATTGGGTATCATTTCACAACACTTTGCTCCATTCTAAAAGTTGTCCCAGAGTATATTTAATTCAAATTGGATCTAATTTGGTTCCTACAAAGTTTTATTACCATTCACAGACATGCTTGAACACTGTGGAAATACTCACCATTTTCACACTATGCTAACCATTCCCCAGATGGAAACTGGCTCAAACAGTCAGTCATCAAATTCTCCAATGTAATTCTTTTTGAAAGCCATGGTACTTAAATCTAGAAAAATTTGGCCACAGGAATATTCCACCAGTGATAATGGAGTTTATTAAACAGGAGAACCACTTTATTATCGGCATGTAAAGTATGTTATAATTCTGTCATTGAGTTCACCAGTTAAGACTACCAAGGCAAGCAGATTAGCACAGATGCAAGTCTGTGTATAAAATTAACAATAATTTTCCTGCCAATTCAATTTCTTAAGACTTCAGAACTCAAGGATATTCAAATCATAAAGGAGTAGTAAAAATGCGGATTCTAATTTTAAGCCAAGTTTTTTTTTTTTTACAATAACTGGATTCTTTTCTTTTCAGGAATAAGATTTATATTCTCGATTCTTACCCTTCATCATAATTATGAATCAAGTGATTTAGGATCTCAGTGTTTCATTTTATTTTATAAGCTATAAAATAGCATGCATCACTTGGAGGAGATTAATTTCCAAATAACTAAGCAGCCAAAAAATTTAGTCTCCATTGTCCAGAGCTAATATTTCATTTTATTTTTAATTATACTTTATTATCTTTAAGTAGTTGTATAAAGGAGTTGCCATTTGACAAAGTAGTTTATGAATACAATGCATCTTAATTGATGTCACCCCGTTCCTCATTCTCCCCAATCCTTCCCAACTCTATGCTTATTTGCTAAGAATTATCTGTCTTTGTGCTAAAAGCAAAAGCTAGAATCCTAAAGTAACCTATTGCATTCCATGTGACCATATGGTATGAGAGTGGCAATAAAACATTCTAACATATGAGGAAGTCTTTTCAAGATTTGAGTCCATGGGTTTGATAAAACTCAAGAAATCTCCTTATATAGAAATTAACAACTGAATTGAAGTGTGGCTCAAGTGGTAGATGGTTTGTCTAGCATGAACAAGGCCCTGGGTTCAAGTGTCAGTACACAAACCAACCAACAAAGAGAGAGAATGACAATACAATTAAAGTCATTCTGAAAACCATGGTTGCATAGTACTTTCTTGTAACACTACTCTTTCAAAAACTGTCTTAAGTCTTGAGCATATATTCATTTGAGAAATTTCAAATCAGAGATGGAAAATTTGGCTAGTAAACTGTAGACTGAGATTATACTAAGTGAAAGAATATTTCATGATTTTATTATAGGAGTTTCTAAAAGAACCAGAGAGTGGAATGATAGGTTTTCTAGACCAAAAGACTTGGAAATAATGACTTGAAAATTGATGGGTCTAACGTTTGGATTATGGTTTTTTTTTGTTTTTTTTTTTTGCCAGTCCTGGGGCTTGGACTCAGGGCCTGAGCACTGTCCCTGGCTTCTTTTTGCTCAAGGCTAGCACTCTGCCACTTGAGCCACAGCACCGCTTCTGGCCGTTTTCTGTATATGTGGTGCTGGGGAATTGAACCCAGGGCCTCATGTATACAAGGCAAGCACTCTTGCCACTAGGCCATATCCCCAGCCCCTGGATTATGTTTTATAGCACTACACCTGTGACCAATTATGCTATAGTATACTCTTAAAAATAGTTAAATGGATGCATCTCATGTTCAATAAAATAAGAACTGCCATTCAAGAACCAGAGAACAAAAGATAAAAGTGAATTGATAGGGAATTAAAAAATAATACCTCCACTACTTAGAGATAACCACCACCACCACCACCACCACCACCACCACCACCACCACCACTACCACCATTATCATCATTGTTGTAGGGCTTGAACTCTGGGCCTGGGCATTGTCCCTGAGCTCTTCAGCTCAAGGCTAGCCCTCTACCACTTGAGCCACAACATCACTACTATCATTTTTTATGATATTTTTCCAAGCATTTCTTCAGGTTTTATGTGTCTAAATATGTAACTATTTTATAAAAAATATAATCATATATTATTCTATAGTCAGCTTAATGATATTATCCATAAAAGTTACAAACTATATATTATGTAATATGATTGCATCTAATTTGCAATCTGTTTAAAATATTATAAGCTATTATAGCTATTATCTGTAATTATGTATAACATTATATATTGCAGACTTATATAATTTTATTATAATTTATCTACATTTATATAACATTTTACTATATCATATATGAACATCCATACAGGGAATTAAATACTCATCTATAACTTCTAAGTGGTTATGCAATATTTCATATGAATATGATATAGATTTAGCCTCTGATGATTATTTGTGACAGAACAAAGAAATAAATAATCACTTATCACCAGATGCATTTACACTCCCATAAGTAATTTATTCAGGATTACTTGTCTAAGTTTAAGCCTGTATTTACAGACTGGTGGATTTAGACAGTATTTGTATAATCCTTCCCTTTCTCTTTTCCTCTCTTGTCTTTTCTTTTTCTCCATTTCACAGTGTTAGACATAGAACCCAGGGCCTCACTCATGCTAGGCAAATTTCCTACTATACTACCAAGCTCTACCCTTAGCCTCCAAATTGTCTGTAATTTTCTGTGTCCAAGAATTGCTCTATTGATAGAACTAAAACTCTAGATAAATATATTACCTGTACTAAGATAACTTGCTCATCTTCATTTTACCTTCAACTCATGAATGGCTGTATACTATATAATTATGAAGTTGTAAATTGCTTGTTTTAAGTTATTTAAATAGTAAATTCATTATTTCCATAATACTATTTGTTGTATTCTGAATCATTTAGGTATTATGGGCCATATGGCAGACATGTGGGTCAAAAATTAGCTTGAAAATTTGCTGACTTGGCAGTTGGGTGAAATTCATGTTCAGAAAGGTCTAGTAAAGATGCTTGAAGATTGTTGTTGTATCAAAACAATAATAAAAGTGAATGAATCACAAAAAAGTTCCATAAGATAGCATACACTAAAATATAGTGAACTGAGAAAATGGTCCTCTGTGCCCACTCCTTCGGAATTGGTGCTAGTGTATTTTTCAATGCTACATATCTGGACTCACTTTGACAATAGAACACGAATAAAACAATTTTGTACTAGTTCAAAGCCTAGGCCTCTAGAGAATTCACACATTTCTATTCTTTCCAGGAACACTGCCAAGCAACCACACAAACAAGCCTGGTTAGCTGTGTACAACTGAGAGGCATGTGGCTCATTACCCCAACTCCCAGCCCAAGGACAGCAAGCCAAGATCCAGGAGCAGAACCATGCTATAGCCACAGCTTAGTAGCTGACCAAAGACCCCTGTGTGAACCTGCCACAAAAATCAGCCCACTGGATCCCAGTCCATTGCTCACACTGTTATTATTTTAAACCACTAAGTTTCACATGGATTGTTATGCATCACAAGTCACTAAGACCAGAAAGGCAAACTACCTAAAGAGGAAATATCATCAGAAAGTCAACAGGTATTAAAAAGATAGTTAAATATTACAACTTTATGTGAATAAACTGAATATTTAGAGGAAGGGAAATATCCTGTTAATTATTAAAATGGACATAAAAGGGAAAATTTGAAAACCCTATATTTTTAAAAGAAACTGAAATGGTTCTAAGAAGAAAACCCTCCTACAAAAAGAACTCCATGTTCATAGGATTTCACTGGCAAGTGCTATCAAACATTTTGGAAAAAAGAAACACCAATATTAAGCTGTACTTTCAGAAAATCGAGAATAATGTCAACTTTTTACTAAGCCAACATATTAAACCTATAAAGAAACTACAAATACAAACATAACACACACCAGAATGATCTCTCACACCAAGAGGGATATATGATAATTTTATAAAATATTAACAAAATAGTTAATTAACTAAGGGTTGTTCAAGGAATGCAAACTTCATTTAATATTTACAAACCAAGTAAGATAGTGTAGCATATCAACAATCAACGATGAAACTGAGGGTCATTTCAATAAATATAAGAAAGTTCATTTCACAAAACTCAACACCATGTGTGACACTAAAATGAAGCATCACCAAATTATTTATTATAAAGAATGTCCAAAATTAAAATTACACATAATAGTAAAACAAGGAATGTTTATTCTTTAAAGTCTGCTAACAAGGTAAAGCCCCCTTACTACTTTTACCTAGCATTAATCTAGGAGGTCTTAGGTGAAGGATAGAAACAAAGTCATTGAGATTTAAAAGGAAAATTAAAACTGCTATTTTCATAGATAAAAACAGAAAATCCTATATCAAACAAATTTTGGACATAGTAAATGAATTTGATTTCAAGATACAAGATTAATATACAATATATATTTGTGCATACAAATACATAATACAAAATACAAAACACACCTGTATTTTGTATGCTATAGGCAAAAACCTTGGAAGCAAAAATTCAAAAAATAATTCCATTTTGAAAGCACTAAACCCCACAAAAGATCTAAAAATAAACTCAACAAAAGCAAATTATCCACAATACAAACTATAATTATTGCCAATACAAACTAAAGGAATTTTAAAGTAAGGAGGAGATATTCATGGATTGGGAGAGCCAACATTATTAAATGTCAGAGCTGAGGTTGTATTCAGTGTTATATCCCCTGTGTATCAGACATGAAGTCACAGATACCATCCTTCATGCCTAGCAGACAGGAAGTCATTGACCCCATCATCAACAGACTAATTAAAACTGATTACAATAAAATCAATTGACGTTAATTGATTAAAGTGAAAATTTTTGTTTTCCACAGATCTATAGATCTAAGGCAGTCCCAACTTTAACTATGTAAGTTTTTACAATGGACTCATTGTAAAAATTGAAGATTGCAAAGCAACCCTGGAAAATATAAGATGGATTTACAACCTGAATCCAGTCCCTTAAATTGAAATCATGAAGGTAGCATGGTTCAGCCATTAAGAATTATGAAGAACAGAACCAACACAGGCCTACATTTAAATTCATAATTTATTTTTAACAAAAGCACCCAAGCAAGTCCATGATGAGACTCTTTTGAACATATCATGTAGATCAATTGATATTTATACAGATCAAAAAAGGACTTCTGCCCTACATTTACCTATTAAAACTAGTCCAAGAGGAATCACTGACCTAGACTGGGTGCAAAAATTATAAAACATCTTTAGAAGAAAATATAGGATAATATCTTCACTACAAGGGAGCAAGTGAATATTTCTCAAGACAGGATGTGGATAACAACGAATATATAGAAGTAAGTCTTCATCAAAACTTAAGCCTTCTGTTCTTCAAAAGTCACTAAAATTCATAACCAAATTTTATAACATTCAAATAATTCTATCAATACTCGATGTGAATTTTATCATATCAAGTATTCTATACAAAAAAATCAAAGGGGATTTTAATGTTTATCCTTTTTTTCCAAATATGTCAGCAAAATCTAATTGCTATTTTTTTCTTTTTTCTTTCTTTCTTTCTTTTTTTTTTTTTTGAGGAACTGGGGTTAAGTTCAAGGTTTGACAGTTGCTAGACAGATGTTCTATTATCTGACCCATGCCTCCTGACCTAAAACAAGCAAAACTAATACAATAATGACTTATTATTGGTTTACATAGAAGTCCAACATGGCTTGATAAAGGGACCTGGTCATTTGTTGAAGATCAGGCCCTTTTCTGTTTGGGTCTTTAGCATGTATCAGGCCCTTGCTGTATCCTTAGTGACTGGTCAAGAGACAGCAAGAATGGGGGGAGACGGAGAGAGGCAGGGACAAAGACTGAAAAGACTTTAAGGGTCAGGCCTGGAGTTGCCACATGTCATATCTTTCCACCTCCTTTCCCTTCTCAGTCATATGGCTTCACCCAGTGACAAGGAGACTAAGGTGGTCAAGAGGTGTGCCCAACAAAGGTACGGAGAAAAGCTACCATGTCTCTGAGACAGTACTCAAGTTTGATCTGCATAGATGTTTTTCCCTTTTACTCTCTCTCTCCTTTCATCATATGCTTAATGACAGCCGCCCATTAATCACCACTACACTAACGTTATGGAACACATGTGTCAACAAAATCAAACATTGCTTCTTCTACCATACATGTACAACTCTAAAGGAATTAGGCAAGAATCTAACCAGACAAAAAAGTGCTTCAACGTGTGTGTGTGTGTGTGTGTGTGTGTGTGTGTGAGACAGATACTATGAAACCTACCATGTTGGGTGTTTACTGAATCAGGATATCAAAAATAGAATGCCTGAGGTGGCTTCTGAAAACTGAGGTGGCATCCTGAAGGGGAAGAGTGGATGTGGGAAGGTGGGGATGGGCAGAAGACCAGAGTGTCTGGGATGTGTGCAGTGGGGCAAACAATACAGGAAGAAGCTGAAGGACCTACGGGGCAGATCTCAGTGCCCTGACCAAAAAGGAGAGCACTGATGGCTTTGCCTGAGCGGAGGCCAGTGGTAGACATGTGGGAGGCTCGTTAAACGTATATTTTTGGATGTTGAGTTTGATACATCCATAAGCAGATGTCAAACAGGCAGTTGGGTTTTTTGGGTCAGGAGCTCAGAAGAGGGTCTGGGCCATGAGTCATGCAGTGTGGGTGCTAACTGAAGCTGTGGGTGTGGGTGAGGTGGCTCAGGCTGAGAGAGGATTGAGTAGGACGAGAAGGCCCAGGATAGAGACCTGAGCCTCTCACAGTCCCTGGGAAAGCAGACTGTTTTTCTGCTAAGGAAACAAGAGAAGTAGCCAAGCTTTTCTCAAAAGGTCCTTTCCAAGCACCAGTTTTCTCTACAAATAACAAAGAACCAGTGCAAAGTGAATCACACAAATCCTTTAGATATTGCTATCTTACTTAGCAACAAAGAGCTCATCCTTTAAATAAACACAAGCAAACAATAAAAACCAAATAGCATCTAAGTAGACTGATATTTTACTTATATACACAGGAGTATTTTCAGTAATTTCATTTCAGAATGGAGGCACTAATAACTGCAGAGGAAGGTTACAAGAAACTGCCATTTTTTCCTGGTCTATCTAGAAGTAGAAAAGTTGTTGTTTGTTTGGGTAAGGTAGCAAGAATCATGAACTTTCCAGAAATGTGAAGTGATACCCTACAGCCACTGCTGTGAAGGGACAGTTTCTTATGTTTTAATCAAACCAAAGCCATGGGAGAAATGAGCTGTGATCTTTGCTGTAGTGGCAGCTATATCAGTAAATTCAGGAGAAAAAGAAACTCAGAGTCAACAGGCAACCCACGTGCCGGTAGCTCACACCTGTAATCCTAGCTACTCAAGAGGCTGAGATCTGAGGATCTCAGATCTGAGGATCAAAGTCAGCCTGGGCAGGAAAGTCTGTGAGACTCTTTTATCTCCAATTAGTCACCAGAAAACTAGGAGTGGAGCTGTGGCTCAAAGTGGTACAGTGCTAGCCTTGAGCAAAAAAGCTCAGAGACAGTGCCCAGGCCCTCAGTTCAAGCCCCAGGACAATAAAATAAAATAAAATAAAAAGAAGCAGGCCAACTTGTATTAAGTTTTTGCCATATCTTTCCAGACCTATTGCCATCATTGCCTCCTTATTGAAGACAACAATGTCAAGCCGAAGCTACATAATAGGAGCATAGCTGCATGCCTATTTGTTATCTGAACTTCTTAGTCTTGTAATTAGTTTACTAGTTTATGTGCTCAGCTGATCAGGAGCACTTCTTTCCTGAAAGGATACAAATTAATGGGAAAATCTGCTGGCTATAAGTATAGAGGTGGAGGAAGTGAGGCTGTAGGAAGAAAGCTTCCCCAGAAGGTCCTAGTGACTAGGGAGCTTTCTGCGTCTTCACTTTGCACACAGTTCTTCGAGGAACTGAGATGGGTGGTGGCTTTTATCTTCAGATCTTCATCATTTGTCCAGAGTCATGCTTTCTTGTGACAGTGACAGTCATGAGCAGTGGAGCTGATCATGGTCAAGCTCCAAGTAGAAGGAGTATTTCCTAGGAGAGGAAGGCCCTGATTCTCTAATTTGGCCCAGATCATTCTAGAGAACCCGGGTTGAAATGAGAAAACATTATGTGGGGTGTGTTGAGCTAAAAAGCAAGTTGCCTGAACAGATGGCAGTGAGAATAAGGGCATGCATGAGCAGAAGTGATTGATCTGCCAGTGTGTGGGGAGTGGTGGAGATGTGGTAAGGATGGATGGTCACAGAGATGGAGCTGCCTGGCCCTTTGTTTCAAAGAGAGAATAATCAGATGGCAGAGGCAGGACACAAGTACCTGGAATTGGCAAAGCAATAAGGCAGAAACATGGTAAACAAATGACATATAATATGCATAAACAATATTTATTAAAATCCTCAGAATAATTTGCTCCATCTATGACTACCTCTTCAGCCTTCTCTGTGACCTCTTGAAAGTCCCTGAATCATTTCTGAGTCTCCATTTACATAGTTTGTAAGACAGGAATTACAATACACAACCTTTTTGGGATTTGAGTCCAGCTTAACTACATTAATTTATGTAAATCCCAGCACTTAGCAGATATTCTATACTTACTGATGAATGACTGAATAAATGAATGAATTAATTATCATACTGCTTGGCACATAATGTTAATTAAATGGATGTTTAATGATGGTATTATCTCTGCAAGCCATTGAAGAATGTTGAAAGATATCTTTTCTCTTGTAACCCAATGCTTAGAAATATCCTTGCAACTTTGCTCATCGATATATTTAAGAATAAGAATTATCACTAGTTATTCATAAGGGTATAGCTATTGGGCCTTGTGATGCTCTGCTATGACTTGCCTAAACCTGTACTAATTATTCCCAATAAGGGAGACCATAGAGTCCATGTTTCTTTGGGTCTGGCTCACTTCACTTAGTATAATTTTTTCCAAGTCCTTCCATTTCCTTACAAATGGGACCCTTATGAATACCTAAGATGATGCTAAGTGAAATGAACTCCATGTTATGGAGACAATTGTTATATCACAGTTGTAACTACTTTCAACGTCCCATGTGTATCTGTATGAAGGACAAGGTAACAAACAGTACAAGAAATGTATCCAATGCCTAACGTATGAAACTGTAACCTCTCTGTACATCAGTTTGATAATAAAAATTTGAAAAAAAAAGAATTATCACTAACATTTTGTGGTCTCCATTGCTTCAAGGTTTGGAGAGTGGTCAAGGATAAGAGTTTAGAGACACCATCATATGTAAGGAAAAAATCAATTTTTCATGGGATTTTATGTACAACTTTTGGCGATAAGTTAATGAGATCATGTGGGTTGGGGAACTAGTCTGGGAGAGACCCAAAGCAAGCAACAACCAATTTGTCCTGGTGTGGAGTTAGAGTAGCTGCGTCTTCACACAAAGTAAAAAGTTGAAAACCAGGAGGCTGTTCAATTAATTCTTATCTGAAAGTTAGTTTAGAATCAGAAAACTCAAGTTGTATTGACAGTGTAGCTTACAGATTTGTTAAAAAAAAAAAAGCTTATTATTGTAGATTAATTTGGTCAAGCCACAATGAGCAGCTTATGCTCATGTTATAATTCACCCAGTTTTGAGATAAAGTGACAAAAGTTGTAAATGAGAAAAAGGTAAGCAACAACAAATATTAACATGTACTCCATATCTGCTGTAGCATAAGCATTGAATTTGTTACTATAACCTCATATAGGGATAATTCAGGTTAATTTGATTCTTAAGTCAATTTGTTTATTGATAACATCTATAATGGTAAGACTTGAATCATTATCATGGGTGAGCAAACTATATCCCACAGCCAAATGTGGCCTTTCCCAATTTTGTAAATAAAGTTTTATTGAAACATAGCCATGCACATTATATGCTGTCATTATGCTGAGTAGGGTTGAATAATTATAATGGTGGCCTTTTTGCCCTGAAGTCCTAAAATGTTTGTGATGTGAACCTTACCAATTGAGCTATTAGTTTATTGTACACTACCCAGAAGTGATGATGCTAGTTTTGCAAATCTCACAGGTTTATAAACTACTCTATTGAGAGTTGTGTGGAAAGTGAAAAGTGGTCAACCATGAGGTGGTTGGCTCTCAGGCTGAACATCATCACTGGCTTTCCTGGTGTCCAGATGGCAGATGAAAACCATGAGGCTGTTCATCATCCATAATTGAGCCAACACACACACACACACACACACACACACACACACACACACAATTTTGTTCTACTAGAGAATCTTGACTAATGAATTACACAAATGCTGAAGGAAAAAAAAATCCCACCATTCATCGCTACCCAGCTATTGAAAGTTGGCACTATCATTTTCACAATGGCTTTTCCATGGCTCACTGTATTGAGTCTGGAGAAAACATGCATGCAACTAGTATGCAATTTATTCATTTGACCTCTAGGGAGAAAATCTTCTATTTAAGATTTAATTCATTCTTCAGTGCTGAGGATTAAACTGAAGCTCTTATGCATGCTAGGCAAGTGCTATATCACTGAGCTATACCTCTAGTCCAATAGGATTAGGACTTTAATACTCCTGTTTCATCTCTCTTTCAAGCCACTTGAGAGTAGATTCCATACTTTCATCTTTTCCATTTCTACATAGCAAGATACCTTGTATATAAAAAAGTCTTGGTAAGATGATTGAGTCAATGAAATGATAAAAGGATAGATTATTTCCACAGCCTCACCACCAATTTGTTAAACATTAAAGTCTGACTTAAAATTGAGCTAGGAAGTATAAAGTAATTATCACCTTTCTGTGACACAAATGCTGAGTTCTTTTATAAAAGGGAACAGTGGCAATTCTAGCTACTTTCTTCTTCACTTAAGTTTCATGACCTTGATATGGAGACATCATTTTGATCAGTTTACTAAAGGCATTATTGAGTTCACAAAAAATATCTACTTCTCCTCCTCCTGATGTCATGCAACTTCACACAAAATGAAGGATTTATGAAGTAAAAGTGATGGCACCATGTTACAGTGTATATATGTAAACCTTCCATACCAAGTGCTTCAGGTAAAACACTAAGAATTTGTCTTGGAAAAGATGATAAAATATACTGTGAGTTTCTTCTGATTCTCAAGACCTTTACTTGCGTAAATTTTCTTCTCTCTGGAGACAAAAAAAAAATTTCCTAGTCCTATGATTCGAATTCCAAAACAACATTGGCTCACTATCATAAAACATATTCACCTTTCAACATCAAGGAGATTTTTAGAGACTAAAATATGTACCTGAGCAGAACACTAATTTTATCTCACCGAAGGAGATATAAACATCCTATTTAGAATGATGTCGAGTACTCAATGAATATTTAATAAACTAAAACGAATTGTAGCAGTATAAAAGTCATAATGAAGAGGGAGTACAAAAGGAAATGTTGGTATGATAATAAAAATACTACTGCCATGTCCCAATTTTTAGAGCACTTTTCATTTGAAGTCTTTTCGATTATTCTCACAACCTAGAAACAGAATCATCTTAATTTAGCAACATTTATGTTGATTATGTAAAACATGCCTACAAAGAGATCAGCTCTGTTGAACAGATGAAACCCTATTCTCAATAAGTCCAGGAACCTGCTTCTTGTCAGGAGGGCAGTGTGGATCCGAAGCTTGTTTCTCTTCAGCCACTCAATGCCCTCCCTGAAACACATGCAATGCAACCTGGAACATAACAGGAACATATATAATCCACGAGTGTTTCTCAGATGCACACCACACCATTTATAAAGTTGGATTTTCCATGCAACGCAACAAGCACATGGCAGATGTACAAATCACCGAAAATATGGCTTTTAACAAGTAACCACAAAAGAGAAATGTGGGACACCAAGGAACTGTCTCCTTCTGAGGGACAAGTCAGGAAGCCACTACGATAGAAAAACGTTTGGGAGAATGGGTGAGGCTCAAAGGATGCATCTCCTCCCCTATCCACCCTCAACTGATGGAGAAAGGTAGACAGTGCATTGCTGGACAAACATCTCATGCACCAAAATTGTATATGTCACAGGATGTTAAAATGAGATTGCTCAGCTGTTCCTTTGGCAGAGGGTATAAAACACTGGTAGCAGCCACCTCCACTGTTTAGAGTGAGGTATGAGACACCTCAGCTGCATTCACCCCGAGAGAGAGTGTCTCACACATGGCTTTGTTACCTTAGCTGACTCCTTGCTCTCAGACCTAAGGTGAAAGAATTAGGAGAGGCTGAGGGGAATGCTGTCCTGAGGATGCATTGACCAGGCCCTGCCCACAAGCCTGGTGAGAGCACAGTGAAGGCATTTCCTTAGAGGTCTTCTGACATCCAGGTACCTTGTGGATCAGTCTCTGGGCCTATACCTGAAAGGGGCCGGGACTGCCATTAGCAGCAGTAAGAACAGATAGCAAATAAGTAGTACTGGCAGAGTGCAATCCCTGTCTAGTCCACAGCAAGGCCTACATACACTGTGAGACGGGCAATGGATGTCAATAATCCAGAGCAACTGCTAAC
Source organism: Perognathus longimembris pacificus (assembly GCF_023159225.1). NCBI lineage: Eukaryota > Metazoa > Chordata > Mammalia > Rodentia > Heteromyidae > Perognathus > Perognathus longimembris. Next base: position 38,497,387 of record NC_063162.1, read on the forward strand.
CTACCCTGTAGCTGTTCTGGAAGCAGTAGCCCTCCCCCAGCATTCCCAGAGGCTGAGAGAGGGAAATAGGTGATCAGTCTGTGGCATGGGAGCATTCTCTAAAGCACAGAAGCATCCTCTCAGTCATCTACGTGGCACAGAGCAAAGCCTTTAAATTCCTCTTCCACAGTGAGGGGAACCACTGCCAGATTACAGCACTGGCAGGCTCTGCTCTTCTGCCTCCACCTGCTCCAACCCTGGAAAGGTCAGAAGCCAAGCTAGTCAGCTGGGCAGAGGATAAATGCACACAGAGAGCAAGTTCTGGAAAGACCTTCTCTCTCCAGTAACCTTGCTATAGGTTTCCCATAAGGCAAACGCTGCAGTAGGGACAAAGCTTTGATGCCCAATAGAGTTATGAGTTGAATTGCTTTTTATTTTTTTAAAATTTTGTCTCATTTTGTTTTTGCTTGTTAGCTTTTGTTTTTTTCTGAAGCAGGGTCTCTATCATTATCTAGGCTGGCCTTGAACTCCAACTCCTCCTGATTTAGCAACTCCTAAGTGCTAGGATTAGAGATGTGTACCCAGCCTTCATGCCACAGTCAGGCACTCTTAGAGGAGTGTAAACAGTTTAGCTCCTGATAAAGTTCCTGATCAGTTTATTTGGAGGCAATAAGATTCCACCCAGAACAGAGAAAATGCTCCATGCAGTAGGGTGAGAAGAAAACATTCCCAGGACGTTCATACCTTGTGTGGAGCCAGTGACTTGCAGGAACCCAATATCGAGATCTGATATCCTTTTCCCTTAAATGTACAGCATTTACATGTATACCACATAGCATTGGTGCCTTAATTAAAAATAGGCCATTATAACCAAGTCAAGTCTATATACAAACCCAAGGGTTTCCTTCAATTTATGGAATGCTGTGGTGGAAAATTTGTTGAACAAGTGCTTAGACAAAATATATAAGGGCTGAGATAAAAGCAAGAATCAGATATTATATAGCTGAAATAGGTGAGCGTTAGTAATGACAAAGTGCATTTTTAGACTCAAATCTATGCAGGGTGTAGCTTTTTATTTGTCTCTTATATTTGAATAACATTCCAACGTCTCCATTTTTTTCTACCATTAATTATTCTTGGCTGTGGCCTAGTGCAACATAAGCCCTGAAAGCCACAAGGAACAAACATTCATTTGTCCATTCTCCCATACATTTATTCATATAACTGCCAACAAATATGCTGAGCATCTTCTACAGACAAAATTATTTCAAAATGTTCACATGTGATTAGCAATGTAAATGATCAATGACAGAGGCTACTCTAAACTTCCGCTGATTTACCAGGTGATCCAACTTCTATACAAGTTTGTTAAGGTAATCATAAATACCTGCCTTAAAATACTAAACTCTGAGCTCCTGGAACAAGAGTTGAAACATTACTTCTTGAAATTGTTACTTTTCAGATTTCAGTTTTATTTAGAACCAGTAACATTGTTGTCATTTTTAGGTTACAAATCTTAAGTAATACATGTTTCTCTCACTTTTTGTCTATTCCTTTTCCCCCCTTCCAATACATAAAGGCTTTTATGCAGTTGTGGCAATAAGAGAAGTTTAAAAATGCAAATGAGCAGTAGGTAGATTGCACAAGCTAATACAGAGAGCTCTGCCATATATATATATATTTTAATGTTCTCAATTCAATCGTCACACTGACTAGTAAAATAAAAGGCTCCTGTAGGAGTGATTTTCAGTGACTTTAAACCTGAAGCCTTTGCTTTTCCTCTACACATGTGGGGAAATAAAAGCAGTATGTGCGCTCTAAATCTGGAGCTCTGCTCTGTATAGCATTTTACAATGAGGCATTATTGACATCTGAAAAGGACAATTCTTTATTGTGCAGCACAGTTCTGTGTATTGAGGAAAGAGTCATTACTATTCCTAACCTTTACCCATAATATCATGGTTCCTTTCCATGTGACAATCTAAATACTTCCACAATGCAACGTTCCCTCAAAGGGGTAGTGTTGATGGAACTAATCTAGTGGAATTATGCTAGTTATATGTCCTACGTGTAAGGCTAGAGTCAAAGAAGAGAAAAAAGTTGCTTCCAAAAAACTTATTTGTGGTCTATTTCCATTTCAAATATCTACCATAATCTTCCTTTATTATTGAAAACTTTGGTAGAAAAATTTAAAAAGTGTAGTTGCATCTGAATTTTATAAGCCTTAAGAGGAAGTAGAGCACTATGAAATTCCTGTTTTTCAATAATGATGCTCCATCTTTTTTCTTTACAACACAGCTTACTACTATGCTTTCTCACCAGGATTTTTAGTACTCAAACTAAAGCAGCATAGTAGTGCCTTAGAGCTTTTACAAGTGTCCACACTTGCCATTCTTCATGTGGGTGGCTTTCAGGACACCGCCTTGACTAAGTCTCTTATGTACCAATAAAACAAAGCTCTTGAACTCCAGTAAAAACATTCCATTTACAACAGATTTTAGTTTTCAAACATGTTGTTTCTCAACTAAAGGTTAAGTTGATTCTCTCTCGCTCTCTGTCTCTCTCTCTCACTCACTCTCCTTAATAAGCTATGACTATAAAACCAGTCAGGATGCCACCAACCTGGCATTCTGACAACAGCAGGAAGTCTTCAACTTGTACCTTATGCTTTGATCTAAATTTGGCAATATCTACAGCATTCCAGAGTATGTAGCACACTGTCTAGAATACTCAACTGCCATTCTTCCATAAACATTACCTCTAATATTGGTCATAAACTTCAAGGTTCACATGTGCAGATCAATATTGACAAATGCATATTATTTCATTGGATATTTTAGTTATGCTTCTAAGACTTTTGTGTTTTGGGAAATTGTAGTGGATGATCAGTACTTTGCCACAATTTAGAAACTCAGATGGGAATGTGAAGTGGATGTAAGGGCTTGGATCAAAGTGTTGGATTAAGTCCCTCCTACTCCTTATCCTTTGGGAAAATTGTAGTGGATGATCAGGACTTTCGCACAATATAGGAACTCAGAATGCAATGTTAGGTTGATGTAAGGGCTTAGAGTGTTGGATTAAGTCCCTCCTACTCCTTATCCTTTGGGTTGTCTCCACATCCTGGTTTGTCTAGTTAATCATATCTGTCCTACCTAGGTAACTCATAAGCACTTGTATTCACTCTCAAAAATGTGATAAATTATACAGTCACCCTTGTTATTCTCAGGAGTCACTGGGAAAGAAGACACAAGGGAGCCCATAAGGGGATCTGAAAAACCAACTTTAGGGAAAACACCTCAATCAAGTCTTTTGACTATATGCTAGTGATATAATAATAGACAATGACTCTTCAATATGTACCCAAGGCAGAGACGGTAGGAGAGCCTGGGCTTGATTTCCAACTATGCAAAAAACAACAACAACAACAACAAAAACCAGGGGGAGGAAAGAGGGGGGAATGAGTGACGAGGTAACAAACAGTACAAGAAATGTATCCAATGCCTAACGTATGAAACTGTAACCTCTCTGTTTTGTTTTGTTTTTGGCCAGTCCTGGGCCGTCAACTCAGGGCCTGAGCACTGTCCCTGGCTTTTTTTTTTTTTTTTTTTTTTTTTTTTTGCTCAAGGCTAGCACTCTGCCACTTGAGCCACAGCGCCACTTCTGGCCATTTTCTGTATATGTGGTGCTGAGGAATTGAACCCAGGGCCTCATGTATACGAGGCAAGAGGCAAGCACTCTTGCCACTAGGCCATATTCCCAGCCCCTACTGTAACCTCTCTGTACATCAGTTTGATAATAAAAATTTGAAAAAAAAAAAAAAAACATAGAGCACCAGCCTTGAAAAAAAATTATAAGAGATAGACCCTAGATAAAAAGTCATCAAAATGACCCCCACACACATAAAGGAACTCATGTGTTCCACTATGGAGTACCCAATACATGGATATCCTTGTCTTTAGGGAATAAGGAATTGTTACTCTTGAAGACCCTTTCCTTTTACCCTTACAATTTGATGGAGAAGATAGCTTAAAGACAATTTTTGCCATACAGTGGGTATAGCAGTTAGCTTCCCTGAATGTTCTAGTTTTCAACCTGGAAAAAATAATGAATTGCTCTTGAAATTAGTTTCATCTTGTGAAACACCTAAATGACAACATTCATCTCCCAGATGTGTTGGTTCTGTTCAATGCGCCTTTCCTTTATTGCTTCACACATGCCAAATGTAGATTAAATGAAATATTAACAAAGAGATATTTAATACAATGCACACAGTGAAGCTGATGATCTTATTTTGCATTCTAAGTATTATTTCAATTATCAACACTGAAAGAAGTATGGCCTCTAAAGTAAGACCCTTAGCAACTTCGGATGGGAGAGAGGCACAAAGTGAATCATGATGACTGAAAAACAGTTGGGCCTACTAAAGGTATGAGGAAAGAAATATAGGCAGAAAACATCCATCAGAAAGAATGGCATTGTCCCATTTGTAAGGAAATGGAAGGACTTGGAAAAAATTATACTAAGTGAAGTGAGCCAGACCCAAAGAAACATGGACTCTATGGTCTCCCTTATTGGGAATAATTAGTACAGGTTTAGGCAAGTCATAGAAGAGCATCACAAGGCCCAATAGCTATACCCTTATGAACACCTAAGATGATGCTAAGTGAAATGAACTCCTCGTTATGGAGACAATTGTTATATCACAGTTGTGACTACTTTCAACGTCCCATGTGTATCTGTAGCTTCTATTATTGATGATGTTCTTGTATCACCTTCCTGTCGTTGTACCTACACTATCTCTGTAATCTTATCTGAGTATATTGGAAACCGTGTATACTGGTATTAGAACTAGGAAATTGAAAGGGAATACAAAATTGAGAGACACAGGGTAAAAAAAAGATAAACAACTACAAAAGCAATACTTGCAAAACTGTTTGGTGTAAGTGAACTGAACACCTCAGGGGGGAAAGGGTAAGGGGGAAGAGGGAGGGGGTCATGAGGGACAAGGTAACAAACAGTACAAGAAATGTATCCAATGCCTAACGTATGAAACTGTAACCTCTCTGTACATCAGTTTGATAATAAAAAATTGAAAAAAAAGAAATATAGGCAGAGAACAAAGGCATGAAGAAGTGATATTCATAGGGTGTTTCTGGAAATATAAGTGAGGTGATAACACATTTCACAGCAGGGAAGAGAAAATAAGGGAAACAGAAATGCTGGATGGGAATAAAGCGACAAATCCTTATATATCCAGCTAAGCATGTGTGGTTGTTCTTTAGGCAAATGTGAAGCAGTTGAAAAGTTGTAGTGGGCAAGTGATAGTTAGATAGCATTAGACCAACAATTCTGGCAATGGTAGAGAAATGGAAAGAGAGTTTGCAGGGTGTGCCATTGATAAAATCATGAAATAAAAATTACAACAACATATCACATGATGTAGTAATTCTGTTTACTTTTCCATTTCTGGTTTTAAACACTAGATTATTTGCAGAATTGTGGTCATGAGTAAGTAGGAAAGGTTTAGCCTTTCATTTCACCTTTGAAAAGCAAGTTTACTTAACAATGCATTCTTCTCACATGCCTTTAGTCTTGGCCAAAAACAGTCCTTAAATAAACAAGTAACCCTGACAATATAGACATACCATGAGTTTAAGTTTTTGTTTCTGAAGCAGGTGGTTGCTCTGGTTAAAATACACACAGTAAGTAGACCATGGAAAATTAATGACAATAAGGTGGGCTCTCATGGCATGCGGCACAACGGCTGAGTTAAGTCCACAGAAGCTATATAAGACACTGCCTCTTGAACTTCACTTGAAATAGTCTTAGAGCTATTAAAAAGAAAAGAAAAGGAAGTAGAATTCAAAATGTGAGTTATCAGAAGGTCAGGTGTGATTAAGTTTTTATCTGTGTTTCATCACCTACTACAGACTTATGAAAGCCCCATATCTTTTCTAAGCCTATGTTTCTTTACCAGATAATAGTAGGGATGATATTAATCACTTTATCAGGTAGAAGGAGAGAGAATAGGGGGAAGAAGAGAGACAATGTTGGACTACTAACAAACCAAGATTTGGGGAGAGCAAAAGCATTTTTACAAACCTGGAATGGTATGTAAATATAGACCTGTTTCTAATTGTCCTCCTCAGTAGTTGACCTGCATATGTCTCCTTTCATTCTCTTCACATTTTCCCTTGGTCTCCTTTTGTTACTTGCTCCAAGTTTGGCTTATAAAACTCCTATCATGATATCTCTATCAAATCTAAATTTTCCTTTCTCTCCTTTCCTTAGTTTAGCAGAAATCTATATTTCTTCCCACTGGCTCTCACAGCTGTTATGTCCCTATAATTAGCTTTACCTCAACTTGAGACATTACTATCTCCCACTTTCCATACTTCAGTGACCTATACAAAGCCTCTGATGTCCTTTCTTGTCTCATAATTGCAGATCCTAACCCAAAGCCAAGACTCTGACTTAGAAATCCTTTTCTCCTAATGATTTCAATTTCTCAGGATGCCCAGTGGGTCACTCAGCAAGCCCTTGTTCAAAGTTTTGTTGAATCATCCAGAGATCAAATCTGTACCAGTCATTCGACAGGCATGCCAAGGATGAAGGTGCTAATATGTAAGAAGTGCTTTTAGCTCTTGTAAGAAAAACTCTCAATCCAAGAGATGATTATTTCAGCTAAAAGGCCATCAGGCATCTTCCCACAATTACTTATTTATAACTTTAGAAGCTTTTAGCAAAGCAAAAAAAAAAATCAGTGTCTTCAATTAGGTCACCAAAGGCCTGCATTTATGAAGTAGGTAAGTCAGTTGTATAGAATAACTCTAGGCAAAACTAGAGGCATCCCACAGCTATCTTAAAGGAAGAAGGCATAGTTTAAACAAATCCATAGTGATTCCTAGCAAAGTTCAGTGAGCTCAAGAGCTCAGTTTTCTTATCTATAAAAATGGGAGGATTAAAACTAAGGCTATGAATTACCTTCCTGCTTCAATATTCTACACAGGTCATCAAAATCACAAGTGATGAAGAACATGTTATCACAAAGAAAACTAGCTGAGTACTTCCTGAAGGTCATGAGAAGACTAATTCATAGACTCAGAGGAACTATGTCCAACATTCCAATTCAGATAACCAAGTGATCAAAATGCTACATGTTAATCAAATAGGCATCACAGAATAGCCAAGACAATCGTTCTTTCTGGTATAAATTAACTACTAAAAGATACAGCAATAGATTGGGGCTGGGAAGGGAAGGCAGGCAGACAGACACAGATTTCAAATTGGATCCATATGTGTGTAGGCATTTGATAGGAGAGTCCAGGTCCTTTTGTGCTCAGAATAAATAGTCAAGTGAGCTTCCTTGCCATTCCTGTCAATGAACCATGCAAATAAGAGAAAATAAGAATGTGGCTCATTTAAAACCAATTTTGCACAAACAAATCTCATCACAGAATGACAAGTTCAGGGCCCTCCAAACCCTTAGAGTTTGGCAATCAGGTACAGAAAGACTTGACACATATCAGAATCAAATTAAGATTGGATATCTCTCAAAAGCAACATAGTTAATATTAATTCTAGTCTGATTATTTTCACACTTGGGGATATACCAAAGGCAAAGAAGGACATGATATTTTATATATTTACAACTTAAAATGTATTATTTATTCATTGTGCCAGTACAAGATTTTGAACTCTTGGAATGGGTTTTGTCCCTTGGATTTTTTTTTTCTTTTTTGCTCGAGGCTAATGCTCTGCAACTAGAGCCTCACAACTCAACTTCCAGCTTTTTCCTGGTTAGTTAGAGATAAGAGTCTTAGATTTGTGTGCTTGGGCTGGCTTCAAACTATTTTAGCCTGAGAACAAGAGTCATATCAAATTCTGGGAAGTGTGGACTCATGCTAAGTTTCAGTGCTCAGTGTTCCCATGGAATAAGGTAAGTTTCTGCAAACACAACCCAAAGCTGGTTAGGATGCCGAGTCTCTCGTGCTAGTGGTCCAAGTATGTAGAAAGACAAATCTGAAGAGGATACATATCACAAGCATCACCACATAAACTGCTCCCCACTTTTAAGGGACTCGATTGCTTCACTGTTTTTCTGGGGCACCATTCCCTAAGTGGTAGAGTTGTGAGAAGGATTCTACTATCCTGAGCATACTGGCTTACTGGAAAGACCATAGGACATCATGGTGCAATTGGATTTAAGCCTGTAAGGAGTGGCTGGGTATGAATTCAACAGTGTTGAATTTTCTTGAATAAATCAATACTCTCCTCTCCTTAACAAGTTCTAAAGAAAAGACTTGGAGGGGCTGGGGATATGGCCTAGTGGCAAGAGTGCCTGCCTCATATACATGAGGCCCTGGGTTCGATTCCTCAGCACCACATGTACAGAAAAATGGCCAGAAGTGGTGCTGTGGCTCAAGTGGCAGAGTGCTAGCCTTGAGCAAAAAGAAGCTAGGGACAGTGCTCAGGCCCTGAGTCCAAGCCCCAGGACTGGCCAAAAAGAAAAGACTTGGAGAGTGTCCAAGCACATAGAGTGAGTCGTGACCTCTTGAGAACAATATTTGATGGCCCTAAATGCAAACAAATAAAGGAGAAACTGACAGGGAGGGTCAACCCTTTATGACAGAAAAACAAGTCTTAAACTGCCCGACATGAAGTTCACAGAATAGAAATAAATATTAATTCCTATTTAATCATTGGACTAGGGGCTGTCCTTTATGAGACTTGTATATTTTTTACTGGATAATATTCATAACCAGTATATTGTTAGGCTCCTAAATTCAATTTAAAATCTGGCTTTCCACTGTATTCATAATCTGGCTTGTTGTACTAAAACTTCCTTGGGATACTACTTAAAATGAAAATTTGTCTGTCATTCAAGTACAAAAAAGTAATATAATTACAGGACACAAACTCAATTTCAGGTACATTATCATAGTTTAAAAACCTAATAACTTCCAGAGCCTTGGGATATGAGTTCTAACAGTTCTGAATTTATGGGCTGGAATCTCCATAATTCATCAGATCCAACTAATGCACAATTGTTAAATCAACTAATAAATAACATACTTAAGCTGTCTTTAAAATTTTTCTCTTTTCCCTAGAAGCCAATATTTCCATCTATTTCACCATAAGGCTACTAGAAGAGGAGATTAAACTGTGTGTGTGTGTGTGTGTGTGTGTGTGTGTGTGTGTATGTGTGTGTTAGTTTTAGGCTTGAACTCAGGGCCTATGCACTGTCCCTGAGCTTCTTTGCTCGAGGCTAATACTCTACCATTTTGATCTATAGCTCTACATCCAGTTTTCTGGTGGAGATAAGAGAGAATCTCATGGACTTTCTAACCCAGATGGACTACAAACCAGGATCCTCAGATCTTACCTCCTGTGTATCTAAGATTATAGGTGTGAGCCGCTATCACCCAACACTTAAAAGGATGTTGAAAGGGATGTTGAAAAGCAGAAGAAAATGAGAAAGTAGAAAAGGGTGCCCTTGCCATAAATCAAATGGATATAATTGCCTATAAGAAGTCTTATAAATTAGACTAGTTTATTTAAATTAGTGTAGTTTGTTTGTGTAGGACAAAAAAAAGAGCAGAAGTATAGTCTCCTATGAATGGATTTGTAAGCTTCTGATCCATATATTGAAATGGTGGTCACCAGTGAAGACTGGCGTGGTGGATAGCACTGATCTTCGAAAGCAGTTGCTCGCTTCAGCTTTGGCTTAACTTTGCCTCTCCATACCTCAGGTGTTTTCTGCATGGCAATGGATACAATTTCATGTCCTACTTCTGTCAGAGGAGCGTTGGAGGATCGAATAAGCTAATAAATATGTAATTTCTTTGAAAAACAAGAGCACAATATGCAAATGTGCCATTAGTTGTATACATTATTTAATATTTCAGCACTTTTGCATGAAAATATGAGATAAAGTACAGCTTAAAAAATCCTTGCTTTGATCTTCATGCTCTTTTTTTTCCTCAAGGGAAAATGAAAGTTTGGAAACTATTAGTGCTACTTGATGGTAGTAACTGGTAAAAATATGCTTATCCTACATGGATACAACTCTACTTATGAACAAATCATAAACAACCAGATGAAACTGCATTTAGGGGAGTTTACCTTGAATCTTTTTAGCTGCCTCATAAAAAATATGCCCATTAGAGAAATCATGATTGATCATGCATTGATCAACACTTTACTGGATTTGAAATAATTAAGATCTGGAATATCCCACAAAGACTCATGTTTTAAATGTTGGACCCCAGCCTACCCCAGTACTGAGAGATGATGAGAATTTTAACAGGTGTGCTTACTGAGAGGTTGTAGCTCATTGGTGGTACATATTTGAAGATGACTGTGGGATGCTGATTTCTTCCTCTTCCTTTTAGATTTGCTTCTGGCCACTGGGAGATGTTTGCTCTGTGATGTCCCTTTCACCATGCTGGCTGCCTTGATATAGGACTCAAAGCAACAGGATTAACTGACCATTAATTAAATCCTCCCAAAGCATGAACCAAACTAAAGATTTTATCTTTATAAGATGATTATTAAATCAAGTATTTTGTCATACATACAGAATGCTGTGTGGTCAATGGCTATGTACTTGGAAGTCTAGATAGAATGTCTTTACCTTGCCTGAATGACCACCAAGAAAATCTGAAATCCTTAACAGGAAGAACAGTGTGGGAGGAATATGAGTACTGAATTTCAAATTTTATTACAACCCATAGTAATAAAGACAGCTTGGTACTAGCACAAGAATAGGCCTGAGGACCAATGGAATAGAAGACCCAGAAATGAATCCACAGACCTAATATTTGATAAGGGAGCCACAAACACAGGGTGAAAGACAGCCTTTTCAACAAATAATTCTGCCTGATGGTTTTACACATACAGAAAACTGATGTTAGATCTGTATATATATTACTATTCACCAGAATCAATTCTAAATAGATCAAAGACCTCCATGTAAGGCCAGATACCATGAAAATATTACAGGACATGGTAGAGGAAACTCTAGACCTTTTAGGCATAGCTCAAACTCTCCTATGAAAAGATCCAGAATCACAACAAGTCAAAGAAAAACTAGATAAATGGGATTGTATCAAACTGAAGAGTTTCTTCATGGGAAAAGACAGCTGGTAAGATAAATAGAAAGCCTACAGAATAGTAAAATATCTTATTGGCTATACATCAGACAAGGGCATTGTATCTAAAATATATTTAGAGCTCAAAAACTTAAAGACCCCCAAAACAAACCCTCAAGAAACAACAACACAATTAATAAATGGGCTAAAGACTTAAGAGAGACTTCTCAGAAGAACAGCCAATAAACACATGAAGAAATGTTCGGCATCTCTAGCCAAAACTAAATACAATTCAAAACATTGAGATTCCAACTCACTCCAGTTAGAATGGCCATTATCAAGAAAACTAACAATAATGAATGCTGGTTAGGATGTGACCAGAGGGAGCTCTACTACACTGTTGATGGGAATATAAACTTGCTCGTCCACTCTGGAAAGCAGTATGGAGGTTCCTCAAAAGACGAAACATGGGGCTGGGGATATGGCCTAGTGGCAAGAGTGCTTGCCTCGTATACATGAGGCCCTGGGTTCAATTCCCCAGCACCACATATACAGAAAATGGCCAGAAGTGGCACTGTGGCTCAAGTGGCAGAGTGCTAGCCTTGAGCAAAAAGAAGCCAGGGACAGTGCTCAGGCCCTGAGTCCAAGGCCCAGGACTGGCAAAAAAAAAAAAAAAAAAGACGAAACATATGACCCAGCAACCCCATTCCTGGGCATTTATCCAACAGACCACAAACAAGGCCACACTAAAGCCACCAGCACAACCATACTATACTCATTTCATTATTTACCATAGCCAAGATATGGAATCAACCCAGATGCCCCTCAATGGATGAATGGATCAAGAAAATGTGGGACATATATGCAATGGAATTCTATGCTTCAGTCAGAAAGAATAATATTGTACTATTTGTAAGGAAATGGAAAGACTTGGAAAAAATTTTGTTAAATGAAATGAGGCAGACCCAAAGAAACATAGGTTGTATGTTTTCCCTCATTTGTGGTAGTTAAGTTAGAGTGTGCCTATAAATCTACAAGTAAACACACTGATGGTAAAAGACAAAAAAGAAAAAGCCCTCCACAATACAATAAAACAAAACTCCCACAATGGGACATCATAAATTATACAGGTATCTAAACACAGTAAGACCAAAGGAGGATATTGTCAAGAGAGGAACACAAAGACTCAATAACTGTGGGCATATGATCATATAAAATAATATTTATCAAAATGACTCTTTGTACAATTATGATATTCTGGTATAAAGGAGAAAAATAAAGCTATATATTCTTTACAGAATCATAAAAATAATATTTACCAAAATGAACTCCAAGAAATGGAAAAAAAGAAGGTTTTTAAATTTCTCTGTTGTTTTCTTTGTTTTTCTTTCCTTTTGTCTTGTTTGTTAGTTTATCTGTTTTGGGGAGAGTGAGGGGAAGGACAGAAGTGATAGGACAGAGGATAATCTAATGCAGCAGTGATGTTCACTAGACACTGTTGAAAATGGACTACAACTGGTGGGGAAGGGGGAAGGGGGGAACTGGGAGAAAATGAGGGAAGAGGTGACACTGTTCAAAACAAAATGTACTCATTACTTGACTTACATTACTGTAATCCCTCTGTACATCACCTTTACAATAACAATAAAAAATCAAGAAGAGAGAACTGGAGTGATTAGGTATAAGAGAGTAAAGGAATACCAACACAGTTCATTTTTCTTTGTTCAGAACATTTCAGGTAGCCCAGAGGCTAAAACTTGTCCTTCTCCTAAAGATGTTTCAAACAAATTGTGAGAGGTGGTCCATAGCAATGTAAGAGCTGCTAGATCCCCAGCTCCTAACTGGCAAGGTTCTTTCTCCATAGAATTACAGAGAACTTCTAGCCCAAATGAGCACCTTACATACATGGTGACCACATAATTTACGATTCGAAGTGGGACACTACTAAGAGTTGAAAGGGGTACTATCATGTATGCCAAGATAACAGCTTTGAAAGCTCATCCCAGGAAATCCTCAGACCGTTATCCTCATTTCATATGTAATTTTTTCTTAGCATAAAATACAGTACATAGTCAACTTGGGATGAGTGAGAAATCATGACCCCCTCTCCTCACTTCCTAAAAGCATCAGTTGTAAGGAGTTCCAAAACCATCTTTCATATCTAAATAAGTAAGAAATAAAGACTTGGATCTGAATTTGAACTTCTGTTTTGTGGCTGTGGGACTTGAGGCTAGTGGGACTTAACCAGAAGTTTGATTTTCTGCATTTGCATATATAGGAGACAAAACCTGTGCCCTATAGGTTTGCTTTGGAGGATGTATGTTAAGACTTTGCCATAAGGGCTAGGTGCCTAATGTTAGGTTCAACTATTGTTACCATCATTATTCAAACTGGAAATTTGCTAGAATCTCTCTCTCTCTCTCTCTCTCTCTCTCTCTCTCTCTCTCTCACACACACACACACATACAACCATACATAGCCCAGCATTTCCTCATTATACCTTAGCCCTTCCCACTCATAGCTGCCCACCTGCCTGTTTGCCTATTTCCTGAGCCACCTGAGTCACCAATGATATGCCAGATGCTGTCTTCCCTTCATGACAGGGAGTCAGGATTCTGACATTCACAGAAGCTAACACCAGCCTGACGGAAATGCTCAATAAACCCCGCTCTCATGGCTTTTTTTCCTCCCTATGTTTGTGATGTGAATGCAGGTGCTGTCACCTCCAAAGGGCGGGTGCTCATGTGAGTCAGGACAGCTGCTCCTCCGTGCAAGGTTTTGGGACTTCACCAATTGAGAAAGCCCACAACAGTTGTATGAACAAAATGACGAGTTTTCCTCCAACCACTTTTTCTTCCCTTATCTGAAGACTGTTGAATTTTGTTCCCTCACTGCTCCGGAGGTGGCTGGTCCAAACAGCACTGGTATTTTCCTAGGATGAAGCAAGCAGAGCTGACCACAGGTGCTCACTGAAGGGCATTAGATGGCAAGCACCTTATGACCATAACTCTCACTTCCTTGTCCAACCTTTGATTCAGAGCAGCACAGTCAACTACATCTTTTATGCTTTTTATCTTTTTTTTTTTTTTTGCCAGTCCTTGGGCCTGAACTCAGGGCCTGAGCACTGTCCCTGAGCTTCTTTTTGCTTAAGGCTAGTACTCTACCATTTGAGCCACAGCGCCACTTCTGGCCTTTTCTATATATGTGGTGCTGAGGAATCGAACCCAGGGCTTCATGTATACAAGGCAAGCACTCTACCCCTGAGCCATATTCCCAGCCACTATTTATTATGTTTTTAAAGATAAAAAGTACAGGGGGTATGAGGGACAAGGTAACAAGCAGTACAAGAAATGTATCCAATGCCTAACTATGAAACTGTAACCTCTCTGTACATCAGTTTGATAATAAAAATTTGAAAAAAATAAAAAGCACAATAAACTTTTTAAAGATAAATAGTATAATGAAATTATTTTATTTCTATTAGCTCCACTGACTAGGTGAGAAGTCTGAAAGTTACCTTCTGAAAATAATGACAACACAATAGCAAAAGTGGACATTAAAAGTACTGTGACTTAGGGGCCAGGCATAGCAGCTCATGCCTGTAATCTCACCTACTTGGGATGCAGGGATTGAGTGAATTATAGCTCCAGGCTGGCCTGTGGGGAAAAGTTTGCAAGACTCTATCTCAACCAAAATGCTGGGATGTATACCTGTCAACTAGTTGTACAAACATAGAGAAGAGGATGGTAGTCAGAGGCTAGCTCTAGTCAAGCATGCAAGTGTCTATCTGAAAAATAACTGAAGCAAAAAAAAGGGCTAGATGCATGGCTTAAGTGGTGAGTGCCGGTCTAGCAAGACTGAGGCTCTTAGATCAAACCTCAGTATCCAGAATAAGTAGGCAATACTGTGAATTTCAATGGGAAAAAAATGTCAAAAAGGCATGAAACAGAATAGTACAACCCTTGTTCATTCAGGTAGAAGCCTGTATGTCTAGCATATGTTTGGGAATAGTATTTCTCAATATTTGATGACAATCTTACACTAATGATAAGAACAGGATAAGCTTGCGCAATGAGACTTTATCTCAGTGTGGCTCTGGGCCATTCTAAGAAAGTGGTTCACAGAACAGACCAGCACAGCCTCATGAACAAGATGGAAATTCCCACCAGAGCCCTCAGGCCATCACAGCCCTCTTGTTTTTGCACCTTTACCCAACAGTGCCACATGGAGGAAGCTGGTACTCCTTGGAGACTAAGGGAAAGGGATGGCAATGACAGAGATTGCTCGCAGTGTTCTCTATAAACATCTAATCAACAGAAATTGACTGGTAACTAACCAGAAATTGTAGATGAGGAAAAAAAGAACAAGAAAAAGCCATCAAACACAGATGAAGAATAAGGACACCGAAAAGACAATGTCACGAATGAAAACCTAGTAGTGGCCAGGGCATGCTGAAAGACACATGGGAGCTGTCAAGTGGAGGCTACAGCAAGGATTAAGAACCAGGAAGCAAAGAACCCAAGTCCATGACTGATCTAATCGCCCGGAGCATACCCAGGCTCTTGATTAGCTTCCAAATCCTGAGCACAGATATCAAGTGCAGGGCAGGGGAATATTGCTTTCCTTGTTCCTTCCTACCAGCGAAATTTGCATAGGTGGCAGAACTAGGAAATGTCTTTTTTGTTTTGTCTTCAGCTGCTAAAACTTCCCATAGTTAGCATGTATTAAAAGGATTTTATTTAAAAAAATCCACAAGTATCAGTTATGTGTATTGATTTCAAAAAGCCTATTACATATAAATAGGACAAAAATATACTTGCATGTATTTTAAGAATACCTTATACAATAAATGAAGTCTAGATTAAACATTCAGAATCTTTATGGAAGAAAAAGTTCTCTCTCATATTTGCCTAGCTTTACCTTGAGTTGTGAATGTCCTTTTCTGATTTCAAACCAGTAAGTGTGTGTGTGTGTGTGTGTGTGTGTGTGTGTGTGTGTGTGTGTGTGTGTATGATCATTTTTGGTTTCCAAATTTTATTTTCAGTTATCTATGCAAAACTCCATTTCATACATATGAAGCCTGTACTTGCAATGTTAGGGAAGCAATACCATCTATTTCCCATGCTCTGAGTTACTACAGTGTGGTACATAAATCAAAGTGCACGTTGAACAATATACAAAATCACTGAAGACTTTGTGGACTTAGAAAATCAATACACACAGAGAGATTATCTTACATGTTCATTTAACTTAAAAAAAATCAAATCCAGTTTCTTACCCATTCCTAGTGTAAAAAAAAAAAAAAGAAAAGAAAAAACACACCAAAAAAACCAACCTTTCACACAGGAGAACCTTAAATTAGCTAACATGCTGTTTGTGTGCCTCAAAGCTCACAGTGGGAGCTTCCACAGTCAGTGGCTTTCCTGCACTACCATCTGGTGGCCAACTCAGAGAAAGCAGCCAGACTTCAAAAAGCAGCAGCTTAGGGATTTACACCCGACTTCACCTCAGAGCACTAGACTTCCCATCACCTAACACAGTGAAAGCATGCAGAAGCTCAGAGTTTACTAACATGCAATGGTGTCTACACTTTAGAATTTCTCACTGAGCATTCTCCAAATGACTGAAGTCACTCGAGCTCCCTTTTTTATTTGCATACATGTCTCTGTTTCTTGTGGACTTGGATTCCTTTTAAGCCTGTTCACTTAAAAACAGCAGCAGCATTGTGTGTGAGCCTCTGTAATCATGAAAGTGTCTGAGCTTTTGGATTCTATCTATACCTCTTTGAACAGCGCATGGCAATCACTTGAATATTCCATCTATTCCTGTGTTCCTGTGAGCTACATTACTTTAATAGCGATAACCAAAATAGAAAGTCATGATACATTGCTTAAGATTTTGTTCTTGATAGACTGCTTACTTGTGTAATGAAATGTTACTGGATTAAGGGTTGCAATTACTTTCTTCTGCTGGTCCAGGTTTATTTTTGACAGTCTGTTGAGCTTCCTGCTACAAATTTCTGAGCTAGTCTGATGTAAATAATGCCATACACACAATAATGATCACTGAATAAAAAATATATATATAGCTTGCTTCACTGAAATGGTGATCATGTCTATAATTTCAGGCACTTGGAAGGCTTAGAATGGGAAAAGCAAGGTTCTTGCCCCTGAAAATACCAAGGCAGAAGGATGGTAGAAAAATTCTTTATGTTGTGTATGAGGGAGAGGAAACAAGGGTGGGAATTTACTAATCTGTTGACCTGGAGTAACCAGAATGCATCTTCCTTCTTTAGCTACCCTGTTGAGAGTAGCTCTGAGGTTCTTAAAGCCCAGGACCTTATGCTATTTACTAGTCTGTGAGAAGGGAAAAATATTAGTGCCCACTTTTGTTGAAAGGAAACTGAAACCCTAGATGAGCCAAATTCACACAGGGCTTCATGAATGATGCTGGTACCTGGTTTTTTACTATAAATCCTAAGTCAAGCCATGGATTTATGAACACACCTACTTGAAAAATAACTTCCTTCTCCCTCTAGGTCACAGGCACAGTCTGAGAGTGCTATCTGCAAGAATTGGACAAGTGCATAAGCCCAGATCTCCACATATGAGAACATTGAGGGCCTCAAACCTGCCTGCCATTAGGCTTGCGATGACAGGTCATCATGTGAAGTCCTGATTGAAATGTGTTTCACAAACTTCCTTTATTGCCTCTAAACATCTTCCATAGTTCCTGTATCCCATCATCTGGTCCCCTACTTCTTCAACTAAAGCACTAGAAAGCCTAATTTAAAATGCAAAAAGGAAGGAATCCTATAGCAAATGTGAATGAGAGAGCCACTGTGAGCCATTAAGAGCCTCCCAGTGACTGGCTGATTGGATGTTAGGTGGGGAAAAGGTTTCACTTAAGAGAGAGGAAGGTTGAATAAGGGATCAGCAGGAAAGCTCAGTATAGTCTGCACTGCCAACAATAATTGCCTAAGGAAGGGACCAATAAAAAAAGAAAGAAAGAAAAAAAGAATAAGTGTGCTCTAATTTCCCATCAGGGAAAATGCATCAGAGCTGTGAGTTGGTTTCCCTGAAAACATTTTGCTTCAGACTTCTCAAGAGCAAATGAACCAATCTTTTGTTGCTGACAGCAAATGATTAAGAGAGAATGAGAGACATACAATTTTAAAATATGAAAAAAATCCCTTTGGCCATTCCACAAAATGATCATATAGCCTTCATGATCCCACAAAACAAAATGGAGTATATGACATCCCCTCAAAAAAAAAAAAATCTCAGGATTTTCAGCCTGTAAAAAGCCCCATGACCCTATGTGTTTTGAAGTAAAGTTTTTTCTTTTTTTCCATGGTCCCAAAACCCACAACAATCCAACAATAGATCAGTGGAAATATGTTAAGTAGCATGTAATAAACCTCCTTTAGGAACTTACATGTATGTGGGGTTGTGAAACACTAGAACCCAATTGCATGGGACGTTATGTGTTCCACCCTTTGGCAATCCATCCATCATAGGGTAATAAACACTACTAGACAGAGGTGGTTCTGAGAGGACAGATTAATTCTAGGACGCTGAGTATAACTCGCTGTGTGGTTGTGTGTAAGACATGGGAGTTGCCTTCTCCAGGAAATGAGAGCATTGGTTCTAGTGACCTTGGAAGTCCTTGCAGCTCTGACAGCTCTGAAAGCTCTGTGCTTTCATTGTTTCCCACCTTAGCTGGATATCCCTCCCTGCCCCTGGGTCAGCATATCCACAGCATGTAACAAAATTCGATTCACAGAGAGCAATTTGTTAATTTGCACATTCCACATTGTGAGTTTTTCCAATTTGTTCAAAACACATTTCAAGATGTCCTGCCCTGCTCAGGCCTCCGGAGAGCCTTGCATGGCACACAGAACATTCACGCTGTCAGCCACTATTCACAAGCCATTTATGCAAAATAAAGAAGCAAATCCATCAATCAGAGTGGGAACAGAAGGAGAAGTGAGAGAAAATACCTTGAGTACCATTCACCTCTTTGCCCTTGAGGATGTGTGTGGTGTTTCGCAAAGCCTGAGTTTTCTCAGACTTAGGTGAGTTGGAGCAAGTGATTCAAGCAAGGAGTTTGGTCTGGGACGCAATGGCCACTTCTGAGAGACCTCCCCACTGCCTCACCGGCACTAGCTCCAGCTGGGGACCCCCCAGGGCACACATTTCAGAGGCCCAGATGTTGAGATACCCAGGTGGCTAAAGGACATGTGTCATCCATCCACAACATAAATGGATGTAGGGTCTAGTGTGTGACTCAACTAGTATGACAGACAGCAGCAATGGAAAGCTAAAAACAACTCAGAGAACAATATGGACTTGGACAGGAGAGGGGGCAAGAGAGCAAAGAGGGAAGAAAGTGAGAAAAGGCTGTTACCACACACTAGCAGAGGTCATGATGGGTTATGAATAATTTTTATTTTCCTTGTATCATTCCTCCTGTACTGTTCATATCTGCTGTTCAGTAACCATTACTATTTTATAATCAAAACCTAATCCCATATCTGGTAATATAGAGATGAGAAATATAGATCTATATATCACAAAACCTCTGCTCAAGTCCCATTACTAACATGCACGTGCACACACACAAACACATACACACACACACACCTAATGTTAATATTGATGCCTGACTAGTGGGTTTGTGGGTTGTTTTTTTCTCCTTGTTGCTAGCTTACATCTATTTATATGTACCACAAACATGATATCCTGGAAAGTAATTGTAATATCAGAACTCATAAAACCCTAAACAACCAATTAAGTATTATTTTTTTCTTTATTGTCAAAGTAAAGTACATAAGGGTTACAGTTTCATATGTAAGGCAGTGAGTATATTTCTTATTCAAATTGTTACCTCCTCCCTCATCCCCCCCCAATTAAGTATTATTTAAGTTAAAAAATATAAAGTAACTGTGGACGCCAGGCACAGAGGATCATGCTTGTAATCCAAGATATACAATGTATAGATAGAACACCAGGGTCTAAGGCAAGCCAGGGACAAAAACTGGAGAGTATTAGAGAGAATGAAGACTAAAACAAAAGAAGGGCTAGGGGTGTGGACTCAAATGGTAGAGTACTTGCCTAGCAATTAGGAGGTCCTGAGTTTGAATTTCACTATGCATCCCACAAAAGAAAAGAAGCTATTACACATCAATCTTCAAGCTTGTACATTTGAATGAATTTATATGAGCAGGGGTCTTTAAAGAAAAAAGAATGGGGATAACAGATTTGGGCAAGTAGAGGCTGTTAATGCCTAAATGTAGTAAGGAAAATTTCCCTAGTGCCCATTTTCCCACACTTTAATCTCTACTGAGTCCAACCCCAAATCAGGTTTCATCCAGAATATAAAGTTTTTCTTTTTTCCTTTTCAATATTTCTTTTCATTGCTAATTTATCATTTGTCACTAGAGGGAGCAGTTGTTCCACTTCTCTTTCAGCACATTTTGGCGTTGCTAGCACATTCTTCATTTTCCTTTAATTTGCTTAATTAAACATAGAATTTTGAAATGTGAATCTGTCGAAGGGTTCATGGATATATACAGAGCATCTAAAAGATCACCTACTTGTCTGTATTGTTTTTGGATGCAATTTTGTAGTTACTCCAATGGTATCTAGCACAATTTTGATACTGATAAAAATAAGTCTTTAAGATTATATATAGTTAGTATATTAACTATAATCTGTTATTATATTATTTTATTATATTAACTATAATTATATTAACTATAATGAACTTCTGCTAGCATCAGAATCACAGTTGTAAAACGTAAGAGCAATAAAAGAGATGGTGTTCTGGGGGTCCAGATTTTTATTCTGGAACTAATTCTGAGCCAGTTCTGAAGACAAATTAGTGCAGGACTCTAGAGTAAAAGAAAAATTTCATTTGATATTCTGCACTTAAGAAAAAGATAAAACACAGGAATTGGTACATACCAGGATCAAAACGAACACTTTTTAAACTAATTAACAGTGATTTAAAACAACAAAACTCCAGGGACCCAGGGCTTATCCGCCATTCATCTGCCTCCCACACCAGCCAATTCACTAAGGAGAGAGAACTAACATTCAGATGTTAGGACGATTCATCCTTGCACAAGTCTCATTATCACAGGCTCCATGACACATTACCAGACCACAAAATTCCCTAAATAATTGCAATAATAAGCTTCAAGCAAGAATTTCTGGGTAGCCTCCAAGTCAAAAAGCAACCTCAACAGGGAATGCGAGTGCTCAAGGTTTTTGAGCCCAATCAGCTTCTCAAGGTAGAAGATGAAGACAAGGTTAATTTTGTTTCCCAGGCTTGACACCAGCACATCAATCAATGACAAAACGCAGGTATTGGAAATGAATAAAGACTCTTCCATGAGCCCTGGGGTGAGGAGCACTGAATGCTAATGTCTTTCATACTTGCCCAGTGCGACCACTGACATTTATCATCAGCCTTTTCCTCCATTATCGATGCTCTTAAAAAATCATCCTCTGTTTGCTCAGAGGAGCAACAGGAAGAGAAAGCAGAAAGCAATTTGTGACAGTGCTATAAATACCCACCTTGAAAGCACTGCAAACTTGGGGTGCTTTTCAACAACGCCTGGCCATTTGGAGTATCTAAACCATGGAAGATGTTTTTTGTTGGCATTCCTCAGTCCTAAAAAGGTATATTTTAAAAGAGTAATTTTTCTTGCCACAGGTAGAAGAGAACATACTTGGGCTCCATATACCTCATCCACCAGAATGACATGGAATACATGCATTCATCTCCAAGCCCTGAGCTCTTCCACTGGGGCTCAATTGACAGTAATTCTTGCAAGCCATATGTCACTGAGCTCTCCTATTCTTTCTCTCTCAATTCCTACATCTGCATGAATGAATGCAACTTTCCAGTTTGCAGACAAGACAGAGGTTGACTTTCTGGCAATCACTTTGGGTTCAAAAGGATGCTTGGAGACAGAACTTTATCAAAAGAAAATAGTTTACTCCCCTTTATCTTTCTCCTTGTTTGAGCTTTTTCCATACAGCCAAGGGCAGATAACATGTCTAGGCCATAGCACAGTGATGCCTTTTTTCAAGTAGCCAAGCCAAGATGATTTAAAAAATGGCTCCAACTTTAAAGGTTAATGTGCTGGGTGCGTGTGTGCATGCGTGCGTGCATGCGTGTGTGCGAGTCAGGAAGGGTGTATCTATGGTAAAACAGTAAGTTATTTTTCTACAAAGACAAATCTCACCCACTGGTAATAGCCATTAAAAGCATCTTTCAAGAGAAAAGCATCCGGTGGCACCCAGGAAGTACCTAGAAGGAAAGTGCCATTTAGATGCCCTTACTTAAGTGTATTAGCAGTTCCTTTTGATCCTCAGATTCCTCTAGGTCTTGTGTCTGACAAGTGCTTTGGAAGCAGGAAGTGTCTGCTTAAAACACAAACCTGCACGGGTTAGCCAAGGTAATGGGAAACAAAATTCCCCAAGTGGCAGGAAATGCCAGTGGAGTGACAGGCTGGGAATCATCCGGGGGCTGAGCCCTCTGCCAAATGTCTAAAGATCTCATCGCAGACATCCACACACAATGCCTCCTCCTTCAGGGAAAGGGACATTTGAGTGTGTGAAGACTAGAGGGCTTCCCCCAAAGAGGAAAAAAAAAAATCAAATTCACATGAAAACAAAGCATTTACTTTAAAGCCTTCTAAAAATGTCACAGCCAGCCAGCCACACAGTGGGGATTAGAAGAAAGGGAGAGTGAAATCTCAGTAGAGGGTTTTGAGGAGGCTGGCAACTTTAAAAAAAGGTAAAAAATAGAAGGTTTTTCATGGCTGCTTCACACAGGATCACTCTCCCCAAGGAAGCATACTTTTTGAAGGATATTAAACTTTTCTCTCTCTTCTGTTTCCCTGATTAACAAGGGAAATGGAGCCGGTGCTACTCCGATAAACGCATCTGCATTCTTGTCATCTATATTAACTGAAACAAATGACTGCCTAGGAACGGAGTGACAAGGGAATCCCAAGGTCAGCGTGAGATTAGGTGTTCCCTGAGCAAAATGCACGGTGCACAGATTTTTCCAATTGAATGCTCAAAACACAAATCATTTACTCCTGACCTTGCCAGAACATGAGGCTCTTGCCATCCATTTTGTGTGTGTGTGTGTGTGTGTGTGTGTGCTCGTGCACGTGCACATGCACGCACATGTGTATGTATATGCTGATCCTGGAGCTTGAACTCAGAGTCTTGGAGCTGTCCCTGAGCTTATTTTTGCTCAAGGCTAGCACTCTCATTTCAGCCACAACTCTACTTCTGGCTTTTTAAAATTTATTTTCTTGGTACTTAATTAGAGAAGAGTCTTATGGGCTTTCCTGTCTTGGCTGGATTTGAACCACAATCCTCAGATCTCAGCCTACAAAATGGCTGGGATTACAAGCATGAGCCACTGGCACCCCAATTTCCAGCTTATTCTTATGAAGCAAAACTGTTCTACTAAAGTAAAATTTCAGTATTACAAGTAGAGAACTGTGCTACAGTTTGCCAAACTTAGATAAATGACTTCGTTTGACTGACTTAAACTTGCTGAGTCACCCACTTTAAAAATTGGAGGTGATTGTTGGGCATCAGTTCTCAGGCCTGTAATAAGCATTCTGGAGGCTGAGCTCTGAGGATCATGGTTCAAATCCAGCTGGGGGAAGGAATGTCCATGAAACTCTGATCTCCAATTAACTATACTCTGCTTCCACCCCACTCCCCAAAAAGCCTGAAGTGGAGCTGTGGCTCAAGTGGTAGAGCACTAGCCTTGAGCAAAAAAGCTCAGGGATAGTGCCCGGGTGCTAATTTCAAGCCCCAGGACTGGTACTGGCATACGTGTGTGCGCACACACACACGCGTACAAACACACACAGTGATGCTTGGTGAGTCTGCTTTAGTTCTACTAGTTTAGTTCTATTTAGTTCTATCTGAAGTTTTATTCTCTTTAGAAGAAATGTGTGTACAAATGTATGTGTATACACATATAAATGTATATATACATATATGTAATATATAAATCCTTGAAATTAATTTGAAATATTAGTAAATAAAGCTGCAGCTTGTGCTCAGTAAACAAAGCTTCAGCAGATGGGACCACCTGTTAGAGGAAACCCTCTCAACATCCTTTGCAAAGCCCATTCACTTTCATTGCTGTAGTTTAAACAGAACTCATCTCTATACACCTAGGAACAAAGGGAAGAAATAGGAGGGGAGACCTGATGGACACAGCTTAGGCCCAGATGTCTACATTCTTGTATCTGGGGACTAACACTCAGAGATGCAGACCACATAGAAGGGGAAGGAAATGGAAAACAATTCCACCAAACTCAAGCACTCTGGACTTTTATACACGTCAAACTACGTTCACAATTTGGTTCTGCATTAGAAAGCCGGGAGTGTCAGGGCTCTTGAGTCCTGTTTTCCCCTCTCACTCAGGCTGCAGCATGCATGAGTGAATTTCCCTGGCACAGAAACAGGAAAACAGGAGATCAGCAGATTTGCTTACTGCTG
Organism: Perognathus longimembris pacificus; assembly: GCF_023159225.1. NCBI lineage: Eukaryota > Metazoa > Chordata > Mammalia > Rodentia > Heteromyidae > Perognathus > Perognathus longimembris. The sequence continues at coordinate 38,522,009 of NC_063162.1, forward strand.
TTCCACTTTTTTTCTACAACATCTGACCTATTTACAAAAACCATACATCTTTCTTTTTCCATTGTGATAACCTGGTCAGGAGAGGCCGGCCCAGTGTCCCTTACCAGCATGTGCTTACTTTCTCTTCTCAGTTTAGAAGTGGCTTTTTGTGCCCATGACCTCAACTGAGTGATTCTAGCAAGGCCTATTTTGTGTTTACTGGAAGTAAAGGAAGAGAGGAATTGATTCTTAATTCCTTTGAAATACAGTATCTTCCTTGGAGCTGTGGCTCTCATCCAGCTGCTCAGACATAAGACTTATGGCAACCAATCTTTACAGTTTATTTGGCAGTAAACATTTTGGCTAATGGCTTCAATGATACTCTATGATTCTCTGGATGCCTAACCTGTGTTACTGGCCTTCATCCCTTTATCCCTAGCAAATTCTGGGTCTCAAGAGGTCTTTGTATACGTGCTATTGTACATATAGGACAGAGTGAAGGTCCTAGGCCCTAGGAGTAAATAATCTGCATTTATACAGAAACATAAAAGAAACCACTTACTAGTTGCCACATTTGTTAAAAAAAAATCAAACTGAATTTTATTAATAGATTGTTGCCCAATTTATCTAACCTATTATTGTAACACTTAAGATGTTTTTCCATGCCAACTTTTAAAAACTCAGTGTATGTTTTTCACTTCTCAAGTAAGACATGAAATTTCAAGTGCTGAAAGGGGAATAGGGAGGGGTAAGTGGGAGGAAATGAGGGATTGAGGTAACAATAATTATAACCAAATATACTCATTACCTTACTTATGTAACTGTAACCCCTTTGCTCATTACATTTTTCAATAAAAGTAAAATTATACAAAAAAGAAATTTCAAGTACTGTCAATAACCATGTGCTGTTAATGGCTGTTTTATTTTTATTTTTTATTGGGTGGTGGAAATCTGAGCTAGGAAGTCTCATTTTGTTAAAGAAGAATATGTAACATGGTACTTAAGAGTTTCGTTCAGGGCTGGGAATATGGCCTAGTGGCAAGAGTGCTTGCCTCACATACATGAAGCCCTGGGTTCGATTCCCCAGCACCACATATATAGAAAATGGCCAGAAGTGGCGCTGTGGCTCAAGTGACAGAGTGCTAGCCTTGAGCAAAAAGAAGCCAGGGACAGTGCTCAGGCCCTGAGTCCAAGCCCCAGGACGGGCTCAAAAAAAAAAAAGTTTAGTCTAGTTGTCTTTTGGAAAATACGTCTGCAGCTTGTATTCACTTTGTTGTGCAGGCTAGGGGAAATGTGGCCTGTCAAATTTCCCCTCTTTGGCCCTTTTTCATACCCAACTTAACATGAATATATGAACATCTTTTATAAACAGAGTGCTACGAGAAATAGATAAAACAACAATGGTGCATCCTCTACTGAATATTGAATACTACTTTGGCCTCTTAGAACTAAAAAAGTAGCACAATAAAGGCTATTTTCATAACTACTGGCACTGTGGCATTTTGTATATGTGCCAGTACTGGTGTTTGAACTTAGACCTCATGTTCTCACTTGGCTTTTTTACTCAAGTTGGTGCTCTATCACTTGAACCATAACTCCACTTCTGGCCTTTTGTTGGTTAATTAGAGATAAGAGTCTCATGAGCTTTTCTGTCTGGATTGGCTTCAAACAGAGATCCTCAGACATACTGAGTAGCTAGGATTAAAGCACAAGCCACCAGTTCCTGGCTAAGGGCTTTAACTCAGAGCCTCACTTTCTCACTGCTGCTGCTCTACCACTTGAGCCACAAGCCCACTTCCTATTTACATAACTAAATCTTAAATGTGCAATGTTTATAATGGAAAAAAAGGAGAGAAAAAAACCAAAATGAGTTTCAAGCTCAGAGGATGAAAACATTCAGTGCTGAGTGAGAGAGAAAGAATGAGAGGGTGTGTGTGTGAGAGAAAGAACGAGCCCCAGTTATAGAGTTCGCCAATTCCCATGATGTAAATACTCTCACTATAGCTAATTTCAAGCTGCCTGAAGTATTACTGAATATGTGACAATAAGCAATCTCTTCTCTCCTGTCAGTGTGAGCTAGCTCTAGCATGTCCCTGGAAACATTTCAACTTACAGGAAGAACAGTTAGCCAAAGCAGGCTATCAATCCAGCCTTGGAAGAAGAGTAGGAAAGGCAAGAATACTTAGGTGAGGGGGGAGAATGAGTGGAAAAATTGAGAGAGATGAAAGTACATGACAAATCAGGAAATAAGTGATCTCTTTGGACCGGAGGAAAACATACTTTAGGGGCTATAATAGGAAATGAATCTGGAAAAAAATAGCTAGGGATCAGACTGTGATAAAAATGATATGCAGAAACAACAGAAGGCATTTTTAAACAAGGGAATTTACAGAGGCCTCTGAGTTAAAAAATTAATAAAAGGGTCGCATTTCCTACTTCACCAAATACTTACATGATCATATTATTTCCTCACACTGACCTGTAGAGAGTGCTGATATCACCATTCTTTTTTTTTTCTCCAGTCCTGGGGCTTGAACTCAGGGCCTAGGTACTGTCCCAGCGCATCTTCTGCTCAAGGCTAGCACTCAACTGCTTGAGCCACAGTGCCATTTGTGGCTTTTTCTGTGTATGTGGTGCTGAGGAATCAAACCCAGGGCTTAATGCATGCTAGACAAGCTCTCTACCACTAAGCCACATTCCCAGCCAGACATCACCATGCTTGCTGTGGGAACCACAGAGTGGGGCCTGACTGGACAAAAGCTCTTTTTGTTGAGATGATATTAACAGAAAAGATCTTGAAATGTGAACACACTTGGGTAGGGTGGACCCTAATCCAATGACAAGATCCTTTAAGAGATAGGGAGACATAGACTTTCAGTATCTACAAGCCAAGGAACACCATGGATTTCCCAAACACCAGAAGCTAGGCAACAGCAAGAAACATTCTCCTCATAGCCTCCCTGAGAGACTAGCTTGCTAACGCATGTCCTCTGTGAGAGGAGAAATCTCAGCTATTAAAGGCACTCAAGTTGTGGGTACTTCATGGTGGGCAGCTCTAGCAAACTCATACAAGAGAGACAAATACTAAAAACTGATATTTCAAAGGGAAGTTCCTTTATTCAAAACCACTAACCTAGAAACTGGTAAGACTGGAACTAGTGCTCAATCTCTCCATTCCATAGAGATGTCTGTCTTTCAAAGATCAAGGTCCAGGAAATATGTGGGAGTTGAATTAGATGACCTCATGGGGTGGAAAGAAAATGGAGGCTTCGATTCCTATGAGGAACATGAACTCATGGCTTGTGCTGTCATTTACCCACAATCCCCCCTGCCTGTGCCCATGGATGTAAACACACAGATCTGGGCAATCTGCTGGCATCCAGGTAAGACTTGTTGGCAGTATGGCAGTGCCAGGCCTCGAGGCAGCTCCAAGTAGTTTTCTCTGCACTGTTTACTTTGATAACTGACACTCTGCTGGTGCTACAGTGCCACCCTTCAGCCTTGCCCCAAATAGAAAAGTCACTTGAGCAAAGGAGTGATTTTTACCATCGCTGAAGGATTTGACAAGTATATCCCAGGGGTTTCTGCCACCTTCCGGGACACTGATCATCCATTCTCGGACCTGTGGCAAGGTCACTTCTAAGAGCAGAAGGGAGACTCACCAGCACATGGGTGTCAGGCACCCCTGTATATCTTGGTCTGTAAACTCTGCAGAAGCTACTTAGCCTTCAGAAAACCTGCAGAATGCAAAATGAAGTAACAAAACACATTTTGGCAAGCTTGGTGAAATGTTGAACTTTAACGGCTAGAAATTCGGATGCTCCTGCTGACACTGAGTATAAGACGAATGAGAGTAAATCTATCAGTTCTAAACACTTGTTAGCTACCCCCCTTATTCCAGGTACGAACTTCAAGGGATTGTTTCTCTGCCATTCACACCGATGAGTTTGTGCCCTTATCGATTTTAGTACACATACCCTTGCCACCATTAGTTTTTCCATTGTTGTTTCTCAGAGCAGCCAGCATTGCTCCTTGGGATAGAAATTCTGGCAGGCTACAGGCATGGCTGATGGCTGTGAAGAGCAGTAAGGATCCTGTCTCTTCAGCATTGGAAATACTTCAGGGAGCCCCAGGGGTTCTCTCTTCCTGGATAAGCTCCTCCCATGGACACCTAAAGCTAGCACATAGGAGCTGAACACATGGTAAAGCCATCCTCAAGGAATGAAACAGTAGACAAAGTCCTAGCCAAGATCCTCTTCCAGATGTGTTGAGAAGAAAAATCACTGGGAAAGCATCCATTATGCCCTTTCAGTATTCTCCATATCCTGTCCTCACTGAACTCAAGGAAAGCCTTAGGGAAAGATTCTTGTTTTCCTTTCAAAGTCTTAAGGGCCATCAAGAATGGGTGAGATCCCTATAAGGAAGCTGATTATCATCACCAAAGAGTCATAAATGCCAAAACCACATCACAGAATGCTCTCAGGTGGAAATCCTCTGAAGTTAACAACAGTAACCTAAAAATTCAAGCCTACTCTAAACAAGTGATTTTTTTTTTTTTTTTTTTTGCCAGTCCTGGGGCTTGGACACAGGGCCTGAGCACTGTCCCTGGCTTCTTTTTGCTCAAGGTTAGCACTCTACCACTTGAGCCACAGTGCCACTCCCAGCTTTTTCTGTTTATGTGGTGCTGAGGAATCGAACCCAGGGCTTCATGCATGCAAGGCGAGCACTCTACCACTAAGCCACATTCCCAGCCCTGTTTTCTTATTTTAAAATGACATTTCTAAAGGTTACTTGTATGCTTAAGGTGTCTCTTCTCCTTTGATGTCTCCTTCCACTGGCTTTATCAATAAACATTGTTTGATAGCTATTAGAAAATTTCACATAGGTTGGCTGGCTTTTAGGTGCTGAGGTGCACATAGCTTTGTGAGGAGCCATCCAATCACATCTATCTGGATACAAACCATTCTGGTACATTCCCTTTGGTCCCCAGGGTACTGCTGAGCTCTGTTGCGCACAACAGGATGAGGTGAAAAAAACTCACCTGCCAATCAGAGTTACTACTTGCCAGAAAGACAATTAAAGTCCAGAAAATTGTTATCTGGGAGTAAGTGGCACAATGATGTGCATACGGTAATATATTTAAAAATGGAACGACTTTATGTGTAAATCCTAGCTCTAGCATTTAGTGGTTATGAAAACCTGGACAGGTTATTTAACCTCTGAGCCCACTTATTTCTGTATAAGAGATCAATAAAAAATGTGCAGTGAGTAAAGTGGCTGGGAAGTGTGCATAGTAGGTGCTCTTTCTCTCCTCCCTTTCCACTGTGTGCAGATGCTCTCTAGAGGAGATAATCATATGATTTAACTCCATATCTCACTCTTTCTTCCAGTTAAGAAGTCTGTGTTTAGCTGACTTCTGGTGGCTCATGTCTATAATCCTATCGACTCAGGAGGCTGAAATCTGTGAATCATAGTTCAAAGCCAGCCCAGGCTGGAAAGTCCATGAGACTCTTATATCCAGTTAACAACCAAAAGGCTAGAAATGGAGCTATGGCTCAAAGTGGTAGAGCTTTGCATAAAAGCTTAGGGATAACACCCAAACTGTGAGTTCAAGTCTCAGAACTGGCATAAGAAATTCTGTGTTTAAGCACACTTTCCAGTCATTTAAATTGTCTTCACAATGTTCTGTTTTCAGAAGAAATTAAAGTATGTCTCACATACTCATTAACAAAATTTCCACATTTTAGAGGCTTCAAAGCTAAATAGTAATGACTCAAGATTTAGATAGACTCGAAAAGATATACAAGAACGGATGCTAACTAAATGTTTGAGAAGTTAAATTCCCTTTACATTTTCCTGTTTTCTGCTGTTCTATGAAGATACTTTTTTTGGACATTCAACCTAATCAATAGACAATGAATGAAGAAAATACAGTTAAATAAGATTTCTCCTGACTTGTGACTGTTTTCTAAAGTCCCTGTATCTTTTTTTTTCAAATTTTATGCCCAAATATTAGCCACCACTTTGCATAGTCTCATCAGCACTGATTTATGCAATTCTTTTTTATGTAATTCTTGTCACTATTAGTAACCAACCAGACACTGAATATAATGAACCATAAACACAGTCAGACTGAATGACTGGTTTCTCATGTTCTCATCATTTTAAACTCAAGCAGCAGCTGGCTTTTCTGTCTTGTGTAGAAATTAGTTATCTAAAGCCATTACTATTCAACATCCTCTTGTCTTCTATTTTGAAAGTATGCACGTGGAGCTTCATGCTTTTTTATGTTATTTTCTTTAAAAATCATGATCAAATTTGGATTACAACTACTGAATTGTCAACTTCACTCAGAGTAGAAACCTCTCAAGGATTGTATCTCTCAAAAATCTTGTCCTCCATTTTTTTCTCACATTAAAACACATACTGTATGTACAAAGGAAATGAGATGTGGGGAGAAAAGCACAACCCACAGAAAGGGAAACAAGAATGCAATCTAGAATGCACTTTCTCCCTCTTTGCACTTGCCCTTGGGCTCTTTCCTTCAGTTTCTATTAATGACAGGCAGCATTCTAGACTCTCTCTCTCATGTGTCTAGAGACTGGCTAGAAGCCCCCGTGAAATCATAAACCCAACTCTGATAAGAACAGGAAGAGCACTTCCTCTACAATACGGAAGAAAGCCAGGAAGCTCGGGTTACAGAATGGCCCTTGCCAAAGAGAAACCCCACTCAAGGCTGTAGGACAAAAATAGGTCACCTTTTGGCTTGGCCTAAAGTAGGACATCCCAGGATGGTGCTTTTATTAGATAAACAAAAGGGTTCCTCTGTCCCGCTTGACTCCACCTGAGCAGGAAGGGCAGAATCATTGGCTTATCTAACTTGAAATGTTTGGAGTTCACAAATACGTTTTCTGTGCAGGAAACATTGAGCTGAATGCTGTTACCAGCAAATTCAGTCACAGATGAAACTGGTTTTAAGACAGTAAACTTGGTGCTCTCAGCAATTAAACTCAAATAAATTTATACTTTCCTCCCCCCCCCCCCAAAAAAAAACATCCCTTGGGAAATGTGGCCATAGTTTTAAATATGAAAAGTTCATTTGGCTGCCAGAGGCTCATGCCTATAATCCTAGTTGCTCACTAGACTGAGATCTAGGATGGAGGACCAATACCAACTAGCAGACAAATCAGTCTTACCCCCAATTAACCAGTATAGAGCTAGAAGTGGAAGGGTGGCTCAACTGGTAGAGTCACAGCCTTGAGCAAAAATGCAAGAGAGCAAAAGGTGCTGAGTTCAAGACTCAGGACGGGTACAAAAGTAAAATAATATTCAAAAGTTGTCCACTATTGTAAAAAAAACTACTTTTGGGGGGTCAGTTGTGGGGCTTGAACTAAGAGCCTGGGCACTGTCCCTGAGCCTCTTTGTGCTGGAGGCTAGCGAGTCTCTCACAGGGAGTTTTCTGCCCAGGCTTGCTTTGAATCATAATCCTCCGATCTCAGCCTCCTGAGTAGGTAGGATTATAGGCATGAACCTGTATAGCCCAAAACTACATTCTTGTAACCTAATAAATAAGTAAATAGACTAGACGTTGCTGTTAAAGTATTTCTTTAAAGCAGTGAAGCCATTTTCAAACACCAATGTATAACACAGAAAAGAGACTTTTAGTTATTAAAATATTTTACACACCCAATTATACTAGCAAATTTGCTCACTATAAAGCTGATTAATGAGAGTAAGGTATTTGCTTGGGACTTACCTTCAAACTTCAAAGAGAACATCATAGATAATAATTGTCTCAGCACTCAAATGATGTCTGTCTTTTTTTATTTTTACCCTACTATAGTTAAACATTCCAATCATAGACAAGTAATTTCAAAGAATAACTCTTCTCAAATTTTTACCCCACTAGATCAAAATATTCTTCAATGAAACATAGACAATGACAGGCTTTATTCAAACTATTCACAAAACAACTCAAGTAGGCATCAAGAGTTAATATATTTGAGATTTCAGTATGCTAACATCATTATGGTCCTTTTAAAACCATGCAACAATTGAAAATTTGATTAGGCTCCTTGCCATGTGTCCCCACATTTAAGGCATTGTGACCACCAATAGACTGGTCCTGTATCAAGGTCCCTTGAGCTACATCAGCCAACATCAACTCAGTTTTATTCCTAGTTTTCCTTTAATCCTCTACCCAAGCATTCCCCAGGCTTAAGTCCTATCATGCAAGAGTCTACACTAAGGGATTGGTTTCTGATCCCCAAGTTCCAGTCTCTAAAATCAGATCTTTGCTCCCTGTTGCCATCTCTGAGAGCAAGCCTCTCCCCTAGGTGAGGGTTCCTCTTTCTGTTCTCTTCTACTCTATGCCACACACGGATGTTCCTGCCTACGTCTTCTTCAACAACCACAGTCTGGTCTTTATTTTTCTAGCCACAGGGCCACACAAGAATAAGTTTTCGTAATTACATAATGGATGTCTCATAGTTCATCTTTCACTTCCTAAAGAGGGTTTAACTATGTGTCTGATACAGCTTGGGCTACCAGGAGAAACAAGATGATGTCCTCCAGGCCAACCCCAAAAGCCACAATCTAAAGGGCAGAAGTGCCAACGAATTCTGACACTGCATGCAGTAGTTATGGTATAACAACTATTCTGAGAATATTCAACAAGAGCACACAGAATAGGGATATTGACCTTTGGAGGACCACGGAAGGAGGTTTGAGTTGAATGTCACTTTTCCTTATGACCTTGGATGAGGAGATCAGCAAAAAGAAAACAATGGTGAAATCTTAATCACAAATACCTGCCACATAACAAGGGGGTATTTTAGGGGAAGAAGCAAATGACATTTACTAGATTTAGCCAGTCACCTGTGGCACACAACCATTTCATTGGAGATAATACAGTGAAATAAGTTGCCTATGGTTCATCTTCAAACAATGAGTTGAATTATATGGCTCACTTTCATAAAAGAGTAGTAGAGGAAACTTAATGCTATGAATAAACTAAGTATGCAACATAGTGGCTTTAGTTTTACTTAAAATATATGTAGGAAGCATTTTTATTTTTGCCTGTACTGGGGCTTGAACTCAGGGGCATCTCACTTGCTCAGTTTGATTGCTCAATGCTGGTGGTGAACCACTTGAGCCATGCCTTCAGCTCAACTTTTTGCTGGTGAATTGGAGATTGTGTTTCACAGCCTCTTCTGCCTGGGCTTGCTTTGGACTGTGATCTTATAGGTCTCAGCCTTTTTTACTTTTAGTATTTGTTGATCGTGGGGCTTAAACTCAGGGCCTGGGCTCTGTCCCTGAGCTCTTTCACTCAAGGCTAATTGAACCACAACTCTATTTCTAATTTTCTGGTGGTGAATTGGAGATAAGAGTCTCACGGACTTTCCTGCCCGGGTTCACTTTGAGCCATGATGCTTAGATCTTAGCCTCCTGAGTAGTGAAGATGACAGATATGAGCCACCCACACATGGTTTATGTGGCAATTTTAATACAAAGTTTAAAGTAACTCAAAAAGTACCACCAAAGTCCATCAAAATGAGTGACTGTGAATAAATTACTAAGAACACAGACTGACAAGCACTTAACTGTGCCTTGAGAGAATCAAGTTTACAAGGAGCAAATATATTAGCTTTTCAGAAGATAGATACATGCTGTAAACAATGCTATGAAATTCTGTTCCTAAGACATTTAAAAACCATTTGAGTCTCCTCTCTGAGAGCTAAAAACATTGCCAGTATTTCCAGTGCTCTGTTTATGTAAAAGCCATGCACACCTGTAACAGACAGCACACCTGCCTATATTTCCACAACATCATTTCAAAATCTTGTAAAAACTGGCAGCTCAAGGAAATTTCTTTGGGTCCTGTACTAGCTAGAACCTTCAACCTGACAATCACACACCTGGAGAAGTGAGCCGCTGTGTTTCTTGCAGATTCTGCACCTGCCTAAGACCTTCATGGGCTTTGTTATCATCAAGTGCCTTCTATGCCGATGCATCACCCTAGGTCTTTTCTCTTTCTGACTGATTGCCTCTCTTGTCAGTGCTAATTAATGATGCATGATGGCATTTAAAGCTATTTCCATAGAGCTTTCTCAGTCTTACTCACCCAGCAAGTCTAATGCAGCCACTTTTTGAAATATGACCTTAATTAACCAAAGTGATCTTACATGGGGAGCCCTGAATCTCTTCAACAGGCTCTTGATGGCCAAATGAGTGCATTCCTAATACTTTACTGCTTTTAGAAATCTACCCACTCCCTCCTAGACACATCTCTAATTGGTCCTTGTAAAATGTGTTTCTAAAACAGATGCCAACTCTAGGGGAAGTAGCTTTCAAAGTAGAGTCAAAAGTGTAAGACATGTCAGGAGATGGTAGCTCGGGTCAGTAATCCTAGCTACTCAAGAGGTTCAGATCTGAGGATCACAGTTGATCAGGAAAGTACGTGAGACTCTTATCTTCAATTAACCACCAGAAAACTGCAAGTAGAGCATTCGCACCCAGGGCCACGAAAAGAAGAGAGGGAGGGAGGGAGAGAAGGAGGAAGGAAGGAAGGAAGGAAGGAAGGAAGGAAGGAAGGAAGGAAGGAAGGAAGGAAGGAAGGAAGGAAGGAAGGAAGGAGAGACAGAAAGAGAGCGAGAGGGAGGTAGGGAAAAGATAAGACACAGCCTGAGCAAACTGGAACCAACAGCTCTTTGAGGCCAAATGGGACGATGGCTTTATCCCTTTTGCCCTCTGGTATTTGAATCTAAAAATGATGTCCAAAACAGACTATTTCTTTGAGTATGTCCATCATGAAATTGCCTTTTACTGAGTGAGCTTTGTTCCTGTGCTGTGATTTATCTTAAAAGAAGCAAAATAGCAGAAACACCTAAGCTTCTAATATGTAGGCAATCAACTTGTTGTCAAGAGCAAATCCTTGGGGGAATAATCACATGTCTCCCAGAGGCATAGAGAATGATTCAGCAAGTTAAAGAAGCCAGGAAGGAAATATTTAAAAGAACAAGATAGAATCATTGGAAACTCAGGGAGAAAACTTTGTCTAGTACTTGCATAAGCAATTTAAGACACAAAAAAAAGATAATTGCCAGAAAGCACTGTGATAGAGCAAAGAAATAAATACATCTGATCTGAAAAAGGTATCTCCAAGGCTTTCTTTAGAACAGAGATAATATCTATCACCAAAATTATATATATATATATACATATATATGATATGAGAACATACTGTTTAGCTTTTCTATTTGTACTAGTTGGATCTGACCAATTAAACTCTAAGGTTATTCTCCCAGAACTAAAAATGGTATCCACAAAAAACATAGGCCCATTGTTCAAAGCACAATAGAATTCATGCATTTTCAACAGATACATCATTTCATTTTTTTTCTATGTCTTTTGACTATTTCTTAGAGAAATGACATGCTGTCTCCTCTGGCATTTCAATTAGACTGGCTGATGTTTCCAGGCTTTTTGGAGGGTGCTATTTAGAATAATATATCACTGTGTTATATGTTTTATGTCATATTATACTTGAATTCATGACGAATTTACATCCCAACATTTTGAAGTGATGGAGAATTTGAGAAAATATTACCTCTTCCAATTTTGAAAGAAATATGTCTCCAAAAGGGATCTCAGAATCCTTATTTTTTTTAGTCCTAGAAATTCATTTTATGCTCACATTTTCCATGTAAAGATACTAACAACACAACAGAAGCAGAACTGCAAGTCTGTTAGCATAGATTTATATTTCAGTAATATTTAATAAATGTGAATTTATGTAGCATAGTACTCTATATAGGTCGAATATGACTTTAAAACTCACAATATCAGAGAGGACTTTAAAAAGAGAGTTTATGGTTATTCTAGTCAAATATTCCCTCACTTTATAGAGAAAGACACAAACCCAGAAAAGTTATAAGTTCTCCTAATGAACCATTTCTTAGAAGCAGGGACGTGACAATGCATGTGAACACATGCACATTTTCAACTGCACATGAATCTATCTTGAATGGCCCAGAGTTCAAATTGTCTAGAGCCTCTGTCTAGAGCCACATCCGCTCACAGGCTGCTTCCTTAAAATGAAGGCTCTGGATATCATATTCTTCATGGGGCGAGCATCTCTGAGTATCCAGTCTGGCAAGAGAAATTCATTCAACTAAACAATAGTCAATGAATTCTATACTTTCCATGCTATCCTATTACATTGCCAAATAATACTTAAAATCGCATCCTTAGTGAGACACCGGTGGAACACACCTGTAATCCTAGCTACTCAGGAAGCCCAGATCTCAGTATTTTTCAGTTCAAAACCCGCCTGGGCAGGAAAGTGCATGAGCCTTTTATCTCCAATAAACCACCAAAAAGTTGGAAATAGAGATTTGGCTAACGTGGCAGAGTGCTATCCCTGAGCAAAAAAGCTCAGGGACAAGTGCCCAGGCCCTGAGTTCAATCCCCAGGGTGGACATAAGATAATAATTGTAATTAATTTAAAAATTACATCCTAAAAAGCAATGCTTTATAGTTATTAAAACAGAGTTATCCTTCTCTCTCTTCTCTCTGGCTATGGATCACCTCAGTCATAGGCCAGCAGTTCAGTAATAAACTTTCTCTCCTGCCTGAAAAAAACAACAACAGTTATCATAAAAAGTGAATCTGAATGGTATTTTAGTGCACAAGATGACTGTTAATGGATAAGAACAGGCAAACATCAACTATGGGAGTACTGTGTATGATTTTAACTATGTGATGTCTTTGAAAAATCCAAATTATGTAGGCAGAACTGCCCTTAGAAAAAGGCAATCAGTGACTTGAAGACAAGTTAATCGTGGGGCAAGTGTAACTACTACCTGAATAGCTCAACAGCAGGGGGAGAGTGAGAAATGATTCCCTTACAGGTTCAGATTGGACAAGGTCAAGAGTCATGCAATCAGATAGAAATGCACATATTTTGCTCATAAGAGTGAAGAGATGGATGGGAGGACAGCCTCTTCTCACATTATTCCCTCTTCTGTGCTCACCCCATCAGCATGATTGCCTCCCTACAAGGCAGGTGAGAAGAGAGTTTTTGTTTGTCGTTTTATTTTTTTGTTTTTTGTTTTTAAGCAAGCTGCTTAGCTGGTGGCAGAAGTCATTGTGGTGTAGGCGTTCCAGGGAGCCAGAGAGGAATAGTGCTAGTGCAGGTGGACTGGGCAATAGCAGGATTGCTGAGGAAAGAACCAGAAGGAAGAGGAGATTTATGACACTATTTAATAAGAAGCAGGCAGAAAAAAAATTCAGCAAAGCACTGGCAGAAATCAGTGGTTTTCCACAACCAAAGGCCAAAGTTCTCTTTTCTAGATGATTCTGCTGACAATGACAGACAGATACAGGCAGACAGACACAGACACAGAGAAAGACCACAGAAAAGGCAAATATAGCACAGACTCCAAGCTATCAATAACATTTATTTTATGGTCTCTATGTTTTCTCTGCCGTTTTTGTAATGTTCTGATTCCTTGAAGACACTCACCTTCAAGATCTGTTTTCAGTAATCCTCAATATAAAATTCTGCATGCAGGGGCTGGGAATGTGGCTTAGCAGTAGAGTGCTTGCCTAGCATGCATGAAGCTCTGGGTTCGATTCCTCAGCACTACATAAACAGAAACAACAAGAAGTGGCGGTGTGGCTCAAGTGGTAGAGTGCTAGCCCTGAGCAAAAAGAAGCCAGGGACAGTGCTCAGGCCCTGAGTTCAAGCCCCAAGACTGGCAAAAAAAAAAATCTGTATGCAGTGTTCCATCTCTTGACATGTTTACTGCTACATATATTGGGTGTGCAGACATTTACAGGTTCTAAAAGAATTCTTAGACAAAACATGGAATGATTTTAGCATTTTAATCTTCTTCCTGTTCATCATAGACTACCTTAAATGTGGTCTAGAATGGCTAAACTAGGTGTTTTGTTTTGTTTTTAAAAGAAGAACAAGACAGTAAACAGTTATAAGTCCTGAGCTCAATTCCGAATACTGCAAATAAATGAATAGGCAAATAAGTAAATGTCAAGTCCTAGTGATTCTTGCTGTTGTTTTGTTTTGTGAGGCTAAGAATTAAATAGAGAACCTCATGCATGCTACATGAGCACTCTGCTACTGAAACAGCGTCCTTAACTTACGTTCGCATGTTTTTAATCAATCTAGAAAAATAAACAGGATCACTGGGTTTCTACCTTAGATAGACAACAAAATTACCTGGGGAGTTTTTATTTTTTTTAAAAAAAACATACCAATACATAGGCTCCAGAGATGCTGACTTAATTGGCTGGAGCAGTGCCCAGGTATTGACATTTCTTAAGAACTCTCCAAGTATCCCTCAGGTGATAATGTACAGTACAAGCAGAGAGATTCTGCCCTGTATTTGTTCATGAGTTCTATAGATAAAGTTCTCTCTTCTAAACTTGTTCCTGAACCTTACATTGTGTTCCCTTGTAGGATGTCTCTTTTTGACTCACTTTTTCAAATAATAAAATTTTTTTTCTTTGGTCAATGTATTTCTCATGTACTCAGATCTAAGGAAAAGATTAAGAAAGAAGCATTTTTCCATTTTTGTCTTTATCAGCGACTAAAATGTCAAGGATAGAATCTCTGGAAAGTTTTTTGTTGTTGTTTTCCTGTCTTTTTTGCCAACAACATACAGTTATTTACCATTTTTCATATTCTTAGTGTTTCTTTGTCTTCTTTAAGACTATAAAAAGTGCTTTTCTTGAAGATATGTCCAGCTTCAAACCTATTATTGAATAGGGGTAAAATAAAATGCAAACAAAAGCTTTTCTGAAAATTAATAACTAAGTGAAGTAAAACCACCTCATGTGTGAATCTAGGGGACACAGAGCAATAAATAAGAAAAATTTGTAGCCTTTTATTACCTACATTGAGGAAAATAAAAAGTTGAAACAACAACAACAAAACACAACGAGGTAATTTCCCAATTCTAAAAGGCAGGGGACAAAAACAAAACAAAACAAGCTGAGATTATAGGCATGAGTTGTGCTGCTTGACTATGATCTTGCTTTTATAAACTTCAGTATCTTAAGAATTTTCTAGAAAATTTCTTTTGAGACAGATGACAGATTTTCACAAATAGTTTGATTTCAACTTTGTTTTGGATCAGAAAGTTAGTGAACAAACTCTAGACTGGGCTCATCTTTTCCTCCTTTACAAAGGGTTTGCAGTTGTTTGGAGGAACAGATGTGTGTGTGTGTGTGTGTGTGTGTGTGTGTGTGTGTGTGTGTGTGTGTGTGTGTGTGTGTACATAGCACTCCACGGACAGTGGAAGGGTGGCTCTGTTCCATCAAGACATTTTAATGGCTCTGCAGAGGCCCTCACACTGCTGCCTTTGCCAAGAAATGCATTCCACTAAACCTTTGAAATGGTCCAGAAACACGGAGAAGACCAGCATTGTTTGACATGGAAAATTTATCTCTGCACTAGTTTAAACTTTGTCCCTCTGTTGAAGGGGATTATACTATGCACACAAAGCATGAAACAGTGAAGAGTCTCCTGGGATAAAAGAGTGTTAGGGGTTGAATATGCTAAATGACATCATGGCATTCATCAAAAAGTGAGTAAAATGGTCACCATTTGTTCAGGAAAGGCAATTTTTACAGATGAGATTTCCCCCTCGTTTGTAAAATCTGTAACTAAACACTTTGGCTCATTTCTTGCTTTATGATTATACTTTTTAAAGGGTTCATGAAGCTTTATACATAGGAAAATATGTGGCTTTTGTAACAGCTATGGAAAGTATCTTGAACATTATTTAACTAAAGGTGATCTACTTTTAGTGCAATGAACTCCAACATAATGGATTGAAAACTACTGCTTGCCCAAGTGTCTGATTGTTCTCTGCTTTAGTACACAAAAGGTGACATATTTTTGCTTCCTTTCTGGCTTGTAGAATCTTAGAATATTATGTTCAACTCTCCATTTTATTCCCTAATATCACATTGTCAGATATCCAAAAGTAGAATTATAACACAAATGTCATTTTTATCTGATTTTAATGTAGGATTTTAGACCTATGTTAAAAATGCAAACTCTCTATTTTTTTTTTTTCAGTAATGCTTAAATAATGCTTGTAAGAACATTCTGCGGCCTGGTACAGCCCACTCTCCATCTAGAAATCAAGGAGCCACTCCCTACCTCTAAGGGCTCTCCAAAACAAATACACCAGAACTCACTTCATTTTCTTGCCATGTTTCTATGGTAAACTAGATTCTCATGAGAAGCTCTTCATTTACTACTGACACCTGTGTGGGAGTTTTACTGATGAGCTATAAAATTCTAAGAAGCCTTTGCAAAATGGTTGCCCTGGAATCTCTCAAGGCAGAAACTCACAATTTCTGAGCCCTATATGGACCGTGAAAATTCCCATGCATTCTGCAGGGCACAACAATATTTACATGATTACAAGTTTCTTTGCATCATATGTAAATCTATGTCTATCCATTCAATGCTTAGCAATAAAATGAATCCCTTCTTGAACAATCCTCACTTCCTATGTCCACTAGGGTAGGCAGATGTTGACTTGAAAAGAATGGAAAAAGATCATCCTTGAAGAGTTTGGAGGAGGTGGTTAAACTAAATTCACTCATTAGAGTCCAGGAAGAGACTAGAAGATTAGGTCACTTCTGCCACCTTGATTCTTTCCTTTATTAGAAATCAAGGAAAGCAGCACCCTGATGGCTCACACCTGTAATCCTAGCTACTCAGGAGGTTGATCAGAGAGCTGTGGTTCAAAGCCAGAAAAGGCAATTAATCCCCTCAAAGCTGGTAGAGGAACTGCTCCTTAAGTGAAAGAACACCAGCCTTAAGTGAAAAAAGCTAACGAATAGTACCTAGATCCTGAGTTCAAGCGAACACACACATACACATAATACACTCATACACACACACACACACACAAATGTCAGGGATATCTCTTGTCTGGAATAATTTGTCAATTTGGAAACTTGACAAAATGTTTTATAATAATGTAAGAAGTGATGGGAACAGATAATTTTATAAAATAACACAGAACAAAGTGTTGGGTTATTTTACTGGGAAGGGTCTGAATATTTTTGAAGTGAAGCTACTTGGCTAGCTAGATTAGGATTCAAATACTAAGCAGAGCTGGAGGAGTAAAGATGATCTCTTCTAAGCCCTTGTTTTTCAAAGGCAGTAAGGAGCAAGTCAGTGATTCCTGGTTAATGATGAAGATGAGAATAGATTCTAGTGAGAGCTCTTGCCCCTATGTAATACCATGGGTCACATCATTCTCTTTGGTCCTCTTGTACACATATAATTGCATAGTAATACAGTGCTTTACTTGTTGTACAAGGGGATAAAGTTAAGTGAGTTAAGACTGAACTAGTTATGGCAGGTCTTTAAAAGAGTATCCTGGAAATGGCACTGTGGCTCAAGTGATAGAGCAGTAGCCTTGAACTGAAGAGCTCAGGGACATCATCCAGGCTTAGAGTGCAAGCCCCACAACCAAAAAAAAAAAAAAAAAAGTATCCTACTGGACCCTAGTGGCTTGCATCTGTAATCACTGATACTCAGGAGGCTAAGATTTGAGAATTGAGGTTCAAAGCCAGCCTGGGCAATAAAGATGTAACACTTCTATCTCCAATTAGCTACCAAAAAGCCAGAAGTAGAGCTGTGGCTCAAGTGGTAGTGTTTACTTTGAAAAAAAATGTTCATGGACAGTACCCAAGCCTGAGTTCATGCCCAAGGACCAACACACACACACACACACGCACACACACACACACACACACACACACACACACACACAATTTTAAAACAACTAGAATGAACTCAAAATATTAGTACACAGGCATTGCTTCTATTTCACTGCAGCAATTTCACTTGATTGTGGTCATTTATTCCACCAGCACCTGCCATGCTGACCCACAACACATCTTTGTCAGGATGAATGAACCCAACAAATTTGTCAAGAAGCAAGTCTGTCTGTCTGTCTGTCTGTCTGTCTGTCAATATGGAGGCTTGAACTCAGATTGTTAAATGATTCTGTGCCAACACAGCCCGTACTCTTGCATAATGAGCTAGGCCACATATATGAACTGTCATCTTGTGGGCCGCAGTTTCATTTAAAGCTCCTGGGTCTCAAGCTTTATAAAGTAGATTGAGTCATGATGGGTAAATCCTATGATAAACTCTTGATTTGGGGGTTGTTTCTTTTCTCTAAACTCCCAACTTCAGACTTATAATGAAATATTTGTTATAGTCCTTCATAAGTGTCTGTACAAATCTTTGGCTTTTCTTTTGGTCTACCAATTAGAAATATGTGGGAGGGGAACCAAAGATAAGGTAGAATAGTAAGCATTTGGGAAATTGTAATATCACAATGAAAATGTTCAGTTTATAGCTCAATGTGTTCATTTAATTGGATAAGAATTAGTTTGGGTAACTGTTGGTCTCAGCTATTCAACTGTAGGAGAGCTGTGTTTAGTAAATTAGGTTAGATAACCATGACAACAAACAAACCACAATGACTCCCTGCATAACAATACTTCCTCCTATATCTTCCTATATTTTTAGTTGTGCATCAAGGAAAAAATTTCATAATTTTTTTTGTAAAATACATGGTGACTTACTGTCTCATCATTGAAAGCTGGAAAATACAAGAATTGGTTGGTTTAATGAAGGTAGTCTGAAGATGGAATGCATCAGCCATGTGGCTGGCCAAAGCCAAGCACCTGAGAAGTGTTGGTATCAACTTTGGTAGCATTCAAATCTCCACAACCCAACACAATCCTAACCTGGAATGAGAGCAAAGAGCCACAAGGGTGGATATTTGGGACACAGTGAAAATATGATAGCACAGGATAGAGATGTAATCTAGCAATGAAGCCAAAGGTATAAAGTAGGAATACAAGTACGAAACAATAAAGCCTACCAAAAGAGCAGTAATTTAACACGAAGAAAACATCACTGGTAAAGTTAAAAACAATTACCTCTTCTTTTTTCAGTTGTGGGGCTTAAACTCAGGCCTGTATGCTGTTCCTGAGCTCTTTTTGCTCAAGGCTAGTACTCCACCACTTTCAGCCACAGCTCCATTTCTGGTTTTCTGGTTATTAATCGAGATAAGAGGCTCACAAACTTTCTTAAATCTTTTTTTTTTCTGTGCCTGAGATTTGTAACATTTTTGGCCCCAAACTTTCTGGATAAGTGATCCTTAATGTGTAAATACAATTAATTTGGAATTTCAAAAAACAGACAATATTAAAAACAAAATATAAGACACTCTACTCCTATCCACACACAAAAAAGTAGCCAACAGTTCTCACATATAGTTCTAGAATATAAACCGCAGACAGACAGACACACACACACACACACACACACACATACAGTGTGTAGGTATGTATTTACATATGCTTATATATTTATATATGTATGCATAATCTTTTTGCTGCTTTTATTAGTTTTGAAGATAAGGCATTATTCTGCATAAATCACTTGGCATCTTATTTTTCAGTTTTCTACTTACTAGTAAATATATATGTGGACAACAAATAAATAAGTTATCTAACATATAGAAATGTGACTCTTAAATATATGCCAGTGGTTCAAGGTAGGAAATATCTTTAAGCAGACTTGCATATACAGTTAAGTACCATTCCATTTCTCTGTAATTACCCAGTCATACTAAAAATCTCAAGACAGTACTTTGGTACTGATAGTCTAAGGACTAACTCAAGGGAAAAATATCCACTGAAAATTTATACTGGTATATAGATTGTTCCAGAACAAACTCAATAACCATTTACTGTACCCATTACAAATAAAGAATTCGGTAATTAAAGAAGTTCAGGAAATGGTTTAACAAAGCCCTTGGACTTTTGTTCCATTTTCTTCTTTCCCCCCTACAGTGCTTCTCAGAGCTCCATCTGAGAATGAGATGTTGTAGCAGCCTTTTTCAAACATCAGAGCAATGAACATTTCTCCCTCTAAAATCCTCATGCGTATTTCATGGAAGACCACTGTTACTCTCAACAGAGGTCTGAGTCATGTAACTGCATCTGAGTCAAGGATAAACCGTGGCCTAATCTCTCCACACACTCAGTCTTTGACACATGGTGGGATTACAGCACATATTTGGCGAGTGAATAATTCATTGCTTAAAAGTTAGAAAAACTCTGATTTTAAGCAACCTGCATTTGTAAAACCATAGCATTCATTGCTTAAGATAGTCTCTACCAAGCTCATAAAGATTCAGAAAATCCTGTACCCCAAACACCACCCTACAGCCCCCACTTCCTACCACATATCTGAAAGGCAGGTAGAATTTAAATACCATAAGCAACAGAATACACAAATGGGAATATTTTAGCACAACTGAATACTTAATGACATCAAAGGATGCACACAAATATTAAGGGTAGGATGTAAAACTGACTATGAAACATGACTACTATTTTGTAATACCCATAGCGATATATATACATACTCACACACATCCATTTTCATGTATGTGAATGTGAAAAATTCTAGAAAGAAATACCTAAAAATGTTAACTGTCATTACTGCCTGTGTGGTAGGTATTACTACACACACACACACACACACACACACACACACACACGTGTATATATGTATATGTATTTCTATTTTTATAAAGAAAGCCTAATATATAAATCTACCTTCTGTTTCAAAATTTTTCAGGAGACTAAGCACTCTTTGTTCACAAATTGATTTTAAATACAAAGATATCACTTCAAGGTTTCATACTTAGGAATATGAAACAAGATACAGAACTGATGTTGTTCCACTCATTTCAGATGTGATTCTATCACAGGATAATAAAGAGGTGGGCATGAAGGGTTGCTTCCTATCAGGTTCACATGGGAAGACCAATTCATGAAGCTTGCTGAATAAGCAATGACTGGTGACTTCTCAGACTCAAGAATATGTGCTAAGGACACAGAACTTAAAGTATAAAATACAAGAATAAATGTGGCAACTCCATGGAGATGTAGTTTATTTGCCAGAGGGGCAGATAATGGCCTGATCCATTATCCTTCCATGAAAGCAAACACTGACATGTAATACAGAATACCAAGTTTAATTGAATTTTAAAAATTACAAAGGATTTTGAACTTGCTTTAGATTGTAAAAGAGTAGTAGAGGGTTTGAATATGATCACAGTACATTATATGTAAATGACATGATCAAATGTAAAATTCAGTATATGCCAATGAAAAGTTCATATTCTTTAACAGTTTTTCGATGTCTGAAGAGTTCAGAAAAAAAAAAAATGCCTACAACCCCAGAGAGGAGGGCCACGCATGCACTTCTTTTTTTTTTTTTTTTTGGCCAGTCCTGGGCCTTGGACTCAGGGCCTGAGCACTGTCCCTGGCTTCCTTTTTGCTCAAGGCTAGCACTCTGCCACTTGAGCCACAGCGCCACTTCTGGCCATTTTCTGTATATGTGGCGCTGGGGAATCGAACCCAGGGCCTCATGTATAGGAGGCAAGCTCTCTCGCCACTAGGCCATATCCCCAGCCCCACGCATGCACTTCTTACACAGAGGCAATGCTGTCTAATTCACACATTGGCACAAAAATTATCATGGCATTCTAACGTCAGAGAGTTGGGCCAACATTTCTTTAGGTTGCTTACCTCACTGTGAAGGAAGTCAGCCAGGGAAAGTGGCCAAAAAATGGATTAGCTCCTCTCGAACCAGATGGTCAAAGATATTAAGCAAGAACACATTTATCAAGTTTATATTCCTAAATTTAAGAATGTGCAATATCACAGTAACACTTAATATTAGGATATATAAGTTCATACTTTGAGCATACTTTCCTCATGCTGGAAATCAAAGGACTTAAACTTGAATTTTACTTTTGGTTTAGAAAGAATGCAACTGGGTGCTGGTGTCTCACCTATAATCTTAGTTACTCAGCAGGCTGAGATCTGAGGATCACAGCTCAAAGCCAGCCCTGGCAAGAGCGTATATGAGACTTTTATCTTCAATTACTCACCCAAAATCCAGAAGTAGAGTGGGGCTCAAGTGGTAGAGTAACAACTGTGAGCAAAGAAGCTAAGGGACAGTACCTAGGTCAGGAGTTCAAATTCTAGCACCACACAAAAAAGGGAAGCAATAAAATTAAGAGACTCTGTAGAACACTACAAGGATTTCTAGAACTTAGTACTAGATAATATTAAGCATCGTGTGTGCAATTCTGTTTTAAAATATTCTATACTTACTCTGGAAAACCCATCATATGCATATATTCACTGAAGAATTTTAAATCATTACTATATTATTGTGATGTGATTAAGGGTTGTAAATAATAGAAATGTGGCAATATTTAAAAATTTATTTTTTTGCATTTTTTTTCTACAATATTTCTATAACCCAAAAATACCTAGAAGGGAAACTATGTACTTCTTGGGTAATCCCAAATATTCAGTCTTATCAACTGAAAATATGTTATTCAGGAGCTACCATTCAAATCTAGTCAGAAATTTAAATGAAAAAATGTAAAACTTACTGGCAGCATTGAAAGTACTAGGCTCAAAAAAGGTGTTTGATGGTACTAAAGCACAGATCCTACTATGTTATAATGCAGATTGAAACTTAAACTTTGATGATGTGAATCTTAACTTTTCTTTTTTTTTTTTTTTTTTTTTTTTTGGCCAGTCCTGGGCCTTGGACTCAGGGCCTGAGCACTGTCCCTGGCTTCTTCCCGCTCAAGGCTAGCACTCTGCCACTTGAGCCACAGCACCGCTTCTGGCCGTTTTCTGTATATGTGGTGCTGGGGAATTGAACCTAGTGCCTCGTGTATCCGAGGCAGGCACTCTTGCCACTAGGCTATATCCCCAGCCCTTAACTTTTCTTATAGTAGCAAATGGATCACATTGATGGCTATCTTTTGACCATAATCCTTTATGAAAAATGAACATGAGATCAACTATGACAGAGTAAGTCATGCTGCTCTCTCCCCATTTTATGTAATTCCAAACTGAAAATAAAAATCAGATTGTCACTATGGTTACAAATTATAGCTTAGCATCTCTTATTTCCTAAGCTGTGTTCATAAATTTTTTTCTTCTGATTGTCACATCAGCTCTACACAGGATTACCCATAGAATTCAGATTTTGGTCTTCAGGATTACTCATGGGATTCAGATATTTATCCATTTGAAACAGAAACTAGCTTTATTTCCATATCACACATAATTTTCCTATCCTAAACAAATGTATTTAATCAAAATCCATTTTGAAAAGCAAAGCCAAGCCAAATTTTGATACAGAACATCTGATCATTTTTCTCCTCCAAAGAGACAAAATATTAATAAATGGTAAATACTTCCCAATAAATGTTGATACAGTCCCACTACTCAGAGAGGTAGTCTATCTCAAAGTATCCCACTAGCGTGTCTGGGCTTGTCCTCATTCATGTTGTTCTCCTGGCATGGCATTGCATTTGCCTGAATCTGGCTCCATAGCAACCAAGAGGCACCGAAGATACATGCACAGCATGCCAGAAGTGATTCCACTCAACCCAACAGCATCACTAAAGACTTGATAATCTCAAACATCTCTCTCAACATCATTCAGAAAAGAAAATTAAAAGAAACTGACAAGAAGGACATAGAAATGTAAACTATCTTTATGTTTTATTTGATGCTTTCAGTAATATTTTATCCTCAGGTGTGAGGCAGACGCTGAGACATGCAATGATTGATATATCTAGATGTTTACAATGAATTTGGTAACTAGGATCTTTAAACATTTTTCAAGGGCCAAAATGGAGGAAAACCAAACAAATCCTAAACTTGCTTTCTAGAACACTATTTTATTAATGGAAGAGGAAGGGAGGTAGCATGCTTGGAGGAACAGAAGGAATACTGAAGACTTGCCAATGCTTGAAATGCATGACCATCTACATGGGTTTTCGTGATGTAAACTGCATATTTAGGGACTAAAACACAACTGCTGCTATTCTTTTTTTCTTTTTCTTTTTCTTTTTTTTGCCAGTCCTGGGGCTTGGGACTTAGGAACTGAGCACTGTGCCTGGCTTCTTTTTGCTCTAAGCTATCACTCTACCTAGAGCCACAGCACCACTTCCAGCCTTTTCTGTTTATGTGGTGCTAAGGAATCGAACCCAGGGCTTCATGAATGCTAGGCAAACACTCTACCACTAAGCCACATTCTCAGTCCCACTGCTGCCATTCCTGACACCCTTGTTAATGTAACTAACTTGCACACTTTGGATATCCTCTGAATGATCAACACAGAGTGCAAAGTAGGTAGAAATGCTTGTTCCAGCTAGCAAAGCGCTTCATTTAAAGATACAAGCTTAAGAAATGTATCCAGGGGCTGGGGATATAGCCTAGTGGCAAGAGTGCCTGCCTCGGATACACGAGGCCCTAGGTTCGATTCCCCAGCACCACATATACAGAAAACGGCCAGAAGCGGCGCTGTAGCTCAAGTGGCGGAGTGCTAGCCTTGAGCGGGAAGAAGCCAGGGACAGTGCTCAGGCCCTGAGTCCAAGGCCCAGGACTGGCAAAAAAAAAAAAAAGAAATGTATCCAGTGCCTGACGTATGAAACTGTAACCTTTCTGTACATCAGTTTGATAATAAAAATTTGAAAAAAAAAAGATACAAGCTTAAACCTAAGGGCTACTCTATTTGAAAATACATTCTACAATACCAAAAATTATACATTGGCACTTACCATATGTTTTTGATGAAGTTTTGAGGAACTTCCAAAAATGGATATGTGTCAGTGGCAAGAATATTACATTCACGATCAAACAAAATTATAGTTACAAATTGCATTTACAGCAAAACTGCTTTACAAGGCCTGATAACCTGAGCCAGCCAATGAACCTTCTGGAAACATAGTCTTTTCGTTGTATAAAGATGTGCTCACTTAGATAATGGGTATGGGACAAAAAGAGATAAATCATAAATTTTCAAACTCTAGTAGAAGTGATACAATCTTGAATGGCAATGCTTTTTGTTTTCCTAATACACAATATTGCCTTTGAGCATCCCAAAGTTTCAACATTGCTAAAGGTGACACATTAATTAAAACTAAGGAGGACTGGAGGCCTAAAAATCATTAGGCCATGTTAGGCCATGTGTTCAGTCTTCCCTCCAAAAAGAAAGAAAAGGCTGAAAATCAATCTTCTAGCACTCTTAACAAAATGATGACTATTTGTCAAGATAACCCCTCTATCTATGTATCAATCGATCGATCGATCTATCAATATTTGTCTGTCTTTCTAGTACCACTTAGTTTTGAACTTAGGCTCCTACCACTTGAGTCATTCTCCTAGCTTGAGAGTCCATTTTTGTGTGCATGTGCTGCTCCTGGGCCTTGAACTCAGGGCATAGGTAGGTATCCCTTAGCATCTCTTCTGGCTTTTGGCTGGTTAATTGGAGATAAAAGTCTCATGGACTTTCCTGTCTGGGCTGACTTCAAACTATAATCCTTAGATCTCCGCCTTTTGAGTAACAAGAATTACAGGCATGAGCCACTGGTATCCAGGGAGAGACTTGTTAATAGCACAGGGTATTTGACAATTCTGAATATCACAAAAATTACTATTTACACACACTAACCTCAAAATGGCAGGGAGATAATAGAGGTCTTTTAATGTTGACTTTTCTTTGTGGAAACTTCATAATTATGGAGTTTATTTTGCAGGGAATAAATACAGTAACAAGTGAGGCATATAAGGGGAATGGCCAAGTCATGTATGAAAAATTGGGAAGATTATAATGCCACACTATAAAAAGATATTTCAAGACCAAATAGCCAAATTGTTTATAATGAGTCCCAGAATGTAATAAAGAAAGTAAATGGACAAACCACAAAAAAAACCTTCTTTCTAAAATATGGAGTCTCAAATCATGTTGTAACTTCTAAAGAAAGGAACATTTTGAAATGCAAGACATAAGTGAGTAGAAGACAGTAATCTAAGTGCATCCCTCCTTCCTAAGCTCAGGAAGCATGATGTGCTGTTACAACCAATAAGAGCACTAAGGTAGTGGTTGCTAATTCCAATTTGGTCACATCTATCTAATAAAACAACATAAGTAAATCTGTGTATGTGTAGAAAGCTCAAGAACTTGTCACACAAACATGATCAAAATGACTCAACTGGGTAGCAAATGAAGATGGGCACAGTCATTCTGAAATCCATTTAGCAAAATTATCTGTCTCAATTCTTTTCACATCCCAGAAACCAGATTAAGGAAGAGGTTGAAATGGACAGGTTGAAGAATTTTTATGCAATGAGAAGATCATCCCTTAAATAATATAAAAACAGGTGGGGGCTGGGAATATGGCCTAGTGGCAAGAGAGCTCGCCTCATATACATGAAGCCCTGGGTTCGATTTTCCAGCACCACATATCTAGAAAACGGCCAGAAGTGGCGCTGTGGCTCAAGTGGCAGAGTGCTAGCCTTGAGCAAAAAGGAAGCCAGGGACAGTGCTCAGGCCCTGAGTCCAAGCCCCAGGACTGGCCAAAAAAAACCAACAAAAAAAACAGGTGGCTTCGTAAAGCTTATAATACTGAATTGACAGGTGTGTATAATTAACTATCATGATGTAATAAAGTATTCTTCCCATGAAAAATCAAGTCTACTTTGGAGAAAGGACTGAGTAAAGAATTACTTCATTATTAATCCTTAAAGAGATGAGTTTCTTTCTTGTGATTTAACATTTAAGTCATAATAACATTTAGGAAACTGAACACATAGGAAAGAGTCTGTAAAGACAGAAAAATAGTATTTTAGGAAACCAGGTTATTAGTCTGGTCACATTGGGTCTTTTCCATGGTCTTCAAGGCTTTAGAAAACTGCTATTTGTCATATCAGATTTTTGTTCATAAATCACATTTTCAGCAAGGCTAAAAATCTGTAGTTATCTCAATGTTTTAGGACAGAAGATTTTAAACTGAGGCAGAAACAAAAAGGATAGAATAAAGAATGATTGAAGAAATTTCATGACATTA
The DNA here is from genome assembly GCF_023159225.1 of Perognathus longimembris pacificus. NCBI lineage: Eukaryota > Metazoa > Chordata > Mammalia > Rodentia > Heteromyidae > Perognathus > Perognathus longimembris. The sequence continues at coordinate 38,549,017 of NC_063162.1, forward strand.
GCACTACAACTAGTTCAATTCCATCAAATATTTGAAGACAAGTGAGACAGAATAAAGGGTAATTCTTTCAAGTGTATACAAAACATTTTAAATGATATGAGCAAATTATTTTTAAGAATGAGGGGAAAATTATATGAATATATGTACATATGAATATGTATATATGTAAAGTAAATTGATATGTACATTCATTAACACTCATTATGCAAAAGCAATACAGAATGCTAGTAATTAGAATATTAACTTGACACTGGTAATCCTAGCTATTCAGGCAGCTGAGCTCTGAGGATTAAGTCAGTTCAGGGAAACAAAGACCATCAGATGGTTATCTCCTATTAACCAGGAAAAATCAGCAAGTAGGAGTGTGGCTCAAGTGGTAGAGCAGCAGTCTTTAGTGACAAAAGCAAACCAAGAGTGTGAGACTGAGTTCCACCTCTAGTACTGGTGCACACACTTTGAGTACCTGGATGGAGATCACGATAAGACACAAGAGCTACTCACTCTTATGATTCTAACACATGCACTTTGACCTTTACTAAGGAGAAATTTCCAGCAGACCAGATGTGGGAGGATGGAATAAGTCGTTTTCAAGTGACTATGAGAACTCAGCATCTATGAGGTTTTCAAGCAGAAATAACCAGCATTTTCAAGACATGAAAGCCATAGGCACCAGTGGCTCTCACCTATAAGCCTAGTTACTCAGGAGGAGGCTGAGATCTGAGGATCGTGATTTGAAGCCAGTCTGGACAACAAAGTCTGTAAGACTCTTTATCACCAATTAATCATCAAAAATCCTGAAGTAGGGCTATGGCTCAAGTGGCAGAGTGCTGGCCTTAAGTACCAAAGCTCAGGGAAAGTGCCCAGGCTTTGAGTTCAAGCTTCAGGGCTGGTACAAAAAAAAAATCAATTGGAACAGATGATATTATGGAGAGGGAATGTTTAGAAGGGGAAGAAAGAATAAAACTAGACAGAATGAATACCTAATAGAAGAAATTACAATTAATCCAATCTGGGGCCTATAGAGTTGAGAATATCCACTGCCCACAAAAGAAGTAGAAATGTGACAAGGTAAACCTGGTGGTTACTCCATTTCAACAACATCCTAATTGATTCACTGAAGCAACAACGACTTAATCATTCAGCAAATATGTAACAGAAGTCTCCTGCTAGGAACTGAAAATATAGTTATAAAATGGCAGGAAAACATAAGATCATGAAATAAGGCAAAGGAAAAGTTATCCCAGAGATCTCCCTGCTCAGCCAACATGGATGGTGGTTATTTTTGTTAGCTCTGTCCCTGAATCAAAGACAAAAATTACAACTTGATGGCACTTGACAAGAAGGTCAGTCAACTAACTGCAAAACGCTGAAAATATTGGTTTATCCAGATAACATCCCACTGGGCAGATAGTTGGTAACAAGAATTCTGAATCCATTCATTGATTTGCTGTGAGTTACCATGTTTGTTTTTATGTATCTTGTAAATGTGGTTTGTTAGAACCAGTGTCTCTTCACTAGATTGGCAGTGAAAGTCTTAAGTGATGTTGCTCAACTTTCAAAGCGAAAGCATCAAATTTGAGAAGGCAATGATCTGAGCTACTGAGGCTCTGCCTGTGTAACAGTAATCTCAATGGGTAGCCATCTTTATGAAGCTTTCCTTTACAGAGATTAATCAGTGATCTTAACAAGGGTAATGATAAAGGATATTATATTTTCTTAAAGATGACCAAGGAGTCCTTTCCTACTACATGCTTTCTACTTGTTAATATCTATCCAATTGTAAGCTGTCATGACGAATCATTTTGGAAATCCTGAGAGACGAGTATAAGCCAATGTGAAAGTTTGTCTTAAAAGTGACTTCATCAGGGCTGGGGATATAGCTCAGTGTTGGAACCATGCCTAGTAGGCACAAGACTCTGGGTTTGATAACTAGCACACACAAAAAATGACTTCATCATATCTATCAGCATGATTAACATTCAGGCTTCTATCCAAAGCCATGCCTTACACATCTGCTGCCTAGCTTTGGGGTGAAATTCCATGCATCTTATTGGTTATAAACACGTTGAAACTTTTCACTGAATTTGAAAGCAAAAGCCAATATGTATTGTTCTCATTTGCATCCTAGAAGTGATACCAAAGCATACTGGTTTTCATCTCTTATGAACTATGCTATCCCCAGAATTTGAGTTTATGGTCCCCAGTTCCTGGGAGATATTCCCTTGAGTAGGCTCCTACCAGAGGCAATAGTGGACGTTGCTATGAAATCTTGGCATTGCTCCCAAAGTAAAAGTCAGATTAGAGTTCTGGCACTGCCTTCCTTCTCTGTTCCACAATTCTTGTATTTCCTCCCACTCCCATATTGCTCCCTTGATGATGAAAAGTGAGGCCTTCTGTCATCTCCTGTTGTTCCTGAATTCCTAACTTCATCCCATACACATCATGTCTATGTTGCTCTCTGACTCAAATGGCAAAGCTCTACATGGCTCAACAATAATCAAAGGATGGTTTGTGCTGAGCCTTTGCACCATCACCTTCCTTCACACCAGGGGGCGCTGGCCCTCAGAGGAATTAAGCACACTGCCTGGGATCAGCAAACTGATTCCTGCCAGAACTCTGATTTCCTAAATCCCAATAGTCCTCAACTACCTTCAGACAAAATTTCCTTCACTAGATTTCTAAACACTCTCAGAGACCAAATCAAAATAACAACAATCACTCTATCAGCATCTGTGATGTTTTTCTTGCAGAAGTGGAGTTAAAAAAAAAACTTCTTAAAGGTTTAGCTGAGACACTGACCCTATTAAAGAAAAAAAGAAAATACAACAGTATTTTAAGGGCTATGTCAAGGAAGATGAAAAACTTAGCATAGGATTATCCCAAATTTTGACTATCAAGGAACCAAGGGCAGGCACATCTTTCTACTGCATTACTTGAGAGAAATGGGAATTGAATAGTGGGAAGAACTAAGGTCTAGCTTTTCTCAATAGTAAATACTATGACTGTGCTGGTAAGAAAACAAACAGAAGTAAAACAATGTCCAGCTATTACATCATGGACCTTAGAGCTGAAGATTCCAATTTCTGAGTTGAGTTTTACAACAAATTTCAATATGGTTTTTATTTAGAAGCCAATTCCAGATGAATTCAATAAGACTTTTGCCCTTCATCTCTATGGCATGTAAAATATTAATTTTTAAAGATATACATAGATACATGTCCTGACTTTTTCTATGCCTTATGAAGCATCAAACCCAGGGCCTCAGGCACATTAGGCAAGTGCTTTACCAATGACATCATCCCTGTCTCCTGATACATATGTCAATGTGTGAATATTTTTGCATTTCTAAAAATGACACTTTACCAATATCATTGATATAATTAAATCTTGTGATAAAACTACTGAAAATAATTTCTTTAAAAATATGATAAATACTAAGTAGGAAGGTAAAGAATGCTAAATCGCAAGGCCCAGGTTACAGTATAGGTGGATCTTGGTAGATCTCTAACTCAGGCAAGTCATCAAGTCCCAGTTTTATCATCTGTGCTATGACCTGATTCTTGTAGATTCCATCCAGGATTCCTTTGGTTCTAAGGTCCTACACCTGTCCAGGAACCCCGTGTACACCACAGATTATGACACCTCCAATTTTAGGAAGTTCCAAATTCTCAGCAAGTCTGACTGATGAACAGCAAAGAGAAGTCTATTTCTGGCCTTTCTCATCGGATGTGAGTGAAGCCAGGCACCAGGCAGAAAATCTCAAGAGTTATGCCCAGTCATGTGGAAGGGATTATCCTCAGGGAAGAATCTAACAATGTGGTCAGTCTATGACAGAGATGATAACACAAGGTCCTAAGGATATCAAAAAAGTGACATAAGATCTCTGGGGGAACAGGAAAGAGGCAAGTAGGAGAAATGCTACTGATAAAATGACCTTCCAGCACAGCTCTCCAGGCTCAATCAAATGTCCCCAACTTACTGCTTTTACTGTCCTTGTGAATGAACGTCAGTGTGCTGATTTATAATTAGCTGGGTAAACTAGTAGGGCTCAGGTGGTGTTTGCTGGGGTAGCATGACATCACAGAAGGAAATGGGGGATGTGAACATAACTCTCACATTGAGAATAGCTTAATGCTGTTGTAAATTGTCAAATAAGAAATTTAACAACTATGTTATGATACTGAAAACAGAGACTTGGGCAAGTCATAACTAAGAGAAGGTACAGAGAGGGGTGAAATGGCAAAATGAAGAAGGAAAAATGAATATAGATAGGTGCTGATAGGTCAAGCCTGTAAGTCTAGCTGCTCAGATGGCTGAGATTTGAAGATCACAGTTCAAAGCCAGTTCACACAGATGAATTCAAGAGATGTATCTCCAATTAACTCTCCAAAAGCTGGAAGTAGCAGTATGGATCAAATTGTAGAGAGCCACCCTTGAGAGAAAAAGCCAAGCAAGTGCACAAGGCCCTGTGTCTGGTTCTAGCACCCAAATACTCACATGTGCTCAGGCACAAACTGAACATAGAACAATCCAATAAAATAGGAAGGAATGCCAGAGAATCAAGATCTACTGAAAAGCAAAAGCTGAAACAAAATGGGAAAGTCCGATTTTGTAGGCCCAGGCTTCCAGATGTACTATACTAACAGGGAAGATAGCTGCCAACACACCAGCAATGGTATCTTTGCATAGGAATTCTCTTACAGTGACAAAGAAACATGGAGTGGAAAAGAAAATCTCATGCATACCTAATCAGTGCTCAAAACTTGCTCATACACCTTCAATACCAAACTTCAAATGAGATGTACAGTGCTTAGCAGCAAAAAGATCAGTGGGCTTACAAATGCATTTGAATTCCAAACTTTCTGACTTTATTCTCAAATCTATCTGCCATCAACATTTTATTGATAGGGTCATAGATTCATGGAATCTTACACTAAGAAATAACAATGTATTTTAAATGAAATTAAGAGATATTTTCATGCAAACACAAAGACTGTATATGCCCCTAACTTTATACAGCAAATAAAATCAAAACTATTTTTAAAGATACTCCTCATAACAAATTTTAATTCCTTAAAGTTTTACTGCAAATGTTAGTCTACACAATCATGCAGTGCTCAACAAGATGAAAGTTCCGAGGAATCTGCCCTAGGCAATTTCATCATATTCACGCTGACCCACAGCTAGGTGATAAGATCTACTATGTACCTAGGCTATGCGCAACACAGTTCATAGTTGACCAAAATGATCTGCAACCCATGACTGTATTTTTACAGTCTCAGATACAAAAAATTCACTAAAGTTGCATGCTATTAATGTTCAATGATAACTTTTTAAATGTAAAATGTCCTGGTTTTTAATTAGAACTCTGAGCATTTGGAGAAAAAAAAGAAAACTTTTTTGGAAAACAACTTAATTTTTGAGAAGGAAAAACAAGTAATAGGAGCATCAAGTGAATTTTATGAATCCTGAACTATTCAGAATATTTAGAATATTCAGACTATTTACTTTGTATACCACCTAGAATAGTCCTTTATTTCATACTGGAAAAAGGCAAGGGAGGTAGTAAGGAAATAAACTAAAGAAAAATAGTAACATAATTAGGCCAGAACTCATACAAAGAGGTCAAATATCTTAGCTAACTATTTGGTCAACTCTTCATGTAGCAAAAACTAAAGCTAAGATCTTTCCTAACACTGAGAAGGAAAGAAAAATCAAATGAACAAAAAGAACAATCGTTGACCATGATCTATAGGCAGGGATTTTAATTACTTGATAGTGATGCTCAAATTTTAAGAAGAAAGTTGGGGAGAATGCAGTCACAAAACTCAAAGCATATCGTACAAAAGTAGGAAAATTGAGAGAAGGGATTGGGTGAAGAGGGATGAGGAAGAATGATGAAGGGGATGAGATTGACCAAGATGCATTGTACTTACAAATGGTTGTACTTACAAACAGATTTGCTGAATGATAATCACTTTGTACAATTATTTAAATTGGGCGCTCATAACTCACGCTTGAAACCTTAGCTATTCATGATGCTCAGATCTGAGGCTAAGGATCACAGTTCAAAGTCAGGCTGAGCAGGAAAGTCAATGTGTCTCTTATCTCTGATTAACCGTACACACACACACACACACACACACACACACACACACACAGAATTGGATCTGTGGTTCAAGTGGTAGAACAGTAGCCTTGAGCCAAAATCCTCAAGGATAGCACCCAGTCCCAGAATTCACACCCCCAGGACCAGCACAAACAAAAATAACAAAACAAAAATAAATAAAATATAATTTAAAAAAGAAAAAATAATGCATCTAAAAATCATGGAAGCAAGAGCAGAGGGCAGAGTTCTTGGTAAATGGTGCATCTTTAGGTTCTGCATAAGAAATTCTGAGTTGGGAACCCCACAATTTTGGAATACAACGCCTGCACTTTAAAATAATTTCCCCGGATACTGTCGGTGCTTTTCATTCGTGGGTTATAGTTGTGAAATTGCTAGGCTACACCCCTAAGGTTCTTCTCATGAGCTGAGAAATTTACACCTGTGAATAAAATTCAGCTTGAGTGCTTTTTTCTCCTAGAGCAAAAGAAAGCAAGGTATGGGGGAAAGGAAGCACCACAGGGGCAGAGATTTCACGACAGCTTCCAATGTGTTTAATTATATGAGATAGATACCATCTGGATTTCCCATGAATATCAGCTCATTAAAATGTTTGCCAAAAGTAATTCAATTTTAGAAAATCCCTAAAGCCGGGTTTTCTCTCACTTCAAAGTAGCAGTGCTGGGATAAGTTTACATGTGCCCTGGAAGAGAAGGCACAAATGGAAAAATCTGGTGGTACCCCAATTGCAGATAAAGAACTCCTAAGAACAGGATCAGAGATGTTTCAATTCTGTTAACAGATAAGATAAAATTTGTAACACTAGCTCGGCACTGGTGACTCACACAAGTAAAGCTATAATCCTAGCTATTCGGGAGGCTGAGATCTGAAGATGGTAGTTGGAAGCCCTGCAGGGAAAGTTCTTCAGAATCTTATGTCCAACTAATCACCAAAAAGCTAGAAGTGGAGCTGTGGCTCAAGTGTTAGAGAGCTAGCCTTGATTTAAAATACTCAGGGACAATGCTCCAGGGCCAGTACACACACACACACACACACACACACACACACACACACACACACTCATGTAAGATACAAGTTACCCATTTAAAGGTGTTTAGTTCAATAGTTTTAGATTACTTAGCCATGTAAACCTTACTACAATTAACTTCAAAACACTGTGTCACTCCCATATGACTCCATACCCATTAATCATCATCCCTAACTTCTCCCTTCAGTCCTAGGCAGTCATGAATTTACTTCCTTTCTCTTCAGTTTTGCCTACATATTACATATAAACAGAATCCTATAAAACACTGGTCTTTTGGGCCTGGCTTCTTTCACGCAGCATGTTTTCAAAGTTTATCCACCCTGTAGTAGGTATCAGTGCTTCCTTTCTTTTTGTTGCTGGAAAAACTATATCGCCAGAAAAGAATCAATAAAAGCCCTCATTTATTCATGTATTCAGACAAGCCATATGTTGGAGGCTATTAACTAATTAGATCAAGTAATTGATGCTTTTGATATGATTTGACATTATAAGATATAGTTGAGATGCCAAACAAATGGATAATACATGCTCTTTTTATACTGACAGAATACATTAATGAATTATAAATCATATTATAGCACTTTCATGTTGACTGGTTACTTTTAAAATAAATGATAATGTCTACAATGGCCATATACCATAATCTCAAGAAATTTATAATTCAAAGTGGGTTAACAACATAATCTCATAATTATATATATAACTTTGAGAAAGGCCATAGTTAATATGTAGTACATTTCCCTATTACTTTTTTCTGTGCATAAACAAATATACTGATTAGGATGTGGATACATACATACCACTTCACAGTGAACCCCTGCTTTTCAGAATTCAGATACACATCTTTATTAACTTCATGAGCCTTATTTTTTAAATCATTTTCCTATTTTGTTTGTAAAACATGTTATTTATTAGGTATACCATGTCCAAAGAAAGGAATATGCTTGCAAATAAAATGCCAGCCTTAAAAAAAAAAAGAAACCCCCATTAATAATCTTCTTAACCTTTGTAGGCATAAAATAAAACAAGTTCCTTGTACAATTTCAGGCCATGCTCATATGTCCTAGGGAGGGCGAAACCCCTTTGGGCTTACATTTACTCATGACTGCAACAAGATCTGTGTTAGTAATCCCATCTTCTTCCTCCCCACTTTCCTTTGTAGGGCCTTTCCCATATCTGGCCTCTGGCACCTATTACTCTACTGAAATCAGTGTGAGCAGCGTGAGCCTTGGCTGGAGGCTGCAGCCTGGACTCAGGACTAGTCAGAGTTCTATCAGTTCATGAATTAATTTTGTATTCAAAGCATGAACATTGTCTGCTATAAAAATGCTTCTCAGAGAGTTTTGTCTAGATCAGCAACATTGAAAGACTTTTGGCACATTTTCAGGGTCTTCCCCAGTCCTACTGAACCAGAAACTCTGGGATGAGGTCCAGAAAATGTGTGAACGTGGATCACTCTTCTGAGGCAGGAGAATGTCTGACAAACATGGCTCTACATTTCCTTACAACTCTCAGTTTCCTCCTCTCCCCTCACTGTGACTGTTGTCCCAGCTTTCTACTTCTGTGAAGAGTCAAGCCAAGGGGACAAGTATGGATTGGGAACATGATCAACAGAGAACCACACTTGCAGCTGTAAACCCAATTTCATTATCATTATGACCTTTCTAAATCAAGTCCTCTTGCTCTGCTCTACTTGAGTTCATGGCCTCTCTAACCCTCCATTCCTTCTTTTCTGGTATTTACTTTTTATTGTATCATTTTATTTAGCATATATAGGTTTTCATCTTAAAAAGTACTCTTGACTCATACTTTCCCTATTGCCACCATTTCTTGGAATTGGGGTATGATTAGCATAAAATACAAGGCACAGATTCTAAGTGTTCAGGGTAATAAGTTTTGATCTAAAATAACACAACCAGCACTCAAGAGAGGATCTCCATCATTCAAGAAACATTCCAGTAACTGTAACCTCCCTGTACATCACTTTGACAATAACTATTAAAAAAAAAAAAGAAACATTCCAGTGGTACTCACTAGATACAGTTGAAAATGAACTATGAAACTTGTGTGTAGAGACAAAAGGGATAAAACTGGGAATGAGGGAAGGAGTAACATTGTCCAAAAAGAATGTACTCATTACCCAATTTATATAACCATAACCCTTTATAAAAACAATAATAAAAAAGAACACCTGTGAAACATCACATAGCTCATGCTAGTCACAGGCTGACTGTCCTTGGAAAACCAAACATGGAAAAACATGATGTTATTGCAGCAACACAAAGTTCCTTCCTGCCCCTTTCCAATGAATTCCATCTCACATATTCAGGTTACCACTAATCTGCATGGTAAAACAAAGATCAATTCCATCTCTTCTACAACCTCATATAAATGGAATTATATTGTATATATTCTTTAGTGTCTGCCATTTTGTGCTCCTTAAAATTCATTTAGTATTTTTCCAGATGTTTGTGTGATATCAGGGAGTCATGACTTTTTAATTTTTTGGAGGGGTTGGTTCCAATATATTAATATGATGACTAACGATACAATGAACAGTTGTGTTGTTAAAGTCTATTGTAGACAGGTTTGTGTTTGATGCACTAAAGGCCTGACCTGAGTGGGCTAATGTCTTGAATAAATCATCTGTACCCAAATTTCAGACTCAGCAAAATGCAAGAAAAGCCTCTTTTACAAGATTAACTAGACTGTCCAAAAACCCTGCTTTGATGAATGCAAAGCATAATAACCATTTCACAACTTTTGAGAGAAATATATGACTCACTTCTTTATTCATAAGTACTCTAATCAACATTGTCTTTGATCCTTTCTATCGACACCCAACCAACACTATGTGTCTACCATTTTAAGACCGGAATTAAATATGAATTGCCTGCTCTTGAAGGAACTTTTGTTATACGTAGAGAAGATGAACACAAATATGAAACAAAGTATTTTTAAATGCAAAAGTGAACATGATGTTCAAGGCACAACCCCTATCCAAGAATTTTATTGGAGTAGGATTTGAAGTATTACAACACATATCTAATACCATGAATAAGAGATGTGATTCTGTGTGTGTGTGTGTGTGTGTGTGTGTGTGTGTGTGTGTGTGTACATGGACAGAACCTGGTGCAAACAATGACTTTGTTTTGTTATCTATCAAAGAAACTATCACAGAACAAGATGAGTTCTAGAGGGAATAACAGATTTTACAAGCCTGAGAAACTCTAGATTTGAAAAAAAAAATCAAGAAATCTACTGAATCACAATCTGCACACCGACAGGAGCCTTAACTGCTTGGTGGATACCTTAGATTGTGTGACTTAAAGTTATGCCTGTGACTTCCCTTGCAGGTCTCTGAACTCCAGGGCACAGGTATACTGCTAATTGTGTATGTGGGGCTCCTGCAAAAAAACAAAGGCCACTAGTCTGACTCTAAGGACCAAAAATGGTGTGGTACCTTTCTGATGAAGTGCCATGAAAAGCATTGGATGTAACTTTTAACACTTGAGTCAAAAAATTTCTATAATCTTCCTGAGATTTTTATTGTAGAGAAGAGGAAAGATAAAATTTGCAATTACATAATTATAGCAAAAAGTGGGGCCAAGAGAGAAAAGATGTGAAACCTCAAGCACAGAGGCAACATTTCCTTACAAATTCTTTAGAGGCCTGTCTTTAATTATGCACTTGTCTTTGCAAATCCCAATTCCAATTTCATAGGTGTGCTTATGGATGATGTAATCTAAATTAAAGACAGAGTCCTGAGGTCTGCACATGTTATTTTTTTTATGTCCCAATGGTGAGAATAAGAAATCTGCCTGCTTCAAATTTCTATATTCCCAGGGCCATTCCAGTAACTAGTTTATAAGGGAGCTCCGTGTGGAATATAAATTAATGCAAGAACTCCTTTTTGTTTCTCCTGATGGGTACTCTTTGGGCAGGAATGACTAATGACATCGCCAACCCTCAGATGGGCCTCTGCTTGCTGTTCTCCTAGAGATCCACTAAGCTCAAAGGCCAAGAGTACTTGGCAATTCAATGGAGTACTGAATGAAGCATGCTGGTTTGGATAGGATTTGAGTATTTTCCACAAAGGCACATGTGTTGGAGTTTGTTTTCCATTTTAAATAAAATAATAAAGGGGTAGAAATACAATCTGACGTTAATAAAAGAGTGGGAAGCTAACCTGACTATGATGTTCAGAGGTAAGTCCTTTGGAAGTTTCTTAGGATTAGATGAGCCTATCAGGATTGAGCAAGGATCAAATACTAGTGATTTTACAGGAAGAGGTCCAAAGAGAAAATAGGCACATGTGCATGCACACACACACCCCCCTCCCCCCACACACACTGTCTTTTACCATGTGATGTTCTAAACCACTCTGGGGCCCTGCCAGCAGGAAGGCCATCAACAGAGGCAACCTGTTGACCTTGTATCTGAAGAACTATTAGCCAAATAGGCCATTCTTTTCTGTATAAACCATCCTGCCTAGGCTATTTCAGTATAACAATGAAAATGGAGTAATACAGTCATAGGAAAAGTTTCCTTCTACTTCCCCATGTATTAAAACAACATACTGAGACTCCACAACATTCAAGATAACAGAACTGTGAATGAAGTCTTTCCAGTGCTTAGAGCAACTGAAGATAAGCTCAAAATAACCCATTATTAAGACAAGCAAGAAAAATTATTCTTCTTTTCATCTCTTTTATAACTTATTATTTCTCCCTAATTAGAAACCTGCAGAATAGACCATCTCTAGGGAGACTGAATCTCACTTTTCTCCAAAATGACTTCAAGAGGAAGTTTTTGATATGACCACTGGCTTTCCTTTTTATTATGACTCAGTTTATTCAACTTCAATTACTTTAAAGGCAAAATCACCTTTTGTCCAAAATAAGAGACACATTCAACTCTTATTTTCTATTCATTACATATCTTTTGAGACAAAAAAAGATTAGATCAGCCTAATTTGCAAAGCAGAGTGTCACAAGGTTAAGTTGTTCTTGGCTGAGAGGCAGTTCAAAGTCAGATGAGGGAAAACGTCTAGGTCTAAGGCCCACTGACTTAAGACTGCAACTTGTGTCTCTAAATTTGTCCTGGGCATCAGTGACTCACTACTTGTAACCCCAACTACTCAGGAGGCTGAAATTGGAGGATCACAGTTTGAAGCCAGCTTGGGCAAGAAGTCTGAAATTTAAGCTACCAAAAATTGCCATAAGTGGAGCTGCTGCTCAAGTGGCAGAGTGCTAGCATTGAGGACAAAAGCTCAGGAACAGCATCTAGACCGTGAGTTCAAGCCCTAGGAGCACACACGCACAAACGGACACACACACACACACACACACACACACACAACACAAACAAAATTTATACAGATTGCTACTAGTGTTCAATTCTCTCTGAAGAGGATTTCTTTCAGAAATTATTTTTTTCTTTGTGCCAGTTCTGGGGCTTGAACTTGGGGCCACAGTACTGTCCCTATACCTTTTTTTGCTCAAGGGTGGTGCTCTACCACTTGAGCCACAGCTCCACTTCTGGCTTTTTGCTCATTAATTAGAAATAAAAGTCTCATGAACTTTCCTGGCTTCAAATTTCACTCTTAAGGTCTCAGCTTTCAGAGTTTCTAGGGCAGAGCCACCTTGCTTGACAGAATTTTTCTTTTTGAACACAACACAGACAGATTTTTTTAATGGACTGAGTGATTTGTAATACATATTTGTCTAAGATCAATTCACCTAATGACATAGTCACAAACTATGATGGTGTCTTTAAAGCACCATGTGAAGGGTTAAGCAGAGAGTCTCATGCATTAACAAAGCACCACACAGTCAGAAAGACAAAAATGTGGTCTCAATAAATCACCAGAAAAGCTCATCCCCTGTAACTCAGAGCACAGAATTTGCAGCATCTTTTAAGAAAATATTTTTAGAGGTTTTTATCTGTAGTTGTGTCTTTCCCTTGTGGGAGCATCCATTATCACTGCCAGACTTCTGACAATCCACCCACCACCCCTGGCTCCAAAGCACTTTGAAGACTCTCTTCTCCTGTTTTGTATCTAAATTGCTTCATTCCCATTTCCTTTTCTCTAACCTGAGACCTTTGTCTCCTCTATCCATGAATTACAGGGTAGATCTACCTTCCAAGTGGGATTAGAACAATTGCCCTTCACACCCTCTTGAGTTTTTATATCTCAGAGAACTGCAAAAGAAAACAAAACCTCCAATTTATAAAAGTATGTCTTTGTAAAGTTCAGTTCTTTAAATCTTATCAGAGCATGCTGATGTTTAGAAGAAAACATTCTGAAATAAAGTTGCATACAGTCCATCCATTTTTTTTACATTTTAAGAAAATGAACACCAAAAGAATAATCCTATCAGTAAATAGGCAAATGAATTAAATAGACAGCTCCTATAACGAGGAAAAAGAAATGTCCAATAAGTATATGCAAAAATAAATTGACATCCTTAGCCATCAAGGGAAATGTAAATTAAAAACTACTTTGACACTCTACCTCATCCCCTTCCCCCCACAATCAGAATGCTATGATCAAGAAAACAAACAATACTGGCAAGAATGAAGGGTTGGGGAGGACCCTAACCCACATGTAAATTTGTGCAGTCCCTATGGACTGCTGTATGGTAACATCTCCAGAAACAAAAAAATAGAACTACTATACAATCTTGATCTACCGTTCCTGGGAATGTAAGCCAAATGGAGACAGCTACACACCTATGTTTATTGCAGCTTTCTTTTCCCTCACAACAGCCAAGCAACAGAAGTAACATATGTGCCCACTGACCAATGAAAAAAATCTGGTATATGTATACATATGTGCATACACAGTGGATTTTTATTCATCCATAAAACAGAAAAATAAGCCACTTGCCTTTGGAACTGGAAGTCAACAGTTAAGTAAACAAACCACTCAGAAAGACATATGTTTTCTTTATATGATGTGGAAACAAAATTCAAATAAAAGCAGAAAAAGAGGAGTCTAACTGGGAGAAGGAGATTATCAAAGTACACTATTATAATCATGTATGACTATGTCATAAATCTATTATCTGTTATCCATACACACTAATAAAATGGAAAAATATAATAAAAATTTCAAAGCTCATTGCCAGGTAGATTGCCATTTAATTATCATGATACGCTCTTAAAACTGTTAACTTCAAGGTAGTCATTAAAATCTGTGTTTCAAATGATCAATACATATAAATTAATGAAAAAAGACTTTTATACATACTTAATGAACTCAGTGGTTTATTTCTCATGAATATAAACTTGCCATAGTAAGTGATCAAGTCCAGTCACATTATGCTCATAATCAAAGAATGGCTAAGTGACAGTTCTTTCAATTATTGTTCATTTGTTTGTTGTCACAAATCCCATTACATCATCCTCTAGGATGCTGCAGAGGAGAAAAGACGTATTATGACACATCCATGCCCTCTGAGGGTCTAGCAGCCTATATATGTTCATAAGAATTCATCAGAGTCCTGGTTACTTCACCAAAGTGTAAATTCCCTTTCAAAAGTCTCATGAATCACTCGTGTTCAGCTGCACTTGGGCAACTGCGAGAAGCATTGATCAGTTTTCCATAAAGGTATGGTTTATAAAGCACAGTACAGTGCATGGGTTGGATTTATGGCAGGCCCGTCCCCTTGGGCCTTTCATAGTGTCCCACTCCAGAGCAAATTGTGGTCCCCAACCATTGCCTAACCTCTGCCTGCAGGCTAATGGCACCGAAGGGGATTATACAGAGGAAGAATAAAATGAAAAAGGAAGACAGTACATATTTTTAGGAATGACCAATAAACATTAAAGGAAACTAAAAGACTGCAACTGTTTAAAAAGACAATTTGCAAATTCATGGAAAATTATAAAATGTCATAATCAAGTTAGTAAATGACTGTGCATACAATGTCCATTTTGTTTGGCCTTTTGTATTCAGATAAAAATTTAGGACCTGGGAGATGAAAAATACCACTTCAATTAAATTCTTAAACCAAAATGTCCCCCTAACATTGATAAGGTCCACCTACACCTGACCTACAGAGCAGACCATGGCAGCAGCATAAGGCCTCTCAGTGCAAGAATAGTAAAAAAAAGTTTGGCCAAGTTCAGTACACTATTATAAGCTTATTATAATGTACTGTCCAATAGAAGACTTCAAACATAAATATGATTCACAGTGTTTTGTAATTAACCACTGTGAGCTCATTGCTTAGCTTCCCTGAGTCTGAACTGAGAACAGTCTTGCTTTGCTCATTTTGCTCTGGTGCCCACCTCTGCTCTACCCACATCTACCTGGCATGCTTACTATCATGCTTACTTAACAGTCATGCTTATCTACCTCAAATTGGGCTTTTGGCTTGTTCCAAAGAATTGGATATTTACCTTTATTATCTTTCAGAAACATTTAAAATAGACTGTCACTATAAAAAGAGATAACTATAGTACTTCTCAAAAGCCAGGAAAGCTTGACTAAACTTCTGAGTTCGGGCACTGTTACTGATCACTAGAAACTACAATCTTGTCTTCGTTCTTCACTGACAATTTAGCATTGTGAACATGGCAGATGTTAGGCTCCTCAGGTAGGCTCCCCAGGTGCAGCCTAATGACTGCAGTCATTCTACATTCCCGATGATTTTGGATCCCATCCCCATAGTCTGATTTTATTGACTAAGTTTATACCATCCACAATCTAAGTTTCTTCATCAGATATGTAAATTGAACTCTAGTAGCTATCACCCATGTTTACTAACCTCCAATCAGGGTTTGGGCTTTAAAAAGAAACAACTAGCTAACTAGGATGTATAAATGACAACAGTTAAGATTTGTGGGAGGAGAGGAGCACCCAATCTTGGACATGAAGCATATAAGGTCTTGTGAGGAAAAGTAGGAGAAGGCTCCACAGGTTGTTCAATGGCTTATCCTGATACCTTGCAATAACAGGGTATGTCTGAGACAGTGCAGTGATTCTCAAAGTGTGGAAACTAGCTTACTAGGACAGAAGACCCTGGGATGTTTAAATACTTGGCCCTGTTTCATACTTCCTCAATGTGCATCTAAGAGGGAGGTGGACACAACTCAATATTTTCTCAAATGTTTATGGAATGTCTCAAATTTGATCAAATTAATAGACTTTAACTAGAACTTTGACTAGCTAGGAAATTTAGTTCAAGTAAGGAAGTTGTCTGAAGCCTCGAGGATGAGTTGATGGCAACAAAGGGAATACAGAGGTAGCAACCACTTGGGAACTAACTGAATGCAAGTTTTTGCTCTTCACCCAGGTTAACATGCCACAGCAAACTAAAGCCAATGAAATCCCATTGGCTAAAGACAGGTTCCAAAGAACAGTGCATACAGAAGATAACCTAGGGTTCCAGATCCAGACACACCTGACTCATATTCCATGATCAATTCCTAGCCAAGTGAACCTGGGCCTTGATTTCCATGGCACTAAAATGGGATAATAGCAAGAAATGCATGATTGTTGGAAAGATTAGATGAAACACCAATGCAAAACATTTGGCAAAATACCTGCATTAAAATTTTATGGATCATATGTGCATTAGTTATGCATGCTTAACCTTATGTAGCCATATAAGGTAGACATTTGAAAGTTAAATATACAATGATACTGATATAAAGAATACTTTAATAAGTGCAATATTCCTGTATGCATATACTGCTTTTTACTGGTTTTTTTTTCCTTATCAGAGGACTTTTGCATTCAAAGAGCAATTCTGTAAGTTACATGATTATTTTTAGCCAAATCCATCTTAAACATTAAAGGAGTAAACTTTTTAATATTTCTCTGACTGAATAAGCAGTGCAGTTTCCTAATGAAGCAAACTAAAACCAGGAACCATCAATAATGAAACGGCAGTGATGACATTTATTGATCATTTCCTAAGTAGCAAAACTGTACAAGCACTTTATATGGATTGCCTCACTTAATCTTCATAAAAGCTCTAGAAGGCTACAGTCTTTTTACTAATGCCAGTTGGCAAATAAGGAAAACGGAGGCTTCTTAGAAAGTTAAGAAAACCTCCTAAAGTCATATACACAAGAATGACAATCCTGGGCTGGGAAGGTGGCTTAGTGGTAGAGTGCTTGCTTAGCATACATGAAGCCTTGGGTTCGATTCCTCAGTACCACATACACAGAAAAAGCCAGAAGTCGTGCTGTGGCTCAAGTGGTAGAGCTCCAGCTTTAAACAAAATAGAGCTCATGGACAGTGCCCTGGCCCTGAGTTCAAGCCCCAGGACTGGAAAAAAAAAAAAAAAGACAATCTTAAGTTCCCACCATCAGCTTGAAGACTATAACTCACCACCAAAACTACTGAGTGGAAACTCAGTATCTCTTGACCCCTAAGGCACTCTTCCTTTTATATATCATGGAGACTGGAAAGGCATTATCAACACAGTTCAGTTTATTGTCAACCATATCTAATAATCTCATTAGATCTTACACTCTTCTTTTGAAGTTTCTCACTTCTATAATGAGGTTAATTCTATACCAGCTACTCTTCAAGGAATCAAATTCCCGCAAAATCCCCAGATGAGCTAGCTGTCTGTCCAAGGTCAAAACACCCCCCTCTGCTGCCTTCTGAACCCATCATTTTAGTTAGGTGACAGCAAATCTAAAATAGGTGTTTTTCTCCCTATGTAGTGTGATATCTTTATTCTATTTTCATGCCTACATAAACCCATAAAGAATGGTTCTAACAGTGAGATTTATAAACCCTATAATTAAAAGTATGAGTGAGATGTTGAACTAATCTATAAAAATATCGGAAGAACACAATGGTGGATAAGCCATCCAAACGTCTCTATGTGTGTATGTGTCTGTGTCTACATATATATTATACATATATAAAATCATGTTTTCTTATATCTGACTCAAAAGTCACATATATTATTTGTTTATCCAGAGCCTCAGAACATGAGCTTTTAATATTCAAATGGGAATGAAAACTTGGTGATCATCCAAGATAAAATTGTCAGATGGGTCTCAGGAAGCACTCAGAGCATGAAGATATCTGTTCTCCACAGGGCAGCTTGTGAACAGCATGTGGACTACAGGTTCAGTCTAACAGGGCATGTGTAGCTTATGACAGACAGGGAGAATGCAGCTTTCTTTATGCAAGGTCAAGTTGAGAAAAAAGGTCCACTTCATTTCTGGCACTTCATGCATCAAGTAATTGGAGTTGACTAAAGATCAATCTAAAGATTTGATTACATTGGACCTTTAATGAACACATAGCAGAAAGCATTTATTTTCTCTCTCTCTCTCTCTTTCCCCGTCTCTCTGTCTCTTTCTCCTCTCTCTCTCTCTCTCTGTCTGTCTCTCTCTCGATCTCTCTGTCTCTCTGTCTCTCTCTGTCTCTCTCTCTCCTCTCCAAAAGAAAGTGGGAGAGAGAGAGAATCATTTGTATACTGTATGCACTGCCCTACCTATGAAGCTGTAACCTCTCTGTACAGCACTTTGACAATAACGAAATGAATAAAATTAAAAGAAACTCATTCTAAAAATAGGATGGAATTAGTTATTCACACAGGTATTTGGAATAATGAGAGGGTTAAAAAGTCATATATAGAATTCTCATGGAAGATTCTCAATCTGGACCCAATGGGTTCTTGAGATTAAACTTCTACTCTGTAGGATGCATAACAGATACAGGAACAAGTGAAAGGTTTGCACTAGAATGAAACCCCAAAGATTCAGAACAGGACATTCTATTGTCAACAATAAGTTTTGTCAACAAGTCAAGAAAGCATGGAGGAGTACATTATGTTCTAACTTTTAAAGTCACAAAACACAGCCATCAAGTACAGTAGAAACTGATTTGGACTTTTCAAGCTACCTCCCTATGGTGGTCATTGTGAATATGGAGTACCTACTCCATATTAAAGAGTCATGTGATAAAATATTATGATTTCTATGATGTAAGAAATATTGGGAAGTTGAGATTATTTGAAATATTGAGAATACTCATTGTATACATTTCCTTATTTTTCTTCTTTTTAAGAAATAACCTTTTTTCAGAATGCATATGGAAGCAATTAGATGTAAGAAGCAAATGATATTACACCTAAGTTTTAAAGAATTATTTAGATGTAACTTATTTCAGATGTACTTGATTAGAAATAGTACTTCATTTCTACTCCCAAAAAGGCAGGAATTGAGGCAAACTTGATAATTATGAATGTGTAAGGAGAAGATTTCATTAGACCATTTTCTATACTTCCCTGGTGTTATCTAATTTTTATTACAAAATTGAGAGAATCTAGAATTCCAAGCTTGCACAAATCAATTACATATGTTGGTTACAATATCATAAGGTACATTATCTTTGCAAATTACGTTTTCCAAGAATTTACATTTTAATTGTAGATTCAATCTTTTTATCATTTGCTTAACATTTATATATTGAACATTTACCTCTTACTTACCAACAATTATTTGGGCTTTAATATTTTAAATTCTTAAAGACTAAATTTTCTTTTAATGAAGCATTCACTATTCTTGTTAGGAGATTATTAGACTTTATTTTTCACTGGGGAAATGACACTAGCAGTTCTTTATCCCAATTCCTAGTGCAACATTATATGAAATGACATTTCCTATGCTGCTTAACTTGCAACATGTACAGTTTCTCATGGTATAAAGGTCACTTAAGCAGAGACAGGAACCAAAGATACAATGAATATTGAACTCCTAATTTTCACCCCATGCTTACTCACAATATTCCACATTCCTTTGGACTCCAAAAATTTTGAGAAAATTCTGTATCAGAAAATGAGAGATTTTGAATAGAAATCTCTTCTCTGGATTTTAAAAGATCTTCAAAAAAAATTACAATTACAAACAGAACAGATAATCTCCTGTGGTTTACACAGTAAAAGGTAAATGCCACAACAAGGAAAAGATTCAAACTTGAAGAGCCAGTCCTCAGAAGACAATCTGCTTCTGCAACCACCTGGGTTAAGTTTCTTCACTTAATTATTATTCTTATTCAGAAGAGCAGAGCAGAACAGAAAGAGGAAGTCAATGCTTTTTTTTCCAAATGTAAACAATAAAACTGATTAGAATGCCCACTGGTGTGGAGGAAATAACACAAATACAATGAATTTCCTTCCCTTTTGGTTGCATTATTTTAATAAGAAAAAGTACTGCCCTGATATCAAGGCTGCTGAAATAATTCTCCTACAGGAGAGATAGCTCAGTCACTCACCCATCAGCACCCCTCAAAGAAGTGACACATCCATAAAAACACTCAAGGTAATTCCAAAGAGAGGTTCTACAAAGCTCTCCTGGGATTTAACAACTTGCTATTTCTGAACATCCATTGGAAAAAGATATGGCTAGGGAATCTTTCAAAACTTCTAGGATTTAAAAAGATAGGATGTGAATCACATACTCCAAACAGAGACAGAATGTGCTATCTTATTTTTAAAAGCTCTTCTAAGGATCTATGAAACCCTCATATCTATCAAGATCAGAGGCTTCCAGTAACAGCAGTTCTATGATGCAAATATGACTTTGCTTCTACACAGAATTAAGAAGGTCCCCAGTAAAAATAGGTGATATTAGGAATTGATGATATACTTTCTTGACGTCAAAGCATGAAGTGGGATATTTACAATGATTAAATTAGTCAAATTTTCAAAAATATAAGATATAGATGCCTAAAAGAATAACTGATGTCAAAGTTATTAACAAAATATTTTCCCTGTTTGCAGTAAAAGTCACCGTAATTAATTCATGGGGAAATATTGTTGATTTGCAGCCCCTCACTTTGAAAAATGTGAAGATTATTTAACAATATAACCGCTATTTTGAAATTATATTTATTCACATATCCATCTTGAATGGAAATGGAAGGTCTGAACATATTATGAAACCTGGTGCTTTGTAGGAAATATTTATATTCTTATCCCTTATTATAGTCATACTCAAAGATCAATGTGCCACAATAGTATAACAATATAAAATATAAGTGTGAACAGGAACATATTATATATAAACAAACTTACTTTGGAAAATAACCAAAATGACAAAGGTTATCACCTGGAACACTGAATCTTGAACATCAGATTAATATTGCTAAAGGTAATGTCAGTACATTCTACATATTTATCCCAGACAAAGTACAGTAACAAGAATCCAGTAATTATAGATATGTTCTAAGTATGTCCACCTGAAAATACACTATGGCACATTCAACACTAAGGCTTCCTTCAAAACACTTTTGTACAATATATTTCCCAATAATAATAAGCATAAGGAACAAAAATCCCATCATGAATTTATAGTTTAACTTCTCAATCTGTAATCATTTCACACGAATAAAGTAGTGATGATTCAGAACATAAACAAAGATTCAGCTAGAAAATTGGACTCCAAATTTTTAAAAAATTACATGGTCAAAACTGCTAATTCCAAGACAATTACTAATAATGAAAATAAAGGATTTAGCTGTAACAGTTCCATAATATTTTAAACTACTTAATAATGTAAAAAGTCTTTGACAATGGCTGTTTTTTTTCATAAATAAACTGAACAGGAATTCACATTCCTGTTTAAAATGCCTTTAGATTTCCTCCTAAATGTAGGTCTAATATTTGAACATCTACAAAGTAAATATAGTCATCAAAAATTTATAAAGGGGGCTGGGGATATGGCCTAGTGGCAATAGTGCTTGCCTCATATACATGAGGCCCTGGGTTCGATTCCCCAGCACCACATATACAGAAAATGGCCAGAAGTGGCGCTGTGGCTCAAGTGGCAGAGTGCTAGCCTTGAGCAAGAAGAAGCCAGGGACAGTGCTCAGGCCCTGAGTCCAAGCCCCAGGACTGGCCAAAAAAAAAAAAATTTACAAAGGAAATTCCAATTACAATTTCATTTAGAACTGTGAATTGGAAACAAGAGGTCTAATAATCACTCGAGCCCCTAGGCAACTATTAATTTAAAATGTTATACTTTCAGACCACTTTTTTTTCAGCCAAGCATTATTTCTTTCTTTTGCTACCAAACCCACTTTGAGAAGATTCCATCACAGTGCTATTGTTTCATTCCAAACTGGCCAGATGTGAGACACAGTGTGTGGGCACACAGATGCTTCTAAAACACCAATAATGTAAAAGAATTTGAAACTTCTAATAAAAATTATCCTCCAAAACACATCCAACACCCTACAAAAGGAGTATCACTTCTCATTCACCTAGATGTACCTACAAAGAGACACTTACTAAACCAACAAAGCCAGTTTTCTGGGGAGGACTGAGGAAGGAAGTATAGCAGAAGCCAGCTTGATATCCCGAGTCTTGTTAAAATGGAAAACAAGACACTTACCATCTCTCTGAGCACACACACTCCAACAGTATCCACAAACCCTGCATGGCAGAGTTTAAGCTGCCTATGAAGCTTTAGTCCATATAATGGCAAGATGTGTAAGAGCCAGCCAGGAATCAAAACGAGTACTGCCCAACGCCAAGTTCACTTACCTGCAAAAGGAAAAGCAAAGATTTAAATCTCTCTAATCATGAAGGCACAATTATCTCCTCACTTCTCTACTAATTAGCTTGACAAAGGAGACTAGGCGATACAAAAAAAGACAAATAGAACTTTGAGGCCTTTAATATCACCATTTTAGAAACAGGAGTTCCTTCTCCCTTGTAGATAAACCAACACTTATTTTTAACAGGTACAAGTTAATTGGATAAAGAAGTGAAATCTTTCATGACAAACTGATGATAAACAATTGCTTTTCTGTTTATTGAAGAGAAGGTATGACAAAAGATGGGGCAGGAATAGAAATTTCTTAAGATCTTCAGGATGTTTCCCCCAAGAAATGCGTAATGATTGTCACTAGATGCCTTGTAGTTCTTTATAGGATAAATTGGTGCTAGTTATCACTGGAATTTTGCCAATGATCTCCTAGGCAACGGACAGCTAGAGGACCCATAAATAGAAGAGCAAACATCATCACTGTTAGCTACCCTGAAGGATTTTGTCCTTATACACTTTCATGTGTGTAATCTCAAAAGTATATTCCATTTCAAAGCACAGGAAATATCCAAAATGTCAATGCACTCAGGACATACAGTTATGAAAAAGGGTAAACAAAAATGACCTGTGTATCTATGTATAGCTCTATATCTAAAATCCTAACAGCTGTTTTCACTATTATCATGTACTAAGTCCCGTGTATAATTTCAATAAACATTTAAATCAACTCTTGAAGGCATAAACTACTATTAGTTTCATTTGCTGTAAACAGGGAAGAAATTAAACTTGCTTAGAGCCACGTGGATAAGAACGATAATACTAGAATAAAAAAGTGCATTTCAAAAATCATCAACTCAGATTTCAGATTCAAGAGAATCATGACTCTCCTTCCCAAGATTCATTTTGACATGTTACTGAAAGGCTGAGGAAGAGTCTATAATTGTGTACTTCAAAAAACATCAAAATGACAATACTGTTTTCTATACAACAGAGAACAGCATTTCCTTAGAACCTATTACCAACAACATGTGGCTTGATAGAAATAAAATGCTTCCATGGATTAAAATTTAGTATCAAATCATTATTGGTGCATAAATTTGTTCTATAAAATTGGTCTCATGGAAGTTACTTCAAAGATTGTTTTTATAAGAATGAGAGGTGGTATAAGCAAGATAATAAACACACATAACAGTACCAATTATACTCAACGGCATCCTAAGCTTACTCACCCCACTGCAATAACCATGTTTTAGAAACTTCTATTTCTAGAAACTTCTTTTGGGGCTATCTGCAGATGGGACATGAATCTCTGAAGCTGGTGATATTATTTTATAGCAATATTTTGACTAAGGGACACATTACATAGTGGGAGTAATTCTTTACCTCAAATAAAATAAGTTATTGTTTTCAAAAAATTAGATCTTTACGGGGGCTGGGGATATAGCCTAGTGGCAAGAGTGCCTGCCTCGGATACACGAGGCCCTAGGTTCGATTCCCCAGCACCACATATACAGAAAACGGCCAGAAGCGGCGCTGTGGCTCAAGTGGCAGAGTGCTAGCCTTGAGCAAAAAGAAGCCAGGGACAGTGCTCAGGCCCTGAGACCAAGCCCCAGGACTGGCCAAAAAAAAAAAAAAAAAAAAAAATTAGATCTTTCCTAGAAAAGTATGTGCTTTCATTACAATTATCATATAACCTTAGGATATGTAGTTAGATAGGCTGCACTGTATGTACACGTCAAGGCAACTACCACTCAAATACAGAAAGTACTTTCTAAAGTGAAAACTTTATGTAAATGATACAATATTCCTTTAAGTGTTCTTGCATGTTTTCTTCAATTAATTATTATTAAGGTTAATCATGATTGAAAATCATGCAAATCTGATTCAACTAATAGTTATTATCTACCAAGTATATGTGCCAAGTACAATACTAAGTAGTACTACTCATATTACCTGATTTCACTCTAGTAAAAAGCCTCCCCAAAAGATAGTATGATTCCCTATTTTACTTATAAGGAAATGGAGATGTCACATGCAATCTCTATATTGAGATTGCAGCCCAACTTTCCAATTGGAGGCTACATGCAAATATGGACCATCTCCTCTCCGGAGTACAAAAAATATCTTTTAAAGGGAGAGGACATTCACCAGGTACAATCAACCCCTGCTTCTTAGGAATCTATTATTTTATATCTTTGTCCCACACTTTTGAATGCTCCATATATCACTTGAATATCCAGTAAGAACAAGTATTAATGAATATAATTTCAAATAGAAATTGTTCAAATTGTATTTTTCTTCCCATTTGCCTTCAAATTTGTTAGCAAGAAAATGTTGGCCAATAGAAGCTATGTCATGGATGGGTGTTTTGTTACTATGGCTATTACTCTTAGCTAGAAAGATAAAATATGACAAGGAAAGAAATCACATTAAAGAATAAAAAAAGTGTTTCAAACAGTCATGTTCCCTGTAAATTTCACAAGATTATAAAGTAATAGTTATGGTGGAGGAACAGTAGTCTTACATCTGTGCTTTGTCCTACTGATAAAGCTACTTTCACAAAAAGTTAAATGATTCTTACTTTACATAGTTTTACAAAGAAGTTGCCATTTAACAAAGAAGTTTATGAACACAATATATATTGAGCAATGTCATTCCTTTCAATATTTTCACCCAACCCTCCCCTACCAACACCCTCCCTCACCCTTAATTTTATAGGATGTACTTTAGACTCTTGACCACATTCTTCTCCTCTTTAATCCTCCTCTCTGTTCTCCTAGACTTCACCCCATCTCTTTTCAGGACCCCTTTCCTAGTGTTTCATTTTGCTGAACTTTGCCTTTGCCTTTCTAAGAAATTACAGTATTTCAGTTCCTCCTTAAATCTAGTTCCATTTGGAAATTGCATAGCAAAAATTATTAGAAGGTAGTGGTAAGATAAATACTTAGTTTATCTGACAGAAAATATAAAGTCGGAACATTATTTTCAAAGTCTTTACTGGCACATAGCCTCTTAGGGCAAATATTCAGAGGCAAGACATCAACTCTTGGCAGAATCCTGAGATGCAAAGTTCAGCCCCATCCTCCCCCTACCAGACTACCCTCCTTCTGTGCACTTTCTTCTCCCATCCTCAACCATCATAAAGATAGTTTGAAAAACTCTTCTTTTAATGACAAGAAACTCTGTACGGGACTGGGAATATGGCCTAGTGGCAAGAGTGCTTGCCTCGTATACATGAGGCCCTGGGTTCGATTCCTCAGCACCACATATACAGAAAATGGCCAGAAGTGGCGCTGTGGCTCAAGTGGCAGAGTGCTAGCCTTGAACAAAAAAAGAAGCCAGGGACAGTGCTCAGGCCCCGAGTTCACGGCCTAGGACTGGCCAAAAAAAAAAAAAAAAAAAAAAAAAAGAAACTCTGTACGATATAATGTGTAGAATATTTTCATTTCAAATTCCCCTGATAATAACAGAATTGCTGGAATAAAGGTCACAAACCCTAATGTAAACAAATCTCAGGCATAGGCCAATTGAAGAGTATAGACTGCAACCTCCATCCTGGAAATATCTACCTTCTGGAAACACTAGTAGGTCTCCTACTTCATTATAACTGACATGGAGGGAAGCCACCCATTATTGATGCAAATATATGTCCCAAGTTCCCAAGAACTTTTCCACCAGTTAAGAAAGGTACAGCATGAAAACATAAGTCAGTGTCTCATCCTGTGTAGGAAAAGGTCATCATTTCAATGGAAACAGGAAAATAAATAAACCAGAATTCAAAACGTATAAAAACAGTCACATAGTACTGTTATGCATTTGATATCTTAACGTTCTCATTGAATGCCAACATTCTTTCCTGTCTTGGGCTCAATGCAAACGTTCCTCAGAATACTTTTTTCCAACTAAAGTATAAAGAACTCTGAAAGAAAATATTCATCCAATTAGTGGAAAACAACTCTGCAGGTTTTAAATGTTAACGTTACCACCGAATGGTAAAGTGTCATGTTGTGTATGCCAGGGCTTATTTTCACACTGAGCAAAGGGGAGAAAGATCTTTCTGCAAAAGGAGATTCTTAAACAAAATCAATTATTCATTGTGAATCAAGGGAAATGATTTTGCTAGTGGCCTAGGTGCTATCAATTTCCTGACTCCAGTTATAGTCTCTTAATTTAATGGGAAGATGATCCTTCCAAAAATTGCTGACAATCTAAAAAACTAGCCCTTGAGAGAATAAAATGTTACTTAATTACTATGATTTTGATGCAGAATCAAAAAGAACATGAGACTTAAGAAAAAATGATTTCCATATTATATTATAATCAGGAATATATACATATAATTAGCAGAAATATATAATATGCACTTATAGGTATATATATATTTATGCTTATACACACACACATTTATATACACATAGTAATAATCAAGTAGGATTAAGAACAGTAGCAGTTGGGAAACAGCAGTACAGGCTGTATTGGGGAAAAGCCAGAGAATTTACCTAGGGTAAACAAAATAGAAATATTTTTTATCACTTATATGTTTCATACTTAAATTTTCATTGACCACCTGAACTGAGGAATATTCATGTCATAAACTTTAATGTTAAAAATGATAACTGTATTAATCAATGAGAAGGAATAAAAAGCTAACTAAAAACTGTATTTGTTTCAAGAGATATGTATATCTATTAGTGTTTTCCTCCCTAGTAAAATCATTAGGGAAGAAATTTGTTTTGTAATTCTAGCCTCCAAAATAGTGAGTAGCGCATAAGTTGTGCTCAATATTGTCCAATAAACAAACGAAGATATAGCTAGGTGAGTTGCTATGATGACCACAAAGATTCTGAGATGTGGCCATTTGCTCTCAAAAAGCTGGATGGTCATCTAGCGATGTCTGAATATCCAACTATTAGTTAAGATTCTACTTTGTATGGAGACAATTGGTTTTTCCTACAATAAGTGTAGTCTATTCTAAGAAGTCAGATCAGGAAGAGAGTTTAGATTGGCAAAGAGAACCAGAGGGCTATACTTGAAGTGAAACTTAGCGGCACTGAAAACTCAGGTAGGGGAAATCTGGCTAGAATTAAAATCAATGCCAAGTTTCAAAAAAGGACCATGAAATATGCATCCAAATTTTAAAGTTCAATGATTTCAAATTGATAAGAACGCCCTACAAATACAACATCCTGTTTCTTTCTATAGGCTATAAAAATAAAAGCTGCATCCCTATAATATTTTAAATTGTATAGTGTTTTAAAGCATTGCAGATGGGGAAAATGGGTATTTGTTAACAGACCTTTTAATGTACAGTACCACCTCAGGTAGTAGTAAGGAATGAGTATTTATTGCACAATTAACTTCAAATATGTATGAAAAGGAAATTCCAAAATGGAGGCAAAAAGTAATTGTAGGCCAAGTGATACAGCTCAGATATTGAGCCATCAAAACGGTCCACATCCCAGGAGAATGGAGCCTGCAGCTAGCCTGACTGATTACCAGCTCTGATTCTAAATGTCTCTTTGTTCACAATTACCTGTTACAAACTACAAGATCAACTTATAAAACAACATTTAGTGATGCTCCAGACTGAATTCATGAACAGGAAGATAAACCTGTATTAGAAATTTTATGGAGCTGCAGAATAATAATTAGGAGTTTGAATCCCATCTCTTGTATCTACGAGTATTGCCCTGAGACCCCCACACACCCTATCTCTCCCTCTCTAACACATGGGTGCAGACACACACACCCAAAGTGGGAAGTTATTTCCTCACCAACTAAACCAGTGTTAAGAACAAACATCCTTCAAGTGTAAAGCAGAATGACAAAAGTCTATGTCATTCATGGCAACACCCTATTCATTTACAACTTGTCAAACAACAGAAACAACTAAAGTGACCAAGGATGACATACTCTAAAACCATACTCTACAGGGAGATGATCTTTGTCTTCTCTCAGATTTCAGAAGGCATATGCCTCCATCCAAATCCTCCTGGATGTGTAGATCTGCTCTCTGGCCAGTCATATTAGTGCTTGACGAATCAATGGGTACTCATAATTGTTTGAACAAAATAAGGCACCTGATCAAAGCTGGGCCAATTAGTCTCTTGGAAATTTGAACTAAAGATGCTAAACATAAATTAGTGGCCATTAATGGCTGAGGAGACCATGATGGACAATTTCAAAGGACCATGTGACAGTGAATGAACACAAGTGTCTGCCAAGAAAAAAGAAAGCAAATGACTGGATGAAGCTGAATTGAAGAGGGTGCATTCAGAGTGTGTGGCTGCCTGGGATTTTCCTGTCCTTCAGAGGAACAACTCTTTCTTGCCATGACATCCTTCAATGTCCATTCTTTCAAGTTTCTTAAAATATATTCCTTTCTAGTTTTACTTTCTTGAGTTTTTCTTCCTTTAAGAAATCCCAAAACTGGGCTGGGGATATGGCCTAGTGGCAAGAGTGCTTGCCTCGTATACTTGAAGCCCTGGGTTCGATTCCCCAGCACCACATACAAAGAAAATGGCCAGAAGTGGCGCTGTGACTCAAGTGGCAGCCTTGAGCAAAAAAAAAGAAGCCAGGGACAGTGCTCAGGCCCTAAGTCCAAGGCCCAGGACTGGCCAAAAAGAAAAAAAAAAAAAAAGAAATCCCAAAACTGAGATTCTGTGTCTGTTCCCATATCAACATGACAATGTCACAGTCCTGTCAGAGTCTTTTCTATGAGGCTATGGATCAAATGCCAGGAGCTGGTGGTTCACACCTGTAATCCTAGCTACTCAGGAGGCTGAAACCTGAGGATCATGGTTTGAAGCCAGCCCAGGTAGGAATCCATGAGACTCTTATTGCCAGTTAAACACACACACACACACACACACACACACACACACACAGAGAGAGAGAGAGAGAGAGAGAGAGAGAGAGAGAGAGGAGAAAGAGAGAAAGGGAGAGAGGGAGAGAGAGAGAAATAGAGCTATGGTAGAGCACTAGCCTTGAACACAAAAGCTCAGGGAGGGCTGGGAAATATGGTTTAGTGGCAAGAGTGCTCACTTCATATACATGAAGCCCTGGGTTCAATTCCTCAGCACCACTTATATAGAAAATGACCAGAAGTGGCGCTGTGGCTCAAGTGGCAGAGTGCTAGCTTTGAGCAAAAAGAAGCCAGGGACAGTGCTCAGGCCCTGAGTTCAAGCCCCAGGACTGGCAAAAAAAACACACACACAAAACCAAAAACATCTCAGGGACAGTATCCAAGCCCTGAGTTCAAGCCCCAGGACTGGCACACATACATTTATGCACACAAACAATGCTCTTAGACTACAGAAAATATAGCTTCTGAAGGATTATTTCAAATAAAGCCATGTTTTCATGATGACCCTAACTTTGCCAACCTTAGAAAAGTTGAATATAATGGAGCACATCCCCAGAATGGACATCTAGTGAGCGACTCAGATGTTTCCTGGGATATGCCATGCTTTATTTTAAAGAGTGGCATCCTGGATTGATGGCCCTAAAGAGAGTTCCAAATTGGTTATGAAATAATGAACTGCTAATATTTTTTCAAAAACATGTACTATTTCCATTAAATAAAAGCTTATTGAGCTTAAAGCTAAATATTCATAAAGACTGTAATAAAAAAAGATAAGTACAATGCTAGCAAATCCTCATTCAAGAAGTTTTTCCCAAAGACCTTTCATAGGTAACGTATTATACTGGACACTTTGGGGTGCTGCAGATATGGAAACTTCCAAAAGGCAGCTGACATCATAGGCCAAACAAGGGCAGAAGTGATTAAATCACTGAGCCAATACTGTCCAATCTTATTACTTAGGGAATAAAGTGAGTCTGGCCTGATATGGACTGAAGAAGCTCCAGGCAAAATTAAGTTAGGGCAAGAAAGGATTCATCCAGAAAGAGAATCCTCATGACCACACTCAACTTCTTCTGGTTCACCAGAAGCAGGGCGGGGGGGGGGGGAACTTATTTTTCAAAATAAAACAGTGACAGATAGGGTCCAGGCCAATGACTAATTAGTTCCTTTAAATCAGAAAGTTTGATGTAACCAAATCATTTTTAAATCACTATTCTTACCTCAGTGCCTGGGATACACATGAGGTTGCTGTGCCTTCTATCCATTCACCACGAGCATGGGATTTTAGAACCACTGCTTTCCTTTATCACTAACGTGTCCTACTTGCAAAGGAAATGGCTACAGGACTCAGGCTGCTAGGACAGGGGAACAGGAGAAATTCCTTTTCCCTCTACTGGGGTCAGAGTCAAAGGAGCTAAACAGAAAGCTAGAAGCCAGCAATCTAAAACATTGAAACCTATGAATGTGTCATTCCACAGAAATCGTTGAGACCAAGTTGAGACCAAAAATATGCCAGGCGAGGTGTTAAGTGCTAGATAAACACTGAATAAATACATCCTCTTACCATCTAATGCTGACAGCTGTTGAGGAGCATAGACAATCTCAAGCAAATGGGCAAATAAACATCAGTACCAATTGTAGTCAGGGCTTTGAAGACACTTCACAGGATCTTTAGTAATGTGATAAGGAAGCACAACTAAAAATAAGGTAGGGCTAGGGGTTTGGCTCAGAGGTAGAAAACTTGTTTAACATGGGTGAGGCCCTGGGTTCAATCACTAGCACCACAAAAAAAAAAGAAAGAAAGAAAGAAAAAAAATAGGAAATTTGGTAGCACCCTACTTAGATAAGGTGGCTCTGAAGGAGGCATTCTTGGTCATCTCATTTCAACTTCATAGTCCTGTAGAGAAAACTGCGGATTGACAACATGGCATTCTTCCCTGGAAGACACAGTTCCAGAGTAGTGAGGAAACCACAAGACTGACATCTGCAAAGCTGGCTGCCAGTCTAGTTTGCACTGCCGGGTCCTACTCTAGGGTTTTGAAAGACATATAATGGCTCCCGTTTGGCCAAGCCTTTCCTCACCACCTCTCCCCATCCCTACTAGGCACCAACACTCCACCCAACTGACAGGAAAGTTTGCACTGACAGGAAAGGAATGAGCAGTGTAGAACTTACCTTTTGCTAAAGGAAGTTGGGGGGGATGAAGAAGGGGGGAGAGAATGCTATTCTTGCATCTTTGTGGAGAGTGGGGATCCTAATAGTTACAGACCTATAGTGTCACGAGGAAGAGCTTTGGACAGGGTTTTGAATCCAATATGCCACCCGAGTGGCCTTGGGCCAGTCCTCTGACTCCCTCTGATCCCCAGCTTCCTCACCTCTGAAATCATAGGCTTGCAAAGGCAAAAGGAGACAATGCAGAAGGCCTTCACCTGAGCCGCTAGTAGTAGGATGAGGACATGGCACAAGTCGTACAGCACTTGCCTAGTAAGCATGAGGCCCTAAATTCAAACACCTCCATTGCCAAAACAATTCAATTTAGGGCTGCACTTTTATTACCTATGCCAAAAGCGTAATAAACAAGTAAAAGGAGGAAAGAATCGTGACTCTGACTCAGCCATGACTTAAGACAAAACCAGTTCTCAAAATCTTTTATGGGAAAATCACCCCCAAATTGACATGTGAAAGAACTTTGTTAAACACAATACCATACCACAGTCAATACTAACCAGATTAACATGAAAAGCAAAAAAAAAAAAAAATTATTCCGAAAGTACTTGCCAGACAACAATGACTCCTATGGGTCCCCACAGATCAGCCATTGGAGACTCCCTAACTAATAAACAAAGAAAAACTGGGTAGGGGCAAGACTTTAGGACCCAGAGAAATGCTACTGCTCACGGTGTCACCTCAGATCAAATGCTTTACCTTTCTGTGCCTCCACAAGCTAGCTCATAAGAATAACGCTATTCTTAACTTCCCAGGGAGGTTGAGAAGTTCAAGTGGCATGATTCATTAGCTCAGCAAAATCCTGCAACACAGTAAGACTTAAAATCAATATGGGCTAAAAAAAGTAGCCAAAATATCTTAGCACCATACCCCAAAGCAGTGTAGCCAAAACAAAACCAAAAGCCAAAAACAAGGATACCATGAAAGAACTTGTGCCTCATTGCCTAAAAGTTTCTGGTGTAGTCATCAAAATAATTTATGTAATATGCACCTACTTTTTCTATCTTGAAATGACACAGTGCATCTCAGCAAATGTCAAAAGGGAAAAATATAACGAGCTTCCAGTACCCAGCAGATGAGACTTTCCATGTGACACATACTAGGGCTGGGCTGTGGCTGCTCCCGCCTCCATCCAACAATACAACTGGAAACAGATGCTTTTTATACTTGGGAAAGGCCCTCAGCATGTGTTTGCACGCTGAACAAAAAGCTAAGATACCTCTTGAAAATCTAGATGCCAGGTTTTTGTCCTAGGATTCCTAGGGCAAACCATTTGGAAAAAATCACACCTTGCATAGATCAACACACTCATACTCATTTGACCACAATGACCAGGAAGATGATTTTCACCTAAAGACTGCCAATGGCTTGAATGCAATTTTGTTGATGAAGATAGCTTTTCATTATCCAAGTCAAAGTGTAAAGCTGGTTTAGGATACCTACAGGCATTTTTGGTATTTCATAGTTTATCCAAAAAGATAAAAGGAAATTAGCCTCAATTCCTGGGAAACCCTGGTCTCTGCCTTGGCTCCGTTCCTGACCTCTTTTCTACCTAACTTGCTTTCTGTTTCGGGGATGGAAAATTTAAGTTTTGTTCTCCTTTGATCATAAAAGCCTTTCCTGTAGATCTTAGAGAACATAAGGAGAATCTTACCTTGGCTTCCCTCCTTGCTGAAGGCTAAAGAGTATAAGGAGAATAAAGAAAAACAATGTTGTGATACCTGAGGAAGCTGACAGGTGCCCTTGGATGAGACATTAAAAAACAGCAAGCCCCAGAAAAGAGGCTGACAACATTGCTTAGGTGCCTTCAGGCAATTAAAAAAAATTCCAAACACAAGCAAAGTCTGATGTCTAAAAGTTTACCAAAAAAAAAAAAAAAACATTCATGGAGTGTCTGGTGTATTTCAGGCAGGATGCAGGTGCTATAAAGAATTCAACCCATATTCAGGCAAACATCCCTGCACATCAGGAGCTTATAGAGGATTGGAAAAGAAAGAAATCATTTTTTTCTACTAATGTCAACTGCAAAACCTTTGGAGAAATTGATTTTTATCCTCAGGCCCTCATTTCACCAAACATGAAAAACAACTTCTCACTCTAAATCCTGATGGCCTAGAATGACTCCTTAGAGATTTAAGAGACCTAGGAATTAAGATAGAGTCTCTGACTTCATTCTAAGGTCTCTAAGTCAACAAATGTATATTTACTTCCTTACTATGTCCTAGATATGAGAAATAGGGGGTGGCAAGCCCACAGAGGGCTTATGTTCTGCTGTGAATTTTACTGTACCTTACCATACTAAGAACTAAAGCCCAGAATCATCAAGACACCAAGAAATATGGTAGCATCAGAGGTAAGTATCCATTCCAAACCAAGAATGAAAAGTCATGAGTGAATTATTTCAAAGAAGTCAATTTATGCTGAAAAAGATTTTCAACCAAGACATCTTTAAGAAGCTTGCTCAGTTTGCACACAATTTCTAGTACATTTACCTTCCTGTACTTTTTGTTTCCATGAAATTTTCTGTGTATGTTACTCCCAAGATTTCTTATTAATGGTATTTCTGTCTGTTGTCTTCAAATCATATTGATTGGTGAAGAGAAATTACCTGTCCTTCAGAAATTGAACATATGACACAGTCCTTTAGCAAAAGTAAAAATCAAATACTGCTTGTAGATATTAATAGAACAATTACACAGAGTGACATATTTCACATTCTCTTAAATTCATATCTTATTTGAAAGTCATAATCATTCCATTTGGCAATTTTGTCTTACATATTTTATTTTTCAGAATTTGATTCACAGAGCAGCTCTTCCTAGACCATGAGCAATATGTTTTAGTAGTAAACCAGTCATTACTCTTTTATGAAACATACTATTTCAAAAATAAAAGTAGTTCCAACTCTTCACTTAGTATAGCCACACAAAAGTTAGTAGTGGAGTATAAGACTAATCAGCAAATTCATGATTGAAGTGCATTGGTAATCATGATATGTTAACTGTGCAATACCCCATTATTAAAATTAAAGAGTCTGCAGATATGGCAGCATAGCTGGGTAACTGTATGGAATAAAGCACTCATATCACTGTAACATTAACACCCAAAACATCATTTCTGGTTCCTTACAAGCCAAGCAGGCCTTACTCTGGAATCACTTTTTCCTTTGTAATATAATTGATTAATGCTGTCAAAAGGACTACCTTAAACCTTAAAAAAAGATGGTGCTACCTCAAAAAGCAATGACATAATGCCCACATTTCCTAAATTATTTAAAAATCATCAGTTTCCTCACTCTCTGCAGAAGATTATGAAAGCTGGTAAAAGTCCTTACCTTTCCTCCAAACAGCAGAAAACATACCTTGGGTACAATTTAATCATGGGGATAAGAAGAAGGGGGAAGAAAGGCCAGGTGACTTTGCTTCCACCAAAAGACTATGAAATGCTTGGACAGAGAAATTTTATTCACTTTGAACACAGTCTGATTAATCAGGGTAGTAAGAAAATGTCAGCTCCATGAGGACTTAGAGAATGTGTGCACTTAAAAAAAAATAGTAATAAACTGGGTGACTTTAAAAAATCATTGCTTTTTTTTTTTCTTTTCTCTTTTGCAGCTGAGCCCAACTGAAGGGCATTGTCCTTATCTAGTTTCCTGAAGTCACTGCCTCCCTCAACCCACAAGCTCCTTTGTTTAGCCAGGTGTTTCTAATTTTATGCTTAGTTTAAATGCCCATGCTAGGCTGTGTCCTGCTGACAGAAGGCCACATTATGGGTCAGACAAAGAGGGCCTGGGAAGGTCCTTACAATGGCATATTCTGTGAGCAAAGCATGCTTCAAGGCCAGATTTCAGCTTAGATTGTGGACCCCTTTGCTGTCTTCCCCGTCTGCTGGATTCAGAACTTTGAGCACTGTATCCTGTAACTGCTGCTTATTTAAATCTCTGACTCTTAACTTCATCTTATACCCTTGACTCAAGATTTGTATTTGTGCCCATTGTCTGGCTTGGGCCTATCCAAGCTCTGTGCTAACATTGTTGGGATTCACATCCTCCAGTTCATAATAACCACGAGCTGCCAAGTACTTCTCTAACTGGTTTCTAATCCCATACATTGGTTGAATTTTCTCATTTGCTAAATGGAGATAATGATATCCAATTTTTTCTTTAAATCCTCATATAACTCTATAAGGATGATACGACTCAAAGGGAAAAATGTTTAAAAAGGTTAAGATGGTGATTGTCATGTGAATATAAAGTGAACATGTTCCAAAGATCTTATTTAAGTTATTAAATGAGAAAACCAGAAGACATTACAACCAGTGCAAAGAGCAAATCGATATCGAGGCAATCGAAGAAAGCATGTGAACGTGTTTTGTGAATAATGCTAGCTACTGCAAGTTCAATTATTCTACACAGATGTGAAATCTCTTAGCTTTCCATAAAGTGGAAACTGAACCAGACTGCCTAATGCTGGGTGAAGGAAAACAGGCCCAACTGATTAAGCTTCTTCAGAAGCTTAATTCAACATTTCAAGACAGTATAAATTAAGTTGGGGCTAGGAAGTAATGCCCCCATCTTAATCATACTTTTCACTTGTAAGATATCCTTGGTTAACAGAGTTCAGGCAATTGAGTAAAGAAAAACACTCTTCTACACAGTGTCAGACAAACTATGAGGATTTTTGAAAGTATTTTCTTTGGTACACAATAGGCATATTCACTTGGTTATTCTCGAACAGTGTAATGTGGGTTCCTAAAGAATGATTTCATCAATGTTGCTGGGCAAGATCCATCTCAGCCTGATGCATTTCTAAAATACAAAATTATTCCTGAGACTGATTCTTTACATTGGGTCCTTTTTCTGGTGTATTCCATCAGATAGACATTCTTTGAATTTTTCAGTGACTCATGAAAATGTCAGGAGTAACTACTTCAGATTCCTCTGACAAAACATCACTTTAGTAAACTGTGCTTGCCCACAAAGAACTGGAAACAAAGTAAGCATTGTTGTAGGAATATATCAAATCTTTCTAAACAGGTTGTTAAAAAACACATTTTTTCCAAAGCCAGTGAGTGTTTCAACAACACATTCCCAGGAAATTTGTCAATGTAGTAGAGAAGAAATGAGAAGCCTATATGGTGTACTTACAAAATATTCCATATGAAGTAGTAAGAACAAAAGTTGGTAAGATAGTATAGTGCTATTTGCTGGTATTGTTCTTAAGTGCTCATGGGGAGAAAATACAAACTGGAGAAATTAATTCTAAGTCTCTTTTTCAGTCGAAACCCCAAATCCTTCCCAATGATCAGTTAGACAAAAAATTCTGTCATACGTTACGTCTCTCTGAATTCAAAAAATATTTTACTGCTCAGTTTCGTTAAAATGGAGTAATGGAGGAGGGAAGTGCAGTCTAATATTCAATACATATCCTACCAAATTAATAAAACTAAAGGGAGGGATGGGGAAGAATAATGAAAAGGGTGACAACAATCAAGATACATTATATTCATAAATTGATTTGTTCAGTGGTAACTCCTTTGTACAACTACTCAAAGAAAATGAAAATAAAATTGAAAAGTAAATAAAATGGAACGTGACGCTAAAAAAAAATTCTGTCATAACTCTCAAACTATATTCTGAAGATGTATATGAATATCCATGTTTTATACATATATGTACACGGATCCATGTTTACTCACACATACATATATAACTAGTTATAAGGCCAAAAGTTGCTTTTTTCAAATAAATACATGGAATTTAGAGATATTTTAAATAAAGTTATATAGTTATATTTATATAGTTATATGTAGTTATATTTTAAAAGAAATGACAAGAAACAAACAATAATTGTCTTCTGGATCAGTGGATCTCAGCTCTAACTGAAAGCTAGAATTGCTCAAGGACCATTTTTTAAAAAATGCTCTTGTAGGGAGAGCACAAATCAGATATCCAGGTTTTTAACAGCTCCCTGGAAAGCTGAATGTTCACCAATGGCTTAAGCACTAAGATGAGAAAGCCAGAATCTCCTCCACATGTTTATGGAACCAGTACACACGAAGCAAGCATATGCAAGAGAAGTGTTTTGTTTTTAGGAATCCATACACATTGCAGTAACGTTAAGGATACAAAAGAGAGATTTAGAAACACCCACACCCACACAAGTCCTTAATAAACACCACTAGACAAACCAACAAAACAACAATGCCTGAAACACAGAGCCAGACTCCTACAGCTCTGCCGTATCACAGGTAGCCAGTCACCCTGACAGCACCAAGGAGCTCCAGACGTGCCAAAGAATAGCGTGAGATATTCTGGCCAAGTAAATGGATGGTGGTCTCATCCAGCTTCAGGTTAAACAAATGCCTAGAACAATTCCCACCAGCCAGTACAGCACATGCAAAATATTAAACTATACTTTAATTTTTAACACTTCTTTAAAAGAAACTAAGTTTTAAAATTTTTATAAGGTCACTTATTTGTGCAGTAGTTCGTTTGTGCAATTTGTAATTATACACAATTGCTTGAGCTACATGGGGCTTTCAGATTTAGATATCAATGTCAATTTTGTAAAGCACTTTTACATGTTCAACCTAATAGGCATTTCATATGTTTCAACCTGTGTCTTAGGGTTTCTCAGCCTCAGTACTATTGACATGGCAGGCCAGATAATTCTTTCTTGTAGTGTGATAGATACCCTGTGTATTTAGGATGTTCAACACCCTCCTGGCCCTCCCTACTAGATGTCTCACCTTCCCTCAAAGTAATGTAACACCCCAAATATCTGAGGCATTCTCAATTGTCCTCCAAGAGTCAAAATCATTTCCCGTTAAGAATCACTGACAGCTGTGTGCCAGGGGGTCATGCCTGTAACCCTAGCTACTCAGGAGGCTGAGATCTGTCTGAGGACAATGGTTTGAACCTAGACTGGGCAGTCCAGAGACCTTTGTCTCCAAATGACCAATACAAAGTTGGAAGTTGAGGTGTTGCTCCAATTAGAATACAAGCCTTGAGTGAGAAAAGCAAAGGGACAGAACCTCGGTCCTGGGTTCAAGCCTCAGTACTGGGACATGTGCATTTGTTTGCCTGTGCATACACACACATACACACACACACAGTATAAGTAATTATTGATAGGATTAATTTGATTGAAGTCTATGCACGTTGCAAATATTACAATGAAGCCCCTTTGTATAATTCACATATGCTAAAAAGTACTTTAACAATGTGACCATCTAACATTTAGGTATCAGCATCATCTACAAACACCGGCCTTGCTACTTTCCAAACAAATGCATATAGATATGTGACAGACATTTCTGAAGTTCTTACTTAACAGCCCTCAGCATTTGCTCTCTTTCTCAGGCATTAATATTTTTGGATAGAGAGTGGGAGGAAGTGTGGGATGAGGGAATTCTCAAAAGAAGCCGAATAAAAGCTGGCATTAAAAGGGAATTGGGATTCCCCCATCCCACCTCTTGCTTCTGAAAGACAAGGAACAAGACCGGAGTCTTGAGAAAGCCTCTCCCTGGTTTGACCCCTGGTTGCAGGCTGCCTTCCAATCCCCAACTCTGGGACAAAAGACACTTTGGTGTCTAGACAGTGGTCTCTGTCAGTAAGAATGACTTAAAAGGAGATGTTAAGATCTTCTTATTTGATTGGTCCATGAAAAGAAAAAAAATATGTAAAAATCTGTCTTTGTTCATACTAAAATGTTCTAGCTTCAAGGATCCTACTTACTTAACTAGGATTATGACTGTTCTGTGAATAATCAAGAAACTGAATTTTAATCCTAAGTAACTTAAGGTAGAACTTAATGTGGGTTAGGCGCTATTTTAATATGTTGAAGCTCCATCAATCCTCATGAAAGCACAAACAAACAAACAAATAAACATAACTTGTGAGTCCAGTAGAAGTTTTATCCCCATTTGGTAGATAATGAGAGTAAGGTACTGGGGCCTAAAGAAGGGAAGGCACTGGGGGCACATGTCTCAGAGAAGGGGGTGCCCAACAACTCATTCATTGTGTCCTAAAACAGGCCCTGTTGCCAGGTGCTGTTGGCTCATGCCTGTAATCACAGTAACTCAGGAGTCTGAGATCTGAGGATTGTGGTTCAAAGCCACCCTGGGAAGAAAAGTCAGCAAAACTCTTTTTATCCAATTAGCCACCAAAAATTCAGAAGTAGATGTATGGTTCAATTGGTACAACACTAGCCTTGAGTGGAAAAGACAAGTGAGAATGTGAGGACCTGAGGTCAAGCCCCAGTACTAGCAGAAACAGACAGGCATGCAGGCAGGCAGGCAGGCAGACAGGTAGACAGACAGACAGACAGACATGCACACACACACACACACACACACACACACACACACACACACGAAACATCCCTGTTAAAAAGACGAGGATAAGAAACCTTATGGTCTCAAGATCATGTATATTTAAAATGGATTAGGGAATGCAGGGGATTTGAGGATTTGAAAGCAGCAAATCAATATCTTAGCTCCACTCTTTACCAATAGAAAACCATAATGACACTTCTGTGAAAAAAAATAATGAAAAGATTGTATCTACCAAAGGGCTAGCTCTATGACATGATGTTGATAATAAACACATGAACCAAAGTCATGGCTCCCAAAGTGCACTCAGTAAACATTACTCTCCACCCTTCCTTGCCCACTACTAGTCTCCATTTCAAACATGAGTGGCAATTTTTAAATTGCACTTTACATTGACCCAATCATAACTTTGCTTTGGTTCACTTAGAATCAATAGGAATCCAATTACTAGACAATATTTAGAAAGTCATC
Organism: Perognathus longimembris pacificus; assembly: GCF_023159225.1. Classification (NCBI taxonomy): domain Eukaryota; kingdom Metazoa; phylum Chordata; class Mammalia; order Rodentia; family Heteromyidae; genus Perognathus; species Perognathus longimembris. The sequence goes on from NC_063162.1 coordinate 38,589,598, forward strand.
TCTTCAGAAGCTAGTGGACAGTATGAGACGAATTGCTAAAATATGGTGTTTGGGGACTTGGGGTGTCTGCTCTTTGCTTTGCTGTGGACTCTATGGTTGAAAACTTAACTATGTCCATCAACAGATGGCTATGAAAATAGATTATGGAACAATCATGCAATGAGTGCCACACACCCACACACACAGAGTCAAGGAGACCTTCATGTCCTGAAATAAAAAGATTAACACAATAAATAAGTTAAAGCAAACAAAGTAGAATACAGATTAGTGAATGCTAGCATTTACTTAAAAAGGAGGGGGCTGGGAATATGGCTTAGCGGTAGAGTGCTTGCCTTGCATACATGAAGCCCTGGGTTCAATTTCTCACCACCACATAAACAGAAAAAGCCAGAAGTGGTTCTGTGGCTCAAGAGGTAGAGTGTTAGCCTTGAACAAAAAGAAGCCAGGGACAGTGTTCAGGCCTTGAGTCCCAAGCCCCAGGACTGGCCAAAAAAAACCAAAAAACCCAAACAAACAAAAAGGAGGTTCAGTGTGTACACATTCATACATGGTGTGCCTTGTAAACATAATATCTCTGAAAAGAGAATCAAGTAACTAGGAATGGTAGTTACTGTGGTGAGGAAAATTTAATAGTTTTTGAGCCAAGGAAGGGAAAGTTCACTCTATACTTTCCATGTTTCAATTTTTAATAATGGGAACACATTAACTACTTGAAAAAGCACAGGCAATAGAAAATAAAGAGAAGACTTCAAGGAGATTGTTATAAGTCACAGTGAGTCCATCAAAACAAAGCACAATATCTATGTGGAGCTTGGAGGTTGTTACATTAGCTTTCTAGGTCAGCACTCCCTCTGTTCCCAAAGCAGCCTCACCTGAAAGCATATAGGAAAAGCCATTTCTTGGTCTCATCTCAGCCCCAGTGGAAAGGAATCTCTAGGGATTGCCCTACCAAATCTGTTTTCAAAGCCTTCAAGTGTCATTCCAATGCACGTTCAGGTTTGCACATCACCTTGCAGAGTACTACCTAATTTACAAACATGATGCAAGTGGCTGTAGATACACCTGGAGTTTCTTTAAAACATCCCCCTAGACCCTAGGCTACAATAAACTGTCATACCCCACATAGCTAGAGTTTAGAAACCACCTTACAATATCTTCGTTAACTGATCAATCCAAAGATTTTTTTTTCACCAAGATTAATCTACATGTGGCAGTCTAAGGCCATCCAGTCCTAATCCTACTTCTCCATCAGCTAATACTCTCAGTTGAATATCAGTATGTTACCAGGAAAACTAAACAGATGATCTAGTTTTGCTTGCTTGTTTTGGGCAGACATTACAATTGTTTGTTTTGGAGATCATATAGCTAGCACCACCTTATTAGTTTCCCACTTGTTTAAGTGTAGATAACACCTCTGACTTTGGGTTATAGCAGTTGCCTCAGTTGCTTTTTGGGGTTCTGAAGTCCACTTTGGCTGTGCCTATTGGAACTGGTCTTCTACACTAGTCCCTCCTTTAGCAGCTTAATTATTAGTACAGCTTAATCATCTAGAGTCCTGCAACATCAGTCCTGTCCTGCTTCTAAGCAACTAAAACTTTTCAGGCAGAACCAGGAACATCCAGTAATGCATCTCACCAAACCATCAGCAGCTTTACACGAAGTGTTGCCTCCTCTCTGTTCATAACCTAAAGGCCAACTAAAAGCCTTGCCTATATTCCCCTCACATTTGATTCAATTTCATTCCTATTATAGCTTCTGTGTATAAACACCAAGTCTCCAGTAATATACAATAATCTCTGTACAGTGTACCAAATGTTAGAACACAATAGAATGACCTGGAAGACTTATCCAAACACAGACTGCACTCACCCAACTGTACTTTATCATTCAGCCAAGGATAGAGGATGGTGGTGGCTTGCATTTCTAACAGGCTCCAGTGATACTGATGGTGAACTGTTGGTTGTAGAATTTTGACAGCCTTTCTCCAGAGCACTCATTCTCACACAGCATGCAATATGCCCTTTCAGCATGTTTCAAATATTGTCACCCTTTGTACTGATGTAACTGAAGATGCATCACTTAATGTAAGTTTGAGACAGACTTTGAACTACATAGATTGTGTTGTGAAACACTAGAGAAGATACAACCCAAATAAGACCTGTTATTGAATGATGAAAGGACATAAGAGGCTCAGTCAAGACTACACACAGCTCTCTACCAGAAAAAAAAGCAATAAATAAAGGGTGTCCAATAGCAGAATAAAATTTTACCTCTTAGAATTTTGCCCAGCATTTCTTGTGTGTGAACTTGATCCTTGAACTCTTTAAAGGCTAAGAAGCATTCACATTGGACTCACATTCACTCATCAACATGGACTTGTAGCTGTTCATTACTTTACTATCCAATCTGGTCTGAGCTACAAGAACAACTGGAGCTGCTACCATTCATTCACATCTAGGGAATGAAGCAATGAAGAACAAGAATTTACTAAGATTCAGCCCTGTGGGTCTGAGCTGGATATTGATCACTTAGAAAAGGCCCCGTGATTTTTTGTTTATTTTTTCCGTAAGCATCTGCTTTGGGTAGCTAAGAGAACTAAACATCTCCATGGCTCTCAAAATTCAAAGATATCTCCAAGTCTGGAAGAAAGATAGCCTCTTTAACAAATGGTCCTGGAAAAACTGGTTCAACACAAGCAACAAACTAAAACTAGATCCTTATATATCACCCTGCACCAAAATCAATTCCAAATGGATCAAATACCTTGAAATCAAAACAGATACTCTGAAAACACTAAAGGAAGAAGTAGGAGAAACACTTGGGCTCCTTGGCACAGGACAGAACTTCCTTAACAAAGACCCAGAAATGCGACAAATCAAAGAAAGGATGGACAAATGGGACTGCATCAAACTGCAGAGCTTCTGCAGGGCAAAGGGCTCGCAAGATAAACAGAAAGCCCATAGATTAGGGAAAGCTATTTACTGGCCATACAACGGACAAAAGCCTCATATCTAAAATATATGCAGAACTAAAAAAATTACATTCCTCTAAAACAAAACTGCAAAGAATGAATAGCCCTCTCAACAAGTGGGCTAAAGACTTAAAAAGAGACTTCTCTGATGAGGAAATGAGAATGGCCAAGAGACATATGAAAAAGTGCTCTACATCACTGGCCATAAAAGAAATGCAAATCAAAACAACATTGAGATTCCATCTCACCCCAGTAAGAATGTCCTATATCAAGAAAACTAACAATAACAAATGTTGGAGGTGATGTGGCCAAAAGGGAACCCTACTTCATTGTTGGTGGGAATGTAAACTGGTTCAGCCACTCTGGAAAGCAGTATGGAGATTCCTCAGAAGGCTAAACGTAGAGCTCCCCTATGACCCAGCAGCCCCACTTTTGGGCATCTACCCAAAAGACCACAAACAAGAACACACTAAAGCCACCGGCACAACAATGTTCATCGCAGCAATTTGTCATAGCTAAAATTTGGAACCAAGCCAGATGCCCCTCAGTAGACAAATGGATCAGGAAAATGTGGTACATATACACAATGGAATTTTATGCCTCTATCAGAAAGAATGACATTGCCCCATTCGTAAGGAAATGGAAGAACTTGGAAAAAATTATACTAAGTGAAATGAGCCAGACCCAAAGAAACATGGACTCTATGGTCTCCCTCATAGGGAATAATTAGCACAGGTTTAGGCTAGTCACAGCAGAGGATCACAAGACCCCAAGAGCTATACCCTTATGAACACATAAGATGATGCTAAGTGAAATGAACTCCATGTTATGGAAATGACTGTTATATCACTGTTGTAATTACTTTCAACATACCATGTGAAACCGTGGCTTCTATTATTGATGACCCTCTTGTATCCCCTTCCTGTGGTTGTACTTGCACGATCTCTGTATCTTATCTGAGTACATTGGAAACCATGTATACTGGTATTAGAACTAGGTAACTGAAAGGGAATACCAAAATTGAGAGACACAGGGTAAAAAGACAAACGACTACAAAAGCAATACTTGCAAAACTGTTTGGTGTAAATCAACTGAACAACTCATGGGGGGAAAGGTAGAGGAAAAGTGGGAGGGGAGGGGGGGAATGAGGGAGGAGGTAACAAACAGTACAAGAAATGTATCCAATGCCTAATGTATGAAACTGTAACCTCTCTGTACATCAGTTTGACAATAAAAATGTTTTTAAAAATACCTCCAGCACCTATTTTCTTGTACAAACAAATATAGCTTGATCAAGGTGCAAGGAAGGGTACAGGGTCCTGAGTAGACAGCTTGGCTTGCTCACCAAGTGAACTCCTCCTACACACGAGTCTTCCAAATCACACACACCTATGGCTCAGCAAAATTACAAATGGGTCTGAATTATGCGGGAAATGCTGGGACTGTGCTGTTGAGTTTGCAAAAATCAAGGGTCAACTACCCAGTGAAAGGCAAATGGGTGTTCTAAACTGTAATAACAAGTCAAAGAAGTCTTCAAGATGTATGTGTGTATACATATGTATATATACACATGCATATATATAAAGTTTATTAAAAAGCTCTATGCATAAAATATATGAACAGTGAAGGAAAGTAATCCTTTCATTATAATATAGGTCAGGACATTACATCTGCAGCAACCCAAATTTCCTCCATGGGATATACAAAATCTCCATTTTTTAAAAGCTTATCAGTTCTCCTTAATAGTGTATTAAAAAAATATTCTAAATTGGGTGTTGTTTACTTAAGAGATGTGTGTTGTGGTTTCCCTCAAAGCCTATAAGTCTACAATTAAAAACACTAGATGGTAAAAGTAAATACACACAGAGACACACACAGGGAAATGATAAACTATGTCTGTCTCCAGACATTCACACAGTAAGACCAAAGGAGGGTATTTTTAGGAGAGGGTCACATAGGAGAGGTTCACAGAGCTATGTATGTATATCTGACCATGTAAAATAATATTTATTGAAATGACTTCGAGAAAATACAAAGTGTATTTTTTCTCTTGGTTGCTATTTTTGTTTTCTTTTCCTTTTGTCTTGTTTGTTCTTTTGTCTGTCTTTAGGGGAGTATAGTGGGGGGGGATGCACATAAATGGAGGGACAAAGGGTGAACTAATGCTGCCATGAAGCTCACACTATTATACCTTGTGGATAGGGACAGGAGGTGAACTGAGAGATAGCAAGGGTAGGGATGACATTGTTCAAAAAACATGTACTCCTTATCTGACTTATGTAACTGTAACCCCTCTGTACATCACCTTTACAATAACAATTTAAAAAAATAAAAATAATTCTAAATTGGAGTCATTACTAGATGTGAAGAAATAATAAGTCTGAAAACCATGGTTTAAATGACAACTTTTGCCTTCAAATGTGAAAAATGCATGTTTCTTATTACTCTAATTGGTAAAACACTGGCTTGTGACAAAAAGTCCCAATGCTAGTGGATGGAAAGCTTCCCTTGCTTTCAGCAAGAAACAGAGTGAAGACAAAGAACCCCAGCAGGAATGACTAGTGTCAATCAGCCTCCTTGGTAACCCTTCATAGAGGTTCAACCCAAACCCAATTTCATCACAGCTGGGTAAATACAGGGCTGCAGGAGGCAGCTGCACTCAGTGCAGCTGGGCCTCCCAGGGCTGCTGCACTGAAATATGTTTTTCTTTATAACAAACTATTGGGCCGGTCACTGCAGACCACTAAACTTCAATCATAGCATTTGGACATTTTTAAAACATCAAAGCCTTTATTGGGCTCTGATGTTTGCAGTTTCATAATTACTCAATAATCAGGGCTTTTAGATTTAGCCGAGATATTAAAACCAAATGCAGGTTGGGAGATTCCTTCTTTTTCATGCCTTTATTTCATTAACCATAAACGAAAACAAGTGTATCTGAAATTTCTGATTTGGTCATGTCCAGCACCATTTGTGCTTTGTGGGTAGAGGCTACTTTTAGAGAGAAAGTTCTAGAAACTCTTACCTGGAAAGACATGATTCTGTTTGTCATTAAATAAACTGCAAATACTAATTAGCTAAATGGAGTGGAAATCACAAAGCAAGAAAGTCTATTGTTCCAAGAAAACTGTATGTCTTCCACAATACCTAGCAATAAAGAGGATGCATTTTCTTGGCTTGATCTTGTACTTTAGATCATGCTTTCTCAGTGGGGATCATAGTCCCACTCAAACAGCAAGCATTGGTTTTTGGAGCAGAAATGGAGGCCATCTTACATATGGCATATTATTATTTATGCATACAATGAATAATGACTTGCATAGCATCCATAACTATAACCATTTTATTAAGGCGAGAAGAAAGAACACTAAGAAAAGTGTAGAAGAGGTTGCTCAGGTGAATGATGACATATATAACAATTTAGAAACACAGATACTGGCAAAACAACTGTTCAAATATTCCACTCAAAGCAATTTAATTTGCTATTTCAACTCAAACTTTCAATAACAATTTAATGTTCTTTTTGAGTGGGGCCATGCATAAAGCATAACAAAGCACAAAAAAATTCCATATGGTGTCAAACATATTAACAAAATGCAGGTAATCTCGCAGGTGACTAAAAACTACTCTTAACAAGCTCTTAAGTCTTAACAAGGTTTGTTTGGGGTTTTTTTTCGGTCATTTCTTGGGAGTTTACAAACTATTTCTTTCTCTAATGCACCCCATCAAGAGGAAGAGTGATGGAAAGTGACATGAATCAACATGCCTTCTGTTCATAAACTGACATGTTGAAATGAAACTCTTTTGTACAATTTTTATAGAAAGAGAATAAACCTCATCAAAATAACATATAATTATTATCTCTATCTGAATCCTAACTAAAATATATGTAACTATTCTTTCTATCTAAATCCTAATTACTTATAATTTTGTAGGTGCTAGCATAACTTAATCTTCTTTTTAAAATGTAATAATCTGCATCCTTTGTAGGTTTCCTTTATAGGACAGTACACATATTTTTTAAACATGCATGAAAAATTAAACAAGCTGTAAACTGTTAAAATGATTCAATAGCTGAAAAGGACACAAATGTCACTTTCAACTCATCTACATTCCCTCCCTCAAGCCTTTTTAGATAAAATGTAAGAGGCTAAACATAAATGGAGTTCCTGCATCGAAAAAAAATGTACACAAGGAGCTGGACAGCATCAGTGGCTTGTATCTATCATCCAAGCTATTCAGGAGGAAGAGATCTGAGGAGCCAGGCAGATAAATCACTAATTAATTAGCCAAAATCCAGGAATGGAGGTGTGGTTCAAGGGGTAAAAAACTAATCAAGAAATTGAGATGTGGCATTCAAGCCCCAGTACAAGCACAAAAAAAAATCAGGGCTGGGAATATGGTCTAGTGGCAAGAGTGCTTGCCTCCCGTACATGAAGCCCTGGGTTCAATTCCCCAGCACCACATATATAGAAAACGGCCAGAAGTGGTGCTGTGGCTCAAGTGGCAGAGTGCTATCCTTGAGCAAAAAGAAGCCAGGGACGGTGCTCAGGCCCTGAGTCCAAGCCCCAGGGCTGGCAAAAAAAAAAAAAAAAAATCATAAAAGGGAATGTTTAAATGCACTTTAAGGAGAGAAACATTATTTTCGGAGTACCCTGAAACATATCCAAAATTCTGGTCCCTCATCCAGAATCTTCTCATTATACTTCCCCAAACTGTGAATTATATAAACAACTGAAAGGGGCCACCTCTACCATTAGAAAGAAGGATAAGTAAGCAAGAAGTGTCCACCCAATTGCTGGCAGTTCCCGGAAACTGAGTCTGATGCATTGCTAATGATAAGCCATGTCTCCTTTTTACCATTTCTTCTTCTGTAACCAATAGTGCACCCAATGGTTTATAAAGCAAAGAAAACAGATCTGCTGTCTATAAAAACTTTTAATCTGATTTATGCAAGAATAAATCATGCTCACAAAAAGGGACTGGCACTTTCTAAATTAAAGTAATCCCAATAATTATAATCAAAGTTCTTCAGTTAGCTGAAACAAAGCCAAAAGAAGCATTAACCTAAATGTCTGCCTCAGCAAGAGCCAGAAAATGCTAATGTTGACATTCAGTTTCAAGAGAAATCACACAAGGAAAAAAAGAGAGAAAAAATAATATTTCATATTTTGGTGGAAGGACTTGGGAGAAAGGGAAATCTGGGGAAACAATTTTAAATTCTGAGTTCAACTAGACAAGAGTTTCTTTTCTGTAAGGAACTGTCATTTTATAGAATAAAAGCAGTGATCTTTTCTGAAATGGCTTTGTTATAGTCATTTGGCTCTTATAGCAGTTGATAAAAGATTTCAGAAGGAAACATAAGTGTCAAGCAACTTAGCAACTTAATATGATTTTATGCAAGTCTAGCTTTTTTACATGTATTTCTTCAGCACAGTAATTAAGATTATAACAGAAAAATACTCTTACAGTAACAGTGGAGATCATCAACGAAACAAAAAAGCCTCAAATGTGACATGAATATTTCATCCACAGAAAATAAAATAATGGACAAGATTAAGTCAAACTTCTAGAAACTTATAGTTCTTAATATATACTGAAATTTTACATTCATAGTGTTCCCAGACAGTGGCCTTAATAAGAAGTTTGCTTTTGAAATCTGTGAAAGAAAATTAAAATGGATGGGTATTATAATAATAAACAAAATATAATCAGTAATTTCTATATTATAAAAGTATTACTCAAATTAAGTTTGGAGTAGGCTTATTTCACACATTTTTTAAATCATATTTTATTTTTTTAATGTGATGGAAGTATACTAGCTTTAGTTATATGCTACATCTTCAAAAAATATGAGTTTTAAGTCACAGTAAATATCACAGAACAAATAAGGTGACATTACATTTTTTGTGTGTGTCACCACTTCACTTGTGGACAATGATTAAATTTCTCCTATAATGTATGATTCATGGTGAGTCATTCTCATAAATATAGGAATTCAAAATGGATTACTGTAATGAATAAATTCACAATTGCATTTTTAATATCAGTCAGGAACCTGAGTGCAACAAAAAAATAATTTTAGAGATGTGCCATTTTACTCTGTGTGGGGTAGTTGTGGTTCTATTAAATTTTGTGTTATGCTCTAACCCTGTGGCCAATAAAGCCATGGTCTTACATTGAGTTGGGTCACATACCTTTTGACAGTAGTTCACAGGAGAAACATAGAGACTTCAGAATAATGACTAAAATTGAACGAGGCAAAGAAAATGACCCAATGGTGAACAAGGATATCCGGTAATAGAAAATTTATACTCATAAAACTACAAAATTCTTAACAGCTAGCACCTCCCAGGTTTGTATTTGTCAGCAACAGACTGTTGTTCCCCTTTGTTTCCTCAGATTGGGTATTCATCACCTATTAATCCTCTCTGCCTGGAATACTCAGTTTTTGTCCTTTTAATCTCCCTCTACGTTGTCAGGTTTTTTGCTTTAATCATACTGCTTGGAAGTTGGCTTCATTATTCATTTGTTCAACAATATAGTCATTTAACTATCTACTTTATTCCATATGCTGAAAAATCCACTAGATATTGGGGCAGATATGGAGAAGAAATGTTTGCAACATTTAGTATACACAATGGCTCTGTGATCATTGTTTCTTCACTAATGTAACTACCTTCTACATTTAAAACTTTCACAGGCAAGGTCTATCTTCTATATAAAAGTAGTAAATATATATATACTGCCAGATGAAATGCAAATTAAAAATGTTCATTGTAACTATTTTGCACTTTCCCAAAAGAAGAGGTATGTTTACAATGATCATAATTAGTATTAATCATATTAGAAATATTCTGCATAGACATTTTAGTTTTATTGGAGAGGGTGCTGAGCATTGAGACTTGGGCCTGTTCCCTACTAAATACAAATTCTGTGACTTAGCTACAACCCAAGCCGCAATTTCAGTTTGGTAGATTTTATATATTTCCAAGGTGTCTCCAGAAATTTCTTTACATATAATACATGATGATCTCCCTGTGAACAGCAAGTGAATGAATAATAGTAAAAACTAAATGAAAGAGCATGCATAGCATGACAGCATTTGCTCTCTGGTGATACATCTTTAGAGCTCTTTTACTAAAGTAAGCACAAACTAAGCTATAAAAAACAATCCTAGGATATAAACCTATAAGCTACCAAAACAAACAAAAGACTTAAAAACTTCAAAACACTTAAAAATATCACAATTACATTGATCATACATTGCAAACAGAAATGTATGAAAATACAATTTTTGCTGTTAAGAAATTTCATGAATACAGAGGAATCCACAGGAAATCAAGGGAAACATGCTGTGCTACTGAATTCATGCGGTCCCTTTCCACACCTTACTAATCATACCTTTAGGTCTTAACTAAAACTTCCTGATTGACTCCAAATAATCTTAGGGGCCAGGGAATACTGACATTGATTGCAGTATAGGAACCAGAGGACAGATTCTGTAATAGGCTCCCTTGTTATCTACCAAGTGTCTGGCATTGAACAAAGCATAAAACAGACCAGAATCTCTCTAAGAACATGATACTTTTCATCTTGATCAAGATGTACTGTACACAGAAAGGGACATGTTAAATTGCAACCCTCTCCTACAACCATTTTTGTAGACAATGTTTAATCCATAAAAAATAGAACAATACGATGCCTGACTTTCGTACCCAACATTGTTATTGTGAGAATTCAATTAACCAAACTGTGAGTAATCAGAAGCTAGGAACACTTTATGTAAAGCAAGAAGATCAAAATACATAGTTTTCTAAATAAGTAAGCATATAAAACAGAACAGCTCTCAGAGCAATAGGAATGGCACATATGAATCTCCAAGAGACAGCCTCCGCAAGATTTAGAAGTATCTCCTAGGCCTAGCCACCTGTGCCTTCATTTACCATATATTCAATAAGCTTCTACTATGAACCAAGCACACTTTTAGGCCCTGGTATTAAAGAAATAAATAGAATTAATGTTTCCTCTTGTCATGGAACTAATATTCTAGTAGGAGAAAAAACTGACCAAAGGAGAAGAAGACAGAGAGAAGGAAAAGAAAAAAGAAGATGAGGTGGGGGTGGGGGAGAAGAGAAGAGGAGAAGGAGAAAGGGTGCCATAGAAAAGCATTTGGTGTGACATGAAATAATAATGCAGGATCATGAGAAGGAAAATCTTGGAGAAGGCACATATCTGGGGTTAGGAGGCACTTCTGAAGAGACAGTAACAACCATGAAGGAGAAAGTGAATAGTGAGAAGACGAAAATGTCATACACACTAAGGCTCCTTCAGTTTGGTTCCATCTATACATACATACATACATACATACATACATACATACATACATACATACATACACACACATACATACATGTACATGTATATTGCATATGTGAGTCTGTACACTCTAGGCTTATTTTTCAAACTAGGATAACATTGTTCTTTACTGAAGCTTTGCTTTTTCCGCATTTGTGCCAATACATGTTGATAAAATACATTGCCTTATTAGTTTTTAACTTTAATAACGGTATCATAGCTTAATCTCCATCCAGTCCTTGGGCTTGAACTCAGGGCCTGGGCACTGTCCTCGAGCTTCTTTTGCTCAAGGCTAGTGCTCTACCACTTAAGACACTGTACCTCTTCTGGCTTTTTCTGAGTAGTTTATTGGAGATAAGGGTCTCATGGACTTTTTTGCCCAGACTGGCTTTGAACTGTGAACCTGCAATCTCAGTCTACTAAAGTAGCTAGGATTACAGGCATAAGCCACCTGCACCCAGCTTAGAATGGCTTATTTATTTCTAGTGGTTAAAACAGTTGTTCACCTGAGGAAAAGAGATGAATGAAAGCAGATATAGACATCTTTGCATGACTCTGTAAAGATGGAGCAACCTCAGTTCCTCATGGATTTCTGGTTCCTGGATCTAGTCTCTTCTAAGATATGACTTGATTCCCCTTCCATTCCCCAAATCAGATAAATATCTACACAAGACAAAGAATACCAAAATAAGACAAAGGGTGAACCAATGCAACAGCGATGCTCAGTAGACACTACGTTGGAAATGAACTTTACAAGTAGGGCAGGACGGAAACCCAGAGAAAACAAGGGAGGAGTAACACTGTCCAAAAAGAAATGTACTTATTACCTTCTCATCTAACTGTAACCTCTCTGTACACCACCTTTACAATAAAAATAAAAATAAAAAGATATGACTGTATTTCAAGTCTGAGGAGGTTATGAGCCCCATCTGGATCCTTCAGGTAGATACCTTCTTCTTTGGCTTAAAACAATCCACATGAGTTTGTCTTTGTTAAATGTGGTTATTACAACTGGTTGAAACAGCTATCTGGAGCTCCATCTGGAAACACATCAGGAATCCATTTATTGAATTAAGCTTCTACACTGTCACCTATGAAAAGCATGGAATGCTGGAAGAGGCACCTGGGAGAGAGAGAGGCCATGACAGTGAGACAAAGAGACAGTGTGGTGGGAACTTCACCAAGTCCCCACCCCCCAAAAAATCAGCTTAGAATGTCCCCAGCTTGTGATGGGGTAGACTCCTGCATCATTTACCTTGAATGGAGAGTTGATAGAACCTATCATCATAATGACCATTGACTTGAGGCTTCATTTGGTTTCCTAAAATAACATACTTTTGGAATCTTCTCACTTTAAACCCTTGCTTTTTTAAATGGCTAAACTCCAATTTCACTCCAAACATATATACAGAAATATTTGCATGAGAATACACTCTAAAATTTACAAGGCTCTCTTATTTTTACAGCTGTCTTTTTTTGCTTTTGCCTCTAATTGCAAAAAAAAAAGTACATAACACGAGCAAACATCCAAAGGCAATTTTTTAAAATATGATAGTTATTAAAGTTAATAATGAATTAGGTAACATATTTTATCAACATGTATTGGCACAAATGAAGAAAAAGCAAAGCCTCAATAAAAAAAACAATATTATCCTAGTTTGAAAAATAAGCATAGAGTGTACAGATTCACATATGTAATCTGAGTTTGCAAACTCCCCTTCAAACTCTTCGCTGAGGCAATTTTAGAAGTCAGGGGCCAAAATCTGATTCTTGTTTCCTGATTTATCTCTACAGGGTTAACATTTCTTACAAGTATGTCTTGCTTTTCTAATCAGCATCAAGATCAGTTCTCTCTTTGGCTCTGTAGAAAATAAAAGAGGTGTTCAACTCCATGAACACTGTAAGCAAATTCTCAGATTTGGGAATGAGAAAGGAGTATTACATTTTCTTCCTTCCTCTCTTTGTGAAAGTGCACCACAGCCTTGAATAAAAAGAAACCTAGTGATTTTCTATCTTGCTCATGGATGCTGACAGTTTTGGAAAAGCACAAAATGCTACAGATACTAAAAATATCCCTATACCACCATGGCACATAGCTTTTACTTCTTTTGCTATAAATACCTTAAGAATAACACCCAGACACCACTGAGTACTCCCAAAAGTGTGGCTATAGAGGAAGTCTCACTGTTACTAGGCTAGAATATAGCTTTGATAAAGGAAGGAGCTCTTTCAGCAAAGGAAAAATCAGGTTTTCATATGTCCCTGATATACCTTCCTGAGGAAGCTAAACTGGAAGGTGGCTGTGCTTAAGTTCTAAGTATTACAGAGAATTCTCTATGAAAACAGGTGATCCTAGGTGTTTTTTTTTGGGGGGGTGCTCTATTTGTGGGGATCTTTCTTTTTAAGTCTGGCTTAGCAGGGAAAGTTTCCCAAAAGAAAAACAAAATCTACTTCATCTTCTATAAACTAGTATGTTCTTCACTTGTAAAACACATTTGTGATCTATTTAGGAATATGAGATTGGAGCCAAGAAACCTCATCTCACTTCCCCTCATGCTTGTGAATAGCACCCACCAATGACCACTTGTTTGGCTATCATTTTATTTTTTTGTATTTTCTTCCTCTCTTTCCTGTGAATTTGGACTCATTTGATGGTGCTTGCCAAAATTATACAGGAGTCCCTACGCCCAACAACTATCTAGTTCTTGTGTCATGTCTGAGGACCTATGTCACAGCTATTACAGCAGAACTTTACCAAATTCCATCTTAGGTTAGGAGCATTTCTTCAGTAAACCACCCCACTATATAGCAAAGTATGAAGGGTTGGATTGGCAACATTCTCCCCTACAAGCATGTTACTTTGGTGTTTTTACTAAAAAGACAAATCCTGCCGTTTTGTTATTTATAACTGCCTACAGTCAATAAAGTTATAAAAAGGGGAAAAAGAGCAAAGAAACCAAAAGCCATTTTATCTATAAGGTACATTATGTATGATCACAGAGCACTAAGGATAAGATAATGTATATTCCTTCATTCTGTCGCCCACCAGTCTTTGAGTAGAGAGAATGATGATAATGAAAGAAGCACAGAACACAACTTGAATATGAAGTTTACCTTTCCCATATTTGAAATCTCACCTTTCTAAAGAAAGGCTAAGATGTCAATTCGCTTATGTGCTTACTCCTTCACACAGCCGATAGCCCACTCAAGCACTACACTGAGGTTTGAAGCATTACATTTCCTTTAACTTATTTTAATGATGGATTAAATTGAGGATCCTAAAAAAATGAAGGGTGACAACATGAAGGGCCTTTATATCCTACATGCCCAGCACTGTGCAGCTGGCCCCTTACTGTGGCTTTGTAACTTTCAAGGAAACCAAGAAGCATCTCCTCAGTGATGCTTCTAGAAAAGATGTCCTGTTTAAAATAGTTCACATGGGAGTGTGCTATTTATATTACTGGGGGGAAAAAAACTCATGAAACTAAGAAGCAAAATACTTAACTAAGGTGAGAGACATTTCTTGCCTTTCATACTGACAGTAACAAAGACTCTGACAACACCCATGATGGGAGGGCTGAGGAGAAACAGAACACTCATCCATTACTGACAGGAATAGGGAACCAAGTGGGAGTTGCTCTGTGGAAGAAAAGGTGGCAACAGCTAAAACACACAGTATGCACCTCTTTTGCCCCAGTTTTCCATCACTTCCTAGAAATCTATGCCTATTGCTCAGCACGTCTGTGGCACACATTGAAATACAGGTGGAAAGAAATGGAAGATATTTACAGCATCAGTATTTGCAAAGAACAAATTGGAGACAGGCCAGATGCCCATCAGTAAGGGAAGTGGTTAAAGTTCTTGAAGAATATATGTGCTTTCATCTAAAGTCTTGCACATAGTGAAGAACAAAGCATCTCTGTGTGACAAAGAAGTTAGAGTCAACTGGGCACCAGTGACTACGCCTATGGCCCTAGCTACTTAGGAGGCTGAGACTGAGAGAATCTCAGTCGGAAGCCAATCCAGTTAGCAAAGTCTGCACACACATACTTATGCACACATATACACCTAAACACATACATATTTTGTAAGTATATACCCAAACTATCCATGGAATGGAATTGACAGTGAGAATCAACTCTTGGGAGAGACATTTCTTTTTTTTTTTTTTTTTTTGGCCGGTCCTGGGCCTTGGACTCCGGGCCTGAGCACTGTCCCTGGCTTCTTCCCGCTCAAGGCTAGCACTCTGCCACTTGAGCCACAGCGCCGCTTCTGGCCATTTTCTGTATATGTGGTGCTGGGGAATCGAACCTAGGGCCTCGTGTATCCGAGGCAGGCACTCTTGCCACTAGGCTATATCCCCAGCCCCATGGGAGAGACATTTCTTTGTCCAAGTTTATACTCAGTATATATACATTTTGTTTTATGAACTATTCTGTTTATTGGTATATATTAAATTGTGCTTAGTTATGGGTTTCATCAGGCTATTTCCATATATGCATATACTGTACTTTCATCATATTCACCCCCTCCCACATCATTCTATCTTATATTTCTTAGGTCTCACAAAATTTGACCTAAAATTCCCAATTGTGAATTCCTTGGGTAAACCATCTATTTTCTCATAATGTCCACCTTTCTCACTGACTTACATTGTCAAACTCTTCAAGGTTGGGTTCAAATCCTAGCTCCAAAGTAGAGAATTTTTTAACCAGTTCCTATCTCTTGAAAACTTCTAGATGATACAAAACCCATGTCTTGATGTTTGGCTTGTTGGTATTGTCTTTCAACAGAAATGCAAGCTCTTTGAGAGAAAGGCTAGTGAAGTGTGAAAAAGGTTATGTTCATGCTTCCCTCCTTGCCTTGCTATAGTATAAAAACCCAGTATATAATACTGATATTTTCAGAAAACAAGATGTACTGTGTAGAAAGCATTATCTAAAGACAACTGGGACCATGGTAAACTCATCAGCAAATACCAAACACACTTTATTCTATAGAGCAGACAATGTCTCCTGACAGGAAATACTATTAGTCCCAGACATTTTCTTTAAATTGATTTGAGACACCATCCTTTAACTCAGTGGATGATCTGATTATAATGATAATATCTGAGAATTTACCATTAGGATACCATAACAATCTCTGGCAAGTCAAGAATAATAATGAGTTGATTATTAAATCCATTATGCAGAGAATATTTAATCGTCTGATCTGATACTCCTGCCACATTTCTACTTTCTTCAGGGCCTCAGCTGAAATACTGCTTTCCATTCTTCTCCCATATTTAATCACCATCAATAATCTTCAACTCTGACAGGTTAACAAATTCTTCCTTCTGAACTTCAAGTTATCTTTAGCTGGCAGTAACAAATATAAAAATATTATTAGGTAACTTACTCTAAAATGACAGTTTTGGATTTTAATCTAAATCAAAACATGAAGACATCACAATAATGTAAAATAAAAAAGTATAACTGCACTTTCTCATTTATAGTATAAATTATGACATTTCTATCTATATCATTGTGTTGGTTAATCTATAATATTGCTTAATCTAGAGCATTTAAAGAAGTTTAAACATCTATTGTAGATGTTAACACATCTCCATACTGTTTAGTTTCAACAAATAATTTTAACACAAATGTATTCAAAACCCTCGAGGAATTCAGTGGTAGGCATATAATGCTGATTTCAGTAGTCAAATCAGCATTATAAAATAGGGAGTAGATAATATTATTGAAAATCAAAAGAAATTTCAGGTTATCTTGAATAAGACTATTCTTGCTTAGTTCATTTCTGGAAGGGTCTCCTAATTTAACAATGAATAATTCTTTTTAAAGATTAAATAGCCGGGGCTGGGGATATGGCTTAGTGGCAAGAGTGCTTGCCTCATATCCATGAAGCCCTGGGTTCAATTCCCCAGTACCACATATATAGAAAACTGCCAGAAGTGGTGCTGTGGCTCAAGTGGCAGAGCGCTAGCCTTGAGCAAAAAGAAGGCAGGGACAGTGCTCAGGCCCTGAGTCCAAGGCCCAGGACTGGCAAAAGAAAGATTAAATAACCACAATTGCTAAACATCTGGATGTATATAAAATAGAAAAATCAAAATCCTAATGAATACTGATCAAAAACAAGAATACAAATGACAACTAGAGGGAGCTTTTATTTATTTTTTGTTTATGTCATACCAAGGACTCGAACCCAGGGCCTCATGCATTCTAGACAAGCACTCTACCACTAAGCCACATTCCTAGCCCTAGAGGAGCTTTTAGACAGACATAACCAGCAACATCAGATGAATGCACAATGGAGTTCCTGGAAGATGGAACCTAAGTAAGACAAAAAATGCACAGATGATTCAGGAGAGAAGAGGAAAGTTAGATTAGAGAGCCAGCAGCCTCAGAAGTGATATGCCCGGGATGGCAACTTCCTCTGTGTTCCATCTCTGGATCCTGTATTGGATTTTTTAGGTACTGCCAGAACATTAGTTGTTCAGTTCAAAATTAATGGAAGAAAAAAAAAGTTCTAGGTTCCCAGACATTCTGGTCAATCTGGGGGCAAAATATCCAAGTAGACGTCAAGCCTGTGAGCTGGATGACAAGGAGAGTTTTCATGATGTATAAGAACGTGTAAGATTTTTGAGGGATGGAAATAAATATTAGATTTAACCTAAAGTATTCAAGTCAAAGTGAATGAAATTGCATATCCAGAGCTGACTGATGAGGTCAATCAGGACAGACACAAAAGGACACTGTAAACGAAGAACTAGTTACAGAATAGATTCCTCAAATGAAGGACATTATATAATAATAGTATCACCCCAGTTGATGTCCCTAAAATAATATAATTGACAGTCTTCAAGTCTGTGCCATTACCACTTAATGATGTTACCAGAATACTTCCTAAGGGGGCCACAGATTAGAGGGACTACGAGATACCAGGCTATGGAACTGGCATGGGGATACCAGGCTTGACCTACAGAAAGCCAGGCTCCTTGGCAGAAGGCAGATCAACAGATGTACCAATCTACATCCAGAGCATCTTTTTAAAAAATCATTTACCAAGCACTTCCACATTCATAAGTTTAATGACCATGCAACATGATCCCAATCTTTCCACGAGATAATTGCACATTCCATAGCAGGACCAGTGTAACAAGCTTTGTTCATCTTCCAGATAAATTTTCATATTCTACCATATGCCGTTCTGATTGCAATACTAATAACCAACATTCCCTTCCATCCTATCCCACTGTGCTGTCTTCTTTCCTTCAGACTAATGGCAAACAATTGAGCTTAATGTCCAGAATGTAAGAAAGTCAAGCACACACTGGAGGGGAAAGAGAGAAATCATAAAGTAAACATTTACATTAAAAATGTATCAAGTAGCTTACAGCATCAGACTGCTTGACCTGGCTGAGCTGCACTGAGTGCTTCCTAGTGCCAGGTAACATTTGAACTCATAGAAGCTACATAACATCCCCATAGTTGGAATGACACTAGACAGATGACAAAGAATACAGAGTCACTAAGAGATGAAGTCATTTTTCAAGGTCACACAGCTCTGGTACCAGGTACTACCTGACCTCCGATGACTTTTTGTTCTCATCTTCCTTGTCATCTTTCCAATAGAATCCTAACCAATGTTTGCATGTAACAAAGAAAGGGAACTGCTCTTGTGAGGAAATTGACAATGTGGAGGCCAAACTAGGGAGTTCACTTGAGCTCAAGAATTCAAGGGCAGCCTGGCAACAAGGTGAGACCTTATTTGAAAAACAGGTAGATGGATGGAAAGATAGAAGACAGACATATTTCTGTGTGAATGGTGGTGGTGGAGAGAAGACACAGAAGTTCTCATCTTTTCAAATTTCTAAAAACATTATAAACCTCCATTTTTAGGAGCCACACAAGCAATATGGAATTGTGGGACCATACTGACATCAGAGCTCTAGCTTTTATTTAATTTCTAAGAAGAGAACCTAGAACATTAATTTTCTTTCCGTGGAAATTATCAGCTAAACAGCAAGGCCCTGCAAAAGGAACATACAGGAAGTTTCAGATCACATAATGAGCACCATTTGCTAGCGGAACAGGTTCTTATTATTTTCTCCCAAAGAGGAAAATTTCCCCAAATAATAAACATTCACAGAGGATATTTATAGCCAGTAATACATAGTTTCAGAAAATATCAAACAACCTACTAATAATCAATGAGTCTCAAATCATTTTTTTGCTATCTCTCAAATAAGTTTAAGCCTGATAGTTGAATAAGAGGGTTATATCTTGATTTATTAACATCCTTCTCTTAATTCGCTTTAGTTAAATATATCATTCTAGTCCCCATTGGTTGTAATCTTTTATCCCACCATTTCTCAAATACAACTCATTTAAGATATCATAGTATAAGGTTCTCATGGTTATTTACATTTATACCATTGTACTATGGTTACCGAGCATAAAACATATTCACATTCACAAAGTCATTTAGGTCTTAGGACAAAGAAAAACTGAAGATAGAACACTTTTAAACATTCTACAATCATAACTTGGAGTGTCTTCTTACTTAATCCAAAACTACATATTTTAAGCCAAATTGTACACATTGTAAAAATGTATAATTGTCAGATTCCCCAATTGCAGCATCATGCCCATTTCTAATTCCAAAGGAAATTAAAATACAAACCAAGGCTTGTTATCAGTCATTCTGAATAAAAGAATTAATCATGTATAAAAGAACTCATGAATAAAAGTTAATTAAGCATTGTTATACATGTGATTGAGAGCTGCTTCTCTTTCTCTCTCTCTCTCTCTCTCTCTCTCTCTCTCTCTCTCTCTCTCTCTCCCCCTCTCTCTCTGTGTCTTTCTCTCTCCCCCTCTTCATCTTTCCCTCTCTCTCTCTCAGGCACCAAAAAGACCATGCTGACTAGCATTTAACACATACACAAAAAAACATTTTTTTCATATAAGACATTACATACCACGAGCCTGAAATAATAAATTGAAATCAATTCCAAAAACTGTAGTTTGAATCATAAATAATTAATATTTATCTTATTATTTATAATTCAGTAACTTTACACCAGGGATAAATGTGGCTATAATATCCTTACTATTAACTTACCATGGTTTAATATTTTATGCTTGTTCTTAAAGAGTGTAAATACTATATATAATAA
Organism: Perognathus longimembris pacificus; assembly: GCF_023159225.1. Classification (NCBI taxonomy): domain Eukaryota; kingdom Metazoa; phylum Chordata; class Mammalia; order Rodentia; family Heteromyidae; genus Perognathus; species Perognathus longimembris. The sequence goes on from NC_063162.1 coordinate 38,610,105, forward strand.
AACAGCATTTGTCTCTGAACTAAAGTATGTTATTTAAAGGCCAACTGCCTTCAATTCTGCATCATGGAAAAGCCTGTTTTTGTCCCTAGAGCATAATTAGGTGAACTAATGCCTACAACAGAGTTTAAACTTGCTAATGCACTTAAGTATATTGCAGACACAAAAAAGTTTGATCTTCCAAGAATATCAGGCACTTTGGTCATTGAACTTTGATTCTATTGAAGAAACTTACAATTCTTAGCTCAGGTAGGATGTAAATTTTATGTTTAAATATTTTGCATATTCTGATTCAAGTTTTTAAATCACAATTGACATTTGGAAAAGTAAATGAAAGAGAAGATACAAAAAAACCATACATAGATATTATGAACGAGCATTTTGATAAAGACCTATCCTAGGAATGGCCTTAAGGCATATGGGATCGCTGGGGGAAAGCTGTGGCTCCTTTGTGGTGTCACTAGGTGGCACATCACACTGGGGAATCTGCACAGGTTCCTACCAGGAGCCTGCTACCCAGGAGTCGGAACTTCTTCAAGGTAACAAGGAATAGGACTCACTACACTTGCATAAAGAAGCTGTGGTTCTGTTGAAGTGAACTGAACTCACACAAATGAAAGAACACAACTGTTCAATGATCTATGATTACAGAAGGAAAGACGGACATCAAATCGTAACAGTAAATCATGTGTGAATCATACCAATATTTTTTTGTTTTTGCAGTAATTAAAGGATTGTAAAAGTCTTATATTGACATATTTTGTATGTTACATATTTATATTGCCTACAACTACAATACTTTCTGTTTTAAAGACTTTCTTGTATCTTAGAAATAAACAGGCTTGGTTAGAGATATGCAAGCAGCTCTTGATTATAATATTAATGGGTTATTTTTTTCTAATTAGCAGAGTGAGAGGCATATATTAGGTGAGATTCCTTTATAGGCTGGTATAAAATCAAAAATGTTCAAGCTGATGTACCATTTGATAAAAAGAAAGGAAAATACATATATTTAGAGGTGATAGGAATATAGACTGGATTTGAGTTTCAAAAGTATCCTAAAAGGTTAAACTAAATTTTATTTTATTTTTATGAAGATTTTAATGTCTTTGATAATTTTTTATTTCTTTAAGTATATGTGTGTATAGGGTAGTACAGTGTGACACTCTGCTACATGTATATATTAATGATCAAAGTAGGACAATTAACACAGCTTTCACTTGCTTATTTGTAATTACTTTCTGGGGAAAGCATTCAAAAATCAATATACACAATATGCAATACGTTGCTGATAACTAGAGTCATCTTACGGTACAAAAGAATGCTAGAACTTATTCCTGACAACTCTAACTTTACCACTATAATATTTTTCAAGTGCAGGTAGAAAAGAAAATGGGTGGCCAATACATTAACAGATTAAAACAAAGTGTATTTTAAAAATAAGAATCAGATTGAGAGGAAAACATGGGGCTATTACTATTGGAAACATATTTACAAAAGGCATTAAAAGGAGAATCAACTAATTCCAAGGCATTCAATTATGTCTCTAGTTTGTTTGGGTCCATTTGCTGCACATTGCTGACCTGTGGGCTGCCACTTACAAAGTAAACTGGAAAAGCAATACAAAACATGATTGCGTGTAGTAGTTCATGTATTTTGAGTTTGGCTTAACCTCGAAGAAAAATACTGTCATCCAGATAATTTTGTATTATAATAGGACTTTTTAATCGCAACTTAGCAGTATACTATTATTTTAACATTTAAGTGAATCTTCATTTTATTAAGTTTGTCATTTTAGTCATGAAAATATAAACTGTGAGTTTTGAATTTTGACTGAAAGTGATTCATTAAATATTTAATCATATCTAAGATGCCATTAGCCTGAAACACACCATTTCAAACCTAGGATGATGAATGAAACAAACATCAAATTATGGTGTGAAATTTCATATTTGTGGGATTTTAAAAATATTTTTTCATAAATTAATCACCTATGACATTTACAGACACATGAAAAAAATGTAGGTGAAACAAATGGTCACAGAACTTCTTGTTCTTCCAAATTATTAGTTCATTGACTTTAAGTCATCCCAGCCTGTCAGATTTTTTTTTCCAGCCTACTATCTATAAATAGTATATTGGCTGAAATCTTGAGACTTTTTGTCATGTTATCCAGAATATCAACCAGTTTTGCATGTATGTAAGCAATGTCAACGGGATAAGACTTTATTTCTTTTCAGATGAACCCCAATGCCAGAGACTTCAGAATGTGGAAGATGCCCTATTGCTTAGAACTAAAGCATGTGATATTCATATTCATCTCTTCTTAATCTACACTGAGAAATAGGAATCTTTATACACCTATTTTATACTTATAAGCTAATTTTTGTGCTCTCAACTATTTAATAAGATTGGATGTATAACACCTTATAAATATCCATGTCTGAGATTTAACAACCAACTACAATATACATATGTTAGATTTCAACAAAATGCTTTTATTACAACAATAAATATAAACAATATAGCTTTAGAGTTTTATGCATAGTTACCAAATACAAGCATATGTTTTTGGTAAGGATGTTGGACACCTTGTGAATTTGGTCTGGCACTTCAGCAAAGACAGATTTACTCACTACTACCATTTGTATAACAGTCTTGAACTGTAAGTATATATGGTTTGAGCTGTTTTAAAGAATCTAGTTGGATGTAGAATCTTAGAAGTTCCAAGTATATGACAATAAAGTATAAAAAGAGCTGCATTATTTTGCTGAATCTACTAAAGCAGGAATTTCTCCATCCTTTGCCTCAAGAGTTATACCAACTGGTAAGTTACAAAATTTGAAATTGAAATGCATGTCTAAATTGCAAGCTAAAAAGAGATTTAGGGAAAAGTTTATTTGAAAATGAATATATGAAATCGCTTCCTAGCTGATTCAGGAAGAATATTCCAAACTTTCATTTATTCATTTCCGTGGCACTATACACTGAATCAGGATCTCATACATCTTCCGCCAGATCTCTGTCAGTAAGCTGCACTTCCCCCCAATCATACCCTCTTTTACTTCAAAACAGGACATGAGTGAAAAGTTTTTACAGAAGTAGGTAGGAAATGAAGATAAAGAATCATAAGGTAGAAATCATAAAACAGTTTCAGTCATAAGTAAACTTAAAGCAAACATATTAAAGAATGTTTAGGTAAGTAATCTATATCAAAGTGCATTCTAATTAAATATGTCTTATTAGAATTAAAGTATCAAATTTTTCTCAGAATAAAAAGATGTAAATCAAGGATTGGAACATAGCACAAGCAGTAGCGTGTTTTTGTTACCACACATGAGGCCCTGATTTCAATTCTCAATGAGACAAAGTAAGTAATACATATGTACTAATAAACAGAAAAATAGAAAAATTTAAAAGGCATTCAAGGATGACTATATTTTATTCATGTTTTAAAACCATACAAGAGACCCTGGATAACTCTCCTAGCTTTAAACCTTCACCTTTAACACCTGCTGTGACTGGAAATTAGTCTATAGGAGTAACACCATTTGGTCCTGTGGACTTTGGGGTAATCTGTTCTAATCACTATTTTCATGAGGGAAGAAACCACTCATAAGCGGCAAAGAGTCCAATACCTTGGGAATTTTCCTATGTCCTATGAAAAAGTCATGGACCCATAAACACGTTTCCAAACACTGTCCCCTATCCTTCAGTGACTACTACAGTGCATAGTAGTTAATAATTGTTTCTTTTGATGGCAATTTTATCTCTAGTGCAATCACATATTCCGGTATTTGTAATGGAAGTTCCCAGTGGTGCAACACAACTGCTTTTGTCCCTAGACACCAAAGTGGTGGCTTAGAGTTGTCAGTCACGGCCAAGCTGGTTCAGGAAACTTCCTGAAACTGCCTTGTGGCTTGCTCTCATTTCATATGTTAAAAGAGGAATAACTAAAGATAACTGACTACACTATAAAATGACAATAATATCCAGTAGCTGTGTAGTGAAGTTAACCAAGCCATTCGATACAATAAGCATATGATCTTTTAAACTGTCAAATGATGTGTCTCTGGGAGAATTCTTAAGCCAGAGATGGCTAAATTCACTATGTATTTTTCTGGCCCAATATATATTTCTTTTCTTTGGATAGCTGTTTTTCTACCTCAAGTACTCTGTTCAGAATAGTTGGTGTTCTGAGTTAAAGGCTATCATAGGGAACACAAAGCCTTAAAGAGCTGCCATGCTTCAAAGTTCAAAATCCTCATCAGGAATGTGACCACAATGCTTTTCCTTTGCTCCGACACTCTAGGATATGCTTGCTTCCATTCATTAAAATCTGCACAGCTCCTCTCTTTATTCATATGAGAACAGGGTCACTGATGTGTTGCACATACCCCTTCCCATCATCTCTTATGATAAACCTATACAACGTGCACTATATTTTACCTTGGAAGACTCACAAAAGAGTAATATCTCATATGACGGCATGAGTAATAAGATGCTAAAATATTAACAGAACAGAAATCAAACTATCAGAATCTATCAGTATAAATCATTGTGTCAGTTCCTCAATAAATTAAACATAGAATTTCTATGTTACCAGGAATTCTACTTCTAGGAACACCTCAAAATACACATTTTAGATATCTTATATCCAACAGCTATCATAACAGAAACTTATATGCAAATGTTCATTATAGCTCTATTCACCATAGCTAACGGGTAGAAACAGCTCAACCATACATCAACAGATGATTGGATGGACAAAATCCAGAATATCATAACATGCAATGTCAATTGGTTTTAAAGAAGAATGAATGTGACAATATGTATGAACACTGAAAATATGTCAAGACAGGAAAACTGAACTAAAGTACAAATTTATATGATTCCATTTGTATGAAGTATTCAGAACATGAATACAAAGAAGCACATGAAGTTCTTCTTAAGAGCTCCTTCAGGGGCATACTAGTAGAGTCATAGCTGGGACTAAAGAAGGAATTTGGAGTTCTCTAACAGGCTTCTGTTTGGAGTGTGGAAGGTCTAGTGCTGGATAGAAATGAATGTACAGCCTGATAAGTATGTCACTGGATTATTCACCTTGAAATTGTTACAGCAGTACATTTTATAAGTATTTGTCACAATAAAAGGAGTCAGAATGACAAATTATCCATAAACTACACACAAGCAATACACACACTATTCAGGGGGGTGGGGTGGCTTCTATGCATGGCCCAGGATTGAAAGGGCTCATTATGTAAGATGTTTATTTAGAAACTACACTAGACATTATTTACCTATTTATTTATTTTGTTGGTCATGGAGCTTGAACTCAGGGCCTGGGCACTGTCCTTGAGCCAATTTGTGCTCAAGGCTAGCACTCTACCACTTGAGCTACAGTACCACTTCTGTTTTTTGAGTAATTAATTGGAGATAAGAATCTCATGGGGACTTTTCTGCCCTGACTGGCTTCAAATCATGATCCTAAGACCTCAGCCTCTTGAGCTACCAGCACCTGGCTAGATGTTATTTTCAATTGCAAAATATTCCATTGTGTTTTTAAATATAATGACACCATAACAATTGATTTTGAGAGGTACAAAGACTGGAAGAATTCCCTGTTTTCTTTGTATTTCTGTTATAAAACTCTTAAGACTGTAAGAAACAGAAAGTGGGTAAGATGACTACTAGAAAGAATGATGCTAAAGATGTGGAATTTAAGGCAGCTACAGAAAAGAGGGTCTCACGTCTTTGCACTTTCTTTAGAAAACACGCACTAATATGTCAAATTCCACCTATTACCCACATCTATGAAAACAAAGCTTCAATGTTTTCTATAGAAAGTTGTCTCTTAAAATCCATGAAGGCATCCAGGTGCCAGTGGCTCACACCTGTAATTTTAGCCACTGAGGAGGCTAGATCTAAGGATCATGGCTCAAAGCCAGCCTGGGCAAGAAAATCTACAAGACTCTTATCTCCAATTAACCACCAAAAAGTTGTAAGTGGAGCTGTGGCTCAAGTGGTAGAGAGCTAACCTTGAGCAAAAAATGTTCAGAGACAGCACCCAGGCCCTAAGTTCAAGTCCCAGTACAAAATAGTAAAGTAAGTAAAGTAAAGTAAATAAGTAAGTCAATAAATAAATAAACATAAAGGCCGAATTTATCAGCCAGTTCAATTAATGTCAGCCTAATATCACACATGTAAACTCAATATTTTTTAATAATAGCTATTTAAAAGGAATCTTGGACTTGCTAGACAACCACTCTACTCTTTGAGCTAAGTCCCAGCCTTTTTGTTTTCATCTCATCTCGTAGTGAGACAGTCTTGTTAACTTTTCCTTTTGTCTGAGCTGTCCTTGAACAATTTGATCCTCCTGCCTTCACCTCCTGAATAGCATATGCTACTGTGCCAGGCTTCAATGAACATTTTTATATTTTCCTATACAATGTCCTAAAATCCCAGACAATGTGGCAAATTAAGAGTGCAGGAATTTGAAATAGGCACTGTTATATAGATATGTGATGTTCCTGGCAGAGAACATTGATGTCTGTTCAGGACTGTACAATTTGCAAATGAGAGGCAAGGAAGAATTCCATGTTGTCTGAGTTTGGATCACATTTCCTTCCACTACCCTGCCTCTTCCTGTAGTTTCACAAGAACCACAATGAAATCCAACACTTTGGACCCATAGCACATGATCTTTCTTACATACTCCCCTATTTTTTTCAAGCTAAAGAGTTACATAAACTGTAACACATCAAGGATTTTTTAAGAGCCCAAATCTAAGAGTAAAATACACACTATTATGCTAATATAGTAATGCAAATTATCTGAACCTGATATGTACCATCAGGAGTTAATGTCACAGATATATAATGAACTATCTCTGCCAATTTTTGTGATTATACATAATACAATATGTACAGCAATGTGTTCCAAAATGAGAACTCCTCTAGAATTTTTGAGTAAATATGTAATCTTCTAAAACAACTCAAAGGATAAATTTCTAGTTCAGTTACTAAGGAAGTAGGAATCAACATAGCAAATTTAACTTGCCATCATGGAATAAGTAATATTCTGCTCTATAAAGAAAAAAAGATGGGTGACCTTAAAGTGTTAAAATTTACGATTTCAGGAGTCAAGGAATGGTAATTACATTCCCCAAATCTGCCTTCCTTTGGAAGTAATAAATAACATTCAAACAATACTTTCAATGATAATGAGAACAATAGTTGCTCTATTCTGCAATCGATGCTTGGATAAGAACTATGTTAGTTGCTTACATACAGTGTTTCTAATCCTTGCATTGAGTTTCTATGGAATCCAAATGCTCTATGTTTCAGAGACAAGGGCTTAGAGAATATAAGTAACTTGACTAACTTTGAGTATCTCCTAATTGGTAGTACAAGAACTCAAATTCTGGCATGTGTGATTCTGTTCTCTGAGCTTAACTGCTTATCAGCCAGTGTGCTCATTTGACCATTGGCCCATAGCATGTTTTGGAAGAATCGCTATATGAAAGGCTATAGACAAACCCAGTGCTGGTGGCTCATGTCTGAAATCCTAGTTTCTCAGGAGGCTGAGATCAAAGATTATTAGTTCAAAATCAGCCCAGGGCTGGGAAGGTAGCTTAGTTGTAGAGTGCTTGTCTAGCATGCATGAAACCCTGGGTTCGAGTCCTTAGTACCACATAAACAGAAAAAGCTGCAAGTGGCTCTGTGGCCCAAGTGGTAGAGTAAGCCTTCAACAAAAGAAGCTCAGGGACAGTGCCCAGGCCCTGAGTTCAAGCCCAGGGTCAGGAAACACCAACACCAACAACAAAACAGCTCAGGCAGATAAGTCTGTGAAACTGTTATCTCTAATTAAACAACAAAAAGCTGGAAGTAGAGGTGTCTCAAGCAGCAATGCACCATGCCTGAGCAAAAAAGGCCAGGCAAGAGAACAGGAAAAATAAATAAACAAATGCTGTAGACAAACTTTAAGTAGACAATAAAACAAATTGACACATTAGTTCAACACAACTCTACATCAGTACAGTACATCTGTCTATCATCTAAAAAAAATCACTGACTGGCATACTTCTAACTTACATAAAAATATCTAATATAGAACTCAAAAATAGTAGTGCTAAAAGCATTGTCATTAGATAGGCCAAGCAAGAATTTTCATTAATATAAGTGATTACAATCAATATTTTATAGTTTCTATACTTAGTAACAGAAGATATTCCTTATTTGTAGAAGATGGTTCTGGAGATAATCATAAATAGTTAAATTCTGTGAAATATACTGAGAAATTCTCAATTATGGCCTAACCTATTATTGAACATTACTATCTTGTATTTTAAGTACATTCACGTAATTGAATTAATCAAAACCTATGTCTAGAATTTTCTTTATTGGTCTCAGATTCAAAGGTGTACCATTGCTCTTCAATCTTCATTTTTTTCATATTAAGGCTTACAGGACAGTGGAGGATAATCCCTTAATAGGTCAAAACAAGATATTGGTTTCCAACATCTGAAACCAAGATGCTTTCTGAACTTGCCCATTTGTCCAAAACAACAAATTGAATGAAATAACCCCAGACTTATAGTAGGAGGCAATTAAAATCTTTTTATCAACATCCCTGTAGGGGCAGAAATTCATAAAATCATAATTGCAGCCATTTTGTTTGGAAAAGAAACTTTGAAGTTATTTATACATATTTACTTGGGCACATAGTCTAGCTAATTATCTGTGATCACCCACAGAATATTGCTTATTAATATTCAGACCATCATTGTTCAATTTCTCGACACATATTTGCTGTTCCTTCTGTTACAATTAACTGGATTGAAAAATAGGAAAACAGTCATCTAAGATAATATGATATAAACAGAAGGTAAATTGTGTGATGGTAAACATATTGTGTGCATAAAGACTAAATAAGTTGGCATCGTGAGAATAATAAAGCACAAGTCTACAATGTTCCCAGGTAAATTGTCAGAAGTTGAAGCTCTGTGTTAAGGAATAATTTGATCTGGTATAATTATTGTTTGCTTTTTTCCTAAGTACACACAAAATGCTAACATTAAATATGATACAAATGTCTTGACTAGAGGTCGGACCAATAAACAAAAGCATATGTCATAGACAACATAAATGTCATTGCAAAAGCTTTCATATAAACATCCTAGCAGAATTTAAATTTCTAATATATGTATCACATATCCCAAGCTTACTCCCTAAAATATCATTTTTTTAACCTTTAAAACTCATAAAATATTAGTTGAATTCCAAGGAGAAGTAAAGCACTTGAGGACTGTGTGAAGAAATCTTTTGAGTTCATGCCAACAGTCTATTAGGAGGTCTCCAGCTGTTTCTTTCTCACCATGGAACACCATTAGGTCGTTTCCCAAGCTGCTCCTGTCCAGAGCTGATCAAGATTCTGCCATGACAGGTCTCACTTACCATGCCAAGGATCACCTTTTCCGTAAGCCTTCCTAGACACCTTCTCTGAGCCCTGGTCTCTCCCCATTGTAGCAACCTTTGGTGTCATGTTTATATTCATTTTAATTCACTGGCTGCCTCCATTATGTATTTATTATTTGTCTTCTTCCTTATGTATCTCCTATACCTGGAGTAGTAAGTACTCAAGAAACATTTGTTGCAAAAAATAGTGTGGCACTAAGGCAGAACCAGAATGATCTATCAAATACTTCTGTATGATTACACTTCATCTTAAAACACATTTATAAATGTGGGACAACTATATCTGATGGACTATGTCAGGGAACAGCAATGAGTTGGAAGTGAAGGATGAACGTTCTCCAGCTGTCCATACTGACGTTTTATATACAGCGAATTCCAAATCTCACTATCTAAACTCTTATCCCATATTAAGACTTCATCAATAATTTTGAGTGTTTGTCTTACCTTACCATCACTGACAAATCTAGCATGCCATATATACATATATGGCATATATATTTGTATATATGTATATATATACACACATACATGTATATATATACATATATATGGAAACATATTCTAAATACCTTGCTCACATTTGCTTCTAAATAATGAACCAATGGATTTCAATAACCAGAGTTGTAAATTAATACAGGAAACAAGGAGTTGAAAGATAGGTCTAGATTTTAAGCCATTAACACAACCATAAAATAAGATCCATTATTTGTACAATGCTGTGTGACACAGAAAAAATAGAGTGAAAACTTTTTGTCCAAAAAGAAATATATTTATTTGCCTGACTTAAAAAATGGTAACTCCTGGGCTGGGGATATGGCCTAGTGGCAAGAGTGCCTGCCTCATATACACGAGGCCCTGGGTTCGATTCCCCAGCACCACATATACAGAAAACGGCCAGAAGTGGTGCTGTGGCTCAAGTGGCAGAGTGCTAGCCTTGAGCAAAAAGAAGCCAGGGACAGTGCTCAGGCCCTGAGTCCAAGCCCCAGGACTGGCAAAAAAAAAAAAAAAAATGGTAACTCCTCTATACAACACCTTAATAATAGCAATAAAATTATGTATTAAAAAATCAAGTTGTGTGAAAAATAGGAATGGGAATTTTTGTTTAATATGGATGACAAGGGATGCCATTTTATGTGCGATTTAAGTAAATTATTCTTCGTGTGGTTAACAACATTTGCTTAGAAGTGGGAATAATGATTCAAATAATAACTCAGAAAACGCAAGTTAGTTTTCATGATAACAAATAATGATAAACAACAAAAACCTTATGAATTCTTAAAGCAGTAATTAATATTTTTCTTATTACTGATAAACCATATTTCTTTATATTAAAAAAAAACAAGGTCTATAAATGCTATCAAGCAAGCAATTTCCCGTTACAGCACTCCTGGAAATCATTTCTCATGCCAGACTGAAAATTGCATTACTGACCTATGATATAGTGCCTGGTATTTCAGAATGCCACTCTATCTGGAATTTATTAAAGACACAAACAAGCCCCTCTCCCCTCCCCAAGCTAACCTTTACCATACTGGTTTGTGGGTCCCAGCTCAGAACTTGGTACAGAATCACATCTGCTATCCAAAATCCTTACAGCCAGAAAAACTTTAAGTATTTTTATATTTTAGGAAGGTACTTGTAAATATTCTAGACACTCTCAGCAGTGTTTTGGTTATAGGTAGCATCCCATGAACAAAGAATGTTTATTTTTCAGCAAAACATGAATAGTCACACTAAGTAAGATAAAGATTATAAATAGCTTCACATAAGATCAGATCAAGTTTTATTGCCAAATGAGTTCAGGTGAGGTCAGACTTTGCCTCCAAAGAAGTTAGAGAAAATTCTTCAGTATTTAATTTTGGGTTTTGCTTGTTAAAGTCAAACTTACAGCCTGTGTCCAAAAGTTGCTACATAGAAAATAAATTTGCATCATCTTTTTTTCTGCCCTTAACAAAAAATCTTAAGGGCTGGGAATATGGCCTAGTGGCAAGAGTGCTTGCCTCCTGTACATGAAGCCCTGCGTTCAATTCCCCAGCACCACATATATAGAAAATGACCTGAAGTGGCGCTGTGGGTCAAGTGGCAGAGTGCTAGCTTTGAGCAAAAAGAAGCCAGGGACAGTGCTTAGGCCCTGAGTCCAAGCCCCAGGACTGGCAAAAAAAAAAAAAAAAAAAAAAAAAAAGAAAAGAAAAAGAAAAAAAAATCCTAAGAGACACTCTCCAAGTAAAGTTACCTGACCAGCTTTGATTTTTGTAATGCAATATTATATTATGGGCCTATAGCATATGAAATTTTGAAATCAAGAAGTAAAACTCCAGGTTCTCTGAATCCATTCTGTTCTGCCTAAAGAAAGCTCTGAACACACAATTACTAAGCACACAGATAATATGGAAATTTGTAAACTAACATGAATAAAGCCCAATACTATGTTTAAGAAAATACAACAAAATCATTACTGGAAGAAGACTCAAAATTCTGCTTTGTAAATCTAGATTTGTCACACAGATTCATCTTAGGTATGCCTGTTAATGATGAAGTTGATGGGGTTTATGAAAGTAAGGTTAACAAAGAGGAAGAACGCTGAGTGAAAAGGGGAAATATTTAAAGTTCCTTGCAAAAGAAGAAGAAGAGAAAGAAAAGGAACACTTGACTATGGTGCCTTTAATGAAATGGGAAAGAATATATAGTCACTTGCTATGAAGTGAATTATTACCTCCTCAAATGTAATTGCATTGAATGCATAATCACGTTCAATGAACCATTACTCAAATCATCCCCCTCACCAACAAAGGACTTGCAGAGGGTATTTGCCTATACTGCAGTAGTGAGCACATGAAGGGTTGAGCAAACAGGGTTGAAAAATTAGAATTCGATGCGACTGTCATGTGCTCAAGGTACGCTAGCACATTCCTTCAAAGAATGCACACCTAATTGGGTACCTTAAGCTTCATCAGAAATTAAAGAAGGACATCTCTCACACATAAGGTAACCCATGCCCATCAGAAGAAGAAAGAAAAGAGAGGAGGTGAGGAAAGTAAAGAAAGGAGGAAAAGAGAGAAAGGAGGAAGGAAGGAAAAGAGGGAGGCAATGAGGGAGAGAGGGAGGGAGGGAGGGAGGGAGGGAGAGAGGGAGGGAGGGAGGGAGGGAGGGAAGGGAAGGAGGGAGGGAGGGAAGGGAAGGGAAGGGAGACAAACTGTAAAAACTAGGTTCAATAAAGCAAGTTATTTTTTGCTCTTAAGGTGGAAAAGTGAATTGAGAAGGTAAAAAATTCTTTTTTGAAATTTTGTAAAATGAAAGCAAAGTTATTGGAAGGGGATTCATTATCTACTAGAGTTCTAAACATCTAAATTGTTTTCTCTAATCTGCCACTTAAAAAATTATTGAATATGTCAGGCACTGGTGGTTCATTCCTCTAATCCTAGCTTCTCAGGATCTGAGGATCACAGTTCAAAGCCAGCCCAGACAGACAAATCTGAGAGATTTTCATCTCCAACTAACGAACAAGCAGATGGAAGTGAGGGTATGACTCAACAGATAAAGAGTGCCAGCCTTGAATGAAAAAGCTAAGGGAAAGCACTCTGGCTCTGAGTTCAAGCCCCAGTACTGAAAAGAAAAAAATAAATCACTGAATAAATATGAAAGGAGCAAATCCTACATATTCACTGACAATGCAAACCTACAGATCCAATGAAACTATATACATCTGTTCCAATAAAAGGTATAATCCTGCTGGACACTGGTGGCTCACCCCTGTAATCCTAACTACTCAGGAAGCTGAGATCTGAGAGCCACTGTTCAAAGCCAGCCTGGGCAGGAAAGTCTGTGACACTCTTACTTCCAATTAACCACCAGAAGTAGTGCTGTGGCTCAGTTTTTGAGCACTAGCCTTGAGCAAAAAGAGCTCAGGGTAATACCCAGGCCCCGAGTTGAAGCCCCAGGACCACATATACTCTTGTCAGAAACCAAATTATGACAACAAAGTAACAAAAAAACTGGCATTTACCAAAATAGTAGCAATCTGACCTGGATATTCACCCCATTTTTTGTTCACTTTTTGTTATACCCTAGGAAATTAAATGTATAACACACATCTACATAATAGTCTCCAAATATTTGAATCAATATTTAGTTTCCAATGAATACCAATGTTCTTCAAGCCCTTCCTCTTTCTCATGTGGTTCTCTAATTGAAAGATTCTTACCACCATCAATTGAGATACATATTAACTTCATATCAATCCAAGAATTCCTTCCTTTAGTTGTCATTTCCTGATCTCAACCTCATGTGAAATTTACCATTCTAGTCTGTCTTCCATCAACAGATCCTATATTTACCTTTGTTTGCTACCCTTAACACTTTCTACATCCCTGGCTCTGGGTTCATTTATTCACGAAGGATCTCCACACAGAACTTGCTCAACAAATTAAATTTAAAAAAGAACTTTGATCACCATCACATGATTTATAAAAAGAACTTGGATCACCATCACATGACTTATTACACATACCTAAATTGGGAACATGGGTTATATACTTTTCTTTGGGTGCTATGAACTGAATTTTGTACCACCCTTGCCCTCCTCCCCAAACTCACATCAGTAGGTAATCCTATCCTTCATTGTGACCTTATCATACTCTTTGGTAAGGATTTTAGGGGGTAATTAATGTACAAAAAGATCATAAAGGGATCCAAGTCTAGTAGGATTGGTAGCTATAAAAGACAGGGGGAGGGGAGAGAGAGGAAGAAAGAGAGTCATCTATCCACACGCATGATCCACAGAAGGGCCACGTGAGCACCCTGCTAGTCAGGAAGAAAACAGAACCATGCTGTCCTGGTACCTGATCTTGAATTTCTAATATCTAGATCTGTGAGAGAATAAATTCTGTTATTTAAGCCACTGAATGCCTAATATTTTCTTATCCTGAGCTGACTAATATAGACACAAAATAAATGCTGTCATTGTCACTTTGTTCATGTTACCTTTGGTAGCTGGTTAAACCAAGCATTTGTGCAGCATAATATCAAGTAGAACAGTGTGTGCTCATTTGTCATTGCTACAGGCTACTCTAAAATAAGTCTGAAAATAAGTCTGAAAATACCTCCATAATGACCACTTTTAAGTTCAGGTGCTCTTCTTTTTTAAAAGTTCTTTTGCAAATATGATGAATATAATCTTTTGTTGTTGTTGTTGTTGTCTGTCATGGGGCTTGAAATCAGGGCCTAGGCACTGTCCCTGAGTGCCTTTTGCTCAAGGGTAGAGCTCTACTACTTTGAGCCACAGCTCCAGTTCTGGTTTCCTGGTAGTTATTTAGAGATAAGTGTCTCATGGACTTCCCTTGCCAGGGCTGGCTTTGAACCACAATCCTCAGATCTCAGCTTCCTGAATTGCTAGGATTATAGGCATGAGCCACTGACACCTGGCTTTTATTTACTATTTTAATTTTACTCTTAGAGTATTCTTGGTTTTATAGCAAAGTACTCCACAGTACTGTTGGTTTTGAACCCATTTGATTGTGCTAGCCAAGATAGCGTATCTGGGTAGAATCAGATACAGATTAAAACTCGTAGTTTGACTAGGAGTCTCCTGACTTTCAATAAACTCCTATAACTAACATGAGAGCTAAGAAGCTAGAGGATATAGATACACATCAATACAAGTGCCCTTTTCACAAATAGAGAAATTACTGGAAATATTTCCCAATGCCAATTTGAATTTTCATATTCTGAGCAGAATAGACAAGTTTGTTCTGTGCTACAAAAGTCTAACACAATGATTGCACTCCATTTATCTTCTGTATTCAACATTCAATATATCTCAAGAGACACTTTGTACCCAAATGCCCTCAGCATAATCTGTTTTTCCAAAAACACACAGTATTTCAAAGCCATATTGACATATATTCATATATATTAAAAAATTCCTATACATAAGTGGGAGATATTTACAATTGGTGAGGAGTTATGTATTTAGAGGTTGCATGTATTTCCTATCTAGAATGTTACATTTGGCCACACCCACCAGTGCTGCAGTAAGGGTCATGAAACACTTGAAAACAACCTTCTCAACTATTTGGTACAGAATGAAATGCAGTGTGTGTGTGTGTGTGTGTGTGTGTGTGTGTGTGTGTTAACACACATGTTTTAATTTTTGTATTTAAACAAATATATTTGAACAGATTTTAGTCAAATTCTTTGTATGTATGTATTTAAATAAATAATTAATTTTAGAGCTGATGATAAAATACTGTATCATTTATCTGACATGATAAGACCTACTCATTTAAAACATCCTTCCTATTTGATATGTGACTCCTCTAAGAATTCTTAGTGAATTCTGGTCAAGGAACTGGTTAAACGAAAGTCAATGGGACATTTCTGCAGCATCAACCACATACAAGGCAGGATGCCCTCTGCTTCCCCATGAGAACATGGAGAGGCTCAATGTGGTCCAGGGAAGAAAGCGAGTGCCTGATGACTTGAAAAGGAAGCAGAATGTTTTAAGCACCCTGACCATAGAAGTACCATGACAACAATCCAGAAGCCTCAGTGTCTTGATACCAGAGTAAATCAAGGGATTTTAAGGAGGAGCAAGAGCTGGGTTTGACCTTCAAGAACGGGTGGGATTACAGCAAGCAGTCTGACATGGGGAGACTTCCCCAGTGGACAAAAGATAAGCATCAGCAGGAATGATTTAATTCTGGGACTGGTAAGGCCTTCTGTCTGTAGAAACTCAGAAAAAAGTGAAGTGAATGATGAGGGGGAAATTCTTGGGGCATGAGTGTAGGTCATGCTATGAAGGGTCTCAGGCCTCATGGTCAGGAATTTGGATTCCACTGAGCCCGCAGTAAGGAGTTTAGAAGGTACTGGGCACTGTACTAATGAAGGCTTTCAGAAAGAATGTCCTGGCAACAGCCGAGAGAATGTGGCATGTAAGGAGAAGGCCTCAAAGCAACTGACTTAATTGTGTATTCTGAACAAGAGAGCCTTATATGAAGAGAAATGAAACATAACCTGAAAAAATTCAAGGTAGAAAGAGAAAGAAAAGAAGCCCATGTCAAAGGACTCCACATAAAAGCTCCATGATTTACAACCTATCCAGCCACTGCTCACTTTCATCTAGATTGCACTGTCGTGGCTCATGTGTCTGTCTGGGCTCTCGATGACACTCCATGTTCATAATCATGGTGGAGGCTGTCAGATCCTTAAGGCCATTTCTCATAAACATGAGCAAAGCTGACAGGTTTTCTTAAGACCAGCGCCACTCTGCTAGGCATTAAATCATTTGTGCTGTGCAGCTGAGACCTGCTCCCTTGGGAAATCAGACTAGCACCTTTGCAGCATCATCAACCCCTACTGAGACAATGTGCAAGAAGTCTAGGCTGACTTAAAGGCAGTCCGCACAGCTTCACTAATGGGCAGGATGTTGAACCAGTGCCCTAGAATGTTGGCATATCTCTTAATGTGCTCTCGGCCCAGTCTGCTGGAAGTAGAGCCTTTAGTAACAGCACATTCAAATCCATCTTTCATAAATAATAAATGGATCAAGAATGGTTTTTAAATGCCTGATATATTCAACCAGTAGTTGAGATCCTTTTTCTTCTCTACTAGAACCAACCATTCTCTGTGTGTTCTACATCTGAGTATACATCACATTGGGATAAGAAAGCATTTTAAAAAGATATAGTCACATATAACCATCCTAGAAAATAAACTATAATATCTGAGTCTTTGGAATAAAGATAAAAAAAAAACACCACACTACACATTCTCCTTAAATAGCTATGAGCTACAATCCTATTTCTGGGATTTGTTTTTCTTTGTTACAGATGTACAATTATCTTTTCTACTGGTGGCACACCCTAAAATCAAGACAGTTTATAAACCACAATGGACCCAAACCAAATGCTAGATCTAGGGAATTACCTTTTCTCCCCCATTTAAAAATGTATTAACAAGTTAGGAACACATTTTACGACACACAAATTCAAGAAAATTAAAATGAATCTACAGGTTTACAGTAAATCATCCATCAATACATTGGTAAACATCTGATTCACATGGAAAATGAAATTAATTTTACAAATTATATGGGAGCATGTTCCTGAACAACAACAGGCTGAATGCAAATCTGAGATTTGTCAGCCATAAAGTAATCAATACTTAAGATGGAGTTCACCTCCAAGCTGTAATTTTAAAGTCTAACTACAGGTTTCCTTAAGTTTGCCTAAAAT
The DNA here is from genome assembly GCF_023159225.1 of Perognathus longimembris pacificus. NCBI lineage: Eukaryota > Metazoa > Chordata > Mammalia > Rodentia > Heteromyidae > Perognathus > Perognathus longimembris. Next base: position 38,627,809 of record NC_063162.1, read on the forward strand.
AAGTGTTAAAGGAAACAATCCATACCTTAATAATATTCATTAGTAATTGTATACCCTGTTGATTAACAAGCATTCTGGAAAATTTAATGGGGGAAGAAAAACACACCCACCCACATAATTAGGACATGTGTTTACTTAATATCCTGAATATCACCATGAAAAACACACCAGATTACTGAAATCTAAATGACTATATTTAACTGTTTAAATATTTTAGCAATGTATCCAAGTTGTGATTTTTTTCCTCTAACACAGAATACACCCATTAATAGATCAGTGAAGGAAAAAAAAAAAAAAGACAATCTGGTTCTAACATGCTTTGTACAATCTAAAGCCAATCTCTCAAATAGCCAGCCTAAAGATTACTTCCTTCCCGGAGCCAGGAGAACAATGAGAGAACATGTTGCTTGATTTTTTTCTTACCTTTTTTCCTTTTCTTTTCCTGTGAGCAGGTTTGGCATTCTTCTCCTTTGGCTCTTCACTCATCTTTCCTTTAAATCAGGTGAGTTTATCAAAGGCAGGAGATCACCGCCCGTATTCCAACATCCAAAACCACCACAAAGAGTCAAAGCATTGAGACCAAAGTCCATTTACGGGAGCTCCCCACAGGCAAGGCAGCCGCTGCTGAAATCCAGCCCTGCTTCTGTCACAGACACCCAGGCTGCTAATGTAGTCCTGGCTTGGCTTTCCTCAGGAAGAAACTGGGTGTTCTCTACATCAGACACTCAATTGTTCCTCTAAAGAAAATCAATATTTGGGCCTTTCATTTTTAACTAGTCATTACCCTGAGATAAGATCTCGACAAGACTTTTGTCGTTTGTTCTTGCACAGTGATTCCAGCTTGTAAATGGTGATCGAGAGGAAGAGGGACACACACACGCACACACACCACACACACACACACACACACACACAGACAGAGAGAGAGAGAGGGTGAGGGGGAGAGAGAGAGACTCACACTGAAATAAGCTACAGACTGCTGACAAGTCTCTGAAGCCTTCCCAAGGGCTGATTTGCTGCTTCATGCAGCCTGGGAAGCCGAATGTAAATTGCTCTCAGAGCTGGGAGCCTCCCATGAGGACACATGTGTTGAATGCATCAGGGTATAGTGGAGGAGGAGGCAGCAGGAGGAGTAAGAGATCCGGTTACTGGTTTGTTAAAAAAAATAAAAAGTGCTCAATGATTCAAACAATAGGAGAGACCTGCTACGGCTGGTGGAAGTCACAGTCTACATTTATTTTATGATTCCTTTTTTTTTTTTTAACATAACAAGTAAAACATGACAAACTGCCAATCTTCTTCAGCTAAGGATTTCTCAGGAATTGTTCATGACAGACAACCCCTTCCCCAAACTGGCTACAATTCACATTCAGTCATTGGGCTATCTCCACAAATACACCATGCAACCAATAGGAAAGACAGCCTCCAAAGTATTCAGGGAATACTAAAGGCAACGTGGCGAGCAGAGACAGTCTGTGCTTCTGGACTGTGTTTCGGGCAGCGCAGGTCTCAGATTACGTTATGCACTCCACAGCTGCCCTGACCACACATCATGCCCTACCCACACCCCAGGCTGCCAGCCATCCTGAGCCCACAGCTTTCAGATATTTTCTGGGCATCTGCACAACCTCATACCTGGGTGGACATCCCTCACAATATATTCCCTCCATGAAAACACAACTGAATTACCATCACAGGCTGTCATTTAAAGCATCTTTGGAGGAATACCAGACTCAGTCTTGTTCAGGAAGCAATCTTAATATGGAAACAGGTCCTCCTGAGGGAACAGGTGACATAGGTGTAGGATAAAAAAAAAAAAAAAAAAAAAAAAAAAAAAAAGAGAGTAAATGAGAAGAGGAGAGAAAAAAATGTGGAGGTGAGTTCGGGTCTATTCCCAGGGAATAGAAGCCAGAAATAAACCAGAGTACTTCCTCATTCCAATGTTGTTGTTTTTTTTTAATCCAAGAGAAAAGGGTTCTAATTAATTCAAGCACAGCTGTATGTGGAAAGACAGTCAAAAAGGCTAAATTTTCAGTGTTGTGCATGAGGGGACCTACTACTGGTTCAAGGAAATGATGCTAAAATATTGAACCAAAAAGGTGCACCTGTTTATCTTGATGTTTCTCATTCTTTTCCTATTATGAAAGTGGGGAAAGTGTGTCTAGATTCTGCCCACATTCTTTCCCCTATTCTTCAAAGCATCTATTTCTCAGAGAACACTGGAGTATGAGAAAAGGCTAGAGATGTCTTCCCCATGGCTAACAGGCCAGTGCAGCCATGGAAAGGAGTCCTCAGTGAACCACATGCACTCAAGGAACAGTAAATTAGCTATGGGAGATCCTTTGTAGTGTTAAGTTGCACATTAATTACAGGAATACACATCTCAATAAGTCTGGTGTGGTCAGAAGGCCAAACGTATTGGACATTTATGTTCCACACATGCATCCTTCATTATCTGCTTATCCACAGTTGCCATTATCTGCTGCTATTTATTCAGTAAGGCTTCTCTTGTCATGCAGTAAAAGGTAGAAAATCATGAAATGGCAGAAAAATCCTTTCAAGTTCTTGAGTGATTCAACCCTTGATCATCTTTTTGAAGCAGGGAAACCAGGAACTGTCAGTACTCTCCCTATTTCTTTTGGTCTTTTACTGAAATTAGGTGGCCCTAGGCTGATGGGTTGTATGCCTTTGGAGGGACAAGGATGGGGAAGGGTTTTGGTTTTGTTTTTTTTAAATACAAGTTATTCATAAGATGAAGCATCTATATAGGTAGACTCAGGTCAGACTTTCCCACTTCAACCTCTCCATTCTTCACTAGGCAAACAAGAGAGATACCACATCTACCTGTACTAGATCTATAGTGGAATCCAAACATTTTGACTTACCCCTCAACTCAGAAAAACCTCTGTATCCAGGGACAGGTAGTTCAGACCTACAATGCTTGTTACTGAGGGAGCTAAGATCTGGAGGATTGCAGTTCAAAGCAATGGTAATTCTGGACACCTATGCTTTTGAAATATGCATTCACAGAAATGGTTAATTCAAAATGTCCAAAAGTATACCACTACCAGCTCAGACTTAAGGACCTAAAACTCTGAAAGACTCTATCTTCAATTAACCAACAGAATGATGAATTGGAGGTATGATTTAGGTGGTAGAGCACCGGCCCTTAGTGAAAAACCAAAGCCAAGTGAAAGCATGAGGTTCTGAGTCAAGGCAACTGTCCTGGCATGTGCACGTTCACACGTGCACACACGCACACACACAAAGATGAAAACGCTTTTGTCAACAACTACTTACTGAATACAGGGTTTAGTGCACTTTAAGGGGGAAATAGAGAGTACACAAAAATTGAGATTTAACTTCATCTCTTCCTCCAGGAATCTCAAGTTGAGAATATAAACTATTAAAAATACAACTAATATGAAAAGATCTACCCAAGGCATACCACAAGAATAAATTTAGGAAAATGCCATTTTGTTGACTTTTTTGAACTATAAAAATAAGTTGAATGATAAAATTAAATGCAAACGTTTGAGAAGAAATGAGATTGTAACTGAGGTGAATGATTAGTTTGTTCTGTACTACGTTACGAACTTCACTGTATTCACTGGTACATACAATGCTTATTGCCTATACTAAAAGCTAAAGTGCTCTCTGCTGGTTGGATGCAAGAAAACAAGACTTTTTAAGATGTCATTACATGGCAAAATCCTACAAAGGATTGGTTTCAGGAGAAATTATTCTTATTGATAAAGAACATGGACATCTAACCGAATAATACCTCATCACACTGTATATTCAAGCTTGACAGAATACTCCACTTGACATTTAACTACAAATGATGTCAAATTATTTTACTCACAAAGAATCATCCTTTTAAGCTAGAACCTAATAATAAACATAGGTAACATCGAGCATGTTTCATGTCTATTTTGTATAACTTGTTAAGTACTAGACATTGTAATAGAAAAAAATAATTCTATCTCTAAAAGTATGTCAGACAAAAGGAATTTCTATGTTGGTAGTATGGTCTTTAAGCAACAAAAAGGAAATTGTAATTTGATATTTAACAATGGAAAATATTCTCACTTTGTCAAACCAGTCAAATTTCATTTGAAGTTTAAAAACCTCCAACAATTTAGACTTCAGGAACAGAGTATGTGCTACTTCATCTGTAATGATGTTTCTGCATACCTATACTCTACAGACACACATTCACAGAAATAATGATTATTTTAAGAAGCCAAAAGGTGTACTAGTGCCTTTTAAATTATAATTGCTCTGAGTAAAAGTGTAATTTGATTGATCTAAAAACAGGCTGGGGTAATTACTTATTCCAAAAATGTTAAATGTTAAATACTTTCTAATGGTAATCTCCTTTTCACCCGAATTAGAAAATTCCCCAGCCCTTGGAGAAGTTAAATTTAGTCGATAAGCTAAATGCACTGGAATTATCAACCTGGAAATAAAACCCTAGTCTGAGTTCTCTGAGTAGGAACAACACAACTGGATTATAATGCTTACATCTTTGACTCCATAGAACTAACTGGCTGCTGACCTCGTTTACTTCCACCAGAAATGATCAGCAAGTAGTTGATACCTATCTGAGGCTGTTCTATTTTTAAATTAAATAACTTGCATAAGAGGACATCAACCAGGGCCAACTTAAGTCTCCTAGAACAGATCTATTTTTAAAATGAAAGTGGCTTACCATAGGAGAAATAACGGGCAAGGGTTATCAGAAATCAAACTTTTAAAAGCTATCTTCAGTGTACAACTTACTTGCAAACACTGACACTGACTATAATTTCTCTCTTAAAATTAGAGTCCATTATATTCAAAGTAAAACCAAACCAATCAACATCTTTCCATTAAAGTTTAGTAGCAATGTCTATATGGAGAGGCTTATTTTATTTGTAAGGGTAAGATGACTTGTCATTACTATAATTTACATGCTAGCTGGCGACTTTAAGTAGTTTCAAAATGTCACTTACAGCATTCCCTCTTCATATTACACATTAACTCTCAGCATTTTAAATACTTGTAAATGGAAAGACAAAACTAGACAGAGTGCTTTTTTGGGAATCATGGAATGAGTCTTCAAGGCTGAGTGACAGGTGGAGGTGCTGTTTTGTGTGTGTGGACCGTAACCCTGAGAACGCTTCCTTGGGTCACTCAGCCAGGTCCTAGCAGATCTGGGACCAGAAGCAAATATGCACACTGCTCCTTTATAATCCCTTCTCTCCACAACACTAGTAGCTCCCAGAGAGTGTGAAGTTAACCCGCAATGAGACCTGAGTGAAAAGCCAACAGTCAATATCTTGACCTTGCCATAAGTTTAACTTTAAATTAGAAAAATAAATATACATACAATGAGGGTATCTTGTCTGCTCTGTGGGATTGTGGTATTTGTGTGAATGCCACCAGAAAACTTTTTTTAAAAAAGGAGAACACGTGTGATAGGAAATAGCTACTTCTTGGATCAAAACGCTATTTTTTTTTTCACACACTTGTAGTTGCCTGAGAATGGACTTGGGATTCTTTCACTTCTATCATCCCTACTCCTTCATCCTGCCGTCACTTCAAGGAACATAACAGCTAGACCACAGTGAAAATGTAGAAACAGGAAAAGCATCAGTGTAGCTGTATAACTCAAAATCATACTGCTTCATACAATGTCTCTCTTTCTCTCATATAATAAAAACATCTAAAGAAATATGCTCTATGCTCCTGGGCTTCTAGTCCTTCTATATTTATACTGAAAATTGGCATAGTAATATTTACACATCTGCTTACAGTACCTAAAAATTTAGGCATATTTGGGGCATGAGATGAAACCAAATATGATAGAAAGTGCATTGAGTCTCAATTTTCAGCTTGTTCCCAAGTAACCTACAAGTGTTGGTCATATCCAATGGCCACCTGCACTATTTACTAATACTTGTTTGCTAGAGCTTTTAAAACTTAGCTTAGTTAAGTATATTATCTGTGAAATGTTTTTAATATGTTAGTCCCGTTCCTGACAATATGTCAGAATCCTACAAGGAGGTGCAATGCAGGATTTTCCTGTTCATCCTGGGTGTTCTTTCTTTCCTGATTATTCCACCAAGTGCCTGTTAAAATAGAATGATATAATCCAAGTGGATTAGTAAAACAGGGACAGATGGAATGTTCAAAGACATATAGCTTGCAAATGGGTGGTTTGCTTTTTGTTTATTTTCCTTGCTGAACCCTTGCATTTTCACCCGTGTGACTTTCTGAGCAGGGTAATTTTCCTTCACTAGACTAGCAATTCTCCTCAGAGGCCCAGTGGTATTCAGAAGCCTTTTGTGAGTTAGGGACTGATGAGTCACTGCTTTGATCTTCCCTAAATCTATGTGTTTTACTTAATAACAATGAAGATCCTATGTGGTTTTAAAAGAACCATAGTGATAGACTCTAAAGACATTCTCTTGCTTTTGTAAAAAGTTTCCAGCAATGCTAATATTAAAATGATTAAGAACTGAGGTCACCTGTATTTGAGTCCCCACCCAAATAGGGTCAGTAGTTCTGCCAGGTTTTCTTTTTATTGCTATGGAAAAATTAAACAAAAGATGGTTTGATACAGCTTATCAATTACCCATCTGGAGTCCCTTTTTTCATCAGTTACCCACCCAATGTAACTGCCTCTTTTCTGTCCATATTCTAACCAACTTATTAACATTATGCGCCTCTATTCTTCCAGCTACTAAAATAAAAGAGATTAGAAAAGGTTTTTAGATCTTCAAATTCTAATTTACACCATATCTCATAGTATTAAGCCTTTATAGCAAAGTTAATGGTACTTTCACTCAGACCATCATGAAATAAAGATGGGTATGTCCGTATATATTCTTCTTCTTTCATTTGCTTACTCACTCTTGGTACAGATGTCTGAAGTCATTTGTTCAAAGACAGGGGAAAAAAGCATGAGCTTAAGATATATTCTAGTGGCAAAAACTAAAGTACAATGAAAGAAGTATGGGTTCTTGGTTGTGTGCGGCATGAGATCATGAGGGCTGTTGTAGGGAGTCTGCCTTAACTCTCCCCACACCTGTGACATAAAGATGTTGCTTCCTTGAACCCAGTGGGCAAGATGATGCTGGACTCCAAATCCTCACATTAGCTAGATGTAGTCATCATAAAATTAAGGCAGTGTCCTTTATTTTCAAGTAAGTTCACATTGATTGCTACACAGTGCTTTGGATTTGTCATGGTCCTTGGCATATATTCCTCTAGCCAAATAAAAAGGGCAGCCCCTTTGTACATCACTTTGACAATAAATAAATATTTTTAAAAGGGCATATGTTCCCCTTTGAGTTTTGTTTTGTGTGTGGGATGTGTGTGTGTGTGTGTGTGTGTGTGTGTGTGTGTGTGTGTGTGTGTGTGTGGTTTTTAGTTAGTTGACTGGTTTGTTTATTTGGGGACGTAGTACTGGACTTACACAGTACTGATGCCACACTGGCACCAAAAAATCTCTCAAAGTTCTTATTTACTTAAACATCCTTTTTCTAACCCTGGCCCTTTTCACTCTCATCCCTACCACTCATCAAAGCTTGGAGATAGGTAGATGATGACTGGGAATTGGAGCTAAGAGGACATAGGTTAGACCAATTGGTCCTATCTAAGGCAAATAGTATATGGCTTATTTAGGACTACATCAAAACAAGTATCTCAAAGCTGTCATCATGACATTGAAAAATAGCATTTCAAGTAAGATTAAGAGCATGGGAATGTATAAAGAATATGTAACACAACAGAAAGGTCTAAGTCTTCAAAACTTAGTTATTTCCTGAAGCATTTCCACTGAAATTAGAGTTGTCTCCTGTATTTTCTTTTTTTCTCTCTCTTTCTTTGCAGACTGTATCAATGCCCTAATGAAGTTATACTTACACATCTCAACTCAGTTTGAAAGCTCCTCATTTGCTCTCTCAAATCGTCAGAGCAGAAGAATGAGCTGAAGTGACCAAAATTAATTTCCAAGGTCCAATGGCCTGGTAATGATCCTTCCCTAAGGTCACTGCCCAGCTCTGTGGAGGATTCCTACAGGAAGTGTGCTAGGTGAACTACAAAAGCTCTAAAGTTCTTTGTTCTACAATACTCTAATTCAGTGGCCATCTCTACTATAGCTGCCAGCTTTCCCCTCACAAATATGGAAATGTGTACTTGCAGGTGAAGTACTGCCATGACAAATACCTAAACTTGGCCTAGCAATCAGGCAGCAGGCAGCAATGAAATTGGCATGGAAGGCTAGAGACATAGAAAGAACGAGTGTATACACTGGTCAAACATCTTATCCATAGTAATTAAAAAGGCATATGCTTGCTGTGCGCCTTTTTGTATACTTGGTTGTTACTGACAGTATGAATCAAGGGCTTTAAAGAAAGAGATGAGCTTAGTCAAAAATGATAAGAAAACAAACACCCAATGAGATGAGGAAATTCAAAAAGTGGGAGTCTTACAAAGAAGGTAAATTCGATTGCCACAAGACCCCAAACTGTGAATAAAAGCAGAGAAAGGCTTTGAGGAACAAAGGCCCAGGGAGAATCAGCCAAATATCAGATTAAAAGTATATTCTTCCTTCTGCTACCTCAGGGGGACTCACAAGAGCCAATCACAAATGAGATATAATTAAGGGAACAAGAGGCAAAAAAATAATAATGTATAGTTATTCCTTTACAGACGGTGAGTGAAGTCATTAGTTTAAAGAAGGATATGGATCAGAATACCATCAAGGAAAGAATTATATTTCTAAAGAAATCAGACCCTTTTTGAAAGAAAGAGTCTTCAGAGTTAAGCCTTCAAAAAAAAGGAAGAAAACCTTAAAAAAATCTAAAGTTGCCTTTAAACGCAGAGGAATAGAGAATAGAACAAAAATTATAGGGCCTAGGTATGGTATAGTCAACAACTACTTCAAACATGGATATATATGAGAATGGAAAATGACGAACCTAACCAGAGATTGATGCCAATGGAATAATGTGCAGAGAATTGCTTACAGAAAGTATAATTTGAGTTCAATCAAAGGAGTTCATTCAATGCAAGAGCAGAATGACCTCATAATGTACACCCAAGTCACATTCTGAAATTTCTCTGGATCAGTGGCAGCTGTGCCCCACATTCTCTCTTCCAGATGGAGTGTTAATTGTGGGTACCCTCTGGACTCTATTTCTGTCTACTTGCTGTGCATGGAGGGAGATGCTCCACTCAGTTGGCTGCTGCTGAGATTGTAGATTCTCTTTGGAGCAGGCTAGGGAAGCCTGTGACTTGGGTTAGCAGAAGAACTGTTCTCTGGCAGTGACATCTTGGCATCCAACAAAGCTGTGTGCTCAGCTTCTACAATGGAGAGATCCCTGGCTAGGGAACACCTGCGCTGTCATCTTATTGCTGTGAGGTGGCCATGTGACTAATTCTCACTAATAGAAAAGGAAAAGGACATGGAAGACACAGTAGTTGAAAAGTAGACATTGCTTGGCTTTTCATTTTTTCTATCTCTGCAGTCCAAAGAAGCATGAGAAGCTACAGGTTGTTGTAAAAAAAGAAGCTACAGGTTGTTGTTGTAAAATAAAATGATTCTGGATCCCTATAATTGTGGTTTAAAGATCACCTGCTAATGTACTCGATAGACATATCACACACACACACACACACACACATACACACACACACACACACACACACAATCAGGACTCTTGCACAAATGGCTGATTCAAATACTGGAGCAAAAAAAAAAAAATGTGAGCTGAGCCTGGAACATCTACTGTCTCAGAAAACAAAAAAGCCATCACAGTCCACTGTGCTTATACTAAAAGGACTCAGAGCCAACTTAAAGAAGTAGGACATCAACAAAGTCATAAATAGAATGGACTGAAATACATCAAATATGCTTAAGCCTTAAAAATACCAGTCACCTTTGGAAAATACCTGAGGAAACCAACTCATTTTAAAAACTACTAAAGAACAGAACCAACTATCTTTGCTATACAAGTTGTATCTCAAAGTAACCAAATTGTTCAAAAAGTCTATTCTCTATCCAAACAATGTAGTTAATATGTTAAGAAGGAATGAAAGAAGTAGAATATTACTATTTTTCAATCCTTAATCAAATTATGGACTAAGGCAGTAGCTGATGGCTGCTAAATCTGCTGGCTAGAAAAGGTGGTAGTGAAGACTTGCACAGGGTTCATGCCTAACTACTTACTCAGGAGACTCAGATCTGAGGTTCGCAGTTCAAAGCGAACCCAGGCAGAAAAGTCCCTGTGAGACTCTTATCTCTAGCCACTCAAAAACTGGAATAAGATCTGTGGCTCAAAGTGATAGAGCTTTTGACTTGAGCAAAAGACCTTAGGGACAGTGCCCAGGCCCTGAGTTCAAGCTCTACAACTGACAAAAAATAAAAAAGGAGAGAAAAAGCAAAAGAAAAGGTGGTAGGTGTCTGGGAATATGGCCTAGGGGTTGAGTGCTTGCCTTGCATACATGAAGCCCTGGGTTTGATTCCTAAGTACCACATATATAGAAAAAGCTGGAGGTGGCACTGTGGCTCAAGTAGTAGAGTGCTAGCCTTGAGTAAAAAGAAGCCAGGGACAGTGCTCAGGCTCTGAGTTCAAGCCCCAGGACTGGCAAAAAAAAAAAAAAAAGAAGAAGAAGAAGAAGAAAAGGTGGTAGTGAAATTGACAGTGGATAAACAGATGATTCAAGCTTATGACACATGAACATGTTCATTAACATTAATTCTATGATAAGAGATAGCCAGACAGTATGTGCCCTTACATGAAAGCATACAATAGCACCTCTGAAGTATTATTATAAATAAACACCTAAGCATATAAACAAATAAATAACTATACAAATAAAACCTGAATCTCACTATAACTCCTATCTTAAGTATAATTTTACATATAAAGCAGGAGATGGAAGCACAAAATAACAAATATTACAGGGATGCAATTTGCAAAATCCAGACTGAGAAACTACACACCAAATTATCTAATTTCCCTCAACAAACTTATCGCAAGGGGGCAATTAAAAGGAGAAACCAGAAGTGCAGAAGTCTATGTGCTAAAAGTTTAAAAACATATCAGCTATATGTAATTTCTATCTCTTCATTGTGTCCAACCACTTAAAAAAAAATCTGGGAACTGGCTGGTCGTTCTTGCCTGTAATCTGAGCTTTTCAAGAGGCTGAGATCTAAGGCTTTCAGTTCAAAGCCAGCCTAGCAGGAAAGTCCAGTAGACGGTTATTTCTAATTAACCACCAAAATACTGGAAGTGGAGCTGCGGCTCAAAGTGCAAGAAACAGCTCAGGGACAATGCCCAGTACCACAAATGACCAAAAAAAAAAAAAAAAAAAAGACAACAGTGATCCTGGTTTGGTTTGGTGACCCCCATCTATAATCCCAGCATTTGGGAGGTGGGAAAATTCAAGACAAGCCTGAGCTATATAGCAAGATTCTTTGGAACCATTTTGTGCCTATTCTGCACCCAAAATCTAAATAAATGGGCTTTCATCCCACTGATGAACTATTGTTATGTGTGCAATGTCATTCATGGATTTCTTTCCAAGGGTATCTGGCCTTGGTTTCAAAGGAGAGTAAAATATAAAATACAACTGTAAATACAACAAATAACCTTGAAATGTGTGGGTTCTTTTGGAGCGGAGCAGTAAATTGAGGCTTGAACTCAGCTTTTTACTTAAAGCTGGTGCTCTACCTTGAGCCACAGCTCCACTTCTATCTCATTTTTTGGTTGTTAATTGGAAATAAGTTTCTTATATACTTTTCTGCCAAGGCTAGCTTAGAACAGTGATTCCCAATCCTCACCCTCTTGATTACAAGGCTTGAACCACCACTGCCTAACTGAAATCTTTTTTTAATGTAATGAATTCATTAATACATAATCAGAAAAAGAGAAAAAGTATGATCGCTTAGGTTTTTATTGCTTTCTGGGATTTATAGTATTTTTTGTAGCAAACAATGTTTATTCATTTCCTTCAGTATCTCTAAAGTTGACTGACCAAATCTGAATTTACATAGTAAAAAAAATTAATGAAAATAGTCTAAGAACAATATACTTCAAGCAAACTTCAGGGAACAGTATGTTTCGCTCACTCAAGTTTTAATTGCTTATTGCTTTCCTTGAGCAAAAAAAAAACCAACATGTTTTTTTGCCAGTCCTGGGGCTTGAACTCAGGGCCTGAGCACTGTCCCTGGCTTCTTTTTGCTCAAGGCTAGCACTCTGCCACTTGAGCCACCACACCACTTCCGGCCATTTTCTATATATGTGGTGCTGAGGAATCAAACCCAGGGCTTCATGTATACGAGGCAAGCACTCTTGCCACTAGGCCATATTCACAGCCCCTGTTTTCTTTAAGTAGTTGAACAAAGGAATTGCCATTTAACAGCACTTCTATGAATACAACATACCTTGGTCAATGTCACCCCTTTCAATATTCTCATCCATTCTTCTGCTACCTACCCCATCTCTCATTGTTTTTAATTTTGTAGACTATGCAATGGATTTATGATTGTGTTCTCTCCCTCTTCTCTTCATTTGTCCACGTCTTTCCCCTTGGCCATTTTGAGTAACCATTTCCTGGTGTTGTATTGCTTAATTTTTCTGCAGATAAACATCTAGGGTTTCACAGAGGGAAATACCTATAAACTTGGGGCCCCCACAGAGGTGACTATGCTCAATTTCATCATATGTGTACATAGAAATGTCACAGTGAAATTTTTCACTTTGTACAACTAACTAAATAATAAAAATGAAATTAATTAGAAACACCTATTACAATGAAAGCACTCACTTACATACAAAAGACCCATGACCAGGGACCAGCATCTATTTCCCACATGCTCTAAAACACAAATCTGGATAGCACATGTTTACATCAACTCATTGAGACTTTCCTTTTTACATCCTTGCCCTAGGCAGATAATATTCATAGAAAAGATTCATGTAAATCACACTGACTGACAATTTGCCCTTTAAAATTTTTATATAGAACATAACAAAAGCTAAATCACTCTTTTTCTCCCTCTCCTCTAACCTACCCATCTATCTAGATAAATCTTCCTGCCTAGTGTTCTATTTTTTTTTCCCTATAATCCTCCAGGTTTTGTCTAAAGATGGTTAATGGATCGGCCACAGCCCTGGAGAAGGTGACAAGATGGAAAACAAATCCCTACACTATAGTTTGCACTCTGTTCAACACTTAATCATTCTTGAGTGCTGCTTGGTTTGTCCATTGTTTTCTTCAAAAATGAATTCATTTTTGCAACCAAAGACTTCATGAATTTCATCTTAAACAGACTAAATCAAAATGAATACCTGATATATTTCAAAAATGTCTTTCAAAAATGTTACACCAAGGACTGGGAAGATGGCCTAGTGGCAAGAGTGCTTGCCTCATATACATGAAGCCCTGGGTTCAATTCCACAGCACCACATATATAGAAAAAGCTAGAAGTGGCGCTGTGGTTCAAGTGGTAGAGTGCTAGCCTTGAGCAAAAAGAAGCCAGGGACAGTTCTCAGGTCCTGAGTTCAAGCCCTAGGAGTAGCAAAAAACAAAACAAAACAAAAAAATGTTAGACCACTATCAAACAATTTGCAAAATGTCACTGCATTCATACTTTCCATGCTTTATCTATGAAGACAGAAATACATGACTTTTTATTACAGATTTATAAAATAGAGTACAGTTTTCTATTTCTTTGCCATGTGTGGTCTCTAATATATCTGCAGGAAATTTGTACTCATTGGGTATCCCTTTGCTTACTTTATAGTGATAAAGCAATTGCTCACTATGTTGAGCTCAGTGAAGCTTACCTAATTAGCCCTGATGATTTTGCGTAAGAAATACATGCCACTTAGTTTCTTCACTATCACCTTGCAGGGAACAGTAATGGCTCATTTCAGGCAACTATTACCAAGAGGTGAATGATTCTGGCTTAATAAGCATCCTTTAATTTGCTGTGATTTCCAATCAAATAAGAAACCAGTGCTATCTCTGATATCAGACAATAGTAGATATTCTAGAGGAAGAAATTAAATATTTAGATCTTGGGCTGGGGATATGGCCTAGTGGCAAGAGTGCTTGCCTCATATACATAAAGCCCTGGGTTCAATTTCCCAGCACCACATATACAGAAAATGGCCAGAGGTGGCGCTGTGGTTCAAGTGGCAGAGTGCTAGCCTTGAGCAAAAGAAGCCTGAGTCCAGGTCCCAAGACTGGCAAAAATAAATAAATAAAAGAAATAAATAAATAAAAAGAAATATTTAGATCTTAATATTCAACATCAGTCCTGTTAACTCAAATGCTTGAAAGATCAATTTTGAAAAGAAAATTGATGAACAATGACAAAAGAGCTTCACGTTTCCTTCCCCCCTCCCCAAGATAGTATCTAAAAAAAAGTGAAAGAAGCTGAAAGGTAAGAGAGGGCAGTTTAAGAGTTCACACACTGAACCCCTTCTTTCCAAATAATTCTCAGCTTGAGGCTCTTAACCTTTTTAATATTCCAAACGGCTTTACCTGCAATGTCACATATAGCAGCCCTTTAAGGTGCTCTTATGAGAAATTTGTAGATTCTTCCTGACATGAATAAGAGTGTAATGCAAATGAGAAAATAACACTTGCAGGTTGTCAGTTCTGAACATGTGATATTGTTCTACATATTGTGCATTCTCTTAATAGTTAGATACTGGAAAAGTACTCAGAAGGTAGAAACAAATGCTTGAAATGGATTTTTAACAAGCTGTGAAATGGCTAAATATTTGACAATACTCATATACAAACAGTGAAATTTAAATAGGCCTCAAATTGTCTATTGTTATGATCAATGTTAAGAACAATGTTTTATATGGGAAAAAATGTTTTCCTTAGTCAAACGCAGAAACTTATCCCTATACTCTGTCAATATAGTAAAAAAAAAAAATCACATAAAAATACTATGGATGATATTATAACAGTTTTCAGAGGGGTTTCAATATAGGGTTTAGCAATATATGTACTGCAGATTAGCTTCAAGGTTGTAAATCTCCTGCCTTAGCCTCCAGAGAGCTAGCAATTCAGATATGCACCACATCACCCAACATTAGAACAAACCCTTAATATTATATCATGTCAAAAAGCAAACACACAAAAGACTTTCCAGCCAGGGACAGTGGCTCAGTCCTGGAATCTTCACTTAGGAGGGAGAGAATGGGAGATTTCAGCTCCAGGCTATCCTGGGCAAAAAAAAAAAAAAAAAAAAATTGAGATTCCTTCTCACCCAATGACCGGGCACAATGGAGTGTGCCTATGTGTTCCCAACTTTTAGAGCTGAGTGCAATGCCATTTATTGTCATCCCAGCAACATGGGGAAGAAGTGCACATAGTAGGATCACAGCCCAGGGCAATATAAGCATAAAGCAAGACCCTATGTTCTCAATACTGTGTGAAAGCAGGGAAAAAAATAAAACAAAAATTTAGAAAAATACAGCTCATTAAAAAGAAAAAAGAAAGAAAATAACTAGCCCAGGGGCTGGGAATGTGGCTTGGTGGTTGAGTGCTTGCCTAGCATGCATGAAGCCCTGAGTTTGATTCCTCAGCACCACATATATAGAAAAAGCCAGAAGTGGTGCTGTGGTTCAAGTGGTAGAGTGCAAGCCTTGAGTAAAAAGAATCCAGGGACAGTGCTCAGGCCCTGAGTTCAAGCCCCAGGACTGGCAAAAAAAAAAAAGAACCAGTCCAAAAAGGAGCTGATGGAGCAGATTCTGTTGTACACAGTACTTGCCCAAAAGACCCTGAGTTCAAATCCCATATATCAATAATTAAAAAAAAAGAGTTTTCCACATTACCTGTTCGGTATATCTAATAAGGGTTTATAATAAGTGGTAGGAGATACCAATATTTCCCCCCATTGGATATTCTAAGGATCTTAACATAAAGTCAACAGGATATTAGACATGTTCTACTTTGAGTCAATCTAACATACAAAAGTACAACTTTTTAAAGGCAATAAGTTATAGTAAGACTATTTAAATTTCAAAAATGAAAAGGCTGGGTGGACATATACCTTGGTATTAAAACATGTAGAATGTGCAAGACCCTGAATTCCATTCCCAATGCTATAGAAAAGTAAAAGCCTGGCACTGATTGCTCACCACTATAATCCAAGCTATTCAATAGACAGAGATGAGATTGCGAGGATTATAATTAAATCCAGCTCCCCAAAAATGTTTGTGAGACCCCATCTTAATCAATAGATGGGTGTGGTAAAGTACATCTGTCATTCCAGCTACACTGGGAAGCATAAGACAATAAGATTGTGGTCCAGGACAGATGGAGAAAAAGTGAAACCTTACTCTCAAAAATAACCAAAGCAAAAAAGGCTAGAGGCATGGCTCAGGCAACATACCCAGAGTTCAAACCCTAGTACCTACCCAGAGTTCAAACCCTAGTACCAACAACAACAAAATCAACTGGTGCCTGTAATCCCCAGGGCTCAGAAGAGAGGATTAGTTTCTACACTAGCCTGGGAGATGAAATGAAATTCAAAAAGAATACGTAACACATAAAAAAATCCAATCTGAATATGAAATTCTACTGACCTTAAAACAGAATAACTACTTAAATGTCTATTAAAATTTATTATGATTCTTAATAAGTAAAATAAGCTTCCAGACAACAGCTATATTAAACAAATTGTTCCTTACAGACCCCCAATAGACAAGGAGACTAAAAACTCAAAACTTAAAAATCCATTATCTACATTAAAAAAAGTGTTTTAAGCCAGTAAGTTATAAAAAGACTATTTATATAAAACACTGACACCATGTCACATAAAAAGATTCACTCTGAATATAGAAGTTTCCTAGTTAAAAATGAAGCTACTTACATATATATTCATTAAAATTTTAAGCATTTCCCTCCACTAAAGTAAGCCCCCAAACATACAAAAATAGAAATCTTAAGCCAACTGTTCTTTTACAAACTTAGTAGAGCAAAGGAGCCAAAATCAAAACTCTTCCTCTCTGACATGTGTAGCAAAATTCATCTAGAGAATCCTATGTGTTCTTCCTGCCATCAAACATGTCCTTTCCCCTTCTGATAGATAGCATTCAAATTAGGGATTGCAAACAAGATGTACAGCAAATAAAACCAGATGTCAAGAGGTTCTATTTTGAAGGTAGTGTATGTGACTGTGTCACTTATTTGATTCCATAAACATTAGTTATCTGTATATTTTTAACCTACAAACACATTATCCATTCAAGCAATTGGACTTATTCAGCAACTTCTCTTGTCAGGTCATTCTGTAAGCTACCCAGAGAGCTGTGGTAAAGTTGGCCACAATTCCTGGTTGCAAGAGACAGAGCTAGAATACGTTCTGTCATTTTCCATCCTCATTGCTTCCCTCCAGGCTGCACCCTTCCGGTAATTTCTGCCTGTGTAAAATCTATAAACCTTAGACAATCAGCTGTAATGCCAAATTCCATGAATGTCCTCTCATGACTAGACTTAGTCTGTCCCACTCTATATACTCTTTGTTGTTATTCATTCTTCAGTACTTTAGTAGGTCTTTCATTCTCAAACTACATTCTTTCAGAAAAGATTACATCATGGTCTTGTGTCTATCTGCAATCTCTACCTTACCCCTCTCATTGTGAAAGTAAATACAAGCAAAAGAACCAGACGAGTTAGAAGGGCAACATTTGGTTTTTTACCATTGTTGTTCTCTTTACTGCTTTAACAACAAAATCTCCTTGGATGTTTGGAACCATATCCACTTCCTTCCTCTCTCCTTCTTCCATCCCTCTCTCCTTCCCTTCCTCCCTTCCTTCACTCTTTCCCTCCTTCCCTCTCTCCCTTCCTCCTTCCTTCCTCCCCCCTCCCTTCTTCCTTCCCTTCCCTCTCTTCATTATCAAGGCCTCACACATGCTAGACAATGTTCTACCACTGAGACAAGTCCCCAACCCTTCTATTTTTAATTTGTTGTAGCGGTAGAGTATTGGTAGCTTTATCCAGGCTAGCTTTGAACTTGTGGTATTCCTACTTGGATTATTAGGCATGCACCACACCTTACTCTTGAGAATAATGAGGTAAAATATCAAACCATTCTTTTCTCACGAAGATTAAAGCAGTTTTCCATATAAGTTCTTTATTTTCATAATTCTTAAAGTTTATATTTAAAAAAGCTCCCAGAACTTGGTTTCTATTTTGCCCTTCACTCAGTAAAATATTCTTGATACATTCAGTGAGATAATAATATACAACATTCAAAACATAGAACCAATGTGATTCCCAGTGATGAATCTAGGCAAAATTCTTTGTGTGGAACTAAGATCATGATAGAGTAACTCATTTCATCTAATAGCATCTTATGTTTAAAAAATAAATGATTCAAGAACACTGGGTACATTATAAAAATCTTAGTTAACTCTCATCAACAGCATAGGAAATACAACTCTACCTATCCTACACAACAGATATAACTTGTAGATGGTATGCCAACCACATCTTTTAGTTTGGTGATATTCATATATAGTTCTTATTAAATATTAAACAAGTAGATAATTCTTGGCAAGTTCTTATTCTTATGATACAAAAATCAACTGTTCTAACCATCATTCCCATTTCCCCTTCTTTCCCCTCCAATTCATCTCTCATACAACAGTAGATGCTTCTTTTACAATATACATGAAAACCATGTCAACTCTCCTGCATACAGTCACCCAGTCACTCTCCATAAAAGTCAGCTTTGCCTGGGAAACCCTACATGGAGCTGGCCCTGTCTACTCTTGGACCTCCTTCTTTGCTTCTCCATCCTGACCTATGCCACTCCAGCCCCATCTTTACTCCTGGAACTTGCTATTCATTCTCCTAAAGTCTAGATTTTGCTGGGCTTCTCTTCCCAGCTTCATGTCTGGGCTCCTGTGTGCTCTGACTGTTGCAACACTGCCTGCGGCCTGGAGGATCTCTCTGCCCCAAAGCAGAACAGCCCCTGAGTTACCATCACACCCAAGCCATTTGCTAGCAAGTCTCCCTGGCTGTCATCTCCTAAGTACTTACTATTTTCTAAAGTGATGGTTTCCATTCATTTTTAATGACTTTATTCTCTGTATTTCCCACTGGTATCATGGAAGCCTTTTCAACAGGGAATTGATCAGTCATCCTCACCACCAAACATGGCCAGAATATTGTAGAAGCTCACTAAATAACCTTTTAATTGAATATGAAGCTCTAAAATAGGTGACCACATATGGAACTTTGTGTTCTTGTGTTATAAAATAACAGCCTCCCTAGACATTAATTATTTCCAAAAGACTACTAGTTTTATCACTCGATCAAATAAATCACTTAGCGATTACATTCTATGACTATTAACAAAGCACATTATTTAGCTTGAATTCAGACACCTAAACAAAGAATGACTAAACAAATGAAAACTCATTTTAACACAAACAAGAACATATCTCTGGACAGATAGAGATCTTAAAATAAGAAATACTTTTAAGCTGGCACCAGTGACTCACACCTATAATCCTAGCTACTAGGAAGCTAAGATTTGAGGATTACAGTTCAAAGCTAGCCTGGACAGCAAAGTCTGTGAGACTCTTATCTCCAATTCACCATTAGGAAACCAGAGGTGGCACTGTTGACCACTAGCCTTGAACAAAAGAGCTCAAGGACAGAACCCAAACCCTGAGTTCAATCCCCACAACTGACCCAAAAAGGGGGGGGGGAGGGAGGGAGGAAGGATGGAGGGAGGGAGGGAAGAAAAAGAGAAAGGAAGGAAGGACAGAAGGAAGGAAGGAAGGAAGGAAGGAAGGGAGGGAGGGAGGGAGGGAGGGAGGGAGGGAGGGAGGGAGGGAGGGAGGGAGGGAGTGGAGGAGAGAGGGAAGGAGAGAGGGAGGGAGGAAAAGAAGTAGGGAGGAAAGAAGGAGGAAAGTAGGTAGGAGAGAGATTTAGAGAGATGTTATATTTGGGGAAACATCTTTTAGATGTCTAGATATGATTATTCTAGAGAAAATCAATGAAGTAAAAAATAGACTTTATTGTATTATGTAAAGTTCAGTGGATTATTATAAAGAATCTATAAACACACGAAGACACATACCCTCACAACACAAGGAAGTAGAACTTCACTTCCTATCCTTTGAGTGTGGGCTGTCCTCTGCTCAATTAAAAAACAAAACAAGGGGCTGGGGATATGGCCTAGTGGCAAGAGTGCCTGCCTCCGATACACGAGGCCCTAGGTTCGATTCCCCAGCACCACATATACAGAAAACGGCCAGAAGCGGCGCTGTGGCTCAAGCGGCAGAGTGCTAGCCTTGAGCGGGAAGAAGCCAGGGACAGTGCTCAGGCCCTGAGTCCAAGGCCCAGGACTGGCAAAAAAAAAAAAAAAAAAAAAAAAACAGACATGTAAAAGGGGAAAAAAGAAACTAACTTGATATTGCAAAACCTGGCAAAACTGCTTTATACAGGTGACCAAAGTTGTCATTTTCACAGGAAAGCCATGTTGATCTTAGTCACTCTTGATACAACATGGTGAGAATGGCACTTCACCTCTGTAGTCAAGGTTCCTCAGAGCTCATCATCCCAGGGGGAACCATAAGACAACTCAAATTGAGAGGCATTCAATATAAACCTATCCAGAGTTTCTGAAAACCACCAAGTCATCAGAAACAAAGAACATATGTGGAACTGAAAAGAAGGAACCATAGGAGACATGGGGAGACTCCATGACTAAATGTAATTTGGGCCCTAGAACAACAACCAAAAGAGTAGGGAGAAATAAATTAAATCTGAAAAGAGTTGGAATTTAGCAAATTGTAAAGGAACACAGCTGGTTTCTTAGTTTTGATAAATGTGACATCATAATGTAAGATGTTGACAATAAACAAGAAAAACTGGGTATGGAGCCTAAACAATCCTATTTTACCTTTACATCTTTTTAGGAAGACCAAAATTATTCTAAAACTAAGTACAAGTAATGTATCCAATGCCTAACGTATGAAACTGTAACCTCTCTGTACATCAGTTTGATAATAAAAATTTGAAAAATAAATAAATAAATAACAAGGAAACTGGATGGAATGATCTCCAGCAGGCTTCAGGGTGAAGTACAGTGTGTAATGATTTTCTATTAATAAGATGATGTGTATGCACATACTTGTGCAAGCATAAAATCTTCCTTCAAACAGATAGATTAGCTCTGTATATCCCTGCTATAATATCTTAAGTGGAATAGTCAATGTAGTCAATTCCAGGCCTAACTCCATGTGTGTTAGGCCTGACATTTGGTGTTCTCTACATATTAAGTCATTTGTTTCTCACTGACAGCCACAAAATTAAGGCTACTACTTACACAGATTCTCTGAATGTTTACTGGTATTATTCACTAATGAGCCAGGCATTTCCCCTTGGCCTCTCACAAACTGTTTGGATGAAATTTCTCCACTTAAACTATAGCTTCGTTTCTTATTCTCCCTTGATAATATAATGGAAACCTGGCAAACAGCCCAGACACTTGGCATCTTCTGAAAACAGTTACCATCCTATGCTGGTGAAAATTAGGCCACGTGGAAAATATATATCTTTGAAAGTCATTTGTCTCTATGAAACTGCTTGCTTACTATCCTTTGAGCTACACGTGTCAACTGGAATACCTTCCAGGGATTTATTACCCAGGAGGGTCTATTGTCTGATGTTAATATATCATAATGATATATTCATGTTACAATTTGCTTTTGGTGTCCGTGAGGAGCGTGCTCTTAAATTGGCATGCATGAACTTGCCCCTACAGGTCCATGAGTAAAAGCATGTTTATTTTCACAAGCATTTCACTGACATTTAGTATTTTCTCCCACTACATATATAGACATAGACCCATGATCTCACCACTGGAAATAATACTTTCCTATAACATTTACATTTTCACAAATATCCCATAGCATGGCTTAAGTTAAACCTGATAGCCAATATGAGACCCTCTAAGGGATCTGCTAAGTAAAAAGCATCAGTATGTATGCCATTTGCCTTCACACCATTTTTAAATTCTTGTTAGCTATTTCAATAGAACTCACATTGCTTATTTCATTTTATTTGACCTGTTCAAATCTTTCCTTCCCAGAGGGGTTCCTATCAGTCTAAGGGAAATGGTAAGCAGGAAAGTTCAGCAAGCAATGTGGAATGTATTTGCATTCTGACTCAGCACAAGCTTGTGAACTGTTGCAGAGTTTGATTTAAAATAGTTCATGTTCCACCTTTCTACAATGCATTCAAAGGGAAAATGGAAACTAAAAGAAGATACAGAACATTTTCCAAGATCATCAGTGCATAAGCACACCCCAGGCAGTAACAGAGGTTCAACCTGCAACCCTGCTTCCCGTGGAGCACAAACAGTAAAGATAACTCAGCCAAAATGCTGCAAGTGTATCTTTGCTAAAATGTGTGCCTGAGCACAAACAGTTGGTACTAAATATGGAATCTGAAAGGCAAATAAAGCAGAAGTGTGTCCCAATCATAAACCAAATCGAGAGGAAAATGAAAATTACAAAGTTTAGATACAAATACTACATCATTAAATTTCAAAAACAACCCTGACCGTTTTAATGTTGCTGTTTCTTTAAATTAGTTATGTAGCTATTTGTAGAAAAAAAATGCTAAGTGCTACCTTTGTGGGAATAGTACTGGGGTTTAAACTTAGGGCCTCTCATTTGCACTACCATTGGTAGTGGTACCACTACTTGGGCTTTACTGCTTAAATCATGTCTCTGCCCCTACTTTTTGCTGATTATTTTAGAAACAAGGACTCACAAATTTTTCTGCCCAGTTGGTCTCAACCACAATACTCTAGATGTCAGTCTCTGAGTAGCCAGGATTATAGGATTGACCCACCAGTTCCTGGCACTAAGTGACACTTACAAAGCAGAAAAGGTAATGCAAGGCTGATTATTGTTCTAGATTTCATCAAATGTGTGACAAAAATTCCACATCTGTAGCTGTGGCATTATAAGAACTCACTAGCACAGACAAATCAACAGAAAAAAGGGAAGATATGACTTTACCTGAGTATTTTCCAGTGAAATCAAATTGGCTGCTATCACCTGCTCTTCTAAGATATCACAAGCTGTTAGTTCAAGAATACAGGCTGCATTTTGCCAGAGAGCAAAATTGGTGCGTAGTTTTTACATATGGGACAATGGATAAGACCTCTATGGTTTCCATTTCCCCATTTCCTCTTTTCCACTTGCAGGAATACAGGGAACAATTCTCAGGCACATCCTGAGCTTCACTCAATTAACCTCAAGATATAATTAGAATGAGTTAATTGAAAGATGAGCACTAGTTAGAAGGATTTATTTAAGCCTTTGTTGAAAAGCTGTTTTGTTAGTAGTTGAAAAATAAAATCTAGAAAGTTTAGTATAAATCTAAAATAATGGCTCCAACCACTTAGTTGAAAGAAATCCTGAGTAGGAAGGGTTAAATGACCTCTTCACAGGGGACATTCAAAGACAGGAGAGAAGAAGGATACCGATTTGTGTCCAAGAGTGCATGATTCTTTTTAGAAAGTAATTAAGAGAAAGAATGCAAAACTACAGGAATGGCTTCTTAATAAATGAATAGCTAAGGCAGCATCTGACTCAATTATGTTTTCGTGAGAAGTATTTTATCTGCTTCCAGATCAAATTCCAGGTCTAATTTCAACACCTACTGCTTTTGAGGTAGGGCTTGCCTTTTTATATAGCAAGATCAAATCAAATGTATTTAACAAGTAAAATAAAGTATCTGTGGAAAAGACGTTTCTACAAATAAAAACTGCCCACAGGAAGTCAATACACAATACCAAAAGGAAGCGCGTGCACACACACACACACACACACACACACACACCAAGAGAAAATATTATCTCTCATTTGATTGCTGGCTTGTGAACTCCTCTCCTTGTTGCATAGCAACCAGTCTAAGCAGCATTTCTAGCCTGGAAGAAATTTCCATGCCAGAGCTGTGGAAATAGAAGCTAACTACTCAGTATATTTTTCAAGGTTACCTAAATTGCAGACAGAAAAAAAGGGAGTAGGGGAGGGGGGAAGAGAAAATACCCTGGAATTTCTAGAAACACAAATCTAGAAGAAGGTTCTATCACATTTTGAGTCCCTTCATGACATTTCCAATTAATGGTCACCACCTACATTTAAGCCGACATCTCCCATATTGGAAAGGCTCCAAAACCCAGAGAAAGTATGGCTCCTTATTGAAGCCAAATAACTGAGCTTTGCAAAATGAAGTCTTTGTAAGATCGAAACTTGGGAAGTTGAGAATTTGAGAGGGGATCTTCAGTCGATATGCACAGGCATTCATTGCCCACTCCAGGCTGTTCTCAAGATTATCTACTGCTCTCTTAAATTTCCAGCAGACATATTATCACAGCTTCATCTTTCAGTATCCTCCACCATCCTTGGGTAGGAAGCACTGTACTGAAGCAATTCCCTCAAAAGAAAAAATAAATTGAAAAGCTTGACACTGATTTCTTGAAAAGGAATCTTGAAAGCTTGAATGTGGTATGATCTGTAAATTTCACTGGCTTCAGAGCCATGGATAGGTAGAGTAGGTCTTCATCTCCATTCCAAAGACAACACAGAAACAAAACACATGGCTAGGTGTGGTGAGGTCACAGACTCAAATGCTCCTAAGGGGAAAACAGAGCCACAGGGACAAGGCTCCGGAACCATGCATGAGCTGCTACTCATTTCTCCATACGGCATTACCAATTCCATCAATTACTGTTTACTGTTCAGGCCAAGAGAAACAGAGCTGGCCTGCTTCTCACAGGGAAACCAGGTCAATAGGGCATGTGATCTCTTAAATGAATCAGACAGTTAATGAGATGGTGGAGAAAGCAGTGGGTTTAGGCCCTGGCTCTGTTCAGAGAGATCAGTGCTATGGCTCTGTGTAAGTCATGGAAACTGAGCTTCAGTTTTCTTATCTCAAAGATGGAATGATAAGAGCTGCTCTGCCCATCTCAAACAGATCGCCAAAAACACATACGTCAAATAAATGTCTAAATATTCTTTTGTATGACTTGATTTCCCTTAAGTCCTAATGTAGGAAGGTCTTATAGGTGCTGATTATCTCCAAGGCTTGAAAGGTAAATTTTCAGATTATTTCTGTACTTGGGAAAAATGAAACTATAGCTTTATCATTAGACTCCAAACCACCAGGAAGTTTGAGAGCTACTGTTAAATGGACAGCAACACTGACAACTAGAAAAGAAACAAAAATGGGTGATAATCATTCCTCAGTTCTCAATAGGTTTTTTTTTTAATATTACAGTTCCTAAGGGGTTTTTATTTTTGATGCTTAACTTAGAAAAAAACACAAATGTAGGGGCTGAGAATATGGCCTAGTGGTAAAGTGTTCGCCTCATATACATGAAACCCTGGGTTCGATTCCTCAGCACGACATATATAGAAAAAGCCGGAAGTGGCACTGTGGCTCAAGTGGTAGAGTGCTAGCCTTGAGCAAAAAGAAGCCAGGGACAGTGCTCAGGCCCTGAGTTCAAGCACCAGGACTGGTAAAACAAACAAACAAACAAAAAACAAATACAACCATCAATTGAGATGGGGAACATTTTATTTTAGGACACTGGTAACAGGGCAACACTTAATTGAAAAGCTTTTCACTAATCAAATTAATTGGCCTCATGAGATGGCTTAGAAAAAGTACACTGAATCATTTCTAAAACATATATCTCTATAGAGAGCAAAGACTTCTGCTATCTGGTGATTAAGATATTCCCTTTTCCATTTAAAACTTGCGCTTTGCATATAAAAGGCACTTAATATATCCATTTGACACTAGCAAGTATGTCTAATTGCTGACTAATGTAACATCTTGGTATATTTGTCCATATGGGCTGTAAGCTTTTGTTTGGGCATATTTAACATGATTGCACAAATTACTGTGTTGACTTGCTAAAGCAGGTTTATCAAGAAGCGCAGAATTCATAGGAGAGAAATAGGAGATGGGCCACAGTTTATATCCAGCTGAGAAGTGTTCTTTTCCATGGCTGTCAGCCTTGACCTGCCACATTAGTCACCACAGCTTCTGCACAGTTTCAAAAGCATCCTCTACGTCATATTGCATGTTGTGCTGGAATCATCAATAGCTAAGTCTACTGGAAAATGTGACTCTCACTGCTCCTCAGATCCGGCAGGAAGAACAAGAGCAGAGAACAGATGCACAGAATGCACCCAGCAAGCTGTTGAATGTTGAGTTCAAATCTACATCATGGAGAGGTATCAAAGAAAAAAAAAAGAGGGCTTGCCTCTTTATTTAAAATCTAACCGATTTAGAAGTACGAAGGAAAAGCTCTTCTTTATCTAAGGAAAAGCTTATTGAATTCATCTTTTACCCAATTTACATGCACTCTTTGAACACAAGCACTTAAAAGCACATTATCAAGAGAATGAAGTAGGGGGTGACACAGTTCAAAAGGAAATGTACTCATTACCTGACTTTTATAACTGTAGCTCTTCTGTAATATCAACTTTACAATAAAATTTTAATTTAAAAAAACACATTATCAAGGCTGGGAATGTGGCTCAGTGATAGAGTGCTTGCCTAGCATGCATGAAGCCCTGGATGTGATTCCTCAGCACCACATTAACAGAAAAGTTGGAAGTGGCACTGTGGCTCAAGTGGTAGAGCACTAGCCTTGAACAAAAGAATCTCAGGGACAGTGCCCAGATCCTGAATTCAAGCCCCAGGACTGGCAACAAAACAAACAAACAAACATTATCTTCTAAGCCAATGCATAGAAAAGTAATATTTACTCAGCAGAGCTCTATGATATGAACAGTAAGTACTCTGTTACAAACAGCCCTATCTATTTTATGAATGGATAGATAACTCAGGTTCACAGGTACAGTAAGTTACCCAGGGACATTTG
Source organism: Perognathus longimembris pacificus (assembly GCF_023159225.1). Taxonomy (NCBI): domain Eukaryota; kingdom Metazoa; phylum Chordata; class Mammalia; order Rodentia; family Heteromyidae; genus Perognathus; species Perognathus longimembris. The sequence goes on from NC_063162.1 coordinate 38,654,765, forward strand.
GACAGTGAGTGACAGAATTGAAATCAGTCCAACCCAATCTCACCCACTTTATACTACTATATACTCCTTCATAAATACATGTATAATACAGATATAATACATACATATATAAAACCATCTTACTAAGACTAAGGTCTAAATCCAGCCAAGAGAACTTAAATCATTACAAAAGACTGCCTATTAGAGCCCAGGAACTTTCTGTTACAGAGCAGCCTATTTACATGGCAGAAGGTCCTGGCATATGTTCTATTTATACCATTTCCAACTACCTCATCAGCTTAGTGCTCAGGAATCCTGACAAAGCTGACATGTTAATCATACACCCTTTTTCTCAGAAGGTTATGCATGCCTGAAATTATTGCTTGGTATTCAAAACACTAGATCAAAGTTGAAATATGCAAATAAAGTAAATACCTCCCACCAATATGGCTTTAGTACTCACAAGGCAAGGCTAGCCAACATAAAACTTCATCGGAGACAGGCAAGAAGTCACAAAGATGAAGACAATAGTCTAGAGCCAAGGCAATATCCTGCAACAGTCACAGATAGGAGGAACTAATGGCCCGGGGGGGGGGGGGGGGGGCGGGGAAATTTGCCTCACCCAATTCTCAAAGTCAATAGTAGTAATCACTAGGTGACTTCCCTAGGAGTGGTCAGCCAGGACTTTTAATGTCACTTCTAGGAAACCTTCGATTTTTTGAATCCCTTATTCATATATATATAAGCAGGCAGCACCAATTTGGAAAGAGCAGGATTTGGGGAAGCAGTAGAAGCTATTTACCAGCCATTTGGAACCTCAAAGATCAGTTCCCTGCCCACAGAAGGGTGTTACAAAACCAGCTTCACAGAGTCAAAGGAGAATCTAATGGGTTAACATCCTGCATCCCATAATGACTGCTCAATAAATGTTGGTTCCTTTCCTTTTCTTCTACTGGACTACTTGAAGTAATTAAGTCTAGGCACACTATTACAAATTCAAAAGACAAACCTCAATCTGCTTCATCAGGAAGTCTTTTCTCTTTTTTTGTGAAACTACAGAAAAATACATACATGCTCTACTGTGGTTACAATCTGAGCAAACACCATTTTTTATTCTAATATGCTCTTGAGTTGGGAGTTACTGACTGAGCCATAAGTAAAAGTTAGTACACTCCTTTGTGAAGAAACAAATACACCACTATAGCATGGAATAAACAATATTTATCACAGGGAAGTACCACCCCTAATAGTCTAGCTCCAATCAAGGGACCAGCAGGGAGATAGAGTTTCAGTTATTTCCTAGGTATTTATTTGCATCATAATATATTTTATGCACATGCATGTTTATGTACATATTTATAAACCCATGTTGCAGTAATGATATGCATAATATGTTCAGTTATAGCATATACATAAATGTATGGCTGCGTATCTTACACATATATGCACACATGCTAGATGCAGATAGGTATGTACCACTCAAAGCCAAAATGAAATTAACATTCTCAATCTTGTTCCCCACTTTTGATCCAACTTTTAGACTATTCCAAATGAACATGGAGCTTTGTGACATGTGTGCAGGGGAGGCAGATATGATAAAATTGACCTTTTTTTCTAGTCAGTTTTGGGGATTGAACTCTGGACCTGGGTGCTGTCCCTGAGCTCTTCAGCTCAAGGCTAGTGCTTTACCACTTGAGCCATAGTGCCACTTCCAAAACTGACCATTTTGAAAGTAGATTATAAAAAAATCTTTTCCTGGACCTCGTTCTTGCTTACTGCTTACTATACTACCGAAAAAAAATTTAAGTTTCCATAATTTTCTGGGGCTTGGCACCATTTGAAACACAGACATAGAATTCCATAAATGGAAGAAAAGGAAAGAGGAAAGAAAGGGTGTCTGTGATTCTAGTGATATTTAAAATTTATCAAACACACCTTGTATGCCAAGAGTTTTGGAAGAATAGAACATTCTCACTTAATTCTTTTTTTTTTTTTTTTTTTTTTTTTTTTTTAATGGTGTTGGATAAAGGAAATGCTTTAATTTAAAAAATATTACAGTGTATTTTATTTTTTCTTTTTTTTTTTTTTTTTTTCTCAAATTTTTATTTTCAAACTGACGTACAGAGAGGTTACAGTATCATACGTTGGGCGTTGGATACATTTCTTGTACTGTTTGTTGCCTTGTCCCTCATGCCCCCCTCCCTCCCCCCCTTCCCTCCCCCCCGCCCAGTTGTTCAGTTCACTTACACCAAACAGTTTTGCAAGTATTGCTTTTGTAGTTATTTCTCTTTTTTTACCCCGTGTCTCTCGAATTTGGTATTCCCTTTGAATTTCCTACTTCCAATACCAGTAAACACGGTTTCCAATATACTCAGATAAGATTACAGAGATAGTGTAGGTACAAACATAGGAAGGTGATACAAAACATCATCAATAATAGAAACTACACATACACATAGGACGTTGAAAGTAGTTATAACTGTGATATATCACTTGTTTCCATATCATGGAGTTCATTTCACTTAGCATCATCTTATGTGTTCCTAAGGGTATAGCTATTGGGCCTTGTGATGCTCTGCTATGACTTGCCTAAACCTGTACTAATTATTCCCAATAAGGGAGGCCATAGAGTCCATGTTTCTTTGGGTCTGGCTCACTTCACTTAGTATAACTTTTTCCAAGTCCTTCCATTTCCTTACAAATGGAACAATGTCGTTCTTTCTGATAGAGGCATAAAATTCCATTGTGTAAATGTACCACATTTTCCTGATCCATTCATCTATGGAGGGGCATCTGGGTTGGTTCCAGCTTCTCGCTATGACAAATTGTGCTGCGATGAACATTGTTGTGCTGGTGGCATTACTGTGATTTTGTTTGTGGTCTTTTGGATAGATACCCAACAGTGGGGCTGCTGGGTCATAGGGGAGTTCTATATTGAGCCTTCTGAGGAATCTCCATACTGCTTGCCAGAGTGGCTGAACCAGTTTACATTCCCACCAACAATGAAGTAGGGTTCCCTTTTGGCCACATCCCCTCCAACAATTGTTATTATTAGTTTTCTTGATATATGTCTCACTTAATTCTTAAAACATCTCTGTGAGATACCTGATATTCCTAGCCTTTAAGAAATGAGAAAATAGGGAAAATGAAACATTCAGGCAACCTATTCACAATTCTTAATGAGTAACTAATCATACCTTTTGGCAAAGTAGCAAGACACAAAATCAAAATACAAAATTTAGTAGTTTTGTACCCTTTCTATATACCAACAATGAGCAGATTGGGAAAGAAATGAGGAAAACAATCTTATTCATAACTTCCTGAAAATTAAAAACAACAAGCATTTCATTTAAATAAGGAATGAAAAGACCTCTCAATAAAAACAATAAACCACTGAAGAAATCAAAGAAAACACCAGGAGATGGAAAGATCTCTCATGCTCACAGGTGAACAGAATCAATACTAGGAACATGACTGTACTACCAAAACCAATCTATATATTCAATGTAATCTCCATAAAAATTCCAAAGACCTTCTTAACAAAGGGTAAAAAGATCCAAACTTTATATGAAAGTATAAAAGACCTCAAGTAGTCAAACTAATCCTAAGCAAGAGGAACAGCACTAGCGGTATTACAATAACAGACTTCAAACTATACTACATAGCCATGGTACCAGCACAGAAGTAGACAGACCAAAGGCATAAAATCCATGGATTTACTTCTGGGTCTTTCATTTTATGCCATCCAATTCTTGACAAAGGAGTTCATGGCATATACTGTAGAAAATAGAGACTTTTCAACAAATAGTGATGGAAAAACTGGCTGTGCACCCTGTAATAATATAAATTCAAAGTGGATCAAAGAATTAATACAAGACCTGAACCTCTAAAACTACTACAAAAAAAACAACAGAAAAAGTCTGGACTATATAGACAGAGGCACCAAACTTATTAAATAGAACTCTAATAGCTCAGCAAATAAGAGCAAGGCTTGACAAATGGAACTGTGCCTAACCAAAAATGCTTCCATTTAACACAGGAAACAATCATTAGACTTGAAGAAACCATCATAGAATGGCAGAAAATCTTCTCTAATTATTCATTTGACAAGAGAATAATAACCAAAATATACAGTGAGCTCAACAATTAAAAATGGCAAATAAAATACATGACAAAATACTAAACATCCCTAGCTATACAAGAAATGCAAATCAAAACACTGCTTCCACCTCAGTGAAAGCCCGTCTCCAAGTAAAGGCTCCTCCATGCCAGTTGTCCTGCAGCAGGCAGGCAACTGTTCCGGGGGTTTCCCCTTGACCAGATTCCACCTAATAAAGTTCTGAGAGCATGAAAAAAAAAAAACACAAAAAAAAAAACACTGGGATTTCATCTCAGTCCAGTTAGAACGGTCATCACCAAGAACACAAACACTAACAAATGCTAGTGAGGATGCAGGAAACAGAAATCCTAATTCACTGCTAGTGGGAATGTAAATTAATGCAACTCCTATGAAAGTCAGGATGGAGAGTCCTCAAAAACTAAAAGAACAACTATACAATCTAGTGATATTACTCTTGGACATATATGTGAAAGGAAGTGAGTCAGGCTATAACAGAGGCACTGCACATGTAAATAGTATTACTACTCACAACAGTCAAGTTAGGAAAGCAGTCCACATACCCTGCAATTGATGAATGGAAAAGACAATGGTGTGTATGTGTGTGTGTGTGTCTGTGCACATGTGTGTGCGCATGCACACGGAAGAAGAAATTATATTTTTGGAGAGAAGAGAACAAAAGGGCCACTGGATTTATCTGTGTATGCTAATATGCCTGTATAGAAATAACACACAGAACCCCCTTAATATATGTTCATAAAAGTGAAAACAAAGTTAAATTTTAGTTAGCCTGAAAGCACATCTATCCCTAATGATCAAAACAAAGCAAGAAAATTTTTATAAAAAGATTCTTTTGCTGAGTACAATTTTAAGGATTAATCTCTTAAATATTGCAGTGTTAGAAAACTACCAACTGCGGGAATTTTGAGTCTAATAACCAACCCAACCTAAGCGTGCTACAGAACATTCTTAAGATCCTTTTGAGGGCAAATGTCATATCCTCCCCACAGATTTGAGCAAAGCATCTTAAACTTGTAAGGGAAAAACTGATTATTTCTCCACTTTCAGGGAAGTAGATAACAGAGTCCATCATATGTCTGGAGCAAACTCTCTGATGCCAGATTTCATTCTGAAATCATCCATAAACTTTGGTTCTGGAAAACAGAGGGGCAATTGAAAAATTAGATGCACTTCAGGACAGAAGAGCCTAGATTCTATCATTTGGGAAGAATATGACTTGGAATCATTTTTGGCTTGTGGGTCTTTGGACCTCCTTGAGCCAGAAATGCAAGCTGGTGAGTGCTAAGCTTATGGCAGTTCTCAGCATTTGCTAACTGGATGTTAACTAAAGAGCTGGAATTTATGAGTGGATGCCTACATGATTAAATGTAGACTTTAAAAAAAGCAGCCAGAGGGGCTGGGGATATAGCCTAGTGGCAAGAGTGCCTGCCTCGGATACACGAGGCCCTAGGTTCGATTCCCCAGCACCACATATACAGAAAATGGCCAGAAGCGGCGCTGTGGCTCAGGTGGCAGAGTGCTAGCCTTGAGCGGGAAGAAGCCAGGGACAGTGCTCAGGCCCTGAGTCCAAGGCCCAGGACTGGCCAAAAAAAAAAAAAAAAAAAAAAAAAAAAAAAAAAAAAAAAAAGCAGCCAGAGGGAAAAATAGGGATCCTGCAATCTCTCTCTCTTTCTCTCTCTCTCTCTCACACACACACACACCACCACCACCACCACCACCACCACTACCACACACACACATATTTGCATTCCTGACCCAATAGTTAAAGGGCCTACAAATGACTGTCAGCTCTTTAGAATAGAAATCAATGCAAACATGTCTCCCTTGGATGTCACAGAGAGGTGATAAGGGATTTCTATGACTACATGAACACAGAAGGCTTTCCCTCTTACTGTCCCACTAGCCACATACCATCAAGAAGGAAGCAGTGGAATTAGCATCAGTCCTGAGAAGAAGAAAAATGGTGGGATGGGGCTGAACCCTTCTCCTTTTGAGCTTAAATTTTGTCTTCATATAAAGACTTTCAGGACATCATGTGTGGGCACTGTGCTAGCTCTGATTGGTGCCAAACATAGAATGAAAACAAACTTTTGCAGGCAATAGATTTCTCCCACACATTATTTTTTTTTGGTCAGCCTCCATTGTAACCCACACCCTTAAATTGAGCGTGAGTTAATGCTGGCAGTTCTGAGATCTGTATCATTAGGATGCAGACTCTGCCTGACATGATGTGGTATAGTTAACAATTACTCAGATTCTACAGTTCAAAGACAAAAGAATTCCATGAGAGAGGTGCACGCTTTCCCTCATTCTTTCTATTAAGGAGATGGAATGTTCTGAGAGCACACCTATCTATAGATATCAACTTGCATTTACAGACATCTAAATCACAGGCTTGCCCAGGCAAGACTATGGCATGCAAGATTTAAAAAGTGACCCTGGTTTCTTAAGTGTTGCCATGAGACACACACTGTACAGAAACACATAATCAAAGCAGTAGGGGGGCAAACAAGGAAAGAATCAGATATCCTGGGTAATAAATGGTTTTCCTTTCATTTTTATTGAGCTCTTTTTATCTCATTAGACTCAGAATTCATCCAAGCTACTCCTTCAATTTATGCACTATAAACTCCTGCTTTCTCATTCTCTCTTCCCGGGGGGTGGAGGGGAGACTTTAATATTGTTGCTGGTGAGAAGATTCAGTAATAGATTCTGAGGAATAATTCTACATAGTCTCCGGAGACTCCAGATATCATCTTGCTGGCAAAGAAAGTTGAACCATAAAGCAGCAAGGGCTGGAGGAGCTGTAGCAGGTGCCAAATACAGAGCTGAGACTAGGATCTAGCTCAGGGATAGGGTCTTTGTTTTCTGTAACTATAAAAAGGAATAAAGGAAGTAAGCTGAGGCATGTGAGTTCACATCTGCATCAACCAAGGCCAGAGGAGAGGCTCCCAAGATACCAAAATGTAAACTAGACCAGCCCCATTCACACTGGAATAAAGGTAGAGATCCCAGCAATTTTTACCCTTATTCAGTTTTAACACTCACCTAACTCAATTCCTGGTGATGGGGCAGCTAGTGAAATCCTCTCAGAATGGTTAATGGGTACCAAGTACAGTTGGGCAGGAAGAATAATTTATAATGTCCTACATCACAGTAGAGCAACAATGGTTGACAACAATATGAACTATATGTTTCAAAAGAGCTAATAGGAAGAATTCTGAAAGTTCCTAACACAAAGAAATAATAGATGTGAAAGATATACCTATTACTCTTATCTGATCCTTCTGCATTATATATGTGAATTGAGGTGACTTTCTGTACCCTATAACTATGTACCTCTTAAAAATTCTAGGGAATATGGAAGATGGCCTCATGGTAAAGTGCTTGCCTCATATACATGAAGCCCTGGGTTCGATTCCTCAGCACCACATCAACAGAAAAGGCCAGAGTAGCACTGTGGCTCAAGTGGTAGAGTGCTAGCCTTGAGAAAAAAAAAAAAAAAGCCAGGGACAGTGCTCAGGCCCTGAGTCCAATCCCCAGGTCTGGCAGGAAAAAAAAATCTAAATATATTTAAATAAAGAAAAGGGAGGGAAGGAGAGGGCTTAGGTAAGGAAGCGAGGAAAGGAAAAAATAAGAAAGGAAGGGAGGGAGCGAAGAGGAAAGGCATAAATGAAGCATTCACTTGCTACTCCCAAAACTTAATTTTTGTCTTCTATCAACTAACTTACAAATTGAGTACTTCACCAAAACAAAACAAAACAAAACAAAACTCGGCCTGAAGTGGCGCTGTGGCTCAAGTGGCAGAGTGCTAGCCTTGAGCAAAAAGAAGCCAGGGACAGTGCTCAGGCCCTGAGTCCAAGCCCCAGGACGGCCAAAAAAAAATACAAAAGAAAACAAAACAAAACAAATTGAGTACTTCAGCAAAGATAGCATTAATCACATGAACAAAAGGCTATGGAAGTAACATAACCACATTTTCATTGTATATGTTGAAATGGCTGAATGGTAAATGAGGTTGGATTAGCCACAATGATGTGAGTAGAACAGAGCCCTAAATTTATGTACCAGGTGTAGTTTCATGCTCACAGAAGGTTTAAGATAAACTAAATATTATACTCCTGAGATACAACAATCTTCTATTTATTCACCAACATAATGATAAAGCTCACATTGCATTTAGTCTAAAATAATTGTATCAATAATGAACAATTCTAGACCCCAAATTCTAAAACATGTTTTTGAACAATCTTGGGCTCCTCTAAATAGAGTAGGAATGGGGAAATCTGGGTGAGACCCAAGACAAATTTTGATTGTCATTAGTATTTCAAACAATCTCACATAAGATTTTTGTATCTATACAATTACAGGAAGTAAAATGAGGGATGAGATTACAAAAGCCTAAATGAGCTTGAAAATTATGAAGTTCAGGGCTGGGAATGTGGCTTAGTGAGGAAGTGCTTGCCTAGCATGCATGAAGCCCTGGGTTCAATTCCTCAGTACCACATATACAGAAAAAGCCAGAAGTGGCGCTGTGGCTCAAGTAGTAGAGTGCTAGCCTTGAGCAAAAGAAGCTCCTGGACAGTGCCCAGCCCCTGAGTTCAAGCCCCAGGACTGAAAAAAAGTAAAAAGAAAACTATGGGGTTCTTTGTTTAACTCTCTAGATAGCCACTAACTAAATCTAGGCTATTACTATAATTATTTAGTGATTCAATTTTTAACCTTTCAAAATAAAGATGAGAGGTGGGAATATGGCCTAGCGGTAGAGTACTTGCCTTGCGTACATGAATCCCTGGGTTCGATTCCTCAGCACCACATATACAGAAAAAGCCAGAAGTGGCACTGTGGCAAGTGGTAGAATGCTAGCCTTGAGCAAAAAGGAGCCAGGGACAGTGCTCAGGCCCTGAGTCCAAGCCCCAGGACTGGCAAAAAATAAACAAATAAATAAATAAATAAAGATGGCTGTATTTTTGCCCCTTAAGATTACTGCAAACATGGGCTGGGAATATGGCCTAGTGACAAGAGTGCTTGCCTAGTATACATGAATCCCTAGGTTCAATTCCTCAGCACCCCATATATAGAAAATGGCCAGAAATGGCACTGCGGCTCAAGTGGCAGAGTGCTAGCCTTGAGCAAAAAGAAGCCAGGCAAAGTGCTCAGTCCCTGAGTTCAAGGCCCAGGACTGGCAAAAAAAAAAAAAGAAAAGAAAGAAAGAAAGAAAAAAATTACTGCAAACAACAAGACACCAAACAATGCAACAGTACTCAAAGGTAGAACTGATACTTGGAGAGTAAGAAATTATTGATGTGTTTTAGGCACATGTGACTCTAGCTTATCGCGGGTGACAAAATTAACAGGAGCAAGTAATATCATAACATCTTGCTGAGCTGGAACCTTGCTGGTGATAAGGCTGAGCCAATGTGAAAATTTTAATAAACTTCATTACCATCCTTATGAGTGGTTCATTCAAAAAATGAGTATTGCTCTGTCATTTCACTGAACAATAACAATAAAAAATATCACTCAAGGAGATAATGCAAGTATGCCTATATTTCAAAGGATTGGGTGGTGAATATGTTACAGAAGCATAACTAAATGTATATAGGGAAGAACTAGAATTTAAAGTTAATTATAATGTTAATGGTATAAAATAATTGTATTTTTTTGAAATATCACCTCGACAGTTTCACTTCATTTATCCTGAAAGTGAAAAGAATAGAGCTGACATTACAGTACACTCTCTCTTAACCTTTATCGTACTGGCTGAAAAGAACAGATGTTTCCTATGCTAAAAACAGAAGAGTCCATGGATGTTTGGAATATATGGAACAATGCACACTGAGGACTCTTGGAAATTGGGTGGCAGGGAGGGGGAGTTGCAACATTTCCCCATGCCAATATGAAAGGCAAGGTTGCTTGGAAAACCCACTGAGCAGAACACATGTCAAGGTAAGACACACATGTCAGGCTATCACAGCTGAAGGAGATTCACTATCAAATGCATTACATTGACTTGTTCCAGTGCCAGATCTAGAAGTAAACACTTGAAAATGAATGGGATCCTATCCTTTCTCCTCAAATAGTAGAGAATGTTCTTATGAGATGAGCCAAATACCAGGGTTTTCATTAAGGCTCACACTGATGGCCAGATATGAAACACAGCAATCTATCCCAAGAATATAATCTTCCAGTTGACCAGAAGGTTCTGCTAGACAAACTACAAAGCCTTCCAGGTGTGCTCAAATAATAGATGGGTTAGAAGTATCATCTCTTATAAAGAAGTCAAGTCAATGTTTTTCTTCAAAATAAAGATAAGAAACATGTATACAAAAAACATGGAAATAGTTATTTCCATTACCTTTCTAGAGCTTCGTGAACAAAAGGATCCAAAATCATCCTAAAAAAGAAAAAGAAATCAACAGTTAGCAAACATAAAAGAATGTCTTTTATTTATCATAATAGCAACTTAAAAACACAAATTATTGATAGCCTTGAAAACATAGCAATACTTAAAAAAAAAGACCCACAGTAAAACAGAGGATAGAGCATTCTAAAGCATGATTCAGGAAATACTCAGATACATACAGAATCAAGAGAAGTATACACAGCAAATCAAGGACATCACGAATTGGAAAAGAATATTTTAATAGGGAAGTTGTACCAAACAAACAAAGCAAGTATGGTCTTGAACTTGAAATGAATATGAGATCAGTAAGATGCAAATGTAACCACTATAATAAAGATAATGTATTTTCTCTGTGTAATAAAGCTGACACAGGAAAACAGTTTCCACACTAGGCTCTTTCACACTATTATAAAACACCATTTTCTTTGAAGCTTCATTACCTTAAGTATTGTTTAGCAAGGGCCAGAATAGCAAGGCATGTAAAAACCTAAGAGCTTCCCTGTGCAAGAGATGACATGAGATCGTTTATATAATATCATTACAAGCTCAAAATAGAAAACTACAGATACACTTAAGATGAAGAGTAAAGCTGACTTACGTTTTTACAAAATGCTAGCCTGCTGGGGTAAGAAATACATTTAGCTTGTTCCTTATTAAAATATGGTAATATATGCAAGAGGCTGGATCCAACTAGTATCAAAGATTACATATGCAGGATACAAAGAAAGTAATATCCGACATTACAGTTAAAGCCTGAACATAGACTGGCACCATCAGGATGGGCTGAACAAATTGGCACCACAAAAATATTTCATCAGTTTTTAAGTCCACTCTCAAGTCCTAAATAATTAAATGTGTCATTTCAAGATTCAAGTTTTTAATAAAGGAAAATAAAATATTAACATTTCTAAAATCTTAACATTTTCCTGGATGTTTCAGCCATACTTCTTCATTATATTTCACAACTTCTAAATCAACTTTAATAATTTCTATATCAACCTGAATAATTTTTATAAATCATAAGAGCAGTGTTTATTCATTATAGAAAACGTACAAAGCACAGAAAAGATACTTAAAATAAAAACTAGTAGTTGTGTTATATACTATAAAATTATAATACAGGCTTATTACAGGTGAGCAATTTTTTAATTTTATGATAATTATCCTATGTAGAACCTTTGGGTACTTTTAATTAGGAGGTTTGTAGTTTTCTTATGGATTTGTGACTCTTTATACAATAAGGCTATTAAAAACAAGTCTTCCATAATTATATAAGTGTTTTCAGTTGGCTTCACAGTCTGTTTGCATTTGGTTTAGTTTATAATGACTTTTGGCGTACAGAAGTTTCAGTTTTGTGTACCAAACATATCAATCATTTATTTTATGGGATCTTCTAGAGTTTCTATGCATGGTAAGTTTTTTCTCAGTCCAAATATCAATTATATATTTATATTTTCTTGTACTTGACCCTCATCCCACAATACACCACTATCTCACCTTTGTTTTGTGGTTTATTGCGAACACAAGCAGAATTCACTGTGGTGTACAGAGTTGGTGTAGAAGAGAAAAATTAGACACCTGCAAAATACAGGAAGCTGGAGAAAAACAGAGCCTTGGAATTTACCAAATTCAGAGGTAGACACAAAGGATTGAAAACACAGAAAAATATGAAGACAGTGCATGAAAAATGGCCAGAGACATATTTGGTTTAATGCCCTACCAGCATACAAAAGCAGACTCAAGATAGTTTGAATTAGAGCTGCGATCAGCAGTAATGTCCAATTTAAATTCACAATGCTTGATTCGCTGCAAGAAAGGAATTTAGCCATATCAAGAAATTATTTATCAAATCAAGCCACAATACTTAAAAATAAGGATATCTTCTACTTGAAAAATATATCAAGAAGAAATAAAGGCAGGTTAAGAGAGAGAATATGTTATGACAATAAAATCCATTTGACACCATTATCTATCATAATAGAGGAGGAGAGTAAAGATACCTGGACTGAAAAATCATAAAGAATAAAGTTAATGAATTCTTGCTAAGTAGGCTTGTGAGCAAATGAAAGCCTGATATTCAGTGTAAAAGGCCAACAATATGCCAACATGTGATGTACAATTTTCAATAAACTTGAGATCAAAAATGAAACAAGCTCATTATTTTGGAACTTTGTTTTTGTCCGAATACTCTGATATAAATGAATCTTTGATTTAGTTGGGAGTTTGTCCTGTGACGAGGTGACTGACTCCCCAGCTTTCCAGGTGTTTACTTTAAAAAAAAATATCCTTGAACGTCACTTTCTGTGAACCAGGCCCAGTTCCAAAGAATATAATGGAAATGGAAATGCATCTTACTCTCATAACAACCTATAGCATAGTTACAGTTACAAATAAGAAAACTATGGCCCAGAGAGGCCAATTAACTTTTCCAAAATAATAAAGTGAAGAATCAATCCAGGATCAAAACCCAAATACTCTACTGCTGCCTCCATGCTTTGGGCCACCATGCTCTTCTGGCTCCCTGCTGGCAGATAACCCTGGGCCAGAAAAAAAGCACAATCACAACAATAAATCCTCAATTTGGTAACTACCAAAAGTTTCAGTTCTAAACCTAATCTTCCCATACCAAACTGATATTTTTCACTAAGGTACCCATTCTCTTTATAAAACCATAAGGAGTGTTATGTCCAATGCCATCGATGGGTTGTCACTTGAGGAAACACAGAATTTGGCCAATTGAGTGTTTGTTTGTTTTTTTGTTTGTTTTGTTAAATTTTTATTGTCAAACTGAGGTACAGAGAGGTTACACGTTCATACGTTAGGCACTGGATACATTTCTTGTACTGTTTGTTACCTCCTCCCTCATTCCCCCCTCCCCCCTTTCCCTTCCCCGCCCCCCCCCATGAGTTGTTCAGTTCATTTATACCAAACAGTTTTGCAAGTATTGCTTTTGTAGTCGTTTGTCTTTTTTTTTTTTTTTACCCTGTGTCTCTAGATTTTGGTATTCCCTTTCTATTTCCTAGTTCTAATACCAGTATACATGGTTTCCAATGTACTCAGATAAGATACACAGATAGTGCAGGTACAACCATAGGAAGGGGATACAAGAGGATCATCAACAATAGAAGCTACAGTTTCACATGGAATGCTGAAAGTAATTACAATAGTGATATAAAAGTCGTTTCCATAACATGGAGTTCATTTCACTTAGCATCATCTTATGTGTTCATAAGGGCTATTGGGCTGTTGTGATCCTCTGTTGTGACTAGCCTAAACCTGTGCTAATTATTCCCTATGAGGGAAACCATAGAGTCCATGTTTCTTTGGGTCTGACTCACTTCACTTAGTATAATTTTTTCCAAGTCCTTCCATTTCCTTACGAATGGGGTAATGTCATTCTTTCTGATAGAGGCATAAAATTCCATTGTGTATATGTACCACATTTTCCTGATCCATTCGTCTACTGAGGGGCATCTGGGCTGGTTCCATATTTTAGCTATGTGCTGCGATGAACATTGTTGTGCTGGTGGCTTTAGTGTGTTCTTGTTTGTGGTCTTTTGGGTAGATGCCCAGAAGTGGGGCTGCTGAGTCATAGGAGAGCTCTATGTTTAGCCTTCTGAGGAATCTCCATACTGCTTTCCAGAGTGGCTGAACCAGTTTACATTCCCACCAACATTGAAGTAGGGTTCCCTTTTGGCCACATTCCCTCCTACATTTGTCATTGTTAGTTTTCTTGATATAGGACATTCTTACTGGGGTGAGATGGAATCTCAATGTTGTTTTGATTTGCATTTCTTTTATGGCCAGTGATGTAGAGCACTTTTTCATATGTCTCTTGGCCATTCTCTTTTCCTCATCAGAAAAGTCTCTTTTTAAGTCTTTAGCCCACTTGTTGAGAGGACTATTGGTTCTTTGCGGTTTTGTTTTGGAGGAATTTAATTTTTTTAGTTATGTATATATTTTAGATATGAGGCATTTGTCCATTGTATGGCCAGTAAATATCTTTTCCCAATCCATGGGCTTTCTGTTTACCTTGTGAGCTATGTCCTTTGCCCTGCAGAAACTCTGCAGTTTGATGCAGTCCCATTTGTCCATCCTTTCTTCGATTTGTTGCATTTCTGGGTCTTTGTTAAGGAAGTTCTGTCCTGTGCCAAGGAACCCAAGTGTTTCTCCTACTCCTTCCTTTAGTGTTTTCAGGGTATTTGTTTTAATTTCGAGGTCTTTGATCCATTTGGAATTGATTTTGGTGCAGGGTTATATGTAAGGATCTAGTTTTGGTTTTTTGCATGTGTTGAACCAGTTTTGCCAGCACCATTTGTTAAAGAGGCTGTCTTTCTTCCAGACTATTTTTTTAGCTCCTTTATCAAAGATTAAGTAGGCATAATTCTGTGGGTTCATTTCTGGGTCTTCAATTCTGTTCCATCAGGCCTGTTCCAGTGCCAATACCAAGCTGTTTTTATTACTATAGCTTTATAATACAGCCTGAAGTTGGGTATTGTAATTCCTCCAGCACTGTCCTTTCTGCTTAGGATTGTTTTTGCTATTCTGGGTCTTTTATTGTTCCATATGAATTTCTGGATTGCTTTGTCTATTTCATTAAAAAATGGTGTTGGGATATTAACGGGTATTGCATTGAATTTGTAGATAGCCTTTGGCAATATTGCCATTTTGATTATATTAATCCTCCCAATCCAGGAGCATGAGAGGTTTTTCCATTTCCTTAGTTCTGCCTTAATTTCATTTTTCATGTTTTTAAAGTTCTCATCATAGAGGTCTTTCACTTCTTTCTTTAAGGTTATTCCAAGGTATTTTATGTTTTTTGAGGCTATTGCAAAAGGAGTTGCTTTCTTGATTTCAGCCTCGGTGTTCAGGTCTTTAGCATATAGAAATGCCATTGATTTTTGAGGGCTTATTTTATATCCTGCAACTTTGCCAAAGTTTTGGATCAGCTTTAGTAGCTTGGGAGTATAGTCAATGGGGTTCTTTAGGTATAGAATCATGTCATCTGTGAAGAGAGAAAGTTTAACTTCATCTTTTCCTATTTGGATCCCCTTTATATTTTTTTCTTGCCTAATTGCTCTGGCTAGGAATTCTAATACTATGTTGAAGAGAAGGGGAGAGAGCGAACATTCCTGTCTTGCTCCTGATTTTAAAGGGAATGAATGGCTTTAGTTTTTCACCATTTAGAATTATGCTTGCTGTTGGTTTGTCATGGACTGCCTTTATTATATTCAGCAACTGAGTGTTTATTGTCAATTTCACTTGAAGCTACTTCTTATTAAAGGTTATTTGGTACAATTACATGGATTAGAAAATCCGTTTTGTAAATACCTCCTAGCAAACCTAACCTACCTCCTCTATGCAAGCTATGCCTGCTAATATAGTGGTAGCTTTTGTGTTTTCTCCCCATTCCTCATGGATACCCAGGAGCAGTTCACGTATTCTGCTCTGAAGCACTTGGCTGTGACCCCATGATTCTGTATTGGGTATCTGCTCTGCTGTACAAGGAGGTTTCTTTACAAAGTCTGTGAGAAAACCTAGTTTCAGAATATGACTGTTGGTGAGCCCCCACATCACTTGGCTTCAAGAAAATAAAACCCAGGAGTTCCAAACCAGCTCCCCCACCACTTCAGAGGAAGAGTCAGCAGTTGAAAAAGAAAACTGTAAGACAGATTACCAAACTCCAATGGTGAATAAATTAAAAAATTATCATTACATAGTTGTACAAAAGGGTTTCAGTTCAACAAGTCAATTTATGAGTACAGTGTACCTTGATCCAGGTCACCCATTCCATGGTTCTCTCTCCCATCCATCTCAACACCAATTTTAAAGTGTCCTCATCTTTCTTTGAATCTTCAATATAGATATATCAACTGTCTACAAATTACATTCTGTATTTTTACCCTCACAGAGTGACGCACTATTATTTTTGTCACTGGGGTAAGTGAAAAAGATGTTGTCATAACAACTCAGCAAATTGGATCTAAGATGTCTAACGTTTCCAATTGGTTAGGAATTGCGAAAGGGTCGCTAATGGGTATATCAAAATGTTTTCAAGAATATATTTTAAACTTCTCTTCAACCTCAGCGCCATTTTACTGGGGAAAAAAAAATCATTTCTCTGCTTTTTGTTTCCTTTTGAAAAGGTTCATTGAACAATGAGTCACTAGGTATTTTCTTTCTTTATTTCTGACTTGTTTCAAATACAAAACCAGTCCTTCTTTCTCACAGGTACTAAAGCTGCTATTATTCAAGGTCATAAAGATGACTCTGGAAAGAAAAACTTATGCTTATTTGACAAGGAGCTTTAATACATGGGAATTAATGTGCATGTCAAACCTTTAAAGCAATTAAAATTTTTAGTATCTCTAGAGAACATGTTAAATGGATGCTAAAAACTAGCTTCTTAGAGCAGCTATCATCTCTGCTTAATTTATGTGAATAAAGGTAACAAACATCATATTTTAAATGTCTGTTGGTGTTGGAGATAAGTAGGACATTAAAATATTCTGTTTGTTTTATTTTATATTGCTAGATTGCTAAATAAATATTATTCGGATGCACTATCATCTCCAGCTAGCTGATGGTGAGAAATACATAATGGCGGACTGTTGTCATGGCAACGCCTCTACAACCACAGGTTTTCTATGGCAACCCAGGCTCCATGGAATACTAATGAAAACCCACAGCAACAGAGAGTCAAAAAGGTGATGTCTAGAGACTAAAAAGCTCATGTAACATTTATTACAATGTTATAGATGCCTTTGTATATTTGACAAACAAAATCAGTATTCAAAAGCCTATCCGCTAGAAAAATGGCAGGCATATTTGAGATCTTTTCTGAAAAAAAAAAAATAACCTAACACTATGATCCTTTAAGCAATTTATATTAATATAGTAACAACTTTAAAATATATAATTCACATTTCTAAGGCACAATTTTTAATCCAAATGGATATATTTCACTAGTTGCAGACAAGTTACATTCTACACAGTAACATGAACCCAACAAGCAATCCAATATTACATGTTTCGGTCTCATTCTTTTATTAACCATATTTTATTTTGCCAAATTTTATTTTACTTTTCTAGCTTTTATTCCTTTCAACAGCCTAGCTGTGTTACCTAGGATAGCCTTAGGCTCTCTTTCACCAATGAAATCATGTTGCATTTAAGAGACAAGAAAGTGTCTATGATTCTTACCATGTCATTTACCAGCCTGTGAATTTGCACAAGTCATTTAAGCAACATGCCAGTTTTTTAATCTGTCAGAGGACATGATATCTACCTTCTCTTCACTGCCAATTTGCTACAAAATATGCTGGTATCTATGAGCATCTGGAAAAATAATTAAATTCATTGTCATAGCTAAAGAAAAAGAACTACAGGATTCCTCTTTATATATTTGTATTTTCAAACACTGAAGGTAGTGGGTAACAACTCAGGCCTTGCTATGATCAAATGCCTCAGCACCTAGTGTCCTAGCCCAGGAATCTAAAGTGACAACATAGTACAAGAAGAGGCCCACAGGGAGGACACAGCCAACCTTTAGGATTCTGATCTTCCCCTTCCCCGTGGACAGCTCCCTGCCCTATATCTACTACGCAAGACATTCAGTTCAACAAAGTGAGCCTTAAAAAAAAAAGTTGCTAACATTGCCTTATAATGAATATATTACATACTCATTTAGATGAAAACCAAGCTGCTCCTATGACCAGCAAGACACCAACCCTTTAATTATGTTTTCTAGCTATTTTGATACACTTAGAAGACAGTGCTTACATACTGTAGAATAAGTCTAGGGAGTTCAAAACATTTGCCTTTAAACAAAAGCCTCAACTATTAACACAAACTAAAGAAAACAGAAAGATAAGGAAGGCATAATGTTTATGATGCTACCTTTTTGTTTAAATTACTTAACAGTGCTTTAATAGTAGATGTTTACTTCTCGACTAAAACTGTGGAAAAATTCTGACTATTTTATTTTTGAGTTAACATCTCTACTTGGTATTTCCACATACAAATCTTTATATAGGTCCTAGAGTCAAGCTCCAATGTAGCAAGATCAAATTTAAGAAAAACATGATGAAGAACTTAATATTAACCAGGTGCTGTTGGCCCGTGCCTAAAATACTGTTTTGGAGGCTGAGATTGGGAGGATTTGGTTCACTTCAGACAGAGAAGTTCATGGGAACCCATGTCAGCTGAAAGCTGGAAGCAATGGCAAATGTCTGTTACCCTGGCTACCTGGGAAGCTAAGATTCAGGGGATCATAGTTCCAGGCCAGCTCAGACATTAAAGTCTGTAAGACTTTCTCTCAACAGAAGAAGCCAGGTATGTTGGGGGTAGGGGGTCCCTCTCATTCCAACTACAATAGGTTCTATGATCAAGCTCCAATGGGAAGATGAAAATAGGCAGATCACCGTCCAGGTACACACTTAGGTGGGAAGCAAAACCTTATCTCCAAAATAACTACCATAATAAGGCACTGGAGGTCTAGGTCAGCAGTGATAGGCCTGCCTACTAAGTTTGAAGCCCTGAGTTCAAATGTCACTGTCATCCTCCAAAAAAGTTTACTACTATTCACACTGAGTCTAACCCCCCCCCCCCACAAAAATGTTCTAACACAAATATGACTTCTATCTTAACTAAATCTTGTCTTAGCAGGTATGCAAAATAATGCCATCATCACAACAGTAGATAAAAACAATCACTCCTGAAAGGAGCATGACTGCTGAAAGGAATAAAACACAGCAGCATTTAAGATCATATTCAAAGCTGGGCACTGGTGGCTCATACCTGTAATCCTAGTGACTCATGAGACTGAGATTTGAGGATCGAGGTTCACAGCCAGCCCAGGCAGGAAAGGCCATGAGACTCTTATCTCCAATAAACTACTCAGAAAAGGCTGGAAGTGGAGCTGTGCACTAGCCTTGAGCAACAAAGAGGCACAGGGACATCGTGCAGGCCCTGAGTTTAAGCCCCAGGACCAGAAAAACAAACAAAAATAACAAAAACATGATTAAATTCCATGTGAGAACTGTACACTAAATAAATGGGGGGAAAAAACCTTAAAACTCCCACTCCAAAAATAATACATCACAAAATTAGGAGAACTGGCATCTACCCAAACCAATAAATACGCAAGGTGAATGCTTTTAATTACTTCAGCTCTTAAAATATATTTCTGTTCATTTCTTAAAATATTTTCATGTAGCACAAACAAGATTGTTTCCAAGCTCAGCGCTGGTGGCTCAAGCCTGTAATCCTAGCTACTTAGTAGGTTCATATCGAAGGATAGCAACTCAAAGCCTGCCCAGGCAGAAAAGTCTATGAGACTCTTATCTCCAATTAACCACCAGAAAATTGGAAATGGCACTGTGCCTCTAGAGTACCAGCCTTGAGCAGAAAAGCTCAAGTGTAGCACCCAGGCCCTGAGTTCAAGCCTCATAACTAACAAAAGGTAGGAAGGAGGGTAGGAAGAAGAAAGATTGTTTCTGAAGAGTTAAAGTAAACCCCATTTTCAGGCAGCCCCCGTTTTGTTGTCTGTTTAAATTTTGAGTAACCCAGGCCACCAATTATCCCGGCTAGCAGGAAAAGCCTATTAGGGCCCAGCCGGTCAGGAAACTCCCTGCTTAACTCTACTGCCTGGGAATGCTCCAAATGCCTCAAGCCCTGAGCCAATCAGATTTGTACCCATATCCTAATCTTGCTTGAACACCTGATTGCTGTAACTTGGTTTTTTGCCTTTATAAGCCCTGTGAAATCTCATCTCGGGGCCTTCCTCCTAACCTCCTCTGTGTCAGTGGGTAGGATGAGGCCCGATCTGCAGCTCGCCTGAATAAAGCCTTGCTTTTGTATTTCGAAACGTCTGGCTCTCGGTGGTCCACTTGGTGGTCTTCTCGTGACTTGGGCATAACGGTTTCCAAGTATTTCTGTTTCTATTACAGGGGTATGAAGACATTTCCCCCTCCATGTTATATGAGCTTCTAAATAAATAAATATATCTCTAACTAAAACCAGACAGCTTTTCTTCTCAGTCAAATGAAGGCATAATTATATTTTAAAGCATCACATTTTCTATTGAGCAAAAATGACAGCAAAAAGATTTAGGAGGCTAATCACCACCACAAGAGAGTTCTTCGATTGCAGCCTGGTCTATGGGGTTGGCAAATAAGACTACAGTCACACCCTGATCCTCTTCACTCATCTCTCTTCCTCCTCCCCTACACTAGATAATGGAAGAGATTATGTATCTTACAGAGAAGTGTAATTATGAGTCATGTGGTAGAAAGGTATTCAATACTAGCTATGCAGAAAGACAATTTGAAAATCAATAAGAAAGGCTATCCAGGGAAGTTGACTTAGAAAAAAAAATGCTCCAGGATTATAGCCTGAATTACAGATTGTTTTATTTATTTGTTTTTGAAAAATAATGAGTCATTGCTATTCTTTCTTGGTGTACAGAGTTAGACATAAAACTCAGGTGTATTATTTTTAGAAGTAATTATGGTCTACAGAGTTGATTAGGACTAAAAGTGTAACTACTGTATAATGATAAGACCTTTAGATAAATTCTTTGGTTCCTTTCCATTTAATTTTGTGTATTTCTAGAAATGTGGGCTAGGGTATATATAAGTCTTATACATCCTAACTCAAAATCTTTTCTAATGTTGTTTTTAATATTTATGTTTGTCAAGTAGTTCACCAACAGTTTTCAATCCCAGAAGTCAGGTTGAATATAATGCATTTTAATCATTGTTACCCTTTCCATCATTTTCTTCCATTTTTCTCCATCCCATCTCAAATGCAGTTATTATATTCAGTGTATATTATATAAAAATTGAACAATGTAACTTGAGTGAAGGAATGGGATGATATTTTTGATACCCAATTTTGAAATTCCTCTTTTGACATCCAATTTATGTTATCCACAGTTATTTGCTATTATCAAGAGCAAAACAAAATTGAACTTTGTACATATTCTACACTCAAAAAAGAAAAAATAACTTTGACTCTTAATTATCCTCTCCTTCAAAATCCAAAGCCACTTCTCTAAAATAGACTAGCCATGCTAAAATGTTCATTCTCAGGAAATAACTTCAAATTGATTTCTTGTTATGATAGCGTTTTTTCACTAAAGCTATCAAAGTTGCCTAATAAGTGAATCATCTATCACAATTTAAAGCTAAGTTCCCAGAAAATGAGGATAAACTGTCCCTGACACAGCTGAGGTGTTTTCTGGGTGCAGGTAATCCGATGTGGGTGCCAGCCTAAGTGGTCCCAGGAATTTGGCTACGATCCAAGGCACAACAAAGAACCGGTAGTGGGCCTCCACCATTATACTTAATGTACTAGAAGGAAACAATGGTTGCACAGGATTGTACTTGGTTACAGTTGGGATAGTCTGAAATAAAGAAATGTAGCATTAAATGAGACCTTAACAGAGACGCGAGACCCCTCAGTTGTGAGCACAGGAAAGGAGTTTGTGAGGAAGTGCCATCAAGTGGTCACTGGGCAGGCACAGGGAGAGACACCGGGCAGAGAGAACAGCAGCATCCAATTCTGGCAGGCAAAGGGCCATGGGCTTTGTGGACTGGAGGCCACTGCAGCTAAAGGACTCTGAGCAAGAATGGTTCAAGACTGGGACCAGAAAATACAGGGCACTGTTAAGCATTTGGGACTTCGTTCCTAAGCAATGAGGATCCGTGAAAGTATTCTAAGCCAAGAAGTAAGATTGTTTAAAAAAGAAGAAGCTCTTTCTGGAGAAGATATTGAACAATTTTAAGACAAGAGCAAAGATCCAGGCCCTAGGACAGTGTCCAAGGCCAGAGCCTCCATGATGGATAAAGTCCATGGATTGACTGTAGGTCCTAAATGGACACTTCAGACATGATTGTGACCCAGGGAACCTCAGCTCTTAGCTCAGGGTGAGGAAGAAGAAAAGTCTAAAGAATATTAATCCATTGCTATTGGAAAATATAGGACATTATAAAGTCAGGAACCCCAGTGTGGAAGCTGCAAAAAAAAAAAAAAAGAACAAAGAACAAAGAAGGTAAGGCATCAAATGTGTCTGTTAGGTTTAGCCATGTGGAGATCTGGAATGACTTATTAAAAATTGTTTGGTGGACTGGGCAGAAGGCAGACTGAAGTGGATGGCAGAGGTGGTCAGTCAGAAGTGTAGACAAAGGTAGAAAGACAACACTTTTATCAAAGTTTGGCTGAAAGCAAAGAAGACAGATGAGGTAGGAGCAGAACTAGGTTCATATGCTAAACTTTCTAATATAAAATTATAATCAACAGTATGTATGGTTCAATGCATTTGTTGCATGTGTATGTATCTTGAGACTACACAGGACATTTTGTGACTAATTTGAATAGAAAGTATAAAATAGTAAAACATGTGGATCATTTTTATGCTAATTCATGATCAACTGAGCAATGTGAACAGGAGAGAAACAGGTTAATGTTATTCCTAACCTCAGGAGGTTTGCTAACTACAGGCAAACCTAAGATGCTGAAGATGATATAACACAGGTTATAAGCATGGGGGAAATTGCTTGCTCAGAACTCACTTAAAGCCATCTGGCTGTTGATTAAAATGTGGTTTCCTAAATGAACTAAGAAGTAATTTTCCCTTAATAATGCCAGATTGCTGCTGTAAGACAATGTACTTTGCAAAACTCTATTTCAAATACAATGCCACACTGCCATCTGCTGGTTATTATGTAGATTTTTCTTTGGTGGATTAAAAAAAATACTTTTATTATCTTGAAGTAATTGTACAAAGAACTTGCCATACAACAAAGCAGTATATGAAGATAGTACATCCCGATCAATTTCACCCCTTTTAACATTCTCTCCTGCCCCTTCTGACTCACCCTTTACTTTTCTTAATTTTAAGGATATGTATTGAATTTTTGGCCATTTAACAAAGCAGTGTATGTATAATATGCATCTTGATCTGTGAATTTTTAAGTTATATCATGGGCTAACACAATGACTACAGAATAGTAATATAGTTAAGAAATGCCATTTAGTAAAATGTATACAGAATAATATTTAGCCACTATAACACCAAATAAAATTTAACTTCTTATATCTAAAAAGGTAAAATTTTTTAAAAACCTAATTTTTAAAAAAGTATAGATACTGTGTGGATTTTGAAAAGACAACTTATATCCTTTTTTCTTCTCAGAATTACCAGTTGTACAAGGGGAGACTGAGAAATGAAAAGTGTTTCAAGTTCATCTTTGTTACAAAACACAGTTGTTAAAACTTTCCCCCATGAACTGAAACTATCTTTTCGGAAATCTAAACAAGTCTTACAAATTTTAAAGGAACAAAGTTTGCTTTGGGGGAAAAGTGTTTTTTTATATATATTAAAAAGTTACTCCTCCCATTACACACATTCCTGCTACCTGTTTCCAAGTTCTTCCAGCTTCTGTTTTCTAAGACTAGGAGAATGTGCCATTGGTGTTGGTTAGAGCCCAGAACAACCTTAAGGATAGATGGATAGATAGATAGACAGACAGACAGACAGATAGACAGACAGATTCTTCCAGTTCTACACATAATGAAAGGTAATGGGATTCAGTGCTTTCTTTAGGAAATGTTAGCTCCTGGCTAGTTCTTGTGTAGAATTACTGGACCCTGTTGCTGTCATTTTACAGAGTTAAGATAACCCAACACAGCCTCCAGGATTAAAAGATGAAAAGTTTGCTTCTTAGATCACCCCTGTCTGGCACATGCTCTTCCAAGAGTGCCACCTAGAGGAGGAACACAAAATAAGCCACAACTGAGTCATTCGCCTATCCCATCATCAAGATGGCACCCACATCACCATCTATTGTCTAATAAAAATAGTCAAGGGGAAGGAGGGCAGAAGAAAAATGAGAGGAAGGGTGGGGGGTACAGTCATAATATTCTGTGTATGAATGTGAAAATGGAACTGGGTAACTTGCGGGCATGCATAGGGTTGGAAGAAATTAAGAAGAACAATATGAGGGGTGACACTGATCAAGAAGCATTCCATTTATAAACGGACGTGTTGAATTGAAACCCCTTTGTTCAACTATATGGTTCTTTCAACAGTGTCAACAGTGGGATTGCTTTACCATAGTGATAATTTATCTTATTATAATAACATCTTGATATTTTTATTTCTTGTCAAAGTGATGTACAGAGGGGTTCCAATTTCATATGTAAGGTGGGGATAAGAGTCACATATCTCACAATATCCTAGACAAGGTGGAATAGACAACTTTATCAGAGTCAGTAAATTGTTTCCAAAACAAGAATAGGTAGTGGGAAATCTCTTCAGCTTAAGACATTTTTTAAACACATCATTGAGATGTACAGCTAGTGTTTCCAACTGGGTGACTACTGCTGTGTAGTTCAAAGTATTACTCATTACTCATGGCGATGCTGGTATAAACAACCCTCCAGAGCCACCATCACACTAAAGTACAGTGCATAAATTTGTGTACAGTATGTAATACTTGATAATGATGATATGCTACTGTTACTGTTTCTGTATTCACCCTAATATGTGTGTATATACATACATACATACATACATACATACATACATACATACATACATACATATATACATATTCTGTTTTTAGTGCTTGAATCAAATATCTGGGCATTATCCCTTAGTTTTTTCACTCAAGTCTGACATTCTACCACTTGAGTCACACCTTTGCTTCTGGCTCTGTGTGTGTGTGTGTGTGTGTGTGTGTGTGTGTGTGTGTGTATGTGTGGTTAATTGGAGATAAGAGTCTCATGGACTTTCCTGCCAGGGCTGGCTTCAAATCATGATCTTCAGGAGAAGGTCAGCCTCCAGAGTAGCTAGTGTTATAGGTGTGAGCCATTAGCACCTTGCTCATTTTACACTTTTGATAATTATTTTAGAATATGTTCTTCTACTTACTTAAAACAGAAAAGAGTTGCTATGAAACAGAATGCCACGTTACACTGGCAGCAGCTTCCTATCTCATGTTTACTGTGTCTCTTGACTATATCAAGAAGCCAAGTCAAGTGACTGACCTCTTCCATCTAGGATGGTGTACACACACTTTATGGTATTTGCACAATGATAAAATCACCTAAGGATGAATTTCTCAGAACACAACCCAGTCCTTCAGCAACACATGACAATTCCTTTTGTTTTCTTTCCAGGTTTGGGGGAGGAATCAATCTTCCTACTCCCTTTGAAGCTAGATATGACCACAATCTGTCCCCACCAATGAAATCTGTCACCTTGAGAAGCTTTAAGGGACAGTTCCTGATCTGTCACCTTCCCATTTCTTTGCTGCCATCAAATACATGCCTAGAAGGAGTTGCCAACAGCCTGAGATGCTGAGTATCAAGAATGAACAGAAATGCCCTGCCAGTTCCCACTGCCCAGGAAACAAGAAAAAAATAAACTTTGGTATTGAGAAGTACTGAGGTCTTGGGCTTATTTCTTACGGCATTACAGCCTACCGTTCTGACTGTTACAAATGTAAAATAATTTGCTAAAACTATACTTTAAGGTAGAAATCACTAAGCAATGGCCCAGGGCCAAATCCAGCCTGCTATCTGTCCTTGTGAAGAAAATGCTGTTGTAATATGATATGTTCATGTACATCCTTTCAGTAGTCACTGTTGATCTATGATGGCAGAACTGAGTTGTGACAAAAAGTACTGGTGCCCAAAGCCTGGCCCTTTTACAAAACAGTTTGCCCACCTCTGCTTCAAAGTCCTTGCTAAATAGGCACTGTGAAAGAAGATGAGGATGAGTAAAGCATTCTCTCTGTGGACAGGTGCTACATTAGCAAAGAAGAACAGAACACAACTTGTAGGTGAGGTGGTATATGGACCTTCTCTATCTACAATTGTACCTAAGCTCAGGCATCAATCAGTTAAGATGCCTGAGATGGTGAAGAATTGTTTCTTAAATCATGTTATCTGCAAGAGCATTTGTATGGCCACATCACTTCTCTGTTGGGAAAAATCCACAAGAAAATAATGGTTATCTGGCTTTTTGAAAACACCATAGTGGCTTTCATATAAAATGAATGGAAACAGGCTGGCCCTTGCATTAAGGTATGTTGTTATAAGTTTAAGATCAGTGTCCTGAGGGCGAGAGTAAGAGAAAACCTAACAAGTACAGTCTGCATGAAGACAATTAAGACCTAGAAAGCTTTAAATGGGTGCAAAATGGCAAGATTGTCATAAAAAGCACCTTTGTTTCCAAGAGCTTTGCAACTGAAAAATTACCCTCAAATCCCTATCTGCTAAAATTTTAGGATTTGTTGGGTAATTTGTTACCTTAATCCATAATTTGTCTTTTCTTCAAACTTAGTATCATTGGAGAATATTATAGAAATTGAAGTATTTTCCTTCTGTCCTTCTTAACTCTTGGTTTATACCACTCACATAACATCTGTTTTTCAGATCAGACAACAGCTGTGTCTAGAGCCAACTTTGAGTTTCTTCAAAACAAAGATCCTATTCATTCATCTTCCTCTCTGATGCTTATACACATATAAGCACTAAAATATTTTTTCAGTGCACATAGTTCTGTATAAATATGTCCAATGTGTACTGCAAAATCTATGGGGGGCACTGTTTGATGCACTAGTAATACAGATGAATTGGACACGCTCTAACCCCAGCCAGGCAAGAGATATGAGAGAGAGAGAGAGAGAGAGAGAGAGAGAGAGAGAGAGAGAGTCAGAGAGAGACAGAGACAGAGAGAGAGGAGAAGGGGGAAGAAGGGAGGAAGGGAGGGAGGGGGAAGGAAAGGGTGGAGGGAGGGAGAGAAAGAGATGCTTCCAACTAACTAAATACTTGGCAATTTATGACTATTGTTAGAATAGTGATTATACTTTACTGACCCACAAATGTAATCTTTCTGGTGGTTTTCACTGAGTCCAACTACCCCTCTTTGATGTGATTTCTTTTTGTTGGAAAAATATTTTCCTGAGTATAGTTCAAATGTTCCTATTTCTTTTTAAGCCTAGTGGGAGAATATACTGTAGCTACTCTGGATTCTGTTGTGTCCTTGAGACTTATAGCTAAATGCCATGGTGTTGGGGGAAAAATGTTAATAATTCTCACCCTAGAGTCAAATCTGGGAGGTTTCACTGGAGAGGATACATTTAGGTTAAGCCCTAAAGCAAAAGTAATATTCTCCTTGTCAGGAAGGAGAGTTGGCAGAAGAGAACATCAGAGTACAAGAAGATAGCCTTAGCTGAACAGTCGTAAATACAGGTTGTCTCAGGACTTAAGAGTGCATCTTGTCAAAAACCTTGAGAGAAAACACATTTTAAACATAAGCACATATATGCGTGTGCACACACGTGCACATACTTACACACATTTTATACTACAGAGCATATACCACACAATCAATCACTTTTTTAAATTTTTTATCTTTATTGAAAAGGTGATGAGCAGGGGTGTTACAGTTACATACATAATGTAACGATTACATTTGTCTTTAAACCATGTTACCCCATCCTTCATTTTCTCCCACTGACCCCTCCCTATTTCCCTACTCTTCCATCCCCACAAATTAAAAGGTTGATATCCAACCTATTGTTAAGTGAGTATCATTGTTGTATTAGTTCATCCTTTGACCTGCTATTTCTGTGATTCCCTTTTCACTTTTGAAAGTGTAACTAGAAGCTCAGGCTTAGCTCTTTAAAAATAAAAATACAGAAAATCACCAAGAAAGTCTTCTGAGCAGAAAAGTAAAATAATTAGACATCCCAGAACCAAGTCAATAGGAAGGATGTCCTCCTGCCTGCTGAGGGGCCCTGGGCATCCTGAACCTCCTCTGGCTCACTGAGGCTACAAAAGCATGATTCCTTCCTGAACCTCAGTTTTTGAGCTGATGCTAATATCAGTGTGCACTTTGATCCTCAAAGTCAGACGGGGATTTGAACCAGGTGGTTAGCTCTATAATGCTATACCAGGCTGTCAAGAGTGGAAACCAAGATTAAAAACAAACAAACAAACAACTATGTCAGATCAATTCAGTGATATTTTATATGACATCATGTACTAAAAGAATATAAATTCTAAACAAATTATAAACATGTTGCATACACTTTTTAATATGTGACTTCATATTGAGTCTTTTGTGTTTCTTTTGGGGAAAAAAAAACTCCTTTAAAGAGCCAGATGGTTTTTCTCCCATCTTCCCTCCAGGAGGAGATAACATGTTTGATAAGAAATGTACTCACCGCCTTATATATGAAACTGTAACCCCTCTGTACATCACTTTGACAATAAGTAAAAAAGTTTTTTTTTAAAGAGCCAAACAGTTAATCCAGACCCAAAGAAACACAGGTTTCCCTCATTTGCAATAGAATATGCCTATAAATCTGCAAATAAACCCAATGAGTAGTAAAAGATGAAAAATTACATTTGGACATGATAAAGTAAACAAGATTCTAAACATTCACACAGTGAAACCAAAGAGGATCATGAGGGCTTAGGAGAGCACCATGAGGGCTCAATGGCTATGTGCATATGATCATATAAAATGATACTCATCAAAATCAACTCCAAGAAATGGAAACAAAAGGTTGTTGTGTTGTTGTTTTTTAAATTTTACTCTTTATGGGTTTTTTTCCTGCTTATTTTCCTTTTGTCACTGTTTTTGATTTCTGTACCTTTTGTATGTAAGCTTATCTGATTTGAGGAGTGTAAGAGGCAGCATAGAAATATGGGGAAAAGGGTAAACTAATACAGCAGTTATAATCACCAGACACTGTTGAAAATAAACTATACAATGTAGAAGAGGGGGAAAAACTGGGAGTAAACGAGGGAAGAGGTGACACTGTTCAAAAAGAAATGTCCTAATTACCTGACATGTGAGTGTGACCCCTCTGTACATCCCCTTTACAATAAAAATTAAACAATAAACAAAACAAAGGTTAAGATAATGCTATGTGGAGCCAATTTGGATGGTGGAAATCTCCTGAGAAGGAAACACAAGAAATTATTTTCAACTGTTCCACTGATACAATTCAATCTAAAAGATGACTGTGCTTATCGCCAGTGACTTCATAGTGTATACTTTGAATCATTCATTAAGCCAGTCTGGAAAATGTACTGTCACTTCCCTCAAGCAAGCTCTAATTAGAACAAACACTATCAGCAACTAATTCCTAGCAAATGCTCATATATATGTTTTATAAACAGAAAGAGAAATACAAGCTCCTGCTTGATTTGATACAGCCTCCTGAGTCTCTAGAACTGAGTCTAACATACAATTGGTTCTCAAAAGCTATCTGATTAATGAATAGATATACTTAGAGTACATGCAGGCCACTATTAACTTGACATTTAGGATAAACGATTAAACCAGTCTGGGACTTTCCTCTATGTTTTATTCATTTGGTCCTTTGGTATTTACAGAAACACCTGTGTAAGACCTCGTGAGCTGTGCAAACAAGCCTTACATAAGGTCCTTCAAAAGTCCTGAAGCACAATCTACTCAGGGAAACCAGTCAGGCCTAGCATTGCCCGAGTTGGTGATCTTCCAGTCTTCTGCTCTGAGAGGTGACTACAAGCATTAGAGGGAGAAAAAGCTGCTCATTCTCATAAAACAGTCATAAGGAGGGGGCAGAGAGAGAAAGAGAGACCTCATTGACATGGCTCCTGGTTGCAGTTGGTGAACAGGAAAGATTCGTAGGCTCCCCTCTCTTTAACCCCAGCACCTTTTCTTTTACAAGGCTCAGCTGAAAGAGGGGCAACATAAAACCAACCACAGTAGGCCAGTGAGGCTGACAACTATGACTGGCCTCTCAGGAGCATGGAAACAAAGCAGAGGAAGTGACCCTGAGCCAATCCCAGAGAAAGGCCCTGAGATCTCAAACCTGAATCTCCCTAACCTGTGACTTCAGTAAGGGCACCAGCCCTCAGTTTCCTTATTATTCACGAGTCTGTGAATAATATTTCTTCCTACTTCATAGTTGTTTTATAAAACTACTATGAGACTGGATGCAAAACTCTCTGACACTCCTAACATTGCCACTTATAGTAAATTATTCCAATTCTTTCATCTTCTGTTGATAGCCTATTAACCCATTTCTCCAAATTAATACAGAGATTTTTTTCCCACAGGACTTCTGAATTTACAGAAAGCAGGGAGGCAATTAGAGAGCAGATCCTACCATTTGGAAAAAGAAATGAAACAAGAAAGATAAAAAAGACAACATCATATGCACATTAGGTCATCTGCCTTCTAAGGATAGCTCGTCTTCCATCTGCCTGTCTTATAAGAGACAACAAAACAGCCCCACAAGAACCAAAATGCAGTCTAAAGCTTCTCCATTCAAGAAGTTCCCACCAGCCTCCTGTCCGGGAAGGCAGAAGTAGGACCTGTGAACCAGTACAACACCAGCACCAAATGAGCCTAAAATCCTATCCAGAACTTCCAAGAGCCTCTAACCTAATTGTTTCAAAGTAATAGAAAAGTGAATATATTAGTGTCAATTTTTTTTCTAGTGAAACAGTCAGGTTAGATACAAGTATAACCGTTGTTTTATTGTGGCATGATTTTATAATTATGCATGAAACAACAGTTTGCATGTTCTACAAAACAAGAAGCCAAAAGCTGAGAAGCAATGACCTTGTCTTAAATGAACGATATGAAATATTACACCAGATAAAGGTATCAGTGTACATATAAAGATAGCAAAGAACTTTACAGAAAGAAATATTTGATCACATGAGTTGAAAAGTGGTCACCTTGTTAGACCAGATGGTCCACAGGTAAGCTTGTTTCTTGCAAAGTTAACCATTTAAAGTTTCAAAGCACAGAGAAAAACCAGAATAAATTAGCTTCAAAGAACCTGCCACAGTCCAAAATGGTAGTCTAGGTTTCATGAGTTACGATAGAACTAAATCCTAAGAACATTTGACCCTAAGATTCATATTAGAGCATAAACTTAAAAATTCTAACAATGACTTCTACTGAATATAGTACATATTAATTATTTTCAAAAAATAAATACATAGTTGCTCCTTGTCATACAGGATAATGCTCAACGAAATATCATAAGAGTTATTAGCTTCTAAGTGAAGTCAAAATATTGTTGAATCCACAGATACCAAATACTGCCCAACAAGAATATAAAATGAGAAAAATTATAAGGAGTTTTACTTACTTTTATATTTAATGTAAAAGTGACTTAAAAAAAGACTAAATTTTAAAACAACCATACAATCACGTTAAGTAACATAAGCCAGACTTACTTAAGTATCACAAAGAGTGTTTTCTCTCATTTGTAGAAACTAGTAAGAAACAAAACAGTCAAATCACGACAATAAAAGGGAGGATTAGAGGGAGATGTTGAGGGTGAGAGGAGAGGCAGGCAAAAAGGGGAGAAGAGTCAAAGAGAAGGTGAATATGATCAAACACATGTAAGGAGTGTCATCATGAAACCGCTCACTATGTACATTTTAATATACACTGATAAAAATTAAAGTTAAGTTTCATAGGATGAAGAATTCTGGAGATCCTGGCCGAAAAAGTGAATCACATAAAACATTTTCTGTATTAAAAAAAAAAGGAATTCTAGAGATGAGTGGCTATATAACAATGTGAATGTCCTTAGGGTCATTTAACTTTAAAATAGTTAAATAAAGAGTGAATAACTTTATAACACACTGCAGGTAAAGATGGGAGCAGCAAGGAGAAACCTGAGGAAAACTGATGATCCACAGAAGGATGAGGAAAAGAGAAGTCTCTACTGCAGGTGGGCAGGGATCATTAGGAGGGGCTTGGGCTGGTGAGGAGAATAAAGGAAGCTGAATACCATCATTAATACATCAACAAAAATGAAATGAGGAAACCCACTGATGATGCTATTTTGGGGCAGGGGGCAGGAAGTGTGATAGAGGAGTTAGATTAATTGGAATATAGTGTAAAAATGTAGAGATGTAACAATGAAATCTCTACCATATAATCTAAACAAACCACTTTTCCTGATTTGGGATACACACTGTATCACTTCTTCCAGGTAAGAGCACAGCTTCTAAATGATTCACTTACAACAGAATCACCAGAAAAGCTTATGAAAACACAGATTTCTGGAAAGCACCCACTAAATCTGATTTCAAGTTTTTTTTGTAATGTACCTCCAGCATGTTCCCCGGGGAGGTTGATGCCTAACTAGAGATTGCACTTGAAATCCCCCTCTGTTGGAGGTGTGGCATCCTGCTCTTTTGATCTACTTCACGTAACCTCTTCTCACTCCTAAAAATGAGGGAGAAGGAAGCTCAGAGAATGGAAGTTCTTCCCTTCATCCACAGCAGGATGGATATCCACGGATGCTGGAAATAACTCATCAGATTGTGGGTCTAACTTAAGTCTGGCCTGCCCTCTCTCCCAATTACTCATGAGCAAATTGAGATGCTGAGTAGAGAAGGTGCCCCTGAAATGTAAGAACTTCTTCGGAAGTAACTATTCATAGGACCAGGACCCCAGCAGTGAGACACTGATTATAGTACTTAAAGGACACAGCAAAACACAGGGCCAGCCAACTCACAGACATAAATAAGTACCAGCTATACAATGTACAGATCTGGTGGACCATTTTCATATCGTTCACATCAAGGGGTGGGTGGGCTCTTTTTGCTGCCAGGTGCCAGGAATGTCTTACTCATTCCTTACTGGATGGGAGAAATGTGGAAAGAACATTGGAATCGTTCACTGAGAAAGTAAAAATAAAAGTCCTCAAGCACCTTGCCCAAACTCAGCTTGATACCATCAAGTTTTGTTAAAGATCCTTTAAAAACTCTTCCAACACAAGAACTAACATTGTGATGGATTTAGGTATCAGCAAGTGTTTGTTGTCATCTCCTGGTTTTGTGAAGGAGACAAAATGGTCAGACCCAAGCTGTCTCTGAATACATGTCCAACGGGTTTTTCTGTTTTCATGCCCTGATTGAACTAATGGTGTTTATGAGCTATCAGGCAAGGCAGGGCCAGGGCAGGGCAGGAAAGTGTACTGGAGATGTTAGCTTCCTTACAACCATTGTTGACCTAGAAGCTCAGAGTTCAATAACATGACAACCAGTTCTGCTCCCAAAGCCAGTCTTCAAATCCATTCCACCAGGCTGCTGCTTAAACCATTTGATGGGCTCCATTCTGCCTCTTCTGATTAGTTCATGGAGCCTTGGTTTCTTACCATGCTGAACACTCAGCTCACCCCCCTCAGGGGCTCTCGGAGTCCACACTGAGACATCTGCCTGTTCCATGCTGGTCTCCATTCCCAGAACTGTACTGACAGGGTCTCTGATCAAAATCACTAGTGACCTCCACTTCCCAGGTCTGACAGGTGCCTTTCTGATCAAATCTTAGCCTCATAGCAGCTTTGGACAATGGACAAGCTCTGTCTCAAAGCACTCTCAGGCTTTCCTTGGCTACTACTCACTTCTTTCTGTTGGCATTTCCTTCCCTAGCCAATTCCTAAATATTACTGTCCTTTGGCCATTTTGGTTTCCCTTGCTACATTCTCTCCCAAGTTGATTTTTAAACTTCTCTATGGCTATACACCCAATGGATAGACTCTGGTCTATCTTCAGAACTCCTGAAATAGTTCTAATTATTCCTACAACTGACTCCTCCTCCCTCCCTTGCACCCTCTTGGAGTTGCAGAAACAAAAGGAGGAATTTCATTCTTAATTCCCATGTCACCCTTTTCCTCAAGCCTTTCTTATAACCAAGACTTGCAGAATTGAATTCCAACATATATCTTAGATCCACCCCTGTTGTTTAGCTAGGGAAGGCCAATTTCTGCAATAGACTCTTTTCTGGACTCTGCTTTCACTTTCCCATTCTGCCAGGACCAGAAAGCATACAACCATTTGTGTTATACAACCATGTTTCACCCTGCTTTAAACCCATCAGGGGTTTTCCATTTGTGACAGCAGTCTACCGACCACCTGTCTCAACATGCAGTTTCCCTAAGTTACAGGGATGTGACAGATACACTTATTATTTATTATTATTATTATTATAGACTGGCTTTGAATCATGATCTCCTGGATTTCTGCTTCCTGAGTGGCCTAGTAGCTAGGATTACAGGGTGTGCTCAGCTAGTTCATGCTTTTTAAAAAAAAAATCTAATTCAAAAAACATTTACTAAATGGATTGTCTCTGCCAGGTGCTGTTTTAGGTTAGAACATCCAAGAGGAATGAGACACAATTCCCAAACTGGAGGAAATGAGTCTATCTGGAGAGATGGAGGTATAAACAAATAATTTGGGTAGGATAGGAAAAAATAGAACAGAAGAAATATGCACAAAGAGCACTGAGGACTCAGGAGGGGCTGGTGATGTCATACTTTGTCTCAAATAAAGGTATACTTTGCCTTGAAACTGAACAAGTCCATGTGACTGAAGTCTAGCTAACTGGCTTTAAGTAGGGGGTGCTGTCTGGAACTTCTGGGAAGGTCTTGCTATAGCTTGGATGTGGAATGTCTCTCAAAGGCCCATTTATTAGAGGTTCGGTCTGCAACTTGGTCTTTCAAGAAGCAAAACCTAGTGAGAGGTTGTAGGTCAACAGGTATTGAAGTGGGTTCCCCAGCCTTTTCCTCATTCCTTTTCTGGCTTGCAAGACATGAAGTGAGTGATTTTTCACTGTATTTTCAGTATAATGTACTACCTCACCACTGGCCCAAAAGAGCCAAAGGATCTTGTGTTCAATACTCCACAACTATGGCCAAAGCAAAACTTTGCTCTTTGTAAGCTAATGGATCTCAGGCATTTGCTATAGTCACAGCAAGTTTACTAAACACAGCTACTAAAGGAACAGATGGGTGAGAGAAGGTCTTCATTTAGCTCTTCTAGCTCCTTCCCTCTTCTCATCTACAATAAATGTACAATAGGTAAAGCTGTAGCAGCCATATTTTCCTATAATGCACCTTTCAAGGTAGAAGTTATTTGATAGATCCATAAAGCCAAAAATAATTCCATAAACCAATGACTCCTTAGGAAACTGGTCCTCAAATTAACCTGAATTTCTTGCCACAAATTTATTTTCACCAGAAAAAGAAGTGAATTTTTCTTTTAAGTAAATCACACTGACTTTAGGGTTTTCAGTGACATCCAGTGAAACCTAAATGCAATAGGCTAGTACATGTATGGTCCCCCAGGCTGAGTATGCTCCAACTCAGCTTATCTTGTGTACTGTGCCTCATTATCTCTCTCTCACTGCATGTCAGTCACATACTAGCATCCTATAATTCTTCCAGCAGTCTAAGTGCTTTCTTTCATGGGGCCTTTAAGCAAGCTCTTCCTCCTCTCCTCTCTTCCCCTCCTCTTCTAATACTACTGTGACTGGCTCTTCCTCATCCATCTGATCTTAGCTGGCATCACAGTCTAATAGGTCCTCCCTGCTAAATATTCCCTGTTAGACTCAGTATCCCATTTGTCCTTCTCCGCACACTTTTGGCCTTTGTAAATAGATGGTTTGATCACTGTGCTTATAAAGAGGCTATTTTTGTGCCACAAATGTGGCTTAGTGGTAGAGTACTTGCCTTGCATGCATGAAGCCCTGTGGCTTAAGTGGTAGAGTGCAAGCCTTGAGCAAAAGAAGCTGAGTGACAGTACCCAGGCCCTGAGTTCAAGGCCCAGGACTGAGAGGGGAAAAAAGAACCTATTTGTTCAAGTCTGTCTCCTTAGGTTAGAAGACCAGGGTGTGCATATAGTATGCATGTGTGTATGGGTATGTGTGTGTGTGTGAGTGTGTTGTGCACCATTGTTTAGCACAAGATACCCTAAGTATTGGTGAGTGTGCTTTATGTGGCTAAGTAAAACCAAACATTGCAGCCTGCAATTTATTTTCTCTTGGTTTGCGCACTGGGGTGGGCTGGGGAAGATCTAGCTGCCACATTTTGACAACACCCTATAAAGAAGGCTGTGTGCTGAAAACCAGTACCTCTTTCCCTATGCACATGAACAAGCATTTATTTCCTAGTCATGTTTATAGACAATGGGACTTGTCCAGCCGATGTCTTGGCAACAATACTATACCAAGTCATCCATCAGCCAGAAACATCAATGTGCAAAAATGAGTATTTACTGTGCTATGATCCTAAATGTTTTTCGTGGTTGTTTTTTTCTTTTTGCTAGTCATGAGACTTGGACTCAGGGCCTGAGCACTGGCCCTGCTTTCTTTTTGCTCAAGGCTAGCACTCTGCCACTTGAGCCACAGTGCCATCTCTGGCCTTTTCTATGTACGTGGTGCTGGGGAATCAAACCCAGGGCTTCATGTATACAAGGCAAGCACTCTTGTCACTAGACCATATTCCCAGCCTCTGATCCTAAATGTTGATGTAACTTATTATTAACCCTTGATCGTGTGATATGTATGGAGTCTCCACTCTGATGCAGAAGTCTTCAAACTCTTTCTTCATTTCCTGAAAGGTCGGTGGTCTATCATTTGTTTTTGTATTTATTCTTTTTACCCCAGTTCTTTCCACAGAACTCCAATTTTCTTGGAATTTTGTGGATAATAGACACATCTCTGCCCCCAATAAGACAGCTGGTAGGTCCCTACAGTGAGCTAATCACCAGAATGACTGTGCCAGGACTAGAAGCTGGAACTTTCAGCCCTATCTCCACCACCAGGGAAACAGACAAGAGCTGGAGACTGAGTTAATAATCAACAACATCTACATTTTAAAGACTCCATAAAAGTCTTTCAACAGCACTTTCCCGCAGGGTTTCCAGACAGACCAAGCATCCCTTTGCTGGGGAGGTAGCCTACAACTTCTGAGAGATAAAAGCTATTGTGCTTGGAACCCTCTTAGATCTTATCCCAGCACCAGCCTACAGTGTTAAAAGCCAAGCAAGAGTGTGAGGCCTTGAGATGAAGCTCCAGTACTGGCGCGCGCATGTGCGTGCACACACACACACGCACACACACATATATGCACACACACAAACACACACACAAATTGACGGCCAACAAATATTTTCCCAGTGAATGCATAGTAGTCCTGTATGAATGGAATGTTCCAGTATAAAAAAAATAACATATAGTAAAGTTGGGTATATTATTTTCTGAAATTAGTTAGGAAAAGTGTTTATAGAGAACAAGATTGTAAAGCTAAGAGTTCATAAAGTTTCTTGAACCGAATATTCAATTTTGTTTGTAAATATGTGCATCTTTTTCTCTTGGGTCCATATCTTTCTTCAGCTCTGAAATGGAACTTTAGTCCCAAAAGCTGGTTAGAAATTATATAAATCACATTTCCATACATATTTTGGGCCACAGCCCTTCAAGGACACTGACAACAAAGAAATTGAAATATGAAAAGAATGTGAAACACTGAACATTAAAATGTGCCATGCAGGCTTCATCTAACCTTTAAATAAAGATTACCCAAAAAAAAAAAAAAAAAAAAGGAAAAGGGGGGGGAAGAATATTCCATTTTTCCTACCTTACCTCTAACACTGCAAGTTATTAAAGTAATGATTACCTCCTAGAAAAGTAAGGCTTATGTAATTTTGAAGTTAAACACCAAGATAATCATTAAAGTAAGCAAAAGCATTATTCTAAAATACAAATAGTTGGTCATCAATTCCTGGAACCATACTCAAAAAATTAAAATACAGATTACACTATCACATTTACATGTAAATTCACTATCCTACAGTTTTTCCAATCACTGAGTATAGGCTAGTAGAATCAAATTATGTATAAAAAATAGAAAGAAAAAAATAGAGAGAGCCTAGAACCTAGAAGCACTGGGACAGCAAGTAGGCAAAGAGAGTCTCTTCAATATAATCCATGGGTTCAGTGAAGTCTGTAACTTATGATGTGTGTGCATGACTATGACAGGTACCCATACAAAGATTGGTTGGGACAAACCCCCTTTGAAAGTAATGGTAAAGACATGGTCCAGAGAAAACTAATTGGTAACCGATGACATGCTAGCAGCAGCAACATTCTAATCACCCTGCTTCAAAGAACTAACTGGTCCCAATTTATACTACGGTAAGAGCAACTATGAAATCCAGTAGAGGAGCTCAGAGAAGAAAAGGAACTGTGTGTATTTGTAGTTATATGGTAATAAGACTCACTTCTTTTTGGATTTTAATTAGTACATGTTATTCTCCATAGATATTAGTCTCAGTGTGAAGTCACTTAAGTAACTTAAAAATTCCCAAAAGAAAATGTTTTTATTTTATTTTTTTCATACTGATCAAGTGTTTATTTTTTTTTCAAATTTTTATTATCAAACGGATATACAGAGAGGTTACAGTTTCATACGTTAGGCATTGGATACATTTCTTGTACTGTTTGTTACCTTGTCCCTCATACCTCCCTCCCCCCTCCCCTTTACCCTTTCCCCCCCCCCCAGGTGTTCAGTTCACTTACACCCAAACAGTTTTGCAAGTATTGCTATTGTAGTTGTTTGTCTTTTTTTACCCTGTGTCTCTCAATAGCTATACCCTTATGAACACCTAAGACGATGCTAAGTGAAATGAACTCCATGTTATGGAGACAACTGTTATATCACAGTTGTAACTACTTTCAACGTCCCATGTGTATCTGTAGCTTCTACTATTGATGATGTTCTTGTATCACCTTCCTGTGGTTGTACCTACACTATCTCTGTAATCTTATCTGAGTATATTGGAAACCGTGTATACTGGTATTGGAACTAGGAAATTGAAAGGGAAGAAAATGTCTTTATAAGGCATGGTGATATAATTTTTT
Source organism: Perognathus longimembris pacificus (assembly GCF_023159225.1). Classification (NCBI taxonomy): domain Eukaryota; kingdom Metazoa; phylum Chordata; class Mammalia; order Rodentia; family Heteromyidae; genus Perognathus; species Perognathus longimembris. The sequence goes on from NC_063162.1 coordinate 38,694,032, forward strand.
AAACTAAGTGTTAGGCACCAGTGGCTCATGCCTGTAAGGCTAGCTACTCAGGAGGCTGAGATCTGAGGATCAAGGTTCAAAACCAACCTAGTCAGAAATGTCTGTGAGACTCTTGGCTCTAATTAACTAGCAAAAAGCCAGAGGGGGAGCTGTGGTTCAAGTGGTAAAGCACTAGCCTTGAGCAAAAAAATCTCAAGGACAGCACCTAGGCACTGAGTTCAAGCCCAGGACCAGCCAAAACAAACAAAAACTAAATATTTTGTTTAGTTTCCTATTCACAAAATAAGCAGCTTATAATAATGCAACTTTACCACCAAATAAATAAGTATATTTGGAATATCTGAATACCTGAGATTTGAGAACGGTTATAAAAGACTTCAAATTATATTCCTTAACAACAAGAGCACCTACTATTGCAATGAAGCAGTGGGTTTGTTTACCATACCCTCACATTCCAAGCTCTCCTCTCAACTTCATGTAAAGACCACCAACTCTCCAACTAGCCCTTTCTTAATTACAAAATGAAAGCAAGAGAGGAGCTACAGAAGAGCAGAAAGAACACTCCTAGCTCTTTTTCAACTGATGGCCTTTCAAATGTCAGGCTCTGCTAAATGTTTATTGTTCCTTTGTCACAGAAGCCCAAATTCCAAGTCAGTGCTCAGATCCACTTGGATTGCCCTACTTACAGACACTAGTACTGTTCTACACTAAGCTAGAGAAAGGATAGAAATGAGGTGTTATCTGTGAGCTGGTCATTTTACCTCACAGATGGAAAACTAACAATGTAAAAGGTAATGTGGCTTAATTTTCTTCAGCACTGGTGGCTCATGCCTATAATCTTAGCCACTCATGAGGCTAAAATAGTTTTCTTTCTCTCCATGGACATGAAGGTAATAATATGAGATTTCAAAGTTAGTTTTAATATTTCAAAATCATAACTTTTTTAGAAAAAGAGTCACAAACATAATCAAAGCATATTGTCACAGGCCTTAAGTGCATTAAAAGACATTCAACTTTATTTGAACTCAGGGAAATGTAGTAAATTAAAGACAGATTTCTTTCACAGCCAAAACTTGACAAAAATAAGTTTAAAAACCTCACAATCACGAGTTGTGAAAGAACACAAAAATGTCATCATCTCTTCTATGTGTTTGTGCAATGTGGCCTGGGGATTGGGGGGAAAGGAAATTGTAAACTTAATTCCTGCCAATATTTGGAGGGCAATCTGGCAATGTCTTATAAAGTTAAAATGTGCTTACCATTATGTCCAGTAATTCAGCCTACTCTTATTTACATATACTGGGAAAACTCAATCATAAGTACTTAGTGAAAGATATGTTAGGCCTACTCATAGTTGTATATAATTTTATATATAGCAGATAACAAATATTTGTTCACTATTATTTGCTGGGCACTCTTTTAATCATTAAGCATTAACTCACTTAATATTCATAACAACCATGAGTTAGGAATGCTATATCATCTGTTCACTTTGTATTTGATTTTATTTTGGATCTCATGTATATGACACAAGATTCATTGTCTTTTTTTTTTGTGACACAAACCCCTTATGGGTCTATGCATGGCCTACTTGTACTTATGACATTCTTTTGCTCATTAGGTTAATGATATAATAAGAACTCAGGAGCTTAGTGCCTCCATTATAACCTATAGATATATATGTTACAAATCATCCCCCAGCCCCCACACACAATCTGTTTATTCAGATCCATACTGCAACTTACAGAATGAGACAAAATATTTACAGTCCATCTCTCTGACAAGGGGTTAGTCTCCAAAATACATTAGGAATACAACATCACACAAAGGAAAACTAAACACATTAATAATCTGATTTTAAAATGGATCCAGGACTTAAGGAAATATTTCTCTAAAGAAGACATGCACATGCTCAACAGTCATATGAAAAAATGACTTAAACAACAGGATAATAATAAGAAGATACTTTCTCATGTTTTTGAGATGGTTTTTATGGAAGGAAGGAAGGAAGGAAGGAAGGAAGGAAGGAAGGAAGGAAGGAAGGAAGGAAGGAAGGAAGGAAGGAAGGAAGGACTGGAGAAAGGGAAGAAAGAAATGAAGGAGGGAGGGAGGGAGGGAGGGAGGGAGGGAGGGAGGGAGGGAGGGAGGGAGAGGTGATGAGGATATGGAGAAACTAGAACCCTTGGCCCTTCAAATGCTGGTTATTTCTCCTACACTCTGTAGCAAAGCCTCCCAATATTTTCCATTTTGTCACACTTAGAGAAAACACTGTGTATAGTAAGTAGCACTCTGGGTAAGTTGAGAAAGCTACTCACTGCTCATAGCTAAATTGGCCTGGGAGCTCCTGCCAAATCTGAGACAGGAGAGTAATACTTCTGAAACCCACTCAGCATGTTAGGGCACAGACATTTAGAAGCTCCACAATGTGAGCCTTAAGAGCAGACTCAGGACTTGACCATCTATGCTGAATCTTTGCTATGCCATTCACTAGGGTGTGAATTGGGACATTACTTAATCATGTCACAACTCAATTTTCCTGTCCATAGAACAGAGAAACTAAAACCAGTATGAATTCCAGTGGGTTATTATAAGAACTCAATGAAAGAACTAACATAAAGCACTTAAAATTGTACCTGGAGCTGGATACCAGTGATTCATGCCTTAATCTCAGCTACTCAGGAGGCTGAGATCCTCAGGGATTGCAGTTTGAAGCCAGCCCAGGCAGGAAAGTCTAAGAGATTCTTATCTCCAATCAACAACTAGAAAATCAGAAGTCGAGCCATGGCTCAAAGTAGTAGAGGGCTACCCTTGAACAAAAATGCTCAGGGACAATGCCCAGGCCCAGAGTTCAAGCCCCAGGACCAGGAAAAAAAAAAAAAAAAAGAATCGTACAGGGAAAGAGTCACTGAATGGCTGCCATACACTGTTATTTCAATAACCGGCAGAACAAAACAACAGATGGAGACCCCTACTGCTTCCTAAAAAGTGAAATGAGGTGGTCTCTTTTCTAAACCAAAATATGTAAGATGATATAAAATGCCAATTATATTTCCTGTGTGACTCATAGGTAGTCTTTCTAACACAGCATAAACCAATACAATATCTGCTCTTCCATCCTAACTCAGGCTCTTGTCAGCTCTACTCTCAAAAGTCCATCGGTCAAATACCTAAGAATAAATTGTTTTAGACTGTGGTTCTAAAATATTTTCTGCCAAAACACACACACACACACACACACACACACACACTCACCATACATGTGAATGCACACATACTCACATATGTACACATATTATAAAGTCATTTTCAACTAGCAAGAGTTCACTCCTATATGTTCTTTTATTTTATCTTTTATTTTGGTGGTACTGGAGATTGAATGCAGGGCCTTCTGCTTGCTACAATTTTTAAATCATGCCCCAGCTCTAGTCCACCCCTCTTTTAACCCCAGTAAGAGATGATACTATAAGAGAAAGGCTGGCCATAGTAGCTCATACCTGTAATCCTTAGCTACTAAGGAAGCAGAGCTTAGAAGTCTAAATTCAAGGCCTATTTGGGCAAAAGTTCACAAATCCTCATCTCATTAAATTGAAATCTGCACACAGCAGTGTTCACCTGTCATACTAGTTATGTGGAAGGTGTAGGAAGGAGGACCGTGGTCCAGGGCCTAGCATAAACACTAGCCCCTGTTCAAAATAATAACAAAAGCAAAAAGGATTGAGGCACCGCTCAAGTGGTAAAGCACTTGCCTAGTACGTACTACTACTAATATTAATGCCCAAAATACTACTAATAATAAATATACCACATGGGGTAATACATGCCTTCAATCCCAGCACTCAGGAGTCTGAAGCAAGAAGACTGAAAGTTCAAGGCCAGCCTGGGTTACACTAATGAGATGGTGCCTCCAAAAGAAAAGAGCTCCACCTCTAAGGCATGTGTTTATATAGGGTGTTTTCTACACAGTTTGCTAAATCAAGTCATCCTCAAGGAGATGGACCAAAGGCAGGTTTGCATTACTTAAAATCCAAACAGGAGCTGGAAATGTGGCTTAGCGGTAGAGTGCTTGCCACGCATACATGAAGCCCTGGGTTCAATTCTTCAGCACCACATACAAAGAAAAAGCCAGAAATGGCACTGTGGTTCAAGTGGTAGAGTGCTAGCCTTGAGCAAAAAAAAAGCCAGGCACAGTGCCCTGAGTCCCAAGCCCCAGGACTGGCAAAAAATAAAAAATAAAAAAAATCCACACAGCCATTACTCACCAGAATCAAGCCCCAATCTGTATCAAGGGTTTATTTTATTTATTTATTTACTGACTACATATGATCTGGTATAAAACTTTCTTCCAAAGATAATGTGAGCACATTGGGCAATATCTCTAGATAAGCAATACTGGCCTAAATTTTACAGAGCATGCTCTACTCTGCTCCCTGGCCTCCAGCTGCTATGTGTGTTTTTGTTTGATGAGATGTGGTCCTGGGTACTATTTTCTTATGGGCTTCCTCAAATGAAGATTCATGCATATGTAACCCACAAAGGCTGTGCATAACTCACAAGGTCAGGATAACAAGTCTAACTGTAATATTATTGTTTACTATACTGAGACTTCCAGGGTTTTGATTTCCATTTTTACTTCATCCTGTAATTGATCTGCCTAAGGGTATGTGCCATACATTCTTTTCCTCCTTTTCTCATCTCATCTCTCTGCCGAATTTAAAAAAAAAGAAAAGGAAAGAAGCAAAAGTTTTTACCCGGGAATCTTTCTAGGATACATGGCTTCAAGATATAACGATTCCTAAGATTCCAGAGAAAGCAAACGACTTGAATTTTACTGGAGTAGAAGCAGACAGACGTCTGATTAGCCAACAATTTCACAATTCAGGTGATTTCCAGCTCTCTGCTTTGAACAAAAATCAAAGGCAAATACAATCCAGGTGTCAACTGATATTTTTCTTTCTTTTGAGTGCTGGGGATCAAAATACTTCTGCATGCTAAGTAAGCACTCTACCCTTGAGTGATACCTGTGTCTTGCCAGCTGATCTTTAAAAGTAATTTCTGGAAACAGCTTGTCATGTGATTTTGAGCATGTGATATGAATGCACAGTGAAGGACTGAATGACCCTGTTACCACAGGCTACGGTTATTCTCATTTATTATTCATGTCAACCAGGTTTCTCAAGTCTATAGCTATGACAACAAGCAGATACAGCTGCTATTTTTTTTTCTGAGAATAATATATTCCAACAAGAAGATAGAAAAAAAAATCTCATCCATCTTTTTAAGAAAAGCATTTCAAATAAAAATTTAGTTTTTAAAACCATATAATCAGGGGCTGGGGATATGGCCTAGTGGCAAGAGTGCTTGCCTCATATACATGTGGCCCTGGGTTCGATTCCCCAGCACCACATATATAGAAAATGGCCAGAAGTGGCGCTGTGGCTCAAGTGGCAGAGTGTTATCCTTGAGCAAGAAGAAGCCAGGGACAGTGCTCAGGCCCTGAGTCCAAGCCCCAGGACTGGCCAAAAAAAAAAAAAAAAAAAAAAAAAAAAACAAACAAAACTAAATGGCTTTCTGGGGCTGGGGATATGGCCTAGTGGCGAGAGAGCTTGCCTCGTATACATGAGGCCCTGGGTTCGATTCCCCAGCACCACATATACAGAAAACGGCCAGAAGGGGCGCGGTGGCTCAAGTGGCAGAGTGCTAGCCTTGAGCAAAAAGAAAGCCAGGGACAGTGCTCAGGCCCTGAGTCCAAGGCCCAGGACTGGCCAAAAAACAAAAAACAAAAAAAAAACCCATATAATCAAATCATAATCAAATACATTTGTGTTGTTGGGATATGTTTTGTGCTAATCATTGTATTATTTCTTTGATTCAGAAGAAAATGTCTTAGCACTTTAAGCCTGAAGAACATACAAAAATATTTAAAGTTATTTCAAGTTTATATACACATATGTATTCCATGAGTTATGAAGCAGTGATCAATTAAAAACAAACTAAACATAAACTGGGCATCAATGGCTCACACTTGTAATCCTGGCTACTCTGGAGGCTGAGATCTGAGGATCAAGGTTCAATGCCAGCCAAGGCAGGAAAGTCTATGAGACTCATATCTAATTAACCCCCGCCGCCCCAATAAAGCTTGAAATGGAGCTATGGGTCAAGTGGTAGGACACCAATCTGAGTGAAAAAAACTAGTGTCCAGGTTCTGAATTCAAACCCCAAAAGGAAGGAAAAGGGGACAGGGGAGGGGGGAAAAGGAAGAGGAGAAAAGGGGAAGGAGAAGGGGAAAGGGGAGGGTAAAAGGAAAGAAGGAGAGGGAAGTAAAAAACCTACTAATATAGAGCTAATACCAAAAATCAAACAAGAGGCTTTAATCCTATCTCCATCCTAAATGCTCAGTACAATATTTTCTTATTTCAGATCACAATGGGATTGTTTTCTCTTTTTTTACACTATCTAAATACCAGCTGAAATTGAAAGTCAATAATAATCAGCCCTACCATACATTTTAATGCTGAGTACTTAGTTTCCATAAATAGTAGCAGTCAACATATGCTTAAATTCTGAAAGAAATTTAGTGAAATCCCACCACAAACAAGTATCCAAAACCAGAGCTTTTAGAGTAACCACCTTTATTTTGGAACTCAAAGGAAAAGATAAACCCAGGAAAAGCAATATCAATGTTGCCCAAGTTAGAGATCTAAAGAATTTTAATACCTTTGTCGTACTGACCTTTTCCAACAAAGAAACTCTATAAGGAGAAAGTACAAAGGTCATTGCAGGAAATGAGTGTGAAAGAAAGACTCCAGATGTCTAGGACAAGATGCTATTCCACTCAGATCTCAAATTCATTTTCATTCAACAGAGGGCTACTAGCCAGTGATTTCTTTCTAACAATACAAAACTACCATAATGGACAATGACAATGTATTTTATTAATGGCAAGCCAGCTTAACTACAAACAGTTGAAGAATAATCATTTTTGAAAGTCAGAACTGGACTATGGGTAATATCTGGAGTTCTCCAAAGGGAACAAGGGAAACTTCAGAGCTGAAAAATGAAACTTTTTTAAAGATTAGATTTTCATTTTTAACAGGGTCAAAAAACCCCACAAAACTACAGAACTTTTTCAAAAACAAAAAATAGCCACTCTAGGAAAGCTAAAAAAAATGAGTAAGTGGTTGAGTTCCAGTGGCTCCCATCTGTAATCCTAGCTACTCAGGAGACTGAGAACTAAGGATTCCAATTCAAAACAAGCCCAGGAAGGACTGTAGGAGTAACTCTTATCTCCAATTAACCACCACCAAAAAGCCAGAAGTAGGGCTGTAGCTCAAGTGGTAGAGTGCCAGCCTTGAGCAAAAAAGCTTAACAGACAGAACCTAGGCCCTGAGTTCAAGGTCTAGTACAAGCACACACAAAAAAGGGAGAATTAGAGAACTTTCAAGATCTATATATGCCAATGTATAATCAAAATATTTGTTTGTAATATCAAAATATTTACTTTCAGTAAAATTTTAACCAAGTTAGATTTTTACAAAGCAATAAATCCTTTGCCTTGTCTAGGTTTTAAGCTAGAGTTCTTTCTCTAAAAATGCCTTAGTTTCTTTTTAAACTTTTAGATACATAGCATAGGGGAAAAAACACTAGGTAATGTTTTATATTATTTTTACTTTTATTATTATTAATTTAAGATCTAGGAAATTTAGCTTATGGGAAAACTAAGGCTCTGAGCTATAATTATACTAACCTAGTAACCATAACTATACCTTTAATTAACCACAACAGAAAAGGAGACCTAGAATTGGAAGGGATTATGGTTCTTCACTTATAGCATAGAGAATGGCAGAGGAGATGTGTATTTTTCCCTACAAGATGTGGAAGCACAAAGGACAGAAACTCACCCCTTGGAGCAGGCAGCATTCCTGCAAGCACACCTAATAATACAAGAAGAGTCATCACTAAGACTCTAATAGCCCATAAGGATAGAGTGTATTTTCCCAGTCATGAACTCCATCCCAGAAACTGAAATTGTGCCAAGATCCCTAAACTGTGGTCCTGTCCCAATTCCAACTACCACCCTTTAATTTTGTATTTTCTTTTGAAGTCCCTTTGCTGTTTATCCAGTGCAGTATGTCTGCCTACATAGGAATCCTCTCTTCAAGTGACAACACTGAAGACTGCACATGGATGCATTTTGTGGGGGTTTTTTTGTTGGTTGAAAAGCAGGAGATATAACACCAAAGATGGGAAAAACTAAATCCCTAGGAGGAAAAGAGACCCTCACATGGGACAAGTTTAAGATAATCCTGAAGAACAGCAATGTACCAGGCATTGAACTTTGCGGTGAAAGACCTGACTTCAAATCCCTGGGAGGCCATTCGACCTGTCTTGAAAAGAGCACAATTATATAGTGACAGCCAGAATTGACTTAGCACTCAGCCACTATTCTAAATACTTTCGATGCACCCACTCAACTGATCTTCATAGTGACTTCTGAGGTAAATTGTTGTTACAATATAATGGATGGGTAAATGGCAGTATAGAAATCAGTAACTTCCTTAGTAAGCAAGGTGAGTGGCACAGAGTAAAGCCACTGAGAGAGAGAACAGTGAAAAAGTGGCCAAAGCCAATGCCCATTACTCCAAGAAGATCTGTGGTCAATTTAGCCTAACAAACAAAAACAAACAAGGGCTGGTAATATGGCCTAGTGGTAAAGTACTCGCCTCTTACACATGAAGCCCTGGGTTTGATTCCTCAGCACCACATATATAGAAAAAAGCTAGAGGTGGCGCTGTGGCTCAAGAGGTAGAGTGCTAGCCTTGAGCAAAAAGAAGCCAGGGACAGTGCTCAGGCCCTGAGTCCATGCCCCAGGACTGGCAACAAAAACCAAACAAAGAAGAAAAAAAACCATAAGTAGTTCAGTATTTGCCTTTATCACCAATTCTAGTGGTTGCTATAGCTAAACAAATGACTCCCATTAGCTTTGCTGCAGATAATACCTCTGCTGTATGACCACAATGCTAACCTGGTAACATTGCCTGAATTGTTTTGCAGGAAGTTATAGGTAGCTTGGCTGAGCAAGATCTCATGAGTATCTTTTGAACGGCAGATTTCTAGCATGTTAGAGCTTCCATTTTCTGAACCTGTGTCCAGTGAAGAGCCATACACGGGATTCTGCATGAGATCACTTCTTATTAGAATCATCTTCCCCATATCTGACATCACCTGCTTCAGCATCTCACACATACACCTAGGGCCTATCCTAAGAGAGAAGATTTGAGATTTAGGTCTTTGGTCTCCTTCCATTTGGCTGTCTAGTAAAAAAAAAAAACAAAAAAAAAAAACAAACACCTTTATCTTTTGTGAAATTTATGGATTTATGATTGTCCTACTACCAGTGGTAAGCAAAATGAGCCTGGTGAGGTAACAATTTTGAGGAGTGATATTAGGCTTATTGTTGCTCTGTCTATATTTTTCTGTACTTTTCATATTTTCCACAATATATATACACAAGTATAATCATCAAAAATGTATCAGGCTGGGATGTATTTCACTGGCAAAGCTCTTGCCTAGCAAATATAATGCCCTGGGTGTGATTCCCCATTACCAAAACAGAAAAGACAGAAAACAAAAAAGAACAAACAAAAAATAATAATGTGTTATCTGGGTGCTGGTATCTGACATCTGTAATCCTAGCTATTCAGGAGACTGGGGTCTGAGGATTGTGGTTCAAAGCCAGGCAGAGCAGCAAAGTCTTTAAGATTCCTCTCTCTAATTAACTGCCAAAGTCAGAAGTGAAGCTGTGGCTCCAGAAGTAGAGTGCTGAACTTGAGCAAAAATGCTAAAGGACAGCACCCAGCCCTAGTACTGGCACAGCATAATTATAATAATGTGTTCTGGAAGATGGTTGTGACTAGGGGAGGAAACAATATTGAGGAGGGTGCACTACAGAAAACTAGCACTGGTGAGTCTTCGCAGCAATGACTAGTGCCAAGTAATTTAAGAACATGGGAAAAGGGCTGGGGATATGGCCTAGTGGCAAGAGTGCTTGCCTCGTATACATGAGCACTACATATACAGAAAATGGCCAGAAGTGGCGCTGTGGCTCAAGTGGCAGAGTGCTAGCCTTGAGCAAAAAGAAGCCTGAGACAGTGCTCAGGCCCTGAGTCCAAGGCCCAGGACTGGCAAAAAAAAAAAAAAAAAAAAAAAAGAACATGGGGCGGGGGGGGGGGGGGGGGGAAGAAAAAAAAACTTTTTTAATTGAAGGTATTTAAAGCCTGGTGTTTTGTTTTTGTCTGGAGAGGTAAGAACATGCTGAGTATTGTAATAAGCAACTGAAAAGATTCTTTTGCTAGGCTCTATAAATTTAAAAAAACCCATTTTTTGTATCTGTGCCCTTTGCTCTGAGCTATTCCCTGCCGCAGTCCCTCTGCAACCACCTTGGGCTCCAGGCTGAAAGAGAAAAGTCACTGCTAAGTATCTTGCATGGAAGGCAAACTGCCTCTCAGATAGGCAATGACTTCCTATCATCTTAAAGAAAATAGACACACACACACAAAAAAAAACAAACCAAAAGAGACAACTTTGTTCCTGTATGTTCCAATAATAAAATAGTGACAATTCTTGGGAATTCCTCCAAGGACAAAGATTGAGACGACAGTCAATTAGAATACATCTATGACCTGGGATTGATTTTTTAAAACTATTTTCCCTGTTTAACCTGAAACCAGTGTATATACCTTTGGAGATGACTGAGGAGGCACCGAAGTGCTGTCTGCCATTGGCTGCCACATAATAAAGCTTCTTTCTCTGCCTTTCATTGTGTCTCTTTTTTGGCATATAGCGGTGAGTGGCTGTACCTATCATGGGATCTATGGACTTTAGGCCTAGAGTCTTTAAAAGAAAAAAGGGTCAGCCTATGAGGAAAGAATGCAGTCTCCCAGAGAAAGATGGACATGAGGATACGTTCATCCAAAGACAAACCCTAACAAAATTACATGTAAAATTCAATCCCTGTTTGTAACAAAATGTATGGATTTAAACAATAATGAAAACTACCATTTATAAAGTAATATTTATTTTCATGTATGCCAAAAAAAATCAAATAGCTGATGGTACAGATTCCAGTCTAGGTTGGAAGGACTAAAAACCAGGAGCACTCAAGACAAGGGATTAATAATGCGCTGGGCAGAAAGTAAATATTCTGTTTAATCCCTCAATAGACTGAATGATGTCCCCTCTCCCACAAAGGGCCAGCTGCTTCATCCAGTCTACTAGTTCAAATTCTTACCTTTCCAAGAAATACTCTCATGAACATATCCTACAGACTCAGAAATGACCTTTATCCATCTATCTGGACATCCTATGGTCCAATCTGTTGTCACATGGAATAAGCATCCTAGGCCCTAATGGGAGAGAGATAATCATGTTAAAGAGGAAAAAGTTTATGTGGTAGATAGCAATACAATTCAGAGGATACTTGTGGAACATTTTTGAAAGCTTATATCCGAATAAATCAGAAAATCAAGAAGTAATTCATAAATTTCTATATACGTGTGACCTACAAAAATTGAGCCAAGAAGATATACAATATAAAAAATTCAATAATCAATAATAAGATTGAGGCAATATCAAGTCTTCCAAGAAAGCAAACATCAGTATCAAACAGATTCACTGCTGAATCTTATCAGAACCTTAAAGAACAATTAACACCAAGTGCTTTTCAAATTACTCCATAAAATAGAAAAAGTAGAACTATTAAGCTCCTTCTAAAAGCCCAGCATTACCTAATACCAAAATAAGAATACAACAAAAATTAAAACTACAAAATGATATACTTAATAAATGTAGATACAAAAAGCCTCAATAAAATATTTGAAAACCAAAATCAACAACATCATAAACAAGTTGGATTCATTCCAGAAATGGAAAAATGGCTCCATATATACAAATTTAAAAGTAACATAGCACATAAATATAATCAAGACAAAAATCACATAATCATTTCAATGCAGAAAAGATCGTCTACAAAAATTAACACTCCTTCCTGATAAAAATATCTGATGAAACTGGAAATAGAAGGAACATATAAATGTATCATAAATGCTACATGTGAAGGCCAATAGTCAATATACAAAATTAGGAAAGCTTGAAAACATTTCCTCAAAAATTATCACTCTTAGAGTACTTGAATTAGCCTGACAAATAAGGCAAGCCAAAAAAATACAAATAAAAAAGGAAGAAATCAAAATATTCCTATTTGCAGATGACTTGATCTTATATGTAAAAGACCCTAAAGACACCACCAGAAGACTCTCATATTTGATAAACACCTCTAACAAACTGGCAGGGTATAAAACTGACAAACAAAAATCAGCATGTGTTTGAGGAGAAATAAAACAAAGAAAATAATCCCATCCTAATAATCCTCCAAAAAGAAAATATCTAGGAATAAACTTCACCAACGAGGTGAATGACTTCCATCATACAAATTGTAAAATACTAAAGGAACAAATTAAAGACATTATAAGGTAGAAAACTATAGGCTAGTAGAATTAATATTTTTAAATTGCTATACTATTGAAAGCCAGAATAAACTGTAGAAAGGCCTACCTAAAGGTTTTCTAAAAGAATCTCACTTTAAATATAAAGATATACTTTAAATATAAAGATACAGAACATGCTAACATTCATCAAATGAAAGTTGATATAGGATCTCATCAATTCTGTAAGCACAAGGCTTTAGAGAAAAAAATAAAAATCTCACCAGGGATAAAAGAAGAATTACATAATTTTTAAAGTCAATATTGTGGGAAGGTATGTGACACAATGATTGTTTCTAAAAAGAGAACATAAAACCATGTGAGGCCAAACAATAGAGAAAAATACTAAAGGGAGAAATAAGTAAATCCATTATCATAGCACAGAATTAAATGCCAATTTATTAGTGATAGACAGAGCCAGAATCAGACAACCCATGTGGACATATTTAGACAGCAAAACCTCAGCATCCGCAAGGACCTGCATTGAACTGACATTTACACAATACCTAACAGTAGCAAGATACATTCTTTTCAAGATCATATTCCCCAGTACAGACCTCATTCTAAGCTGTAAAGCATGCCTCCACAATTTTAAACAGTGGAAATCAAACCAAGGATGCTGTCAGACTATAATGGGATTAAACTAAAAACAGTAACTGAGTTAAGTGGAAAATGTCATACCTGGTATTAAACAATATACAATATACTTCTAGGGTCTAAAGGTGTAGCTCAGTAGAACACTTGCCTAGCATAGGCGAAGCTGTGGGCTTCAATTCCCAGTACCACAACAGATAGAGAGAGACAAACTGACAAATAGACAGGAATTAGATACAGATACAAATTTTAATATTTTAAAGTAAAAACAAAGTGTCAAATTTCACTGAATGCAGTAATAGTAGGGTTTTGAGGGAAACTGAGAGTAGTAGGTCACATTCAAAAAGAAGAAAGACGGGGCTGGGGATATAGCCTAGTGGCAAGAGTGCCTGCCTCGGATACACGAGGCCCTAGGTTCGATTCCCCAGCACCACATATACAGAAAACGGCCAGAAGCAGCGCTGTGGCTCAAGTGGCAGAGTGCTAGCCTTGAGCGGGAAGAAGCCAGGGACAGTGCTCAGGCCCTGAGTCCAAGGCCCAGGACTGGCCAAAAAAAAAAAAAAAAAGAAAGATGTTTAAAATCCATAATCTAGGCTTCTATCTGAGAATTAGAGAAATAAGAGCAACGTCAGTCTAAAGCAAACAACAGAGGTAAAATAATTAATGAAATGGAAAACAGGCAGCAAATAGAAAAAGTCAGTTTGGGGTATGGGCAAGTAATGTAACAACTACCTAATATGCTGAAGTCCTGAGTATTGATCCCCAATACCACAAAAACAACAAATAAATAAAAAGAGAAAAAGCCAACAAAACCAAAAGCTGTTTCTCTGAAAAGGTGACTAGAATAAATCTCTAGCCAAGCTATTAAGCCAAAAAAAGAGAAGAGATAAATCACTCATGTCATAAATAGCCAACCTATGAACATTAAAAGGATAATAAAAAATGTATGAACTATATACAAATGAATTTTGTAACCTAGAAAAGTGGATCCGTTACTAGAAAGATACCTTGATATCTAGGAAAAGTCAAACAAGGAGAGACAATCCAAAATAATTCTTTATCTGTTAAAGAAATGGAATAACTAATAACCTTCGGTAATAGAAAACAGCAGTTCCAGATGGATTCAATAGTAACTTCTATCATTTCAGAAGGAAATTAGGTGAATTTTCTACAAAAAAAAAATGAAACAAGGTAATAATTCTTAAGTCATTCTAGGAAAGCATCATTACCCTAATACTAAAACTAGGCAAAGACATTAGGAGAAAGGAAAAAGTTATGTGAATGACTAAAGTGGTAGCCTAACAAATGTAAATAAAATGTAAATGTAAATTAAACCCCAGTATCATCCAAAAAGAAAAGAAAACTGTAAGCCAATATTGTATTCATATTTTATAAATCAACATCTCTCACTAATGTCTCTCAAATGTTCATTAACATTATGTTGAATTCCTCAACACTACATTGACAAATCAAGTCCAAAAGTGTATTAAAAAAATCATCATATACCTTTGAGAAGTGAGATTTATTCCAAATATGTAGGGGTAGTTCAACATTCAAAACTCAATTCATTGGTACATTGCATCTATAGGCTAAAGAAAAAATATATATGATCTTATCAATAGATGCAAGAAAAACATTTGACAAAATTCAGCACTCACTCATTATTAAAAATTCTCAGCAGGCTGGGCACTGGTGGCTCATACCTATAATCCTAGCTCCTCAGGAGGCTGCCCAAGCAGGAAAGCTGTGAGATTCTTATCTCCAATTAACTAGCAGAAAATTGGAAGTAACACTGTGGCTCCAAGTGTTAGAGTGTATTAGAGCTCTAGCCTTGCGTGAAAAGGCTCAAGGACAGTGCCCAGGCCCTGAGTTCAAGCTCCACAACCAAAATAAATTAATAATTTTTTTAAAAAATCTCATCAGACTGAAAATGGAGAGGGTCTTAAAAAATCCTTAGCTAATTAATATCTTTCTTAGTTGGGAGAAACTATATTGTTCTAAGATCATAAAGTAAAGGTGTCTCCTCATTTTACTCCTACTACTGGAATTTATAGTGACTGTCTTTATTCACAGATTCAGAAAAATACCAAAAGACTGACAAAATTAAATTATTAAACTCTTAGAACTATTTGGCAACTAAAGCAAAGTCGTAGTTGCTTTTTATGGGCCAGCAATGAGCAACTACAATTTGAAATTAAAATGCAACATTCCTTATACCTGTATTTCTCCCCCTTCCCGGTCCCCCCTCCTCTCTCTTCCCTTTCCCTCTCTCTGGAAAAGAATATAGAGGTTATTTTATTTTAAACAAAACAACACTTCTGGAAGAAAATCTAGTAACTTTGGAGTTGGTAGTGAATTTTTAGATAAAACATCATAGGTATGAGCACAAAAGACAATTTTAAGGAGGATTCATCCCATTACAATTAAAAGTATGTTTTCTGAAAGACACTGTTAAAGAATAAAAGGACAAGCCAAATACTTGAAGAAAATTTTGCAAATTATATTTCTAATAAAGGACTTACATTCCAATTATATAAAGCATGTTCAACACTAAATAACTCAATTTAAAAATAAAAACAAAACATGTACTTCACAAAAGACGATGTATGACAAAAAAGGAAGCTTAATAGTATATATCCATGGGGAATTTCAAGTTAAAACAATAAAATAATAGTCCACACATCAGAATTGCTGAAATCCAAAAGAATGATAATACAAAGTGCTGACAAAAATATGGATAAACAGGAACTAATATACATTGCTTGGGGAAATGCTAATTAAAAAAAAACCCTGAAAAGTGGTTAACTATTTCTCACAGAGCTAAATAGTCTTATCAAATGAACCAGAAATCAATGTTCATTAATCAATTATCTCTAACTATCTCTCTGTAAAAGATGTTAATAGCCAGAGCAAGTCCAGGTATGAGGTCCAGCTGGAGGAAAATGGGAGTTCTCTGTATTTTTACTCAATTCTTCTGCAAACCTAAAACTGCTCTAGAAAATAACGTGCGTGGAGTTTTAAAAAGGTAAATCTGGTACAAATTCTACAAAACACATCTTACATGGATAAAACCATACATATGGGAAGCAAAGAGGCTATTTATTTTCTATTGTGAATTCAGTGCCCAACAGAAAGCTTGGTACAACAGGTACCACACAGGATTTGGGTAAAATACATTTAGGAATAATAAAATACATTTAGGAATAAATGCAAGGTCTAATATACACATGCACACATACAATGTCTGATAGTGAGATAAAAACAAATCCCAGAAGGGTTTTACATAAAAGTGGTGACAAACAATGAGTATAAACCACATTCAATCTTTCTTAGATAAACAAGTAAGAGAAGGATGGACAAAAAGATCAATTTAATCTAAGCCACTTAGACAGAAGGGGTGGCATATTTGAGTTACAGCATGTGAATAACTTCTGTAATATTTGTGGCATCCTATAAGAAAGCTGGACTAAGAGAAAGAAATGTGTGAAAAACTATAATCATTCTGGAATTTCATAAATTAAACAAGCATCTGGAGAAATAAGCCTTGTATTGTGAAAGTAAACTACATGATTACATATTGGTAAGGAAGAAAATCCTGAAAGGGGAGGAGGGGAAATCCTTATGGAATGGCTGGAAGGCAAGTAAGTCTCAGTCTTCCACTCACATGATAGGTCACCCTCTATTAACTCTTAAAATCAGACACTCATCAGTACTGTAAGGCAGAAATGTCAGATCAAGGATTTCCATGCTGGGGCTGCATACAGTAACAGATTATGAATCTAGCACCAGAACCACAAAGTAAAGTGACATAGCGTAGTTAGCTGGCTCCTACAAATATGAAGGACAGCAACCACCAAAAGCTTTTTCCTTATTTTTTTTTCATTGTCTGATAGGCAAGTAAACTACATGCCCAGACCACCAATAGCTTCTTATCTACCTAATGATTTATAAGCTATCAAGTTATTAGTTTCTTCTCATTGACCCTTGAGGATCTGTTTTAAAAGCTATCATTTCCTATTCTACTTTTACACTGATCAAAAATCAGCAATCACTGTATAATACGTAATGCAATATGGAATCATTTTTTTTTTTCACATCTCACTGACAAAAGCCAAGAAAACAGTGGTGATATCATGTCATGGTCAGGTGATGATCTGAGTGCTCTTAGTTTCTGTTAGTGAAGTATAAACTGGCCTAGACTACCAAAAAGAAGATGGGGTTGTCCTCAGATATTTAACATATTTTATGCATGCACCACTTTGGTGTGCACAAGGGGTTCTGGGAACAGGGCTATCTTCATCCACTCAGTCTTTAGAATAATGTTAAGTGTAGTGTAACCACTGTCCTACAAGCACCACTTTCAGCTGGGAACAGCCTGTGCCTTTGAGGTCAGTGAGCATGATATAAAAAGACACCGTGGATTATTTATGCATAAAGACAGTAATAAATATGCATGGAGCCCTAAAGCATTGTGAAAAAGTACTTTGTGTGAATTAAGTTACAAGACCCTGGAGGAAATTCATGCTATTCATAAACCTATTTTCCAGGTAAGAAAATGGAGATAGCCATCAATAGGCTTTAGTAATAGAAATTTGGGGTTCTCTTGATTTCTGTAGCCTTTTACCTTCAGTACTACTCTATGGCAATGAAGTGTTTACACACAAGTATAATCCCAATACTCAGAAGGCAGAAAAAGGAAAATCATATGCTCAAGGCCAGCCTGGGCTACATAGTAAAACTCTGTCTCAAAAAAATTACCTACCAAAAGATTGGGAGATTAGCTACCCAAAGATTGGTAGGTTGATATTAAATAAGTAAGATTTCTATGGGTTCGTTTAAAAAGGAGACAAGTTGGTTTTATTTGGTATTTAACTATGTTTGCTTTTTCAAAAACTGATCTTTGTTTTTGTAATTAAAAAATTATCTCAAAATGAAAACTAAAAGTGAACTAGTAAGAATAAGACTATGGCTACCTCCATATTGGTTATGAAATGGAGACCCAAAAAGATTTTTCAATTCTAGCCTGTAGGAATATGCTATGCTTTCAATATCCAAACAAAACTATCTGTTCTGGCTCAGTTCCAAATGTGAAAACAGTAAGCTTGTACACCTACCCCAAGAATTTTAATTATATCTGAGAAAATTCACATAAACACCAGATTAAGGCATTGCAGAATTGGAGTTATATAACCACATAAACTAGAATGTTGCATATGATCAAATGTACAATAAATGTCAGTATAAAACTTACACAAATAAAAAAATCCAAGAAAACAATGCTTTTCATTTAACTTATATTTTTCTTTCCTTGATTTTTTTCTTCATACATGCTCTTCTCTGAGATAACCAAAATCTTACAACAACCTACATTCAGACAAATATTATGACTTGGTTTTCTTTTTTTTTATTTTATTTTATTTTTTGGCAGGTCCTGGGCCTTGGACTCCGGCCCTGAGCACTGTCCCTGGCTTCCCCCCCCCACCCCCCCGACCCCACGCTCAAGGCTAGCACTCTGCCACCTGAGCCACAGCGCCCCTTCTGGCCGTTTTCCATATATGTGGTGCTGGGGAATCGAACCGAGAGCTTCATGTGTAGGAGGCAAGCGCTCTTGCCACTAGGCCATATTCCCAGCCCCTTGGTTTTCTTTTTTTTTTGTTTTGTATTGTTATTAGTCTCAAATTTGAGCCATGATATACTCATTGCTCTATAATTTTTCACTTAAAAATAGAGAACATTTTCCAGTTTATCATATGCAGTTCTCACTTGTTCTTAGATTGTCCTTATGATATAGTCCATGAAGTAGAAAAATAATAAATAACATATTTAAACAATCTTGTGAAGGCTCAAATTAGTTTGGTCCAATGTTCTTGTTTTTAAAAACATTGATAAAATATAAACATCCTTGCAAGTATATCCTTACACATTGATATTTTCATTTCAACAGAAGTTCCCAAAACTGGGTTTCTGAAGCAAATGCCAAGCATATTTTTATTTTGTTTCAATGGATAAATAGTGTGCTTAACTTTACTATCAAAAACTGCACAAATTTACACATGAGTTGGCCAAGATAGAAATGCATATCCTCAAAACTCTAAGAAATATCATTATTTTATTTTTTCAATCTGGTAGATGCTACCAAGTGGAAATGAGGCATAGTCTTTATAACTTGGAAAAATAGTGTCTTTTCCCTTGTGTATAAGCAAATTTGTTCTCCCTCTTTTTTTGTGAGGTGACTAGTCATATCCCATAACTATTGTTGCCCTTTTCTTCACATTGTGTATCAATTCACTGCACATTAGAAAGATAATATCTTGTCATGTTACTATAATTTTTTCCTAACTGTTAACTCTTGTTTGTTTGTGGTACTGGAGATTAAACTTCGAGCCTTGTGCTTGCTAGACAAATTCTCTAGCGCTTATGCCATATCCTCTCCTTTTTACTGATTTCAAATGTGATGTCATTTGCTATACTGCTAGCTAATGCTTTGTACAAACTAATAAAAAGAATACATCATTGAAATTGGAGCTGTTAGAAACATTGAGTGGTACTTTGTTGCTTTATGCAAGCAATCTTCAGAGTTTATCAGCTACCTATTATAAGCAAGAAGAATAGAGACACCCTTTATATTATTATAAGAGGGCTCTATCAATAGTCTGCATCACTTTAAAGGAAATGTTGGACAGATTCATGTATAGTAAGTAGGGAGAAGAGGACGTTTAGGCAAAAGAATCTAATGTTCTTTTTGCAAAGGAGAATGTCCAAGAACAGTACCTTCCTTACCAAGATAATAAACAGCAGAAGTGCATATTATTAACATGCATTAGCAAAGATGTTACATACACAGTAAAGCATTAGAGGATTTGCACCTTTCTTTAAAGATGACTCTTAGAGAAATTCATTTCATTTTCCCAGGGTACAGAGTCACAATGAGAGCCAAAGAAAACACTGAGACATATTCCTACCATATTCTTAACACATTTGCAAAAGTCTTATATGTCTATAGCTGTCTTAAGTATAATTATTTTTGAAGGTTTTTAAGGATCAAAATAACTTCAACACAATACCACGGAAGAACTGTGTTAAAGTCATTTTGTGTTGAAATTATGTTGGCAAATTCTACCCAACTTCCATGTCTCCTTTTGCTCAGTAGTGATCAATTGAACAACAAATATACTAGAATTTACCAAAAACAAAACAAAAACAAATATGCTAGAATCTACATATAAGCACAAAAGTAGTGACAAACATAAATATGACCTCTAGGAGCACACTGCCCAGTTAGTCCTCCCTAGGAGACAAGAGTAAATGAACCATTCCAATAAGATGTAGTGGACACCATGATAGCAAAATGTTCATGAAGTACTAAAATTCTATAAAAGACAAAGTGATTATCACCACCTACAGAAGGCTAGGAAGGCTGACTAGATGATAGCTGATATGTATAACATCTAGATCAATTGACAGGGTTAGAAAGTAAGAGAAAGATAGGAATGGCATGGAATAAGCTCACCTCTGATGGCTTGTAATCCTAGCTACTCAGGAGGTGAAATCTGAGCATCACAGTTTGAAGCCAGCCTGGGCATGAAAGTCTATGAGACTTGTATCTCCAATTAACCAGCAAAACAGCTGGAAGTGGAGCTGTGGCTCAATAGGTAGTGTGCTAGCCATGAGCAAAAAAGCTCAGGGACAATGTTTAGGCCTTAAGGACTGGCACCAAAAAAGAAGAAGAGGAGGAGGAAGAGAAGGAGGAAGAGGAGGAGGAGAAGAAGGGGGAAGGAGGAGGGAAGGAGGAGGAAGAGGAAGAAGGAGAAAGAGAAGGAGAAAAAGGAGAAGGAGAAGAAGAGGGGGGGTTCCGATAAGAGAAAGATTTCTAGAAAGACATAGAAGAAAAGCTTAGCCTAATCACTAACCCAAACACTAATCTGGGACCTAGTATTAAACCAATCCTTATCCTAACCCCATTTTTAATTCTAAGCCATTTTTAAATGAGTTTAAACCAAGAAATGGTATCCTATCTTTGTTTTATAAAGATGAAATAGAAGAGGTCTACTGAAAGATCTTACTATGGAAGCAAGGAGACAATTTGGGCAACTAGTTTAACAGTCCAGAAGAAACATGAAAAAGTCCAGAACCAATGCAGTGACAGAGAATTACAAAGAAAGGCTGAACTCAAAAGACATTTGTGGAATAGAATGGAAAGGATTTATACCTCATTACATGAGAAAGGAAAAAGGTCTCATTAATGACTCAGATTTCTAACTTGAGCACACAGAGTTCACTAACAGATAGAAGGGTTCTTCAGGAGCCCACATAAATAAGCACTAGGTATTTATTCAGTCCCTCCAAAATCTTCAACTTCTGGGCAAACTCACAACTTAAATTCAGTGACTGAGAGGTTCTGTAAAACACTATGTATGTAGTAGCTTGGACTAATAAACTAACCATAAATTAACTTTCAGAGCATGGAGAATCTTTATGCAGACAGAAATTGTATCAGGAAGAAATGCCATAATAGTAATTTCATCAAGTGCATATATATTTTGAATATTAGACTTAATATAACTATTTCAACTCAGCTAACAGCTCATTACACAATTTTTTCCCATGCCTCAAGAACTTTAGGCTCATCAGTAATACACATTAAGAAAGACGAAAGAAAGAAGGAGAGGGAAGAAGGGAGGGAAAGAAAGAGGAAAAGGGGAAGGAAGGAAGAAAGGAAGGAAGGAAGGAAGGAAGGAAGGAAGGAAGGAAGGAAGGAAGGAAGGAAGGAAGGCAGGCAGGCTCGCTCAAGGGAAACCTTAAATAGATCTCTACTTAATAAAGGATGGAAGTGAAGAGAGATTTTAATTATTGCTTATGTGCGTGCTCTGTTGGGTTTACTAGGCTAAGAGAGCCATTTCCTCACATATTTAATGTTTAATAAGATTAAAATTATGGACTAGCCATATAGTTTATTGTTAGAGCACTTGTGTAGCATGTCTAAGATCTCCACCATTGGGGGGAAAAAGATTAAGCCTATCATTTCTCAGCATTTTGGCTAAGATCAAGCATAGTATCTGTCCCTATAAAATATTATCCTTGATCTTAGGACAATATGTTAAATGGTTTTTTTGGAATAGGGAATTGATATAGGAGATTCATTCCATGCATTGACATCGTATTAATAGCACCTTTAGGAAAGGTGTACTACAAAAGAAAGGGGAAGGGGAAGGGAAAGGGAAAAGGAAGAAAGGAAAGGAAAGGAAAAAGGGAAAGGGAAAGGAGGGAGAGAAGGAGGGAGGGAAGGAAGGAATGAGGAAGGGAAAGAAAAAAGAGGAAGGGAAGGAGGAAAAGAATAAAAAGAGAAAGTTGAACAAAATCTCAATGAGATGTTTAAAAATCCAAATCTCTTAAATCAAATTTTAAAGGATATAAGCCTCAGCTCAGGTATTATTTACTCTTATTTGTCATACTTAGTTTCATGTACTGTAAAAAACAGAACATTTCCAAGAATAAATTAAAACACATACGTACTGATGCATCATGGCACACTAAGAAATCATGCAATGTGATCCTTATATTCTGAGATGAAGTAGGCATTATTACTACTCATTTTGCACATGATGAACTCAAATTGCACACCTTAATTCCATTATGAATCATATTTTCACCACTTGCATATCCTCTAACTGTGCATTTCTTCTGCTAGATCATGATCCTTGCCTTGGTGTTTCAATTGTTGACACAGACAAAACACAACAATAACCATTTCATTGGATAGGAGAGTAGACAAGACTCTTACTCAGAAACTAGGCCTTCTTCTGTATTTGACATTGGAACCTGAAACTCTGGTCTCTGTACCCCTCACAGACAGGTGGACCCTGGGATCACTAAGGGTGGAATCCATTTTGCTCCAGCTTCTATGCCTATCATCAAAATAATTAGTTGACCTTCTTGCTATAGCAGCATATGACTATCAAATACTAGCAACACTTTGCAAATGTAGTAGATGAGTACTTGCAAAGGTAGGCCATTTTGAATTGAATTTTTAATCATTCTAAATTTTTTTTAGTAAGTATAAGGATAGTTTATTTTACAAAAATGTACAAGACATATTTTCATCTTTTCACAACTATCTTTTCAGGATACAAATAGTGGAAAGGGAAAGAAAATTGAAGCAATCTATTCAATATGATGACTGACTGAACAGAGACCAAGAACAAAAAAACTTGGGAAGAGATAAAGAGAATCTCCCATGAGACCTCCAGGAGCTCTGTCACCCCATCCTCAACTTCTAACAACCAGACCAGAACAGAATAATCAATTATAAATTATACAAAAAATAACTCTGCATTGTTTCTAAGCCCCATAATCTCCACAATAGGTGGTGTATTATACTTTACAGTTAATTTGGCAAACCACTCTTACAATAAAAGGAGATATGTCTGTTGCTCCAAAATATTCATCCATCCAGAACCTTTATGTATTCATAAATTACTTTTATTAAATGAAAATTCCTTTGTACAATGGAATAAAAATAATAAAAAAGAATGATCTATACAAAGACAACTAGTTCTATACACAATAGGATATTAAGCACTTTCTAAATCCATGAAGAACGAAAAAGATACTTTGAGTATCAGTTTTCAATTATATACTTAATACTGCTACATACTTCTTCTGTAAAGGCTGGGATTACTATATGGTACATCTATCTCTATTATCCAAAAGGCAAAATTGCGGACTGGGAATATGGCCTAGTGGCAAGAGTGCTTGCCTCCTGTACATGAAGCCCTGGGTTCGATTCTCCAGCACCACATATCTAGAAAACGGCCAGATGTGGCGCTGTGGCTCAAGTGGCAGAGTGCTAGCTTTGAGCAAAAAGAAGCCAGGGACAGTGCTTAGGCCCTGATTCCATGGCCCAGGACTGGCAAAAAAAAAACAAACAAAAAAAAAAAAAACACAAAAGGCAAAATTGGCACCGGCTGGCCTTGAATTTGGGGGCTCAACAGATACTCTTACCTCAGCTTCCCGAGTAGCTGGGACTATCAGTGAATGCCACCCAACCCAGCTAGGCTTAAGAATTTTTAATACATATAAACAATTGATTACTTATATACTTCACAATCTGTCTTCACTGAGTATTCTTCAGATCCACACCTGAACCATAGCTTCTGCTACAACTTCATGAGGTACACCTGCCTTTTTGCTCTTTCTCTCTCAAAGCTGTTCAATCACTTACTTTCCATTCCCCTTCAACTAACAGCATAGCATGGAACAGCCTTAGACCTTCTCTTGGGAACCTCAGGAACACATTCCTGTGACTCGCTATAGAAATAGAAACCACTGAATGATGGAGTACATCACTGGTTTATTGGACTAAACAATGAAAGTTCACTGAGGCTTGACGTGGAGGTGCATACAAAGACAACTTGCATTCAGGAGACTGAGACAGGTGGATGGTTATGACTCTGAGGCCAGCCTGGGCTATACAATATCTGGTGTCAAATATATCTTGGATAAACAAGTTCAACTTTAAAAAAAAATTTCAACTCACTCCTTTTTCTAGTGAAGCTGCAGCCCAAGAGGTGACCAGATTCTGAGATGGCAGAGCAAGTGAGTTCACGGGTACCACTCTATCCATTATTCAAGCCAACAAGTATTCCAATCTGGAATCTTTGCGAAATCACAACTTGCACTGTCATCCTGAAGCCCAATTTATTCATATATACAACAAGGTGGGGGTAATTATGCTTATCCTATAGTTTACAGTAAGTATACAGCTTGTACTGGGAGAGGCAGGCAAAATCATGGCTATGATTACCAGGCAGTATAGTAGTTTTCATTACTATGTTACATGCATCCTCTCTATCTGGTTGGATTATCAACTTATTTAGAGTAAAAAAATCAAGACTCACTTTGTACCTAACAGGGAGCCATTGACATGATAGGAACAAAAAATATGTGGAACTGAAGACTACTCCTGAACCTGAATGTTATGATTTTCTTGTCATTTATTCAATCCTTCATTCCACAAACATCTGATAAGGATCTAATATGTGCCAAACTCGGTATTTGATTCTAAAGAACAAAGTTGTAGTCACAGAGCTTTTTTCCAGATCTTTAAGAACCATCATGGGAAAATACAGAAGCCCATCATGAAAGAGAAGTCTCTTATACAGACATTGATCTCAAGCCTATGGTTAAGAAGAATCTCGAACTGGGCATTGGTGGCTCATACTTATAATCCTAGCTACTCACAGGCTGAGATCTGAGGATTAGGTTTTATTGTAGTTCAAAGCCAACCAGGGCAGAAAAGGCTATGAGACTCTTATCTCCATTTAGCTACCAAAAAGCCTGAGAGCTCTGGGTCAAGTAGAATGCTAGCCTTAAGCATAGAAGCTAGGGACAACACACAGTCCCTGAGTTGAAGCCCAAGAATGAGCACACAAGGGGGAGAGAGAGAGAGAGAGAGAGAGAGAGAGAGAGAGAGAGAGAGAGAGAGAGAGAGAGAGAGAGGGAGGGAGGGAGGGAGGGAGGGAGGGAGGGAGGGAGGGAGGGAGGGAGGGAGGGAGGAGAGAGAGAGAGAGAGAGAGAGAGAGAGAGAGAGAGAGAGAGGAAACTCAAGCATCATACTTAGAATTTGGATTTCCCCTCAGAAGCTGCCTAGTACAGAAATGTAGCTAAATGCTACATGGGCAAAATAGTTACTGATGAATCACCACAGTTATCTTTAAAACACTTTAGGAAACAGCTTTTGCAGTTCAGCAGCACACAATTCTACATTGGCACTCAAATTGCCTTTGGTTTTGTCTCTTTCTCCTACCAGGCCATATCTAAAATGTCTGCAAGTGCCAATTTTTCAGTATTTCCTTTCCTTTAATATTATCTGAAAATGACATTAGCATCTCTAATCAAAGTAACACCAAAATAATTTATTTCATGTTTTATAGCTGTTACACTAAACATTATATCATTTCAACCCTGGTTATATCTACCATCTAATACTAGAGACCATTAATTCATAGAAAATAATTTCCATGTACTTAAAGCTGAAAATTTACATCTTCCATGGGATTGATTTCTCCTTGTCCATCCTTAGATAAATGGAAATTGATCTACACAGGATCTTCTCAAGAGGTGAATTTCAGGACGAATTCCTTGAAAAATATCAAAAGAAATGGTTCTACTTCAATGACATTAATCTCATGCTGTGGTCACACAAAAACGTGGCTAATTCATGAAAAAAATAATCTGTCTTTTTTGAATAGATATATCTAGAGAATCCCTTCTCTTCAACATAGTACTAAAATTCCTAGCCAGAGCAATTAGGCAAGAAAAAAATATAAAGGGGATCCAAATAGGAAAAGATGAAGTTAAACTTTCTCTCTTCACAGATGACATGATCCTATACCTAAAGAAGCACATTGACTATACTCCCAAGCTACTAGAGCTGATCCAAAACTTTGGCAAAGTTGCAGGATATAAAATAAACCCTCAGAAATCAAAGGCCTTTCTCTATGCTAATGACCCGAACGCCGAGGCTGAAATCAGGAAAGTAACTCCTTTTGCAATAGCCTCAAAAAACATAAAATACCTTGGAATAACCTTAAAGGAAGAAGTGAAAGACCTCTATGATGAGAACTTTAAAAACATGAAAAACTAAATTAAGGCAGAACTAAGAAAATGAAAAAACTCCCATGCTCCTGGATTGGGAGGATTAATATAATCAAAATGGCAATATTGCCAAAGGCTATCTACAAATTCAATGCAATACCCATTACTATCCCAACACAATTTTTTTTTTTTTTGCCAGTCCTGGAGCTTGGACTCAGGGCCTGAGCACTGTCCCTGGCTTCTTTTTGCTCAAGGCTAGCACTCTGCCACTTGAGCCACATCGCCACTTCTGGCCGTTTTCTATATATGTGGTGCTGGGGAATCGAACCCAGGGCTTCATGTATGCGAGGCAAGCACTCTTGCCACTAGGCCATATCCCCAGCCCCAACACAATTTTTTAATGAAATAGACAAAGCAATCCAGAAATTTATGTGGAACAATAAAAGACCCAGAATAGCAAAAACAATCCTAAGCAGAAAGAACAGTGCTGGAGGAATTACAATACCCAACTTCAAGCTGTATTATAAAGCTATAGTAATAAAAACAGCTTGGTATTGGCACCGGAATAGGACTGAAGACCAATGGAACAGAATTGAAGACCCAGAAATGAACCCACAGAACTATGCCTACTTAATCTTTGATAAAGGAGCTAAAAAAATAGGATGGAAGAAAGACAGCCTCTTTAACAAATGGTGTTGGCAAAACTGGTTCAACACATGCAAAAAACTAAAACTAGATCCTTACATATCACCCTGCACCAAAATCAATTCCAAATGGATCAAAGACCTCGGAATTAAAACAGACACCCTGAAAACACTAAAGGAAGAAGTAGGAGAAACACTTGGGCTCCTTGGCACAGGACGGAACTTCCTTAACAAAGACCCAGAAATGCAACAAATCAAAGAAAGGATGGAAAAATGAGACTGCATCAAACTGCAGAGCTTCTGCAGGGCAAAGGACATAGCTCACAAGATAAACAGAAAACCCACAGATTGGGAAAAGATCTTTACTGGCCATACAACAAACAAAGGCCTCATATCTAAAATATATGCATAACTAAAAAAATTACATTCCTCCAAAACAAAACCGCAAAGAACCAATAGCCCCATCAAAAAGTGGGCTAAAGACTTAAAAAGAGACTTCTCTGATGAGGAAATGAGAATGGCCAAGAGACATATGAAAAGGTGCTCTGCATCACTGGCCATAAAAGAAATGCAAATCAAAACAACATTGAGATTCCATCTCACCCCAGTAAGAATGTCCTATATCAAGAAAACTAACAATAACAAATGTTGGAGGGGATGTGGCCAAAAGGGAACCCTAATTCATTGTTGGGGGGAATGTAGACTGGTTCAGCCACTCTGGAAAGCGGTATGGAGATTCCTCTGAAGGCTAAACATAGAGCTCCCCTATGACTCAGCAGCCCCACTTCTGGGCATCTACCCAAAAGACCACAAACAAGAACACACTAAAGCCACCAGCAAAACAATGTTCATCACAGCACAATTTGTCGTAGTTAGAATTTGGAACCAACCCAGATGCCCCTCAGTAGACGAGTAAATCAGGAAAATGTGGTACATATACACAATGGAATTTTATGCCTCTATCAGAAAGAATGGCATTGCCCCATTTGTAAGGAAATGGAAGGACTACTAAGTGAAGTAAGCCAGACCCAAAGAAACATGGACTCTATGGTCTCCCTCATAGAGAATAATTAGCACAAGTTTAGGCTAGTCACAGCAGAGGATCACAAGAGCCCAATAGCTATACCCTTATGAACACAAAAGATGATGCTAAGTGAAATGAACTCCATGTTATGGAAATAACTGTTATATCACTGTTGTAATTACTTTCAACATGCCATGTGAAACCGTAGCTTCTATTATTGATGATCCTCTTGTATGCCCTTCCTGTGGTCATATCTTCACTATCTCTGTATCTTATCTGAGTACAATGGAAACTGTGTATACAGATATTAGAACTAGGAAACTGTAAGCGAATACCAAAATCAAGAGACACAGGGTAAAAAAAAAGTCAAACGATTACAAAAGCAATACTTGAAAAAATGTTTAGTGTAAATCTACTGAACAACTCATGGGGGAAAGGGAAAGAGAGGGGAGGAGGGAATGAGGGAGGAGGTAACAAACAGTACAAGAAATGTATCCAATGCCTAAAGTATGAAACTGTAACCGCTCTGTATATCAGTTTGACAATAAAAAAAGAAATGTACGCACTGCCTTATGTATGAAACTGTAACCCCTCTGTACATCACTTTAACAATAAACAAAAGAACAACAATTTTCAAAAATCTAGTGAAAAAACATAATTTGCTTACTTTCTAGCATTCTGTGACAAATGTCCAGATATACTGCAGCCCTGACTGTAGATTTTAGAAAAGCTTAACACATTTTTAGAGTCCAGTCAGGAGACAGATACCTAGTCCTCAAATAGCTGCTGTACTTAATTCTGGTTGAACTTTCTGTTTCTAACACCTAGGCATCAAATATTCAAGTGGGTTTAGGGCTTAGAGTTCAGCTTAGGGTTAGAATGCATCTTTGGCCTGTACAGGACCCTGGAGTTGATCCTTAGCACTCTTGGTATTAGAACTAGGAAACTGAAAGGGAATACCAAAATCGAGAGACACAGGGTAAAAAAGACAAATGACTACAAAAGCAATACTTGCAAAACTGTTTAGTGTAAATCAATTGAACAACTCATGGGGTGGGGAGGGAAAGGGAGATGGGAGAGGAGGGAATGAGGGAGGAGGTAACAAACAGTACAAGAAATGTATCCAATGCCTAACGTATGAAACTGTAACCTCTCTGTACATCAGTTTGACAATAACAATTTAAAAAAAAGAATAGCACAAGAACTAAAAGTTAGGAAGTTAAAAAAAGTTAGGAAGTAATTTAAGATATTGAAGATAATTTCGTATGTTGACACTGAATAAAAATGAAAAATTACTAATAAGGCTTCAGGCATTGCTCAAGTGATAGTCTATCCAGCAAACTCAGGGACCTGAGTTCAAACCCCTGTACCTCCCTATATTCTAGTTACTTTAGGATTAACTCAATAACCCACTGGCATTGGAATTTGCAAGATCTAAAGCTAGAGTTATATGAACAGCTCAGTGAATATACGCAGGGAATGTTACCTCAGGTCTGGCTGAGATCATTAGTAACTTGATCATTACAGAAGGATAAACTTAATGACAGTTTGAAGGAGTTATAACAAGGCTAAATGCTGAAGTAAACTTGATAAAGTGTTCAACCTCCAGAATCATCTGCAGGCAAAAGCATTTTCATCAAGTAGTCATCATCAATGTTCAAACAACATGCTGCTGTTTCATCAATATCAGAACTTAATTAAAAAACATACACATACCTTTTGTTAGCTAGAACTTCACCCAGCCTCCTGCTTGAGTTACATGCATTTCCTAGCACTACAATACATGTATGCAAACACTTTAAGCATTTAATAAAAACCACAAAGGAACAGATAATCAGGAAAGAAGTGAGTAATTGGAGATAACCAACATGTGGGGGAAATCTCTTAGAGTCCAGAGAAAACAGATTCTTCATTCATCACCCAAATATTATTTTAGGGTCACATAGCCTCACTTGGTTTATGAATCCATTATCACTGTAAGGGTTGGGTGGTTTAAGTAAGAAAAAAAAAGAAAAGGAAAAGTGGAGTACTAATATAACCACCTGCGCCACAAAAATGCAAACAAACACATAGTCCATGGCGTTTCCTTGGATTCCAAAACACACCACAGGGCTTTACGTTTTCTGAAGAATAGTGAAGCTCATTCCTGCTAAGGAACCTAAGAAGCACCACTGTGCAGATTCTGAGACCGATATTTATTTATACCTTAACAAAGAGAACAAGGAGAACCATGAAGAAGAACAGTCTCTTGATAGTCCAGACTACACTCACACATTCAACCCCACAGAGAACTGGTCCTCTAGGACCTGCTGGGTTCGAGATTGCACAGATTGCTTTGTCTCCAGCTACTTTTTGTTTCCAAACTGTGGCTTTATCTTTACATTCCCTTTCAATATAGAAGACTTGCTTCCTTTAAAGGAGGCATTGGTTTGAGCCCTGGTCAGCAGATTGTAAAGAAGTCCCAGAATCGCTAAAGCAGCAATCTTGAGTCCACCCAGAGGCTATCTCTCTCAGTCCTCCTACTAAAGCCTAGCCCAGCTGGTCTCCTCCTGGAAGAAGGTTTGATGTAATGCTGGGATGTGTCCTGGGGTGACTCTTCTTGCTGTCTAAGAGGAAGTGACCTCTTCCAAAATTACACAGGCAATACTCTTCTCAAAGAAGGAAAATGAAAACTTAGAATCAAGGTAGCAATCAAAACCAATTGAGTTGACCGAATGTACGGCTTCTTTGGTGGAAGACCTCTTGATTCCTTAGGGATGTTTAGAGATGACTACTAAAGGAAAGACATAAAGAACCCAAGTAAATTAATATTTCCAAGGCTACTCAAACATATATTGTAAAGAAATGCACAATTTCTCTTTCTCCTAAAATTGTGCAAGCACACAGGAAGGAAGGACGGAAGGAGGGAAGGAAGAAAGGAAAGAAGGGAGGAAGGAAGGAAGGAAGGAAGGAAGGAAGGAAGGAAGGAAGGAAGGAAGGAAGGGCTCCAAAAGGTATGTAAAAGAGAAATCTCACTCTTCCTCTCCCTCCAGCCAGGCCTCAAGCCCTCCTCCCCAGAACAACTGTTGTTTCTTGGGTCCCTTTCCAATAGGCAGGCTAAGCACATGTAAACATAAGCCTGTGTTGTAAACCGATTGTCCTCTGTTGCACACATAAAAGCAGCTCCAAAATTGCTATTTAACGCCTTGGAGTTTAAAGGTAACAATCTCCACGGGGCTGTCGGGTGGGAAGTCGATGTATGGGGAAGCTGTGGTTTGGCTCATCAAGCACCCGGATTTTGCTTGGTGTGTGCCTTAAGCGCTAGCCTTTAGAGGAATCTCAAGACAGGAGAAGGCGAAGCACCCACCCCAAGCTGCTAGGTGAAATCCCTCTGGCCCTGAGTGCTCTCACTTTTCGACTAGTCTTTAAAGCAGATAAACTTCTCCTTTCCACCAGCTCAAATAACCTGGACTTGTCTTTCAAAAGAAACACAGAGACACAGACACAGACACACAGACACACACACACAGAAACAGACAGAGACACAGAGACAGAGAGAGACACAGAGAAAGAGACAGAGAGAGACAGAAAGAGAAGGAAAAGAAGAAGAAAGTCAAACTCTAAAGATAGTTTTCAGAACCAGGGGATTTCCTCCCCGCCAAACGTGCAGGCTCTGTCTGGGTCACGTCCTTCGCCTGGGTTCAGCCCCGCAAGGAGGTAGGGGTAAAGGGGTGCGAGACCATAACACCGACGCCCAAAGATAGGAGACAAGGCGGAGGAGTACTGAGCCTTGCATCCGGATTTATTTCCTAAACAAATGAACAAATGTTTCCAAGCAAAACTCTGAAACCCTGAAGTCCTCCCCCCACCCCACCTCCCACTATTTCCTCGGGATGCCGGATTCTGAGGCAGATCGTGAACCCACACCTCTTGCCTGGGGACTAAAACTTCAATTTGGGGGCCTGGGAGCGGCGGGTCACACAAGATCAGCAGGAATTGAGTCCCGATCCCCTGCTTTGGCCACACCACCCGACCCCCCCCCCTCCCCCGCCCACACACACGCACACACACACAACCCTACTCCCTAAGAGGACAGGGCTCAGAGTAGCGATCGTGTGTCCCCAGACTCCCGGAACCCTATCCAGGGGCTGCGGGCGCGCCTAAGGTCCCCGCGCCCCCAGACAGGAGGAAGCCACAGGTAGGGGGGCGGCGCGGCGCTCACCTGTGCTGGAGGGGTGTCCTCGGCGCCCGCGGGAGACCAGGAGGTGGAGGAGGCCATGTTGTGGGGCCGCGGCGATCGCGGCGGCGGCAGCTGCTGCTCCTCCAGAAACTCGGCTCTCCGCCCCCGTCCCGCTGCTCCTGCCCCTCCACGCGCGTTCGTCTTCTTGGGCAAAACTTCGGCGGCGGCTCCCGATCGCTCAGCGCCGCACGGCGCCGCCCGCCCCGCGCCGCGCCTCCTCCCCCTGCCGCGTCCCCGGCGCCCGCCAGGTGCCCGCGCCACCGGTGCACAAGGGGGCGGGCCCGCTTAGAACGGGGCGCGGCGGTCGATCGGGGACCGGGATGCGCCCTGGCCCGCTCCCCGCCGGCCTACTGGGCCAGCACTGGGGGCTCGGCACCGCAGCCGAGGGGCGGAGAGTTAGGGGGAAGGGGTGGCCTCAGGTTGGTGGGGGAGAGCGGAGGGCACTCCGGGCACACACACCTGGGGCGAATCCGGTTTCCTCCTACCCGCTCGCTGCTGCATTAAATTCCATTATAATCGCCAGAGCCACGGCTCGGATTCATCGATCCTTCATTTGGGTTGAAGGGAAACACAACCGTCGAGCAATTGTTTCTGCTGCTTTTCCCAAGTCGTCGGCTATAGCGGTGTTTGCCAGCCAGACAACTTCGAAACCTTGTCCACAGCGTCCCCTCCCACCTCGCCACCGAGGACCGCGCACTCCATCGCTCCAGCCACGCAGGCGATTAAAATAAAACACCGCGCCGGAGCAGCCCAGGTGTGAGGCAGGCACTGGGCCGGATCCAGCCGGGGAGCAGGGAGCGGGACCTCTGCGTGTCCTTGTTTCTAGGAGCTCAGGTGACAAGGGTTTCGGTGCTTGCAGCGCTTGCTCCACTTTTGCACAACGCTGGCTGGCGGTATAGGTGGCCCCCACAAAGCCCATTATTCTGATGGAGGGGCACCTGAGCAAACCCAGTGTCTCCCAAAGCTAGGATGCAGTCACGTGGGATGCTTTAGCTCCTTTATGCCAAGCATGGCCCAGGGCATTAACTGACTGTAAACCACACCCGTGAGCTAAACTTCTAGCTTTGATTCCTTTCCTTCTTCCGACTGTCAGAAAGTTCTCTCCAAAACAGTAGCTAAACTCCCCCTCCTTAAAAAGAAAAAAGATCATCCAGAGACTAGCCCCGGACAAGCACTTGATATTTAACTAAGAGATGTAACTTTATTTTCCTTTCATTGTTTAGTTTCATTGTTTATTGTTATTGTTACTTTCATTTATAACAAGTAAAAGTCGGTTTTCTACTCCTGTTAGGGTAGGGATCCAAAATTTCCCTTTCAAGCAAGGATCTAGAAGTAAATATGTAGTTGCTTAAGAAGAGTAAATCACTCAGGTGAGGGGGATGAAACAAAGCATCTACAGGTAAGTTGGTGACTGAAGTATGCCAACTTGCCACAACCAAGGGCCAACATAGCTCTTGTATCAGGAGAACATTGCAGTGGGCTAGCTGTGCCTCTGACTTGACACCCACCCCCTCCTCCAAAACAACCCCCTCCCCCAAAACATCCTTAACACTAAAGTTCTATTTAACAAGTATTAGCTATGTTGGCCTCTGTGCTGTGTGGAATTAACTCATTTCATCTTCACAAAATCTTTGCACACCAGCAACCCCACTCTGGAAACTAGAATCTCCCAAACATTCTTTTGGCCCAGGTCACAAATTCATACAAGCAGCAAATGACAATTTGAGTTTTATCAACCACTCCCCAATTTAGCAAGTCCAGTAATCCCTCTGAAATTGTATGTGACCTTCTGTGTATTACTTCATGCAGCCTCTGTATGTTGCCAAGGGTTTAAGAACCACAGTTAGCACTGTTTACAAAGCCATCACCTGTCTTGGATTTTAAGGAAATCCCCTGGGTCGTGCATTGTGCTCAGCCTGGTGCTTCTCCTACCCCAATTGTTTATAGGTCTTGGTAGCACTGAGTTAGACGCAGGGAACAAATGATACTGGCTGGGGAAGAGCATTACCTAGCTAAGTCCTGCCCACACAGGTATTTTCTAAGCCAGAACTCTGGCACCTCTACAGCACCAAAATCCACCTTAAAGCAGGGGGAAAGCAGCCAATCAGGCAGACAATAGAGGGAGGAAAGTGGAAAAGCTCCCTAAGAAGTTAGTCCAAGAAGCAACACCTGGGAGACTGTCCAGAAAGAAATGGCTTTCTGACAGAACTATTCCTGTCTGTGTACCTGGCCCTATGCTTCAGAGGCACTCCCCTCCCCACTCAGGCAGCTGCAACACAACTGCAAAAGGTGACTGCCAGAAGTAACTGTAAAGGGCTGGGAATGTGGCTTAGTGGTAGAATGCTTGCCTAGCATGCATGAAGCCCTGGGTTTGATTCCTCAATACCCACATTAAAGAAAAGGCCAGCGCCTGCCTGGCAATCGCAAGGCCCCGAGTTCATCCGCAGCTCTGGGAAAAAAAAAAAAAAAAGGCCAGAAATGGTGCTGTGGCTCAAGTGGTAGAGTGCTGGATGCTCAGGCCCTGAGTTCAGGCCCCAGACTGGTGAAGGAAGGAGAAGAAGAAGAAGAAGAAGAAGAAGAAGAAGAAGAAGAAGAAGAAGAAGAAGAAGAAGAAGAAGAAGAAGAAGAAGAAGAAGAAGAAGAAGAAGAAGAAGAAGAAGAAGAAGAAGAAGAAGAAGAAGAAGAAGAAGAAGAAGAAGAAGAAGAAGAAGAAGAAGAAAAAGAAGAAAGAAAAAGAAGAAAGAAGAAGAAGAAAGAAGAAGAAGAAAGAAGAAGAAGAAGAAGAAGCTATGCATTTGGCAGCAGCTTCATACTTTCAAAAACTGAAACTACACTGGGTATCTGGGACTCACCTATAATCCTGGCTAATCAAGAGACCGAGAACTGGAGGATCACAGCTCCAAGCTAGCATGGGCAGATAAGTCTATAAGACTGCATCTCCATTTAACCAGGCCTTGCTCAAGTGTCAGAGCACCAGGTGTGAAGCAGGCCCTGAGTTCAAACCCAACAATGTAAAACTAAACCAATGCCAGATGAAGAAACCCCCACCTAATTTCAAGCCTAATCAGATACTAAATCCTAAATCCTTCCTCCAACTGTCCCCTCCTAGGCTGGAATGCAGGCGTGTGTTTGCTGTATTCAATCCCTTTTTGTTTAAAAGTTTTTGTTTAAAAATCACTTATTAGCTAACCCTACTCTATGTTTGCCTTTAATCTCAAATTGCTATGACTTAAGCAGTGATTTTGTGCCAAACAATGCCAACTTACGTTGTCTCATCATCTATCACCTAGGCAACTTCAATAGCTTCCTAATCCTCTAATCCTGAGAATTTCTTAAAATTACAAACTTTCTAACCATATACTGTAAAAAAATATACTTTGCTTACTCTCTGCATCATCTAGAAGAAAAATGAAGCTTAGGCTGGACATGGTAACACATGCCTGTAATCTCAGCTACTTGGGAGGCAGAGAGTGGGATGATGGAAGTCCAAGGCAAAAAGTTAGTGAGACTTCCATCTCAACAAACAAGCTTGGCATGATGGTGCATGTCTGTAATTCTAGCTACACAGGAAGCACAGGAGGATGCTCATCGTCATAGGTCAGCCTCAGGGGGGAAAAGCAGAAGAGAAGACCTTGTCTGAAAAAATAACTAAAACAATTAAAGGGATAGGGATGTTGCTCTAGCAATAAAGTGCTTGCCTTGCAAGTGCAAGGCCCTGATTTCAAACCCCCAGTAATGTCCTCAAAATATTAATTTAGCATGAATTGCTGTGCCCCCTGGATCTCTGTAGCAGCACACTAGTGTTTCTGTCTCATCCCCTTCCCCAGCTTTCACAAGCATTTCATACATACCACCCTTGTGAATTACTTGCACCTTTTCCCAAAACACAAACCTACTGTATTTCCAAGGGCTATTTCTCTGTGAAGAGAAAAATCCTCTCTCTGCCCTCCAGTCCTTTGTCTCCCTATCAGAAATGCCTGCATCACTCTTACTCATCCATCAAGAACCCACTCACAAAGTTTTCCATCCTTTCCTGAACCTTTTTTTGTCAGTCATGTGGCTTGAACTCTGGGCCTGGACGCTGTCTCTGAGCTCTCCAGCTCAAAGGTAGTGCTCTACTACTTGAGCCACAGCACCACTTCTGGTTTCCTAGTGATTAATTGGAGATAAGAATCTCACAGAGTTTCCTGCCTGGGCTGGCTTTGAACCATGATCCTCAGATCTCTGCCTCCTGGGTAGCTAGGACTACAGACATAAGCAACCGATACCTGGCTCCCTGAACTTTTTAATGTTAAAGTGTATATCACTGTCTTTTCTTTGTTCTTCTAAACATCTCATCATCTAACAGTAATTACTATAACTTAGAACCCCTAAAAACATTACAAAAAGCTAACTCACATGGATCTAAGACCATTTTTCATCTGTATTCCAATAAGTGTGCTACTCATATTTAAATTATGGACATTTCTATACACCCTTTATAGGAGTTACAATGCAGAGAGGCTAAAAACTCAGACTGGTGAACACATCTGCCCCCATACTTCCCCTGTATGTCTTTCCTTCACATAATAATTCTTAATGCTTCCATTTTATCTTTGCTATGTCAAAATCCCCAGTACCTGACAAAGAGTCTGGCTCAATAGTTTGCTGAATAAATCAAAGCTATATTTGTGAACTTGGACTGTATTTCATAGATCCCCAAGGTCAAACCTGATACTTCTCCTTGCCCCCTCCCTCCATGGCTATCCTGGGCCACACTATCCTTGGCATGCACATCAAATTTCTCACTGTACAGTAATGGTTTATCTGAAGAGGAGCAGGAAGGGGATCATGTCTGAATCGTTGGATTTCTAAGTTCACTGTGCCTTGCTCTCTCTTGGGCACATTATTCACTAAGACCACTTTGTTGTGAATGATAGAACGAGGAAAAGAAGAAGACAGAGAAAGAAGGAAAAAGTGAGGAGGGGAAGGGGAGAAAGACAGGAGAGAAAGGGATTTAATATCGTGTGTGTGTGTGTGTGTGTGTGTGTGTGTGTGTGTGTGCATGTGTGTGCTGGCACTGGCTGGGCCTTGAACTCAGAGCCTGCATGTTGTTCCTCAGGTTTTTGGCTCAAGGTGGGTGCTCTACCTCTTGATCCACAGCTCCACTTCTTAATTGGAGATAAATGTGTCTGTCCTGGCTGCCTTTGAACTGGGATCCTCAGATCTTAGCCTCCCAGGTAGCTACTATTGCAGGCAAGAGCCACTAGTACCCTGCTAGATTTAGGGGAGTCTATCTAACTTTATGTTACAAACCCAATTATTATACAAATTTATCATAGGTTAGGATGTAGCTCAGTGGCAAAGCACTTGCCTATCAAGTGCAACATCCTGGGTTCGGTCCCCAGTACCAAAAAGGAAAAGACAAAAAAAAGATCATATCTGTGTATCACTGGTTACATAATGTTTTAATTTAAATGAATCTATGCTATCTAAACAAATCTTCTTTTTTTTTTTGGCCAGTCCTGGGCCTTGGACTCAGGGCCTGAGCACGGTCCCTGGCTTCTTGCCGCTCAAGGCTAGCTAGCACTCTGCCACCTGAGCCAGAGCGCCCCTTCTGGCCGTTTTCCATATATGTGGTGCTGGGGAATCAAACGGAGAGCTTCATGTGTAGGAGGCAAGCACTCTTGCCACTAGGCCATATTCCCAGCCCCTAAACAAATCTTCTTTAAAAAATATGGGGGGGCTGGGAATGTGGCCTGGTGGTAGAGAGCTTGCCTAGCATGCATGAAGCCTTAGGTTCGATTCCTCAGCACCACATACACAGAAAAAGCCAGAAGTGGCTCAAGTGGTAAAGTGCTAGTTTTGAGCAAAAAGAAGCCAGAGACAGTGCTCAGGCCCTGAGTCCAAGCTCCAGGGATGGCAAAATATACATGCATATCTATCTATCTATCTATCTATCTATCTATCTATCTATCTACCTACCTACCTACCTATCTATTTATATCATTCATGTTTGCTGGTATCTGGGCTTGGGCTTCAACTTGGGGCCTTCAGCTTACTAAGCTTGCTTATTCAGCTTGTTTGCTTGGCTGGTGCTCTACCATTTAAGGCACAACTCCAGTCTGGTATTTTGCTGGCTAATTGAAGACAAAGCCCAGGCTGGCTTCAAATCTCAGTCCTCTAGATCTTAGCCTCCTAAGTAGCTAAAATTACAGGCATGAGACACCAGCACTTGGCTAAAAAGTAATTTTATCATAGTACCTTAATGATAAGGTGCTTTTTCCTGTGTGAAAGAACTAAAATGTTATTATAATTTTCCCATTTCCTTCTGTATTCAACCTGAGCCCTCACTCACTGATCTAAAGGAATCTGAGCTGGTGGTGAAGGTGTACAAAAACTGCTTCTCAATGAAAACTTTTTCTTAACAGAGGCAGAGAAAAAGAACTCAAAAGAAAACATGCCAGCTGGGTTCTGGTGGCTCACACCTGTAATCCTAGCTATTCAGGAGGATGAGACCTGAGGATCATGGTTCAAAGCCAGCCCTGGCAGGAAAGTCCATGAAAATCTTATCTACAATTAATCACCAGAAAATTGGTAGTGATGCTGTGGCTCAAAGTGGCAGAGCACTAGCTTTCAGCGATAAAGCTGAGGGACAGTGCCCAGGATCTGTGTTCAAGTCCTCCAACTGACAATAAAAAAAGAAAGAAAGAAAAACATGTGACTCAGTAGCCCCCTGCCCTCAAGTCACATGATGTTATCTCAGAAACCTTTGGTAGAAAGAGACTGTCGGCATTTTCTTCTCAGGTCTATCACTCAGCTTTTGTCCTTGTAATATATATTTTTTCATGCTATATGTATATATATATACACATAATATATACATATATATGGGGGGGGAGAGAGAGAGAGAGAGAGAGAGTCTGTTGTGAGTCTGAACCCTGTCCCTGAGCTCTTTTGCTCAAGGCTAGCACTCTACTACTTTAAGCCATGGCGCCACTTCTCCTGGTGATATTTCTCCAAAACAACAATTAGACTCTCCATTCCTTTCAGAGGAGCTTCTACCGTAGTTAAATGCTAACAATTAAATCCTGACAATACTTAGCTGTGGCCAAGATAGACAAGCTGATTTTTCCCATGTTGTCTATTAAACCTCCAATCAACCAGGAAACCAAAGCTAATCTATAAAACTTGAGCCTGGGAGAATCTTTCAGGAAATGATGGTTAGTGATGGTATATTGTTTTACATAAAATAAGAAAGTAATAGAAAAGCATTTCTCCAATAGAACTGAGATTTCTTTGGTCACCACTAACCATGAAGAATGTGATAGTATGGAGAAATAGATCCCTTAATGTGTAAGTTTTATGAGGAAAAATAGGACAAAGTTAAACCAAAATGTTTTTTTCTTGTGGTTTTTGGGATTTCCCCTCAACTATGGGCCAACTGGGTAGAAATTCCTATTTCTAAATACACAATGAAGATCATGTCTTAGTGATGTGTGTGTGTGTGTGTGTGTGTGTGTGTGTGTGTGTGTGTGTAATATCAAGGTTAAGTAGAATGAGAGAATCGTGTTTTATTTATTGAGTTCATTTTGTAGTTCCATGTAGAACTCAGGGCCATGCTTGGTTTTTCTGCTCAAAGCTGATGTTTACCTCTTGAGCCACCCATCCACTTCTAGATTTTTTCCTGGTTAGTTGGAGAAAAGGAATCTCCCTGATTTTCCTGCCTACATCAGCTCCAAGCCCGGATCCTCAGGTCTCTCTTCTGGATTTAGAAAATCTATCTCAGGCCTTGACTATAACCTCATTTTTCCTTTGATTTTCTTGTCTTAGATTTTTGGCTTTTTCTTGAAACAGAATTTTTCTCTGTTGTCCAGGGTGGTGTTGATCTTAAAATCCTCTTCCCTCAGTATATGAGATACTGGGATTCAAGTCACATACTAGGAAACCTGACTAGCTTCAACTTTTTCAACCCTAGTTTCCTTATCTACCCAACCCAAGACAGGACTCAACTATGTAAGTGTTACGGTGACTTGTGCTAACCTTCTACAGTTCTCCAAGATTTTAACCTCAGAGGGCAAAAAGATAAACCTGGAATTTAGTTTAAACAAGTCATGTTGCCATGACAAACACCATTGGTACCAGAAATCTGGAAATGAATCACCAGGTTATTTAGAGATTGTTAGGCCTATATTCTTCACTCATTGTTCATTCATTAAATGATATGTTTTATTTTCATTCTTACAGGAGTTTTTGAGAGGACTGAGGCTTAGAGATATTCTAAGGGTATTCTACTGAGGACATTCTGAGCATTCTAAACTAGATAGGAAGATCAGGAGATACAAACTTTGAGTAGCATCATGACATTTTTCAAGAACTCAGTTTTTTGACGATGAAGTTCTTACTCTAAGCATCATTGAAAAGCCAGTACTAGATACACATCTAAGCAGAAGGCCTGGATTCTTCAAAAGGAACATAGCTTCACCCAGAGAGGGGTACCTAGCCAGAGTACAAGGGAGGGAACTTGCCTAACTTGATGCTCCAAGAAACCTGCTCAGTGCCCTTTGCAAAGACCCCTTGGGTCAGTCATTACACATCTAGATAATTAGACAAAGTCTTCCTAGAAGTAAAATGTAAGGCCATGAAGATACTGAGGACACACTGATCGATGAATTTTATCAGATATAAGACTGTTTCCAATTAGACACACAGAAAACTTGAAAGGTTCTGAAATCTGCCTCATATGGGAAAGAAGGTTGATAGTGGTTTTCCTAAATTATGGAACTTCTTGATTTTTATATGCAGTTATTAATAATAAGAATAAAGCCAAAATAAACTGTTCTGTAGAACAGCCTAGAGGAAAAACTGACATTATCTTTCCATTTTCTCTTTAGAAAATATTATAGAGCTGTTGTGTCATTTTTGGTCGTCCCAAAATCCAGCTAAGTCACTATTCACAAAGCATTTAGAGAGATAAATATCAGCTTAGCCAGGGAAGCCTTCTTAAAATAGGTAAAATGGGACATGGATTTCATGGAGGGGTATAATTCAGAATTTGCTAAGTAGATTCTTAATGTGGAAAAGTTTCACAGAATATCTCACTGGTAAACCCATGCAGCGTTCAGCATGCCAGTTAAGTCTCCTCTCCAGTGATTGTTCTAGTTAGATGGAATGAAAGGTACCATCATCAACTGGTGATGTCTGCTACCAGTTAGAGATGGTAGAAAGGGATCACAGATGCCACGTGTTAGTCTTACCTGCTCAAGTCTCCTAGGGACCAAGAAAATAAGAAAGGAGATATATTTTTTCACAAGGGAGAGTTCTCTTATTTTCTTCTCCCACATCTATGCCCTTCACCTCCTCGACCTCCTAGACAGAAGTATGTATATAGCAGAAAGTGTGGAAGATTCTGACATGGGAACAATGCAAGCAGATAATGAATCTGTGTGACAGGATGCCAGAGGCTATGTGATCCATGTATCTTCTCTGTTTTCTCTTTTGGCTGAAGCCCATTTATTTTCTCTTTTCTAGAAATAATCAGACATGAGGGAGAGGAAAGTGAAGGAGCAGAATAGTAGCTGAACCCATCTTCTGGGCCCTAAAACGTATGTTATCAGAAAATGGCAACAAAAGCTAACATTAAATCTTACCATGTGCCAAGTATCTTGCCAAGTACTCTGGGGTAAGTTTTGTTTTTGAACAATGTAGCAAAATTGGGAAGAGTTTGGCATCAAGAGGACCTTGTTTGAATCTGGCACTAGCACTGATTATTAGTAGGATTTGAGCATTAGTTGTAAAAAGATATAATTCTCTCACACGTGTGTGTGTGTGTGTGTGTGTGCATGCTAGAATTCTGATCATCTCAGTCA
Organism: Perognathus longimembris pacificus; assembly: GCF_023159225.1. Classification (NCBI taxonomy): domain Eukaryota; kingdom Metazoa; phylum Chordata; class Mammalia; order Rodentia; family Heteromyidae; genus Perognathus; species Perognathus longimembris. The sequence goes on from NC_063162.1 coordinate 38,736,496, forward strand.
TGGCTAGAAGTATGTCATTTCAACAACAACATCACTTCTGGCTTTTTTTTTTTTTTTTTTTTTTGGCCAGTCCTGGGCCTTGGTCTCAGGTTCTGAGCACTGTCCGTGGTTTCTTTTTGCTCAAGGCTAGCATTCTGCCACTTGAGCCACAGCGCCACTTCTGACCATTTTCTGTATATGTGGTGCTGGGGAATCGAACCCAGGGCTTCATGTATATGAGGTGAGCACTCTTGCCACTAGGCCATATCCCCAGCCCCACTTCTGGCTTTTTGCTGGTTTAACTGAGAGTCTCTTAGATTTGTCTACCTGGACTAGCTTTGAGACTCTATCCTTAGATCTCAGCCTCCTGCAGTAGGTAAGATTACAGGCATGTCCCACCTGCATCCAGCTGTTTTGTTTTTGTGGTACTGGTGTTTGAACTCTTGGCTTTGAACTTGCTATGCATGTACTCAACCAATTAAACCATGCCCCTTTATTGTATTTTATCTTTTAGATAGGTTCTTACAGTTATGTCTTTGCTGGACTGGGTTGTGATCCTGCAGAGCTGGGATGATAGGCATAAATTGCCACATCTTAAGATGAGGTCTTGCTAACTTTTTGCCCAGGCTCATCTTAAACAGAAATCCTCTTGACTTCTGCCTCTTAAGCAGCTGGAATTGATAGGCATGAGCCACTGTACCAGTATATCACACACACTTTGTATTGTTGCTGCAACCATAAGAGATACCATGTGTAAAGCACCTGTCACATAATAGGTCCTAAAGAAATAGATACTGTTGATCTCATGTCTGTTACACCCACTGAATCCTGGGGAGAATCTGGAGGAAGTAATGGTCAGTTGTCAGGGACAATAGCACTAAGGAAGGGTATAAACACAGATTGTATCTGGAGATGCTGGTGGTAAATGGCAGTAGAATTAGAATCACTGACGTGACCCCTGCCATAGAAGCAAAAATAAATGAGATGCAGTATAGATAGACAGTTGCAGGACAGATGTGACAAGAACTCAGGGAGTCAAAGAAGTAGGCTTGCTTGGATAGGTGCTCTTCTTCCCTCAACTCATGGTCTTGTTCTCATAGTCCCTTATGCACAGCTGGAAGCCAACTCATACCATTTTAGAAGCACCCACTAGATGACCAAGCCTTGCATCTGCTGAGGCACAGGGTCTCTTTCAGCTCTGAATGTTAGATATTTGAAACATTCCACCAGGGTGGAATTGATGCCAGAAGGTGGTCTCCTTCTAGAAGCTACCCACTGCCTTCCAGCTGCTAGAGGTTAATTATGCCTTGGCTGATGCATTCGCTTCATATCACGTTTTCTCCCCAGGTGTGTATTCTCATGTGACTTTCTCCTCCTCCTCCAACTTCTCCTCCTTGGCTTCCTCTTTTCCTTATCCTTCTCTCTCTTTTCTTCTTTACTCTTTTATATTAATGTATTGTACAAAGTGTGTTCATATTTCCATACATACATATATATATATAAAATGTACTTTGACTAAATTCTACTCCTTCTAGTCCCCTTTTATATCCTCTCTCCCCAATTTGTGGCACAATTCTAATTGGATTTATTATTCTATTTTCACAAATGCATTTGAAGAACCTCAGTGCATTGCCTTATGAAATACTCAGTCATCAATACCTCTCCCTTCACCCTCCCACTTCCCATAGATTTCCACTCCCACTTCTTATTGATCCTGTCATCCAAACAGTCCCCAGGTTTATACTTGTATCTTTTTTGTTTTTAGATCTAGCCACATATGAAAGAGAACATGTAATGCTTGTCTTCCTCGGGCTGATTTAGGTATTCCAGCAGAACACCTAATTTTATTCTTGTTTATGGCAGGATGATACTCACACACTCACTCACACACACAAACACACACAACACACACACACACACACACACCACATTTCTTTTTTTTTTTTTTTTGCCAGTCCTGGGGCTTGGACTCATGGCCTGAGCACTGTCCCTGGCTTCCTTTTGCGCAAGGCTAGCACTCTACCACTTGAGCCACAGCATCATTTCTGGCTTTTTCTGTTTATGTGGTGCTGAGAAATCGAACCCAGGGAGGGCTTCGTGCATGCAGGTCAAGCACTCTACTGCTAAACCACATTCCCAGCCCCATATTTCTTTTATTACATGCACTTATCTTGTTAAATCTGTTTGCCTCTTATAAGAATTATTGTGACTAGGACCCATTTGGATAATCCAGTATATCTTCTCCATCTCTCTTAATCACTTCAACATAGTTCCCATTACCATATAAGGAAACATTCATAGGAACTAGAAATTAGGATCTGGGTACCTTTGGGGGCATTATTCAGCCTACTACATTTGCTATGTAAAAAGACAGCATAAACTACCTTGTTTGAGGAGTGATGCCAGACACATTTGAGCCTAACAAGGGAGATTTGGTAGCTAATCCCTGGAGCATCCATGTTCCAAGCCTAGGGCCAAGATTTTTTATGTCCTTGTTCACTGAAGTGTTTCTAAAATTAGCACTATTTGGGTATAGTAGTTAACACCTATAATCTCAGCTACTGAGGATGTGGAGTTAGGAGGATCATGGTCTGAGTTCAGTCCCAGCAAAAGCAGAAGACTCTATCTGAAAAAAAAAAATTAAAAACTAACAGACAGAAAGAATTGGGAATACGGTTTAGTGGTAGAGTGCTTGCCTAGCATGCATGAAGCCCAGGGTTCGATTCTGAAGTACCACATAAACAGAAAAAGCTGAAAGTGGTACTATGGCTCAAGTGGGAGAGTGCTAGCCTTGAGCAAAGAAGTTCAGGGACAGTGCTCAGGCCCTTAGTGAGAGAGAGAGAGAGAGAGAGAGAGAGAGAGAGAGAGAGAGAGAGAGAGAGAGAAAGATGGATTGGGAACATAGCTTCATAGTAGAATCATGAGACCCTGAGTTCAATCCCCAGTAGAAGCAGTAGAGAGGTGGGGGGGGGGAGGAGAGAAAGTAAGAAAGGAAGGAAGGAAGGGAGGAAGGAAGGAAGGGAGGAAGGAAGGAAGGAAGGAAGGAAGGAAGGAAGGAAGGAAGGAAGGAAGGAAGGAAGGACTGAGAGCATAGCTTCATAGTAGAAGCATGAGACTCTGAGCTCAATCCACAGTAGAAGCAAGAGAGAGAGGAGAGAGAGAGAGAGAGAGGAGAGAAAGTAAGAGAGGAAGGAAGGAAGGAAGGATATTGGAAGAGAAAAATAGTCACAGCATCACAAGGGGCCTGAGTAAATCCTAGCCCCTTATCTTAAAGATTTGCACAATCCTAGGAGGTAGCATGCCCCGGTTTTTCAACCCAATTAGAAATCTAGATTGTCAAGGTATTCACACTCAAAGTCTCTTGCTCATTCTGATTTCTTTAAAGAACTTCCAATATGTACTTAATAAATATCCGTGACTTTCTAAGATAGCCAATGTAATCTCATTCATTAAAACAACAGCAACAACAACAACAAAAAGAGTATAGCAAAGCCTTCCTCTGAAAATCTGAGCTGCTAGAAATTCAGCCAGGACAGGATAAGTCACTCAAAGTGGATAGAGTTGCAGCGTGGTATGTTTTTGTTCGAAGGTCTGTAGCTTTTGTTCTGGAGGTCTGGAAGCTGCTGACTGGATGGAACTTGTCAAGAGATATAGATCTTTTAGATAAAGAGGGAACTAAACCAATGATGCTATACTAGATGGTATTCTAACTCACTCAGGGGTTGACCTGGAGGGCTTTTCCCTCAGCTCTTCTGTCTCTGGCAATGGTAGGTATCCAAAGAAGTAGTGTCAACATCAACTGGAACTTTGTACATGCAAATGCTTGGGTCTTTCTTTTTGTAGGTTCAGGAGTGTGGGGTTAGGGCCTAACAGGCCCTCCAAGTAATTCTGATTTGAGCTAGTGAGAACCAGTGAGGGGATTTTCAGTGGGTCATAAACAAAACAAAACAAAAAAACCAACCAAGACTTGCTTCCTGGAGAATGGCCAGAGAGATAGTCAGAGCTGCAGATGGATTTCCTTCCCAGGGGTGTTTGGATAGGGAATTCTAAGTAGTAGTAAACAAAAGGAAATGAGCCAGGGGCTGGGGATATGGCCTTGTGGCAAGAGTGCTTGCCTGGAATACATGAAGCCCTGTGTTCAATTCCCCAGCACCACATATACAGAAAATGGCCAGAAGTGGCGCTGTGGCTCAAGTGGCAGAGTGCTAGCCTTGAGCAAAAAGAAGCCAGGGACAGTGCTCAGGCCCTGAGTCCAAGCTCCAGGACTGGCCAAAAAAAAAAAAAAAAAGAAATGACCCAGTATAGATAAACCCTGTGCTAGATTCAGGGAGATTCACAAGTGTGACAGCAGGAAGAATTTCAACCAGGATGACAGAGAGTCTGGCAATATATAGAAAATAGATTTTGCTTCCCAGGAACCCAGAGACCTGGATGAGGGTGGAGGGCGGGGGATGGCAAAATTATTAGAAAAGAAACAGACACATATTGGAGGATGGCAATGGAAATTCATTAAATTGATTTTTTAAATAAATATGGAAAACATCGGAGACAGCTTAGTCCTGGTGGGGTACAAAGTACAGAGGAAGGTAATTTCTTTCTCATCTTGGGTCAAGGTGTAGAATAAAGAGAAAGGATATAGCCCCTCTTCAAACCCACCAGAAAGCAGAAACTTCTGTGCTTGTAGAATGTAAATCTAGAACAAGGAGTCTCAAGGGGAGGCTTTTAATTTGTCCCCCATGGCACATTTCACAATATCTGGAGACTTTGGCCTCTTTTATTTCTTTCTTTTCTTTTTGAGACTGGAATTCCATATGCTGAGCAGGTTGCCCTTGAAATCATGATTTTCCTGCCTCAGCATCCTGCCTGCTGGGATTATAGATATGTACTACCATACTCAGCGTCTTAGATATTTTTGACTCTCATAAACGTATTGGGTTGCTCCTGGCATCCAATGCCTAAAAGCCAGGGATGCTGCACAGCCCTTGCAAAACAACTCTCCACAGAATTATCTCTCCATATGTGCCAAGGTCAGAGAGCCCTTGTATAGGGTCAGTGACATGCAAGTCCCATTTCACTCACCTATTAGGTATGCTTCCTACTGAAAATGTCATCTTTACAGGGCAGCACAGGTTGTATCATTGAATATTCAGACGGAAAGTGAACTAAGGAATAATATAAGTAGTTGAGAGATGTGGGGATGGTGACAGAGTCAGAGATAAAGAAAAGTCAGCCAATATATCAGCCATGCAACCTTTGGTGCCCACGTAGAATATATCAGTGCCTTGCCATCCAGCCATCTTGTGCCAGCTCATTCCTGGGTAATGATTGTCCTCACATACACCGTCTTAGCATAGTAGGGGGTAGGACCTGAGGATCTATGGAGCTTTGGGATGGGAAATGTACTAACTAACCACTTTGAATATCAAACACAAATTATACCCTTCCTGAATCGTCAGTACTAGTGAAAGTAAAACCTACTCATTATAAAAGAAGCCCTGTAATGAACTTCTCCATGACCTAGTATGATGAGAGATTCAAGAGGCTGATGTTTTGCACTTAATGTGTGCCAAATATGCAATGTATTAAGTAAACACAAATATCTCTGCTTCCTGTGTGTCGGGTTGCCTAAGGTCTGTTCAATTAATAGAGACTTAAAGATGATTTGCTAAAAATATAAAAGATCTGATTTTACTCATAGCTCATGGTTCCCAAAGTTGTTCACACTTAAGATATAACACACACACACATACACACACATACACACACACACTTTGGGGGGGATGTCCACTAATTAAGCAGTAATAATGTCAACTTTTCTGGCAGGTCAAATGTATGTTTATTGGGTTGCTTGTTGATTTTTACTGCTTTTCAAATTAGACTTAAGTAACATTTCTAAGGTTGTCTTAATTGTTTTTTTAACCCTTCATTAAAACTTGCCTGGAATTTAATTAGCTTCTAATTAATTTTTCTACACTCACAAGCAGAGTAATCAAGATAAAGAAGTTTGGGTTGTGGTTTTCAATGTGTAAATTAAAATTAAAGTAATTGCAGTTTAAAAACAATAATCTGGATGATTTGACCAGATGCATAGGTTCTTCTTCCAGGACATTTTTCCTGAGGCCCTAACATGGTCACCTCTGAGAGTACTCACAGTGATGTTGCTGTGTTTCTGGGCCTCTGGAAATCATTGATGAGTTTAGTCATCCTACCCTTGTTTGGAGAGATTTTAGAAATAGAAAGAAGACAAATGCCATTCATGTGCTTGGTTGTATATTTATTTGGACTAAAGTAATCACCAGGGTTAAAGTTCTTTCTGACTTAAAAAAGGGAGAGGGAGAGAATGATATTTTGAAGCTTGTTAATTTTTCCCATCACTGGATAATGAGGCATAATAGGAAAGGACTCCAAATCTGCACAAGGCTCCCAGAGGCAGTGAAAAGAATTCATGTGCCTAAGCCAATGCAGGGGGAACTGGCCGAGTCACAATTACTGCAATTAGTGTCACACACAAAAAAAGATGTAATAGGATTTACTTTCCATTCCATGCAACTGTTCCTTTTTCTTTCATTTTACACACTCTTTCTTGTGAGTTTGCCCCATGTACATGTCCCTGTGTACAATTTTTGAATCCTCATGGATATAGTTAGAATATTTTTCAGAAAAGCTTCTCTTCAAATCTTAATTGATAAATTAGACCTTTCTTTCATTTATGTATTTATTCATTAGTTTATTAATTCAACTACAGCCAATTCTAGGGCTTGGACTCAAAGCCCCATACTCTCCTCCCCCCCTCCTCCCCCCCCCCCCCCCCCCCCCCGTCCTGGGGCTTGAACTCAGACCCTGGGCCCTGTCCCTGAGCTTCTTTTTGCTCAAGGCTAGCACTGTACCACTTGAGCACAGCATCATTTCCGGCCTTTTCTGTTATATGTGGTATTGAGGAATTGAATCCAGGCCAGGCCTTCATGCATGTTAGGCAAGCACTCTACCACTAAACCACATTCCCAGCCCTGCCTCATACTATTACTTGTTTTTTTCACTCTGGGTTGGTGCTGTATCACTTGAGCCACACCTTTACTTCCAGCTTTTTTTTTTTTTTTTGAGCAATGAATTATGTCTTTTATTTAAATTGTCACAAAAATAACAATGATTGCCTATGGGTATGGCTCAATTGGTAGAGTACCTGCCTACCAACCAAATGTAAGGCCTTGAGTTTAAACCCCAGTACCACAAATTAAAGTAAGAAACAATTCTAATTTACAACAATGTACAAGGAGCATGTTCTATTTTGATCTTCCTGTTACAGAAGAGCATTTCCTCTATCTATACAAGACATGTCACCCATGTGCACAAGGAAAATAAATACTGTGTAATAGAGCTCAAGATGGTCCAAGGAAGACCAGCAAAGATCCTAATGTAGTTGAGTTGAGGGGCTGGTTTAATGAGGATAAATGGAAAATACTAGTATTCTACCATTTGAGGTTGAAGGGATACAAATGATAAAAGTCCCTGAACAAATGGGGTCTTACCCATCCAATCCCAACAATGGTGGGGGTAGGCTTCACTGAACACTTACATTAGGCCCCTAACAAGTGGCATTTCACAGGGGAAAGAGCCAATCCCCAAATATCAATCTCAATAGGTGGCCCATAATTAAAATATGAAAGGATTTAAAATGAGATTGCATTATTCTAACACAGTGGGCTGTGCATTTGGGGAGGAAACAGAACCTTGAGATCGATGGGATGCAAAGGTTCCAGAGTGCTACTTTTAGTAAAGGTCCACTGGGAAAATAAGCATCCACATACACAGACAGATAAACAGCCTTTGGTTCTGCGAGCAGCAAGCCAGGTTTTTTATAGTTAACTGGAAATGAGAGTTTCACATAATTTTCTGCCTGTGCTGGCTTCAAACACCAATTCTCAGATCTCAGCCTCCTGAGTAGCTAGAATGACAGGGAAGTGTCTTAAAGGGTTGTTGGTTTCCCTTGTTTCTTGTCACCTCTTATTATTTGCTTCATTCTTTCTCATCCCTTAAAACTCAGCAGTCACTGCTGCCTCCTCTTGGAAGTGTTCCAGAACACTGCCTACTAGCAAACACTAAAAAGCTGTTTCCTGACAATTACAGATCATTTCTCTCATAAAAGTGCAAAGACTGGGTACACTTCATTTATGACTCCTCTCTCAGCTGATGGATTTCTTATCATCATGAACTGAGGTTTTATTTTTTTTTTATATCTGGTGCCCAGAACATAGCCTTCTATATGCTGGGTATTCAGTGCATGTCCTACAAATATTCCTTGGTGTGCTTAGTGATTGATTAAAAATTACTCTTTAATAATCATAGGGGAAAGTCATAAAGGTGCAATACCTAAGTGCCACTTGATATTTATATAAAATAATATACATACTAAAATGAACTCCTAAGATATGGAAACCAAAGACTTTTCTTTTTCTGATGAGTGTCTTCTTTACCTATATACAATGTATTCCGGTGTATATTGTCAGGAGAGGGGAAGGGGAGGATAAAGAACTTGAGGAAAAAGGGTGAAAAAGTTCAGCCATGGAGCTCACTGGACACTGATGAACATGAATTAGACAACTTGTGGGTGGAGATGGGAGGGAGGGACTGGGAGAGAATGAGGGAACAGATTACTCTATACAAAAGAAAATGTACTCATTACCTGACTCATGTAAATGTAACCCCTCTGTACATCACCTGTATAATAACAACAAAGAAAAATTTAAAAATATTCCTTACCTATGCAGTACAAGACTACATGATGTGGAAAAAATATGGAATTTAGAACAATGGGTCTGGACAGTTATTCTTTATTTACTTATTTTTTGCCAGGCCTGGGCCTTGAACTGTGGTCTGGTTCTGGGTGCTGTCCCTGAGCTGTTTTGCTCAAGGCTAACACCCTACCAATTTGAGCCATAGTTCCACTTCCAGTTTTCTGGTGGTTAATTGGAGATAAGAGTCTCATGGACTTTCCTGCCTAGGCTGGCTTTGAACCAGGATCCTCAGAACTCAGTCTCCTGAGTAGCTGGGATTATAGGCATGAGCTGCCAGGACCTGGTCTGGACAATTATTTTTAATGGGCAACACAGCAGGGAATTTACCAATCAGATCAGGAGATGTTACACTACAGAGCTGCAAAAGCTAAACAACCTTTCAAGCTAAAAACAAATTCATCCATTCATCCAACATACATTAGGTGACATGTTACAAACCAAATTCTGAACTAATTTGTGGTAACTCCAAGATTAAAGAGAGTTGCAAGGATGCCAGGATTGTATCACTATAACACAGTGGAATGAGAACAGGTCCATGTGGAATGTGATAGCGCAGTGCTGCAAGTCATAAGCTCTAGAGTCATGGTAGGCTCATGATACACCACTGATTACATCATTGTGACCCGAGATTGGAACTTACCTTGGGAAACCTTGGGATTCTTATCTGTAGATTAAAAACACAGAAACTGTAGCCTGGTTATTTTGTTCTGATGACTAAATGATATCATCTCTGTAAGGTACTTACAAGAACACCTGTGTGATGTGCTGACCATTCCATGTCAATTCTTCTGTCCAGCTAGGCAGTGGTAACTGCAAAAGTGAATGGACACGCACTTAATGAAAACATAATGAGAATGTGACTTTAACATCTGTAATACTTAATAACTTTAATTTACTTGATATATAAAAATATTAACTTACTAGTTAGGTACATTGTAAAGCAAAGGTTAAGCAAAACTTGGCATTTTCAATGTTCCATACTTTTTATTTGTACATGTAGAGGTCATATGGTGCACACTATCTGGTACCGTGTTCTCCTACAAATATTGCTAAGAAATGTGCATTTGCATCATAATGGTTAACAACTTTTTGCATTTATTGCAAAATAGCACATTACTGTATTATGTTTGGCTTTTGGGGTCATTTTCTTTGAGTCTTTCTCTCTCTCTCTCTTTCTCCCTTTTTCTTTCTCCTTTTCCCACTCCCTTCATCCCCTCCCCCTTCCTCTCTTGCTCCTCCTCCTCTCTTTCTCTCAACTGGTTTTTAGCATTTTTTTGACATGCTTCTGGAAAGTAACTAATATACACAGCAATTGTGCAAACCTACTTGTTTTTTTTTCAGTAAAGTATTTGCATATTCCAAATACTAAAACAATATAAAAAGTCATAATTAAAATAAATTACTAATAGTCCATGTCCATTCACCATGTTTTATATTGCCTTCTATTATAGGAAATCATCTTAATTGGTCTCTTATGTAACTTTATCATATTATTAGTCAAATATTGGCAAGTATTCCATGTATTCTTATTTTGCTATTTCATATATGAAACTAGCTCAGACTATTCATTGTTCTGCATCTTATTTTTCATGTAATACTGTATTGAAGATGATAACTACTTTGGAATGCTAAAGCTTTCTCATTCTTTCTCCTCTTGAAAGTTTTTTTTTAACAGCAGCATTACAAGATTCTATTTTGAGAATATTTTCATTAATTAAACAATCCCTGCAGATGTTGACTCCCTGGCTCTATTTCACAGAATATATTTGAAAAGATCTGACCTTGCCCTCTCTACCTCACCATTCCTTACTTACCTAATAAAGGCAAGGGCAGGGAAGGCAAGTCAAGACAAGCAATACCCTGCTCCAAACCTTCAGAAGATGGTGATGTCTTTCTCAGGTCTAGGTTCTTGATTTCTGAGGTTTCTTTCTGAACAGGAGAAAGACCCTTCTAACCACATGCTTTATTAGTTTACACTGATTCTGATCAAGAAGAATAAAGAAAACACAGGTGTGTAGTTCAGGAAACTCTGCCAAGTACAAGATCAAGTTAATCTCTTATGGATATATAAACCATTTTTTTCCATCCATGACTTCATTCTTTGTTTGAAGCCCAGATTCCTCCCAACATCATTCTTGAGTTTCTTCCAAAGCAACGCTAAACTAGCCCAAGGTCCCTAATTACTGTTTATTTCATTTGTATGTAGGTTTATGGATCATAGTATATTTATTGTAAAACAATGATCCCATTGCCTGGAAAATAGGAATTGGATAATAGGCAGTGGAACATGGAACTTTGATAGTTCTATTTCCTCCTCTTGTTTTATTGCTCATTCTACAAGTCTATTGTGTCTTATGTTCTGTTTGGTTTCAGTTTATTTTCAAATGACTGAATTTATGGTTTTGTTCCTACAACTAAAATTGAGGCTTGTCTTCTATTAACCAGATTATTGCTGATCCTTTTTACTCAATGAAGAATAGAGAAAGCCAATAGACATTCCAGACAGAAAAATATGTACTATGGTATGCTTGGAGTTCAATTTCTCTCAACCTCCTGAAATACTGGGCAAAAGACAGTGGATAACAGAGGGAAGGGATTGTAGTGTGAAGAAACTAGGATTGTGCATTAGCAGTTTCATTTTTTTTTATTACTGTGATATAGAGCTACCGGGTAATTCCAGGAAATCAATGGCATTGTTATTCAGAGGACTGACTGAGGAGAAACTGGAAGGAAGATAGCTACTTAGACAGTTGATGAAATGGTGAATTAAGAATTGATTTGCAGGACTAGAGAGGTAACTCAATGATCGAGCACTTTTCTTGCATGTGCTAGGCTTGGGTTCATTTTAAGCACTGAAAACAAAGATGAACTAATGAGAGCTCACTAAGGGAGCATGAGAATAAATGGAAAAGAAATTGTAGAATGCACAGATTGAATGAGGTATCACTGAGAAGAAAATATAGTCAATAAAATCAACATTAAGATTTTTCAGTAGGAAAAATAATGATCAATTACTAAGGTGAATAAACAATATTTGGTGGTGGGAAATACTGATGACAGTGAGAATTCTAGGTAGAGAAATCTAGCCAGTAGAAAGCCTGGGACTCAGGAGAGATGTAAGAATTAGAAATTGAATGTAGGTATCACCTAAACCTGGCATCTAATGAAACAAAGAAGGAAAGGAAAACAGGCTGAGAAATGTATCCAGATGGAGAGGGGAGAAATTAGCCCATCAAAAGCTAGAAAGCAAGCTAAGTGCTGGTGGCTCATGCCTGTAATCTTACTTACACAGGATGCTGAGATTCGAGTATCTTGGTTCAAAGACAGCCCAAACAGAAAAGCCATGAGTAGAGCTATGGCTCAAGTGGTATAACAGTAGCCTTGAGTGAAAAAACAAGGGATAGCCCTAAGGTCCAAGAAACAAAAAGAGCTGGAAAACAGAAAGCAATGATAAGAGGGAAATGATAAGAAAGACATATCTATTTTCATTTATTTATGTATTTATATTTGCAAAACACAAGTTTGAACTCAGGGACTTAACACTATTTTGGTCAGTCATGGGGCTTGAACTCAGGGCCTGGATGCTATCCCTCAACTCATTTGCTCAAGGCTCTACCACTTTGAACCACAGCTCTACTTTCCAGTTTTCTGGTAGTTAATTGGAGATACGAGTCTCAGGGATTTCTTGCCTGGGCTGGGTTTGAACTGCGGTCCTAGGATCTCAGCCTCCTGAGTAGTCAAGAATTTAATTTATACATTAAATTGGTATTAAGAAAAGTGAGGGAAAGGGTAGATTGAGAAGGATGGGTAAGAATGTTGAAAGGGGTGACATTGATTAACATGCATTGTATTCATAAACTTGTTTGTTAGGTGGCAATTCCTTTGTACAACTACTTAAAGATAATAACAACAAGAATAAAAGAATACCTATTGTCTTGAACAACTAGAAATGAAGTGGAGACTGGAGAGGAATGCTGAACCAGAAAGAGGTGCAGAAGAGCTGTTTAGGTAAAAAGCAAAAGAAACCCTTGGGGCAGATGATTGGCCTTACTGTTGCTTCCTCACCCTTGCCCTGTAATGGCCCCAGGCTCAATTACACAAGCTAAGAAGTTCTTTCCCTGGGCTTTACTTGTCAATCTTGAAGGAGGGAATAATTAATTGTGCTTTTTTTCTGGCACTGCAATTCCCCAGAACCCAAACAGGGATGAACTTTGCCTTTTCCCAACACATGAGGCAAACTGTACTCCCAGCAGCAAACCATCTCATAGGCTGAAACAGAGAGAGACCTATTTATAGAAGCCAAGTGATTACAGATTTCCTCAGAAGCAGTGTTGGTGGGGAAAAGGAAGTTTAAATCAGCTTACAACATCCACGAAACAGGAAACAGAAAAAAGAATTCAGAACTTTAAAATAAACCAGTTTTAAAAGAAACACAAGCGGAAAATTGTTATGGGACAAAAAAAAAAATCGAAAGGTAGGCTCAATAATAAATGCAATGATTATCCAGATGAGGAAGTTGGCATATTGGATGATCAGATTGAGGACTCCTCAATAAAGAAAAGAGGAGAGAAAAAGCAAAGGGAAATATTCTAGTTGACAGGTGCCCATGGCTCACGCCTAAGAAGGCTAAGATTTGAGGATCACAGTTCAAAGCCAGCCTGGGAAGGAAAGTTTGGAAGACTCTTACATCCAGTTATTCACCAAAAAGCCAGAATTAAAACTGTAGCTCAAGTGATAGAGAGGTAGCATTGAGCAAAAATGCTCAAAAACACCCTAAGTTCAAACCCAGATTCAACATGCACATACAAAAGAAGAAAATATAAGTATAAAAACTAGGTAATCTGAAAGAATGATAATTGTTAGCATATGAGTAATCAGAGCCAAGCAAAATAGGTATAGAATGAATAATGATCTAAAAGAACAATAGAAATGAAATCCTCAAATTAAAGACATGAAAAACGTGGAATCTACAAAGCCTCAAAATAGGGAAGGTGAAAAAGTTCACCTGTGTACTAAGGGAAAATTTTAAATATCAGATTGAAAAAAGATTCTAAAAGCTTATATAAAAATTACAGAACTAAAAAAAGAAAAAAAGAATTTGGACTTAGAATGTGCTATACAAGTAGAATATAAGAGGTTGGTAAAAATATTCTTAGGTATACAGAGCCTTTGAAAATTGAACCCATGAACTCCCCCACCCCCTTGAACTCCTGATCCAAACACCTTACCTGCCAAGTTCCTAAAAGGATTAAATGCCAGGAATTAAAAGCCCAGAAGATTCTTTTATTTATTTATTATTTTTCTTATTTATTGTCGAAGTGATGTACAGAGAGGTTACAGTTTCATACGTTAGGCATTGGATACATTTCTTGTACTGTTTGTTACTCCTCCCTCATACCCCCCTCACCCATACCCCTTTCCCTCTCCCCCCATGAGTTGTTCAGTTGGTTTACACCAAACAGTTTTGCAAGTATTGAAAAGCCCAGAAGATTCTAATGGGCCAGGAATAGTGCCTCTTTCTATCTGCCGAGCTAGAAAACTTCCTAATTCCTCAGGCAACCAGAATTGTACTTAGAAGGATTTTTCCTGGGTAATAGGGAAGTATTATCTGTAGACTGAACATTTTCTATGCTTATTTAATACATCATCTAAGCATTACTGAGAAGGATGAAGGTTTTTCAAGGAACTTAACCTGCACTGGAACATAGCTCAGAAATATTTATAAGACTACAAAGGCCCTAAGCAGGGAAAAGTAATAACTTCTTAGTTGGTATGCAAAGAAACTAAAAAATATAACTTTGCTAAAGATTAATAGCAACTAGGGGGCTGGGGATATGGCCTAGTGGCAAGAGTGCTTGCCTCATATACATGAGGCCCTAGGTTCAATTCCCCAGCACCACATATACAGAAAACGGCCAGAAGTGGCGCTGTGGCCCAAGTGGCAGAGTGCTAGCTCAAGTGGCAGAGTGCTAGCCTTGAGCAAAAAGAAGCCAGGGACAGTGCTCAGGCCCTGAGTCCAAGCCCCAGGACTGGCAAAACAAAAACAAAAACAAAAAAAAAGATTAATAGCAACTAAAAATGAAGTAAAACTGAGACAGATGTGAGAACCAGCAGACAATGACATTTAAACAGCTATTTTTACTTTGTGCCATATGTTCAGAAACTTCACACCTTATATATCAAAACTCATAGTATCTACCAAAAGTGATATTGTATAGGATATTTGAGATATCAATACCTATATTCAGAAAGACAATAGATAATAAGATTTAATGGTTAACACAGTAAGAAAAGAAATGAGAACAGAACTCAATGAAATTTAAATAAAAAATGCAATGGAGAATATTAACCGGGTCCAATATCAAAAACAGACAAAAGGGGTAAAACTCAGGAAAGATCATATCAAAGAACAGTAGAAAAATCACAAATAAACAGTATTATTAATTAAAGCAATTTTAACCTAATAGAGATATAAAATACAATAAGATAATACTATTATTGTCCATTTGCTAACAACATGGAAAGGCAGATTGAGGGGAAAACTTTCTTGACAAAGGATATCTAACAAAACCAAATGCTGCTGCACAATCCACTTCTGAACTCATTGGCTTGCAGAATTAACTCCTTTCTGGCTGTTGGTGGGGTGTATTAGTTGTTCATCTAATGGATTTTCCATCTACTGTGGCATTTGCCATGCCTATACAGGAGAATTAAAATCCAATTCATTCCTAGCTAATCAAAAGTGTGAGGCAGAAAGATGACTCCAGCTCAGGAGTTTGAGGTCAGCCTGGACAACATAAACCTTTGAAATGTAAAGGGTTTAGTGGGCACTGATGGCTTACACCTGTAATCCTGGCTAGTCAGGAAGCTGAGATCTTAGATCATATGGCTACAGGAAGGTTCTTGAGACTCTCATCTCCAATGAACCCCAAAAATCCAGAAATGGAGTTGTGGCTCAAGGGGTGGAGCACTGGCCTTCAGCCAAAAAGCTAAGGGACAGTGCCCAGGTGCTAAGTTTGATCCTCAAGACCAGCACAAAACAAAAACAAGAACAAAGGAAAGATTTGATTGAAAGTTATACATTAAAGATATGGACAGACTGAATCATGTCATTGACAGATAAAACACAAAGTGTATATCCCACTACTGAGCCTCCTTGCCAAAAAAAGTTAAACCTGAATTTAACTGAATCTCTAGACCAGGATGAAACATAGATGATGATGGCTATAACACGGATCTGGCACAGGCCAAGTGATCACATGTCCCAGGATACTTTGAGACAACCTATCCCAGGATAATCTACTCTTAAATGATATCTGACAAAACAATAGGCAGAGAACGGCTGAGACAAACCAAAGAGATAATGAAAACAACAGAAACCCTACAATACAAAATTGATAATATCACAGGTTTATTTATTTATTTATTTATTTATTTATTTATTTATTATTTTTTTGCCAGTCCTGGGCCTTGGACTCAGGGCCTGAGCACTGTCCCTGGCTTCTTTTTGCTTAAGGCTAGCACTCTGCCACTTGAGCCACGGCGCCACTTCTGGCCATTTTCTACATATGTGGTGCTGGGGAATCGAACCCAGGGCTTCATGTATACAAGGCAAGCACTCTTGCCACTAGGCCATATTCCCAGCCCCCAGGTTTATTTATTTTTAACATAGATAAAATTATGGACTTGAATACGAATAGTTCACTAGGGAGCATTAAAGAATTGGTGTCACTTTTGCTAGATTGGGTAATGGCATTTTGCTTAAGGAAAACATTCTTATGGAAGACCTCATAAAACTTAGCATGGTGGTGTACACCTGTAATTCTAGGACTAAGGATGCTGAGGAGGAACATCTTCAACTGGAAGCTAATCTGTGGTTTATATCCAAGTTGTAAGTCAGTCTGGGATACATAGCAAGACCCTGTATTAAAAGTTACCAAATAAAAATACATAGTGGGGGGTGGGAATATGGCCTAGTGGCAAGAGTGCTTGCCTTGTATACATGAAGCCCTAGATTTGATTCCTCAGCACCACATATACAGAAAAGGCCAGAAGTGGCACTGTGGCTCAAGTTGGTAGAGTGCTAGCCTTGAGCACAAAGAAGCCAGGGATAGTGCTCAGGCCCTGAGTTCAGCCCCAGGACCGTCCAAAAAAAAAAACCAAAACAAAAACAAAAACAAAAAACAAACATAGTAAAGCATTGGAGAGAGCAATACCCAATCTCCAATTTATTTAGAAATGGTTGTGGAGACAGAGCAAGATAAAAGGAGAGGAAAGAGGCGGGGAGAAGAAGAAAAGAGGAAGGGGAGGGAGAGGTAGAACAGGAAGAAGAAAAGGGAAAAGAGAATGAACTTAGGTGAAGTGAGAACTCATGAATCTTGCTAAGATATGTGCATTCTGTTGTGGTTACTTCAATTTTTTTGTATATTTAAATATTTTAAAATAAAATTTAATAAAAGGCTATGTATTTTAAAAAGACTATATAGATAAAATTAAAAATATAAGGAAAGGAATGCTAAATGAACAATGACAGTGGTCAGTAGAAGTGGAAGCAATGTCAGGATGATATGGACAAAGAAAAATGTGCTGTGTATGTAAGTGGTAGTTCGGGTCTCTGGTTTAACGTTGCGGTATTGGTTCATCAGTGTTTGTTACATGAGTGCTATAAACTAATAATTATGTCATAAAGGTGCTCAAATACCAAAGATGAGAATGTGTCATTAACATGAGATTACAGTATTCTACTTCTGTTATCTCAAGTTACCCACCAGCATATTAAAAAAAATAAATAAAACCCTTACATACTGTGCGTCATGAATGGAAATTTGTAATGATGAGACAAAAGCCAGACCTACAACTATTCGAGTGAGCCCTGAATTTCTTCAACTCTTTCATCTGAAGCTAATAATTGAGAGAGTCTAAGAATAATGAACAGCTACATTAAATACTCGGCTATTGCAATGATTCAGCCTTCTGTAATCACATGATACACATCTTCTACTACTCTTTAAGGAGACTGAAATTATCATGAACATACACAGTATAAGAGGATTAAAATATAGAGTTCCTATATACCAAAAATAGTGCTGGTAATATTTGAAATAATTTATTTTGTTACTACAGCACCATACATTTTATAGCACGTAATTGGAATAATAAATGCAGGTGAAGAAGTGAACTTTGGAGCCAGAAACTTCTGGGTTCAAGTGATCATTCTTCTTTTCATTATCTTTCTGACCATGAGGATATTTCATCTAGATGTCATCTCTACATATCATCTCCCTCAGCTGTGTCAGGCTGTATATCAGCAAGATTGCTGAGACCTTAAAGACAATCCATTTAAAGAATTTAGCTTTAGTACAGTATATGACATTATTATAAATGTTATAAGAGGCAATTATTGTTACATTAAACTGATATACTTCATCTGTCTACTATCAGCACAAACACATTTTAATATGTATTTCTATTACTGATAGAGTCATACAGTTTAGTATAAGTCACTTAGACAATAAAACAAAACAAAATATATATATATAATTATGGAAATGAGGTAAATGTAAACAGTCAATCTCTTTAACACTTTCCAGTTTTCATAAGATGATGTGTACAACTCCATTTGCCCTAACACTATAATTTGTGATTATTGCTTTTGCAAGGGTTTGGAAGCCATTACCATGTGGATGTGTTTATTTTAGAATCAAGAATTTTGTTATTCTTTTAAAGGTAGAACAGGATGTTCAAGTCTAACAGAAATTTTCATGACTGAATGAGTTTACTAAGCTTTATTCTTTACAATAGAACATGACCATTTGATACTTGGTAAGACAGATTTCTGATCCTTTTTCTGTTCTCTTTATTCTTGTCCTTAGCTATTGAGGAAGGTACTTTAACCCCTACCCCAGTGTGTGTGTGTGCGTGCGTGTGTGTGTGTGTGTGTGTGTGTGTGTGTGTGTGTGTGATGGTATTGGGGCTTGAACTCAGGGCCTAGGTTCTATTCTGAGCTTTTTTTTTTTTTTTCTGTTTATGTGGAACTGAGAAATCGAACCCAGGGCTCACTTGGGTTATTGGAGTTAAGAGTCTCATGGACTTTCCATCCTGGGCTGGCTTCAAACTGTGATCCTCAAATCTTAGGCTCCTGAGTAGCTATGATTCTGGGTGTTGAACCACTGGCACCCAGCTTCAATCTTTTAAAGTGCTGTAGATTACTCCATATATACTTTAGATGTACATTATGTTAGTTTTTTGTTACTATAAAAATACTTGAGACATTCAACTTGTAAAGAGAAAAATGTTATTTTAGATGATTTTCCTAGAAGTTTTAGAAGTTCCAGCCCATGATCTGTAAGCCCTAATGCTTTTAGACAAAGAAAATGGGATCCCACAATCCCTTTCTATTTGACTCTAACAGTCCTCATGTGTCTTTTGTTGTTGCTTGGGTGGTGGGGTTTAAACTCAATGCCTTTGTGCTTTCTAAGGAAACACTCTACCACTTTGAGCTACAACTCTAGCCCTTGTAACATTAGGTTATTTTTTAGATATCATCTGGGTTTTTGTGTGTGTATGTGTCCAAATTAGACTGGGATTTCAGTCTTCCTCCCAGTGCTTCCTGAATAGCTGGGATTACAGGTGTGAGCAACCATGTCTAGCCTGGTTTTTTTTTGGGGGGGGGTCTTGTTTGAGTTGTTGTTTTGAAATAAGGTCTTGCTTATGCAGTCCAGGGTGACCTTAAGATCCTTTTGCCTTACCCTTCCACGTGCTGGCATTACAGGCATGCACCACCATGTACAGCTCTCTACCAGGTTTCATGCTCCTGCTTTTCAAAGATTCTACCACCTCCCAATAGTGCCAGTCTAGGGAACAATCCTTTTATAACACATGGGCCTTTGGGAAACATTCTAGATTTAGCTGACAGCGTAAATAAAATAGCTTAGTTACAAGGCTCAAATTAGCTCTTCCTTCCTTTGTTTCTTCATTCCTTCATCTCCTTATTCCTTCCTTCTGTTTAACAATATAATGACTTAAACTCTAGTGAAAGTTTTAACATGTAGTGATCTTTAAGGTATTTAGTCTTCTAAAAGTGTTGATTAAATGAAAATACCTTGAATTGTCAGTAAAATATTGCTGGCATTTATATTTCTACTTTAGTGTGTGGTCGCTAAGAAATCTATAAATTTAATTAGAACAATTGTTTAGGATTTTTTTGGGGGGGGTGGTACAGTATTAGAGTTTGAATTCAGGGTCTCATACGTGCTAGTGCTCTACACTTTGAGCCAGAACCTGGTCCTCAGAGAAATGTTTTAAAAAGCTGTACATCCCTAGCAGACACGATTCTGTGTCTGTTCCATCATTGGTTTCCATAAACTTAAAATCCTAGTGTATATTGTGGGGTATTGATTAAGGGAATTGCCATCATTTCCCCACTGACTCTATAGGTGAGCTATACATTTTTACTGATATATATATATATATATATATATATACATACCATTGTGTTGAGTGTGGTGGCTCACACCTATAATCTTAGTTATGTGGGAGGTGGAGATTGGGAGATTACAGATCAAGACCAGCCCAGATTTCAGGTGACTCCATTTCAACCAATAAAGAACTGACATCCCAGAGTGGGAACCATAAATAGAATAGCAAGCATTAGGCTTTGGGTTCAAAACCCAGTACCACCAGAAAAAAAATGGTTAAAACTATAAAACAAAATGGTATAGGCCTTGTAGCATTGGTTACTATATTACTTTCTAAGAGGATGTATGTATGTATGTGTAGGCATATGTGCTAAAATACAGCAATATATACTTTAGGATTTTATTTATAAGCAAGCATTCCTAGAAAATGTTCTTGTAACTTAAATTATATAACAATATATAGCAGGATTAACTAATAGTTTTTCTTTATATTTTCCACTATAATCAGTGAAATTTCAATATAATATCAATATTCAACTTAATTAAGAAGAGCTTAATTCAAGGCCATAAATAAATAAATAAATAAATAAATATATATATTCTTTTTGCAAGTCCTGGAGCTTGAATTCAGGGTCTAGGTGCTGTCTCAAAGCCTCTTTGTGCTCCAGGTTACTGCTTTACCACGTGAGCCACAGCACCACTTCCAGCTTTTTCTGAGTAATTTAAGAGTCTCATGGACTTTTCTGCCCAGGCTTGCTTTGAACCGTGATCCTCAGATCTTAGCCTTCTGATTAACCAGGATTACAGGCATGTACCACCAGCACTCGGCTTTTTTGCCCCTGGTCTTCAGAGGGTTGGAATTTATTAAGTCATCTAGAGCTAAGCCTAGTAAATATATGTGTCATATTTTTCTCAACCATGGAATAACTGAAATAAGTTTGCAACTATTACAAGAAATATACAAGAAGAAAATGTTAGCCTGTAGCAGGTAGAGAAGATAGAAGTTTTATTTTACCAATTTGTCTCTACTACCCTCTAGTGGCATAATGGCCATAATATCCCTATACCACTGCTGAGCCATTTATCAAGATACATCCAGATTAACCTGTAAAGAAAATGTGATTTTCTCATTCCACTGCTTAATTAAATGAAAAGTACCTTCTGTTGTTCCCACTGGACTCCTTGCAATATGGCTGGTAAAGTCCCACCCCATTTCATAAATAAAGCCAATTCCCCTGTCACCTTCCAATTCCTTTACTCCTTACTCTCATCCTACCCTACAGCTACTGTTGAGTGTTCTCTCAACCTGTCCCCTGGTTTCCTGTCTTGATCTCTAATGCCACCCACCTGGGTCATCTCTACCTCACAACTTCCTTCTTCCATTTCTACATGCTAAGACTGTTTCAATTTATTTTTTAATGTTCTCTTTGTTTAGCTTGAACAAGCTTCTTTAAAGTTACAAACCATTTTCCTTGATAAAGCTGAGCTGTTGCATATGGCATTCCATTTTCTTGGATGGTTAATCCAGCCTCTTCCTCTGTCCTTCCAAACTGACATCAAAGACCATGTCTTTAAGGGGGCTTATCTTTCTCCCTTACAGGACTTTTCATCTCCCCTGCAATTTACACAAATTTTCTGTTCCAGGACTCATCTACCTAGTTATTTGGAAGAGACAGACAATGAGATTAAGAAAAAGGAATGTGAAGTGCTCACTTCCAGAGAGAAACAGACTTAAGTAAACCATTACACAGATTACCTCACCGTGTCAAAAAAACACAACTGGGAACTGCTATTCTCATCATATGAGTAAGTAGGACACAGAGAAATGAAGAGACTAAAGGCACAGAGGAAGCAAGGGCAGGAGTCAGGGTGTGAAAGGCTTGGAGCTCATCACCTTCCCTAAAGATACAACCATTCTGGGTCTCCTGCTCTGAACAGTATAGCTGGCAGCCACATTGAGTCTTCTTGGGACAAGAAGTTTTTGGTTTATTTACTAAAACCTGTTGGCTTTCCTCCTTACTTTCTCTGTCTTTTCATCTAGAAACTGAAGTTTGGAGAACAGCTACATCTTGTTTCTGTTTGCAAAACCATTATTTAAGCTTGTGCTTGCCACATAGAAAAGGCTTAACAAAGTCACCATACATTGTTGAAGTAGCAGGTGACATTTTTACCTATGGTGACATCTCGATGTGCAGCTCTTTACTTTGAATCTCTATAGCAACTAAGATCAAAAGCATCAACAGAAAAAAATTAGCATATCAAAGTATAGTTAGTCTAGCGCTGGTGGCTCATACCTGTAATCCTAGGTAATCAGGAGGCTGAGATCTGACGACCTCATGGTTCAAAGCCAGGCGATGAGAAAAAGTCCTGAGACTTTTATCTTCAACTAACCAGCAAAAGGCCAGAAGTGGAGCTGTGGCTCAAATAGTAGACCACTAACCTTGAACAAAAAAGTTCAGGGACAGCACCCAGGCCCTGAGGTTAAAAAAAAAAAATGTGGGGTTGGGAATGTGGCTTGGTTGTAGAAGTGCTTGCCTAGCATATATGAAGCCCTGGGTTGGATTCCTCAGTACCCTATAAACACAAAAGGCCAGAGGGGGCACTGTGGCTCAAGTGGTAGAGCACTAGCCTTGAGCAAAAGAAGCTCAGGGACAGTGCCCAAGCCCTAAGTTCAAACCCAAGGACCGGTAAAAAACATAAATAAAAAATTGCGCCCCAGCACCGACACCTCCCTCCCAATTAGTTATGTGTTATGTATTTTCCTATTATTCCTTCACTCAAGTTCAATGAAGACAGACATTCATTCTTCTTTGTATCTTTGGTTTTCCTCAAGTAATGTTAGGCAAACAGAAGACAGAAAGCACTCAATATTTGGAAAGTAGAACTGACATCAATTAATTCTCTGCCTTTTCAAGATTTTGCATAGTGCTGTGTGTGGTGCTTCAGCAGCACATGAATGGTATAAAATGATGCAAAGAGCCAGATAATTAATGTTCCCAAAGAGCCCCCCAGGCACTCCAAGACTCTGAAATGTCTGTCTTATTTTTGAGCAAAGAGAAAATGATGTTCCCCAGCACTTTAGCAGGAAGGGGATGGCACTGCTGTTTCACTCTTTTGAATTTGCCAACTATAGTAAACATTTAAAAATGAACAGAACATTACATAACACCAGGCCTGTATCATTCCCAATAACAGTTACTTCAGTTACATTAGAACTCATTTGTTTGACACATTAGATAATAAGTGTCTACATTAATTCCTTAACTTGCTGATTAGCTACCTAATCATAATCTATTGCCTTTGTTCATTGGGCTGACTTTACAAACATAAAGACTTTAATAATTACTTCTCATTATATACTTTTCAGTTATAGCAAAAGGGTGTAAGCATAGTTATGATGAAATTTAAAAGACATTATTAAGAATTCATAAAACATAACTTCAAAAATCTCAAGTGATTCAATTATAACAAAGACCCTGATAATTTCAACAGCTCAGATAATTTCTTCTGGCTCTAAATATACGTTTGACCCAAATTCTAGGAGTTTATGACCTAGGAAGTGTAAATGACTTTTTGAGATGATTGGTCATTCAAAAAAAAGTTTTGAATCAACCATGTAAGAAGAATGAAATGCCTTTTCTATCTCTACATAAAAATATGTAAAAAATATATGTCACGAAGAAACAAAGGTTAAAAAGCTTGTTAGGTAGACAGATACGTAAGAATTTAAATTACATTTCTAATCTGGACACCAGTGGCTAATACCTGTAATCATATCTCCTTGGGAGTCTGAGATGGGGAGGTTTTGGGGTTGAGGCCAGCGTGGGCAGAAAAATTTGCAAGACCTTCTCATCTGAGAGCTACATGTACTGTTATTCACATATCATCCTAACTATTAAGGAAAGCCTAAAATAGGCAAGTTGCTGACCAAACACATACCTGGGTCGGAAGTGAGACTTTATCTCAAAAGTAACTAGTGTAGAAAAGAGGTAAAGCCAACTCTAGTCAAAAGTAGAGTGCCCTGAGTTCAAACTCAAATATTTATATCTATATATATCTTCAATATGTATACCAAAATTGTAGGGTGAAGATATAATAAAGCTGTGTCAGACAATTAATACATTTTTGTGGATTTTGTGAGTTTATATAATTCTTGAATTTTTAAAATTATCACCACATTTTATTTTGCATTATTTCCTTAAAAGGGGTCCCTGTCTCAGTCTTTTGCTGCTGCTGTAACAAAATACCTTGACTGTAGAATTGATAGTGGGTGAAAGTATTTCTTCCAGTTCTTCAGGCTGGGAAGTCTAAGAACAAAGCACCAGTAGATTCAGTGTTCAGTGGGGGCTGCTCAGCTTCTAAGATGCTTTCTTACTGCCCTGTTACATAGTAGAAGGGAAGAAGGGAAGAACATTGAGTCCACAACCTGGCAGAAGAGATGGAAACTGACCAGAGTGCTCTCTGAAGCGTGTGTGTATGTGTGTGTGTGTGTGTGTGTGTACACGTGCATGTGGGGCTTGAACTTAGTCCTGGACACTGTCTCTTAGCTTTTTGCCCAATGTTTGTGTTCTACTACTTAAAACCCCATTTTACTTCTGGCTTTTGGGTGTTTAATTGGATATGAATCTCATACCTGGACTCACTTCCAAAAGGGATTCTCAGGTCTCAGCTTCCCTAGTGGAAAGGATTACAGGTGTGAGACACCAATGCCTGGTTTCAGCCTTGTGAATTTTTTATTATTTGATTTATATTTGCAAGGATGAAGCCTTCATGATTTAATCACTCCTTCACTTTGAGGGTTCAGTTCTAACATAGTGATGGGGGGTGAGGCACATACATTTAAATCACATCAGTTTCCAGATGATGTACAAGTCTGTTTCAAGTGATGATCACATTATGTCCTAGATATCTATCATCAATACTATAAATCAAAAATGCACTGAGCAACACAGGAACGTCATTCTCTCTCTTTTTTTTTTTTTTGGCCAGTCCTGGGCCTTGGACTCAGGGCCTGAGCACTGTCCCTGGCTTCCTTTTTGCTCAAGGCTAGCACTCTGCTACTTGAGCCACAGCGCCACTTCTGGCCGTTTTCTGTATATATGGTGCTGGGGAATCGAACCCAGGGCCTCATGTATATGAGGCAAGCTCTCTCACCACTAGGCCATATCCCCAGCCCCACATCATTCTCTCTTAAATAAACCAGCAAACATAAATGTGAAGAATATTTTAAATTCTGATAAGAAAATATTTTAAAATTTAAAAGCCCTTAAATTTTGCTTTAAATCTTTCAAAAGGTAAACATTGTAAAATTAAGCAATATGGTAAACACAAAGCAAAGCAATATGTACATATAAACTCCTCCATAGAATTGGATTTTTCTTTAGCTTTTTAAGGACATCTTTCAAGTCTGCTTTACCTTCTTTTCTCTCATCATAATAAGGTAGGTGACCTAGTGTGTTCATTACTCATTTTAGGAAAGCATAATTCTGTAGTAACTTCATGTATTAGAAGTAAAAATAGGAAGTGGTCCTGTGGCTCAAAGTGGTAGACCCCTAGCAAAAGAGCTCAGGGATAGTGTCCAGGCCCAGAGTTCCAGTCCCAGGACTGGCAAAGGAAAAAAAGGAAAAAAAAAAAAAAAAGGGAAAATAATGAGCTCTCAATGTAAAGGCAATAGCACTTTTGTGATAAACTGTTTAAGTGCAATAAAATTTAATTGTACTGAAACCGTGGGCAAGTGTTTTTTTTTTTTTTATCTTTTAAGCCAACATAATCTTCTATTATTATTACTTGCCAATTGAACTGAGGGTCTGTGCTCAGTCCGTAGGCACGTTTTTAAGAAAACAAAACAGAGTTAATACAGTAGTAGATTTCCGCTGACGAGAAACAGGAGGACGACACTCTCGGCCGGCGGGGGAGGTGGGGGCGGAACTCAAGGGAGAGCTTCATTCAGCGCCCGCCCTCCTCCTTTTTCTCCAGCCGCCGTTTCCTCTTTCTTTCGCGCTCTGGCCACGCTGGAAGCCCAGCCCAAGCATAGCTGGCTTCTGATTGGTTCCTTTGAATATCTACGGGCCATACGATTGGTGAGCCGCAGACGCTTTAGCGCGGAGAGTTTGAAACTGCTCGCTCTCGACCACAGAGCTGGTCCTGTGGAGCCGAGCGCGGATCCACGCCGACCTGGCTGGAGTAGCCCCAGGTGAGGTTTCTGGGGTCACCCTCCTGCCCAGCTTGGGGTCGCCCCTGCATGGGGCGAATGCTGGCAAGCGGGAAGCTGGGCAGGGCTGCGACGCTCCTGTGGCCTGGGCTGGGGCCCGGGGCCTGGGCGTGAGAGAAGCGTCGGCTTCCCGCGTCCCTGGGCGGTTCTGGGGGCCCCGGAGGAGAGGAGCCGGGGGCGGCGCCGGCCGGAGCTGCGGGCCGAGGCTTCCGGCCTAGGCGGGAAGGTATCGGTGGAGGTGAGGGCAAGCATCGGTAAGGAGGCGCGGTGCCGTGCGAGGCGAGGTTCCGTCCGGGGCAGGACCCGCGGCGCTCTACTCCGAGGCTCCGGCCTGGCCGAGCCTGCTCGCACCTGGATCCCGCCCTTACGCGTCCTGGCCCGGGGAAACTTAGCCCGGGATTTGTCCCCGCGGCCCGCGCACACCCGCAGCTCGTCAGAATCCTTAGATCCCGGGCTCCGAGCCACCAGGAACGTAGGCCTCACTGGGTGTCTGTCGTCCTTCGCTACGGTGGAGCTGCCCGTGGGAAACAAAGCTGAGGAATGCGGGGAGGTGGGGACAACTGTTGTTTTCACAGCCTTGGGGTGCCCGCCAGCTCCAGTGGGCACCACGGGCGGCCCCCCGGAGACCTGTGGGGTATCCGCGCCGAGGCGACATCTCGGTATTTCGCGACATTCAAAAAGGCATTCTAACATTCCAGAGCCGTGGCGTGCGTGTTCAAGGGTTACCCCTGGAAATCGGTGGTGGTGGGCGGGGAGCCCAGTTCCGAAATCAGGTTCCTAAAGTGAGCCGAGCAGTTCCACTGAACTTTAGTTGTGGAGGAACGGATCAATCAATTGCCCATTGCGATTGGATAAAGCGGTGAGATCTTGAGGTTTAATGCCCCTGACTACTCGTTCTTGAAGTCCAGAGACCTCTGGCAGGCATGATCATAAGAGCTTTACTTTCTGGGTGTTTTCCTTTCTTAATATTTATTTTCTTTCCCCCTTTCTGAAGATGAATGTGAGAAATAGAACTTAAGAGTCAGATAGCAGAGTGACCTTTATAATGATTTTTATCATCGATGATGGTGGGTGGGAAATCAGGGCAAGTATACTGTGGGTTTCACAAACTCACCAGCTGAGAAAGCCTGGCTTTCTTTCTTTTTTTTTTTTAAGCCAGTCTTTGTGGTTCAGCTATGGATTTTTAGAATTTTGTTTTGTAAACTTAGTTCTTGACTTTTTTAAGAATTTTGTGGGATTTGCACACTGTATTTTCTTTTAGGGTGCTAATATTTCTTAGAAAATCCTGAATATATTTGTGTATGTGACTGATAAAAACAAAATGAAGAAAACCTTCCAGCCAACTGTAAAGACGTCAGATTTTTGCTGCTTTAAACAATTGGACACTTTGATTCTTCTCATTTGTAGTTGTCTCCCTCCCTACAATGAGACAGAATTTCTCTATGTAACCAAAGCTAGCTTTGAACTTGTGGCAGTCCTAAGGCGCAGCTTCCTCATGTCTCTAATGATGAAGATGACATAAATCTTCTTCATACAAGTACAAACAGTACAAGTTCAGATAACATTGTGTAACTATTTAGATGTAAGTAGTACTACTACAAAAGAGACTATAATTCTGTGTTTTTTTTTGTTTGGGATGTATAAGTTTATGCCGGAATTTAAGGGTTAATCTAATTTGCAGGAGCTGAAATAATATTTAGGGAATGCTGTACACAACAGAAAGCACAATGGAGAATGTTTTACATGTAGTATCTCATTAGGACTTGCTTACAATTAGTCTTTGAATTAGTGCCATGTAATCAAACCAGTTTTTTCTTTCATTTTAGGATCTGTTACACCTACTGAGTAACTATGGAAGACTATATCAAAATAGAAAAAATTGGAGAAGGTGAGTGGTTTAAATGATACAAAGTATAATATGCATCCCCCAGATGAACAGATTGTAAGTGTTCAGAAGACCTGCTTTAAAGGGTAGTTGTAAGGGGTTGGACATAGTCAGTTTCCCTGTAATCTTGTCTAATTTTGATTTTCACAGTCACAGCTCATCCAAGATGAAATCAAAATATTAAAAAATGGGTATTATTTAAAATTATACTCTTAAAATGACATTAGTCTTCAGGCAAACAGACTTAAGGAATTTTTTAGGATACAGCTCATGTGGACATCAATGTATAGTTGATCAAATTTGTTTAATACTATAAACAGTATATAAGTTATTCATGATTCTTAGCTCATTTTGAAATATAGCTACTTTTAGAGAAACTGATAAAAGCTGCAAAATCGATATCCCTAGCAAATGGTACTCAAGTGTTTTTTGAAGTTTTATTGTGGAATGCAAAGGCTATTCAACCAAATTTTGTATATAGCTAAGGGTTCAGGACATCTCTAACCTTCACCCTAAGTTTAAAAGCATTTATATAGAGGGTCAAGTGTTGTTCCTTACTGTCCTGTCCTTAGGGTTCATTATCTAAAGGGCT
Organism: Perognathus longimembris pacificus; assembly: GCF_023159225.1. Classification (NCBI taxonomy): domain Eukaryota; kingdom Metazoa; phylum Chordata; class Mammalia; order Rodentia; family Heteromyidae; genus Perognathus; species Perognathus longimembris. The sequence continues at coordinate 38,765,372 of NC_063162.1, forward strand.
CATTATCTAAAGCCTAAATAGCAGTCAGGTTTATCATCAGCTTCGAAATGGATTTGAGGACATTCTACTATATAGTAGATAATGTAGATTGTGTGAAGTTTAATAAGTATTTAATAAAAACATGTCTTTTTTGTCTCTATTCTTTTGTGGATGAAACTGTCACTGTATTTGAAATACTTTATTGAAGAATCTTGAGAAGCGTAAAGTACTCTGCAGTGTTCTGAAGTGTCATTATGATTCCTGTCAGTACTGTACCCTGAGCTCAGCTTTTTATGTTGCGTTTTATGCCTGCTTTATTGCCATGTAGGATATTTGGCAGTAGGCAAATGTCATTTTGCCAAAGATCCATTTTCTCTCATTAAACGTGCTGCAACATTAATGGTAGTTTTAATGGGTGGGAAACTTGTGATGACTACATTACTTTTATTTCTAAATCATGTACATGATAGGCTGCAGTTTTAACTGCTATATTTCTTTTTGGAAGCAATGTAGGTATAATTTATAGGAAAGACACTTCTATCAGGGTATTGCAAACATTTCTGTGTGACACCTTAAAGCATTCACACATTTAAAAACAGCTCTTATTCTGTGGGTGTGTAGCACATAGCAGATATTTGCTTTGTTTCAGGCACTTATGGAGTTGTGTATAAGGGTAGACACAAAACAACAGGCCAAATAGTAGCCATGAAGAAAATCAGACTGGAAAGTGAGGAGGAAGGGGTTCCTAGTACTGCCATTCGGGAAATTTCTCTATTAAAAGAACTTCGTCATCCAAATATTGTCAGGTATGGTATGATATCTGAATTTTAAGTGACTTTTAATGTGGAAATCCTTGTTTACTTAATTCCTAGTTAACCTTGGAAGTAAAATAGCACTTTATTTTTTTTGTTATAATAAATGCTGAAAAAGTCAAAGATTAGCCTCTTAAAGTGGTAATAGAATTGGTTGGTTGGGGCAAGGAAAGCAAGTACAGAGTTATGGAAAGAAAGAAGGCTCTTTTTTAGAACATTGTCCACGCCTAGGGGAAACTAGGGGAAGAGCTCCTGTCCTAACACAACAGATGTTAGGTCAGAAGAAAATTACACACACAACGCATACATACACTATGCACATGCATATTGCTTTGTTTGGCTTGAGTCTTCGGGGTACAGGGGAGTCTTCCTAATGTTTCAGGTTATAATCAAATTGTCTTTTGCTGGGTCTGAAGGTAGGAACAACTGATTTGATTGCACTGGAAAGTTTATTTCTGTAGTTACTTCAATGGAGAGGAAAGCTCTGAGGAGCAGATCGCCTAGGTGCGTTCTTTAGAAATACAGACTGTAAGCACTGTTGGAAAAACTTAATTATGAACTTCTGTTCTGAGATTCCTTTCTCAAATTCTACTTTTGAGTTACACTAATGTTTTTTGACAGGCATTACCCCTTCTTTCCCCACTTTTTAGAATAATATTGTGAGATTTATATAACTTATTTTGTGAGAGAAGTTGGAAACTGGGCAGATTCTTTTCATATGGTACTTTTTATTCTTTAGTCTCCAAGATGTGCTTATGCAGGATTCCAGGTTATATCTCATCTTTGAATTCCTCTCCATGGATCTCAAGAAATACTTAGATTCTATCCCACCTGGTCAATTCATGGATTCTTCACTTGTGAAGGTAAGAGGCTTAATTAATACTTATTCACTGTGAATATAAAAGTTGTGTTTTGTGTATGTTGGGAAAAGTGACTAATATATGCTTATCTATTATACTATTGAGAGCTTTTATTTTTGCTAGTGGTACTAGACTTTGAATTCAGGACTTTGTCCTTGCTAAGCAGATGCTCTGCCACTTTTAAGTCCTTCTGTCAGCTTAGATACTTGTTTTTCGCTGTCAAATGAATAGTGAAATAAAGCCCAAAGTAAAGTGGTGGATGTTTTTATTTTATTCTTGTGGGAGATCCTGTCTCAAAGTGGAAAATTGGAAAAGTAAAGTTATTAATTTTAATCATAATCTTGTGGGGGTGGTGGAGAAGGTAGTGCTTGGAAGCAAACCTATTTGTGTATCCCAAGCCAGTCATATTATACTTCTTGAGCTACATCGTCAGGTCATTTTACAGCAAGTCCTAGTCCACATTGATATGACATTTATGCGAATGTAAATGTACACACATATACAAATGTTCATTTTACTTGGCCCTTCTTTTTGGTGTTAAATGTTATGACATTTATTTTCCTACCTTTAGTGTTAACCTGTGTATCTGTATACTTTTTGTGTGTGGGCCGGTCCTGGGGTTTGAACTTGGCCTTGTGCTGTCCCTGAGCTTTTGTTCTCAAGGCTAGTGCTTTAACACTTAAGCCACAACTCCACTTCAATCTTTTTGATGTCACTTAATGGCTAACTGTATCCATTTAAATAACCAATCATAGCATGACTATGCCAGTGTGTTTGCAATCTGTGATCAGTGTTTCCCAAGAGGAAGTGTGAGGAAGTGTACGTGTAAACATGAAAGATAGAAGGGGGAAAAATCCAACCTTATTTAAGATAGATTTGGTAAAGATATGTTGAAACAAGTTCAAGAAACTTCTCCATTAGAAAAAAACTTGTGATTTTTTTTTCAGAATAGAGTTAACATGGACACAGGCTAACAAATGTCTTGTGTTTGTAAACATGGACTTCCTATCTATAAGTGCATTAGGTCTACAATGACCTGCAAACTATTCTGATAAATTTTTCCCTACCTAATTACTTAAATCTTTGAAGCAAATTAACTCAGGTTATTGAGATAGGTGGTATGATTAAATTTCTTACTATATTTCATTTTTTTCCAGAGTTATTTGTACCAAATCCTTCAGGGGATTGTGTTTTGTCACTCTAGAAGGGTTCTTCACAGAGACTTAAAACCTCAAAATCTATTGATTGATGATAAGGGAACAATCAAGCTGGCTGACTTTGGCCTTGCCAGAGCTTTTGGAATCCCTATTAGGGTTTATACACATGAGGTAAGTAATCTTTTTTCTACTTTTGAAATTATTGCTAGGTTGTGCACTATTTCTAGGTTGTTTAATAAGAAGAAATTTCTACTCTGTGATAATATGCTTTTATTGCCTCTTAGCTGTGAATTCACCCTTCACTGCATACTGTATGAAAGTGGGGCCTGAACCTTTACATATTTTCTGTTTGCTGGTTGTTGATTTCTCAGTAAGAGATCCCTGGAGATGAGTATCATCTGAGCCCCTCTTAGTTTAGGTCTTTTTAATTTTCCTCCAAGTCACTGTGTTTTCTCTCTCCTGATTGGCAGTGCCTCCCAATCTGATTGAGTAAAAGATTGTATTGTTTGCTTTGGAACTAAGGGTTGAATCCATATTCTTGAGCAGGTGTCGTGCTGGTTAAGCCACACACCCCAATCCTGTAGTTAGGTTTTTGTCAGTACTGGTTTGGCATTTTGTTTGATATTTCTGGAAGGAAAGGTTACTATTAATTATACAATACCAGATGGTTGAAAAGCTATCTTTTGTGAAGGTGTATACCCTTAAGTCCAAATACTGCAGATCAAAACTGTTCCTCCTTTTTGTAATTCTTCCATGGCTATATAAATAAAGGTTATTTGATTATTTTTGGTTTAGCCAATGCTATTGACCTTATTAGAGGGGTGTGTGTGCTGTGTTAGTGGCTGTCTGTCTGTCTGTCTTTGTGCTAGTCCTGGGGCTCAGACTCAGGCCTGGTGTTCTGAGCTTTTTTGCTTAAGGCTAGCAATCTACCATTTGATAAACCTAGCCCCACTTTCCACTTTCTTGGTAGTTTATTGGAGGTAACTAAGAGTCTCACAGACTTTCCTGTCCAGGCTGGCTTTGAACCACAATACTTGAATTTCAGCTTCTCGAGTAGCCAGGATTACAGTTGCGAGCCACCAGTTCCTGGCTAGATTTGTTCTTAGAGGTAATATTTTTACCATCTTTTAAATTAGATATACTAAGATGGTAAATTCTCACTAATAAACTGTTACTTATTGAAGTTTCTTTCTGTTAAAAAGGTGAAATTAATTACTTTCGCATGTAAGCGGTAAATGCATCTTATATGATCTTCCAAATTTCATTGTCAATAGGGTGCTTTTTTTCAGGGGATTATTAGACTTTTTTTTTGGTACTTCTACTTTTAGAGTTTTTTGTTTTTTTATTTTTGTCTCCTAATTAGTAGAACTCAGAAACAAAATACTTAGTTCCAATTAAGTATTTTGTATATAGTTAGCCGTTATTGGTAACAATCACACAACTTTCTCAAGAACAGTCTTAGTGAAATGTCAATACTTGTTATTTGACACACATTTGGCACAACATTTATTGGGTATACAATTTGCTTTGTAATAGGTAGTGACACTCTGGTATAGATCGCCAGAAGTATTGCTGGGGTCAGCCCGTTACTCCACTCCTGTGGACATTTGGAGTATAGGCACCATATTTGCAGAGCTGGCCACTAAGAAGCCACTTTTCCACGGGGATTCGGAAATTGATCAACTCTTCAGGATTTTCAGGTATTTTGTAGTTAAGCTGTGAAGAAATAAGTTAAATGCTAACGGCAACAAATATGTAACAAGATCATAATATGCATTTTGCTCTAGTAGTTTTTTTTTTTTTTGGCCAGTCCTGGGCCTTGGACTCAGGGCCTAAGCACTGTCCCTGGCTTCTTCCCGCTCAAGGCTAGCACTCTGCCACTTGAGCCACAGCGCCGCTTCTGGCCGTTTTCTGTATATGTGGTGCTGGGGAATCGAACCTAGGGCCTCGTGTATCCGAGGCAGGCACTCTTGCCACTAGGCTATATCCCCAGCCCTCTAGTAGTTTTTGTATTGCTGTGATTTTCTTTTTTTCCAGAGCTTTGGGCACTCCTAATAATGAGGTATGGCCGGAAGTGGAATCTCTACAGGACTATAAGAATACATTTCCCAAATGGAAACCAGGAAGCCTTGCTTCCCATGTCAAAAACTTGGATGAAAATGGCTTGGATTTGCTCTCGGTAAGCAAAACATACTTTATTGTTTAAGTAGCATTTTTGTTTTGCTGGTATATTAGATAGATTGTAGTACTAGCTCTGTTTTAGATTGTGTTAACTGCACCACATCAAGTGACATGAAGTGGGGAAAGATTTGTTTTGGTTTGAGGTTTCAGCCCATTGTGGGAGAAAGAGAACTGCTCAGCTCAGGCAGTCAAGCAGCAGAGCAGAGGAAGAAAGGGGCCTTTGTTCCCTAGGTCCTATAAAGTTGACCTAGTCAATCTGTACAAAAACCAATAAACACTAGTGGTTTTGAGAAGAAGATTTAGCATTAGTTTATTTTGATGGCACTGATTCTGGTATTTTGACAAGCTCTTTTTTTATGCGTAACCTCAGGACTTTTGCTTGCTAATAAGCAAATGTTTTACCACTTAAGCCCCCCCCCCCTTTTTTTTGCATGTGGGTGTGTGTGATCCTGGGGCTTGAACTCAGGGCCTGAGCTCTGCTCCTGAGCTCAAGGCTAGTGCTCTACAGCTTGAGCCACAGCTCTACTGCAGGCTTTTGTTGTGTGTGTTATTTATTGGAGATAAGAGTCTCATGGACTTCCTGCTTATGCTGGCTTTGAACCACAAGCCTCAGATCCCAAGTAGCTAGGATTATAGGTATGAGCTACCAGTGCCTGGCTACTACCTCCAGCTCTTTTTGCTTTTGTTGATTTTTAGATAGAATTTTATGCTTTTGTGTTCAGGCTGGCCTCTGTTTCCCAAGTATGTGATACTATAAGTGTGAGCCACTTTTTACATGGACACAGTTTTTGTGGGTATATGTGTGTGTGCCTATACTGGGGCTGAAACTCAGGTCCTGGGCACTTTAAGCTCAAGTTTACTGGTCTGCCACTTGAGCCATAGCTCCCTTTCTAGATTTTTGGTGGTTTATTGGAGATTCATGTGTCACGGACTCTTCTGTTCAGTCTGGCTTAGAACTGTGATCCTCAGCTCTCACTCTTTAAGTAATGAGGATTACAGTGTCATTAGTGCCCAACTTTTTTTGTTGTTTTTGTTTTATAGGTTGTTATATACTGTTGAAAAGGCCAGCGTTAATAGCAGCCTTTGGTTCTGTGTAAGTTACTGAGTTGTAGACTTCTTTTCCAGCTTCATTTATTTTTTTTTCAGTAGTTAATACTATTGAGTCCTTTTCTGTAAGATTTATTCTAAACACAGGGTGCTTTGCTTACTGCTTGTTATTTCCAGTTACCAAGACCTTTTACAACATGAGTTCCGTATTCTCTTTGTGCCTACTGCCTTTAGAAAGGATACAGAGAATAATGTACCCTAATCTTGCTGCTTGTCCATTGCTATTCCATTTAACAAATGTGTTCTTTAAAAACAAGTCATTGTTAGGATAAAAAAGTTCTGCTTTAGGAGCCTGTGGTTTACACCAGTATTTAAATTTCATGTTTTTAGAGGGAACAAATTTTATGAAACACAGGTAATATGGTAGTAGAAAAATTAAAGCTTTGGCATCTCTGATTTAAAAAAAAAAATTTCCCTGCTAGATCTTCGAATACATTTAATTATTTTTTCAGCTTATTTCACAATCTAAATCATACTGCTAAGTTAGGCCCAGATTTGCCATTGCTTAGAGTGGGGTCTAAAGTCTTTTATTTACAATTCAGATAGTTTATTAATGTTGCAGATTGACTTAAAGGCTCTTTGTTCTATCAGTCTGCCTGTGTATAACTTTGGAAGTTTTTGAGCACAAAGGACTTTAGTAAAGAAAAACAAAATCATGTCCCACAAATCAGCTTTCTTTGTAGCCACATTAGGTCTTAGAGCAGGTGATCCTGCAGCATGTTTAGCAGCACCCTTTCCACTCACTATACATGCTGGAGGCAGACACTAGGGATAACAGAAATGTCTACAACCAGTTACTTGAGGGCAAAATCATCGTAATCATAAATTTGGCTGAGATTCAGATTTCACCTTTATCCCTCTGCTTCATGAACTTGGCCAAGTTGCTTGCCATCTTTGTGGCACATTGTTGTTGGCCTTTTTTTCTTTAGTTTGGAACTCACTGGCAGCGACATCAAAAACCACTATAGTTAGTTGCACCACCTCAAGAACCTTGTAAATAACTTAGATGGCCATTTAATTCTCAAAAGGAAAAGTAATTTACTGGATATCTTTCTTAACTGTGTATTATAAATTTATATTGGTTTTAAAGGTTTATTTCTAAATTTTTTGGTCTTATAATTTTTTTTTTTTTTTTTGGCCAGTCCTGGGCCTTGGACTCAGGGCCTGAGCACTGTCCCTGGCTTCTTCCCACTCAAGGCTAGCACTCTGCCACCTGAGCCACAGCGCCCCTTGTGGCCGTTTTCCATATATGTGGTGCTGGGGAATCGAGAGCTTCATGTGTAGGAGGCAAGCACTCTTGCCACTAGGCCATATTCCCAGCCCTGGTCTTATAATTTATAACAGCTCAATTATTGAGCTGTGACTTAAGGAGCAGATTATTATGGAAAAAATACAGGGGAATGAGACATTTGCATATCTTTGTGGTAAACTAATGGAAACGTTCATTTAGTAGATTTTCCACTAAAATTATGATATGGTTTATTACTTAATAATAAGGCTTTCTGGTGCTTAAGTATTTTTTTTTCCCTTTCAGAAAATGTTAGTCTATGATCCAGCCAAACGTATTTCTGGCAAAATGGCACTGAATCATCCATATTTTGATGATCTGGACAATCAGATTAAGAAGATGTAGAGCTTTCTGAGAAAAAGTTTTCCACATGTTATATTGAGGATGGATAGTTGTCTTTTATTGTTGGCTCTGTATTTGTTTTACGTTTCTTCTCTGTGTAAAACCTCAGCTGTATTTCATCTTCTCATTTCAGAAGTATAACTTAAATGTAAATATTGTTGTATATGAATTTAAATATAATGATACTGTATATGTTTGTAGATCTCATTGCGACATCTATTTGTTACTATAATAAAACTAAAAATCTACTGATGTCAGGATTTGGGGAAATTGAGCTCGAGTCACCTCCTTTAGAGCAGTATGTTTTCCCACAGTTGGAATACTGAAATTCAGGAAAGTCTTCTAAGTCAAGTTTTCTAATGCTTTGAAGTATTTTTATTATGCTCTGAATGTTTCAATTTTCTTGTCAGTTTTTTGCCATGTGGTAACTATACAACCTGCCTAAAGACAAGTATATTTTTCTGCTTGTATTTCAATTTGTGATCTAAACATTTAAGCATTCAGGATGAGAACATTGTGCAGATCAGAGAAATGATGCTAAATTTATAGGGGTTTTCAGTAACTTATAAAACTAACATTAGAGCTTGCCAGAGTTTGCCAAGTTTTACAGTCAAAGATCAAGGGCTGTCCACAGTGGGGAAGAACACTTTTGAAAATTTATGAACTATCCTATTTTTAGATATGTTATGAAAGCTGTTTGTCTGAGTGAATTCTTAGGCTTTGGTCAGAGGTAATAGCTGGCTGAAGGAATTGCATTTCTTGGCTTTCTAGTCTGACTTAAAAGGCTACTTACCAATTTTGATAGTGTGGTAGCAGCAGCCTTCTAAAAATCATCTAATGTACAAGTACTTAGCTAAAATCACCAGCTATAGGAATTAAATTGTTTAACAGTGTTTGCTTAATTCTTCTAAGTAGCTTAATGTAAATGATTTTCTATAGTCAGATGTCTGTAAAAGACGTCTTTTTTTTTTCCTTCTTGACCACATCTACTTTTCTTCCTTGTTACCTATAGTGGAATAGCATTCCTGTATTGCTGATCATGTCCAGTTAGTTGGATATGTGATGAATATTCTACCATGTCCATGCTGTTTGAGACATTTTGCACTCTGGAGGAGAAAGTGGGGATTAGTTTCTTTTCAGTGGGGGCTTCGAGATACGAAGATTGGTTCCTTTGTTGTAGGAATTTGGTGGAAGCCAGCCTGCTGTCAAAGAATGCAGTGCCTGCAGATGGAAGTCATTTGGGGTCATATGGAATGTTAATATCTCATACGAGGAGCTTAGTAAATGAAAGGCCACATAAAGACGGTGCAGTGATGTGTTCGTAGATTTGCATTTCCTTGCCTTATTAGTGAGACTTAGAATTAGAACTGTTTTTCAAATCGTAAGATTAGTAGTGCATAACCAGCATTAACCAATAACCTTTCTCCCTCTCCAAGGTAGGATAGAACCACTTTTGTCTCACATGGATAATGTAGTAAGCAAAGGGTACATATAGGTAAAGTAGAAGCAGCTTTTATTTTGGCTGTTGCTCACTGCATCCTTAATAGTTTGAAATTTAAAAAAATTATTGTTATTGCTTCAGAAAAGGAGATTTTTTTTTTCATTTGGACATGTAATTTTTTTGGGGGGGTCCCTGGGGCTTGAACTTGGTGTAGGCATTGTCCCTAAGCTATTTTGCTCACAGCTGATGCTCTGTCAGCTCCATTTCCTGCTTTTTGGTAGTTAATTGGAGACTCCCAAGGAAACTGCCACCTCAGATCTCACTCAGCCTTTGGAGTAGCTAGGATTTCAGGCATGAGCTACCATGTCCAGGTCTTAATTTTTTTAAGAATTTAAATACATAGGCAATAATGATGTAGAGAAGTTAATGTATGACATGCTTGAAGAGACTTGAAATCTGTTGGAACAATTTTTTTTTTTTGCAATTCTTTGTAAATTATAGTTCATAATAGGTCAGTTCAGTCTCATTAGTGTCCAGCTGGAACTAGAGTTTTATGGGGCTTTATAATCCTGTATTGTGAACAGATTATCAGTTACTTCTACCTCAAGGTTAATCAAGGTTACCCAAAGTAAAATAGTTTTCAATCCATCTACTTATCTCCCCCTTTGGTAGCAATAATCCTTATATGTTTGGGGATCTCCACGATTGCATCCTGTGATAGAGTTCTTAGTTCTGGCTCTATCAATATATGGTAATCCAGTAGCAATAGTTGGGTGAGCATGACTCACAAAAGACATCAAGACCCTGTTTGCTGCAGAAGTCTTCAGGGAATGGCGTTTCTGTAACATTGCTAAACAGATGAAATGCTTGGAAAACCTTGGGGTATCTCTGAAGCCAGCAAAAATGAGAGACTTAGGAAATGATATCATGAGGCTCTGATTCCTATAGTGCTCTCTGAAAATTAGTGTTCAATATCTGTCCTAGGTGAATGATTGTGTGTGTTTTGCGTATCCTAATTTGAGTTGGGTTTCTGTCACTTAAACCTTAGAGCCTAATATAATAGATAAATAATATAACAGAACTAATATAACCTGTCAGTACCAAGCCATAAGTTGTCTTTTAGCAACCTCTTTTAAACATTTCTAAGCCTCATAATTTTATCTTAATTTCCCTTAAATTATTTTAAAATTTCATCTAGTCGTTTTTTACTGCAGCTTCTAGTGTTGGATATGTATAATGGTTCTGAGATAAATGTGTCATATGTCTATTGACCTTTCAAATGACCTACAACTTTGGAGGAATGGTTATATATAAGATGTAGAATCTACTTTTTCTCAGGAATAGGAATCAAGAAAACAGACCTTAGTTTTCTAAAGGCAATCTAATTCTTTCTCGAGATAGGATTTAAAAACCATGCTCTGTTAAGGAAATAATGTATTTCTCACAAAAAAAGCAGAATGTTCTTGAGAGACTCTATTTGTTAATGGGTGTTAGTAGTTCTTTACATTTGTGAAGAGCTTTATTGTAATTAAGTAACATGCTATTGCAATGGACAGGATTTTCCTGCATTATGAAAATGCTCTGAGCTATAAAACCTCAAGATTGATTATATGGTCACATTCTTTATAATACTGAGAAAAGATACATTTCCCAACTGAACAGAGCCATTTGTCTCAATGGTTCTGGTTTCATGACAAATATATTTATGTGCAAAAAAATGTAAATGTATTTTTCATGAAGTGTGCTTCCAAGATCCAAGAGGAAAAGCAAAGCATTTGCTTCATCTTAAATCTTGTTAGAATTTGAGCAGTTTTAGAAATGTTATTTGGCTTCTGCTTGAAAATACTCCTCATATACAAGCACTAATGGAAAATGGCTCAGAACATGAAAGATTTGCAATTTCCTAGATAAGTACAGAATGCTGTGATTTTGACCACTAAACATCAGTCTACAGCTTCATGAACTGTGGTAGATACAGTGTTTGGAAATTCTTAGTTACCCTTCCTAACAAGGTCAAAGCCACTTGGTTAACCCCAAAGAGCAAACACCTCACCCTGCCCCCATATTTTGGCATTCACTGAGACCCACCCTCTTGGCAAGAAATCTCATTTCCTAGTTATTGAGTTATTAAATTTTAGCATTGGATGGTATGCTGGATTAAATAACAATTTAATCTTTATTTTCTTGATGAAGTTACAGATTTCAGCAATAGGGTGAGATCAAAAGTATGGGTTTCAGATTTACTCTGATAAATAGGATTCTCCAAAGAGGTATAGTTTCAAGATAAACTATGGAGGCGAGAGAATGCTCAACCAGTTGGGGAGAAAAGTCAGATCTGAGAAAGACATTGCATAAATGGGTTTTCAGTTCATAGAAGTCAAAAGTGGGAAGGTAGACAATGCAAGTAGCTATGATTGGTGTTGGATATGTTATCTGTCAAGACCAACTTAACTATTTTCTGCATTTCTTCAAAGGATGGGTTGAGAAGTTAACTCAGATTCTATAGGCATTTTCAATCTATTTATCAGCCTGGGTTCTGGAGGCTAAGATCTGAAGATTGGTTTGAAGCCAGCCCAGGCAAGAACATAAGAGTTTTACCTCCAATTGACCAGCAAAAAGCCAGAAGTGGAGCTTTGCTCAAATGGTAGAGCAACAGCCTTGACAAGCTTAGGGGTCAGCAACCAGGCTCTGTAGTTCAAGCCCCAGTACTGGCACACACAAACATAAGTATATTAAATAAAAAGAAACTATATGGAATAGTTATACATATTCATAAAGTCTCTAGCCCAGAAATAATCAAATACATATGTAGCAAATGGTAAATAACCTTTTTAAAGAGAATCATCTTATGTTAACATTTGGAATCTAGCATGGGCCCAAAGGAAGGTTTAAGCAATTCAGTACATTTAGTGGCATAAAAGAAAAGGATTATTCACAAGCAGAAAACTGGACTTAAGCAGATGTTTGTTTAAATATAAATAGCAACTTCTACTTTTCCTGTTATCTCCAATTATATGATGTAACATTTTCTTACCAGAAGTGCTTTTTAAAAAACAGCCTTCCAGGGAGTGAGTAAACAATGCTATATTTGGGCTAACAGCTGCTTTGGGAAAGAAATGTCAGCAAAACTGGATGTTGTTTAGAGAAAACTAATTATCTAGCTACCTTTGACATGGATGAGAATAAATAAGGCACTTCCCAACCACACTGAAGTATTTTGTCTAAAAGATTTAAATATTAAGTATTAGATTTTAGTTCACTGTTGGGCGTGTGGAGGAAATGGATTGAAAGGATTTCTTAAATATTTGCTACCAGTATATACTGCTTTATGTCTTCTGAAGATGTGCAAAGTGATTACTTATTCGCACCCACATTGTGTTTAAAGCCATCTAGTTCTAGGTGAATGAGTATGATCGAGTTGTGCAAGGGTCAGGTGTAAAATTTATGAGTAATGATGTCTCAGGTATAGGATTTGCAGTGCTGGAAATACCCTTAATGTTTGAAAGTTCATTTAAAGGCTGGCAAGCCAAAAACTGCTTTATGCTGTTGCCACATGGCACTTGGGCAGGCAGACAAACATGTCTGTAGTTCTTCATCCAGGGGCATATGCTGTGACCTTCCTGGATTATGATCCATGCAGGTACCTACAGGAGTATTATGCATCTACTCTTTTCTATTGAACATTTACTTGAAATTTTTTTTTTTTTTTTTTGGCCAGTCCTGGGCCTTGGACTCAGGGCCTGAGCACTGTCCCTGGCTTCTTCCCGCTCAAGGCTAGCACTCTGCCTCTTGAGCCACAGCGCCGCTTCTGGCCGTTTTCTGTATATGTGGTGCTGGGGAATTGAACCTAGGGCCTCGTGTATCCGAGGCAGGCACTCTTGCCACTAGGCTATATCCTCAGCCCCTACTTGAAATATTTTTATATTCTGAAACAATCTAATCTGCCTACATATTAAGTGGGATAATAATGCTTGTGCTGAAAAGAGAGACTTGCTGAAAATTAGGAACTTTACAATGAGCTGGAGATGTGCTTTTAGTGTCACCAGGAAGGCCAAGCAAACCCCATAGTTCACTTTAAAGTAAAATGGTGCTGATAATCCTGAGAAAATAAAAAGCAGCTCTTAAACACAAACACAATTGCCATAGCTTTCAGAGAAGTATCTCTAGGTATTCTGTGGGAAAATGGTATGCTGGGTTTTTGCAAATTCATGTATCCTCTGTGAAATCTGGTTCACGGTCTTGCTAACAGGAGCCAACATTCTGGCACATGGCTGTCATTGGATGTATCTGATAAGTATTGAGCACCTACCTCCTCTTGTCCAGATACTGTGCTAGGACCTGAAGACCGAGTTGTGAACTAAATAAACTCATAGTTCTTGCTTTGTTGGGCTTAGGATTTTAGACTGCCTCTTTTTTTTTTTTAAAGTAGAGCAGAATTCCATATCTTTTTCTGCACTGTGATATTTGCTTATGGAGCACAATTGTAAGAATTCCTTATAAGACATATGTATTTATAATGATATAGCACCAAAGAACCTGTCTCATGACTGTAGACCAGGATATACCACATGATTAATAGAGCTCACTACAAAATAAAAAGTACCTTCACAGAAACTAAATTCAGGATATTAGCTATCTAAACAGATGTCTAGTAGTAAACAGATTAAAGCAGTAGTAGAGTCTACTATCGAAGAAAAAAAGGACTCATTGGATACATTGCTAAATTCTACAAACCCTTAGGAAAGAACAAACACCAATGCTAATCAAACCATAAAAATGAAAGAGAAGGAATGCTTCCAAATAGATTCTGCAAAGGCAGCATTACCTGATTCCAAAACCAGATAAATATACAACAAAAGCTGTAAGGAAACTTCCTTGAGAATATAGGAAAAAAATAAAAAAACCCCACCAACAAAACATGTTCAAAACATTTAAAAAGCCACGATCTGGCTAGTTTTATTACAGAGATGCAAAGATATTTGCGCCATTCAATAAAAGAAATATAGTTGGGAGCCTGTGGCTCATACCTTCATACCTGTAATTCTAGTTACTCAGAAAGCTAAGATTGGAGGATTGAGGTTTGAAGCCACCTGAAGTAGACAAATCTGAGACTTTTATTTAACCAGCAAAAAGGTAGCAGCAGATCTGTAGTTCAAGTGGTAGAGTGCCATCCTTGAGTGAGACTGACCTGGAGTTTTTAAGCTCCAGTACCAGAAAAGTTAATTTTCATTGTAGTAGACTATTATAGAAACAGAAGAAGAAAAGCATCCCTTGACTTACAATGTACTTGATGTAAGTTTCCAAGCCATCAGCCAGCCTAAGGAGGTAAATATTGTCTCCCTCACTAATTTTTCTTTTTCTTTTTTTTTTTTTTTTGGCCAGTCCTGGGCCCTGGACTCAGGGCCTGAGCACTGTCCCTGGCTTCCTTTTGCTCAAGGCTAGCACTCTGCCACTTGAGCCACAGCGCCACTTCTGGCCGTTTTCTGTATATGTGGTGCTGGGGAATCGAACCCAGGGCCTCATGTATATGTGGCAGGCTCTCTTGCCACTAGGCCATATCCCCAGCCCCCCTCACTAATTTTTCTTTCTTTTTTTTTTTTTTTTTTTGCCAGTCCTGGGGCTTGGACTCAGGGCCTGAGCACTGTCCCTGGCTTCTTTTTGCTCAAGGCTGAGCACTCTGCCACTTGAGCCACAGCGCCACTTCTGGCCATTTTCTGTATATGTGGTGCTGGGGAATCGAACCCAGGGCCTCATGTATATGAGGCAGGCACTCTTTTTAACTAAGGTTTTAATTAGACATTTCTTATAAGTTGACTGTATGACTTTGTCATATATGTTATTCCTTGCCTTGTTCCTATAATGACTTTTTCTTATAAAAGTTTTCTTCTTATAAAATTATATGGTCAGCTTTCAATACAAAATAAAGGTAAGACAATTATAAAGCATGCTTTTTTAATATTTGAAAATCACGAAAGTTTTTGCATGTTTATTAGAGAAGATTTGCAAAAAGAGAAAAGCATAAAGAAGAAAAGATAATTTAACTCAGAGCTGGGGACATAGCTCAAATAATAGAGCATTTGCATGCAGAGTGGTCCTGAGTTTAATCGCCAGTACCATTACAGATAAACAGCAAAAGTCTCCTTTACTTCCAATACTAATAACTGAAACAAAGAAATAGCCTTTGTCATTCTACTGCCAGCCACATTCAGTAACTGTTGTAGTGCTTAGAGCTGAAATGTTTGATAAGAGATATGCTGAATGTCTCAGGAAAGCATAAACTTAACATCTTAAACTGTAACTGGAAACATTAATTTCAGAGACTCAAACATTTGAAATTCCCAGGTTCATATGGTGACATGATGCACCGATGTATGTTTATTGCCATTTTATTTTTAAAAGGCGTTTAAATAGAGGCCAATATAGATTACATGCCTAGTGAAATACATCATCTCTCTTTGTTCAGTCTATTTCAACAAGTATTTATTCACTACTTCATAATAGTATTTCCTTATATTCAACACAGTAATGTGGTTTGCAGACGTCTTCTTTGGTCTTGGGAATGGCCCTATGAGGGCTGAACTATCTTGGTTGGCTATGAAAAGACAAAGGGTCACAAAGGTTAAGTGCCTTGTGTAAGGCTGTCTGGTTAGTTGGTAGAAGAGTTGATTTGGACACCAAGTCTAATTTTCATTGTAGTAGACTATTATAGAAACAGAAGAAGAAAAGCATCCCTTGACTTACAATGTACTTGATGTAAGTTTCCAAGCCATCAGACACCCAGCCTAAGGAGGTAAATATTGTCTCCCTCACTTTTTTCCATTCTGCCAGTTCCACTCCATCTTCTAGTGCTGCCCTTTGTCGTCTGCCGCCGTCTGTGGCATCTGCAGAGGGCTCAAAGGACTTTGAGGAGAACTATTGTTTTATTTTTGAGTTAACATGCATTTGTAATATGACAAACTTCACCGTAACATTTCCACATATGCACACAAATTTCACTCCCTCCTTCATATTCCCTTTCCTCCCCTCCTTTCCCCATTTTTCAAACAGCATTCAGTGGGTTTCATTATGCTGCAGATAGATATCTCTATATCTATCTATCTATCTATCTATCTATCTATCTATCTATCTATCTGGACCAAGTTCAGGTCCTGGGAGTTCTTTTTCTGTGTGTATGTGTGTGTGTGTGTGTGTGTGTGTGTGTGTGGTGTGCCACTACTAGGGCTTGAACTCAGGGCCTGGGCACTGCTTAGCTTTTTTGCTCTAGGTTATTGATCCATAGCTCCACTTTTGGCTTTTTTGGTGGGTTAATAGGAGATGAGAGTTTCACAGACTTTCCTGTCTGGGCTGGCTTTGAGCCACCATCCTCACGTCTACCTCCGGAATAGTTAGGATTAGAGGCATGAGCCACCAGCACCATGCTGATCTTCTCGTTCTTTTTTTTTTTCTTTCTCTCCTTATTTATTGTCAAAGTGATGTAAAGAGAGGTTAAAGTTTCGTGTTAGGCCTTGGGTACATTTCTCGTACTGTTTGTTAGCTCCTCCCTCGTTCCCACCTCCCTCCTCCCTTTTTCCCTCTCCCTACCCATGAGTTGTTCAGTTGGTTTACACCAAATGGTTTTGCAATCTTCTCGTTCTTGATCACAGAGAAGACAGAGAGATGCATTCATTGTGATGGAGCATTTTCAGTGCTGGTGAGAATAACCTCTTAATTGTGCACTTTTTGTGACTTAAAAATGTTTTCCATATTAACCATTCATTCATTCATGCTTAAACAAGGAACACCGAGACCCCTGCATGTCCCCTGGGGTATCCTGTTAATCTTAAAGGGAGAGGAGAAAAACAAAGCTGCCTGAGCCCTGTTAGGAGCTTCATTCCACATCGTTCTCGTTACTCGGGCAACCGACTTCAAGTGCAGCATTATTAGATAACACGCAGCCCACACTGTAACCTGCATACAACTCAGGCAGCTCTGGATAGGTAGTATGTTGCTCCAGCACAGTCCAAGAGTTCTTTATGTCTTTTTGAAACCACTGTCACTTTTCTGAAAATAAAGTCTTGTCCTAGGACAAAGACTTATCCTATATGGGATATATAAAACAATTCAAAGAGGGCACAAGAAGGTAAGTGTGTATGGTATGGATTTGAACTCCTGCTAGTCAGATATTCTACTATTTGAGCTATGCCTCCAGCTCTTTCATTGTTTTACTTTTTGATCAGAGCCAGCTTCTGACCATGATCCTTCAAAGTGTTCATTCCTATGCCATTCACATAACAGATTATAGGTGTGAAGATATAAGGGTGTACCACATTGAGATGTCATCTCATTTTTTACTAGGACTGGCCTGTAGCAGATGTAAATTAAGAGCCACTGCTGGGCCTGGTGTTTTGCAGGCTTTTAAAAAAAAAGTGTGTGTTCATATGTTTATTATATTGCAGTTAAAAACATATTTCTTTTACAGTGAATATTTTTGCTGTTTGGGGTGGTTTTTGAGAGAGGATCTTACTATGTGGCCTAGTTTGAACTTGAATTTTTGATCCTCTGCCTTTGCCTCCCTAGTGCCAGAATTGTAGGCCTGTGCTATGAATCCTGGAGGTAATATGTTTAAAATCATGTAGAATACGTCAGTAAAGTAGTGTATCCATTTTACAATGAATACATGTTATGTTCTGTGCCTATTTTATTGATGGCATGGTTGGTCATCAGGGTTTGAGGGCTTCTGCTCTAAAACCAAAGCTGCATGAACTCTCCTTATGAACAGTATATAAAACACTGCTGACAGGCTCATTGGGAAACTGTCCAAATTCATTGAGATTGGATCTGGCTTGGTGACTGGGAAGAGAAATCCAGTTTCTAAAATGGCCATGGGAGGTCTGTAGACTGCCAAAATCTTCTATCCAACACAGACAGAGAAAAGAGAATTCTTACCTGAATATATCTCTTCCTTCCTGTCAGGATCCAGAGTTTTAAGACCTTATTTTTTGTTTTCATTTTTAGAGAATAGATTTCATGTTAGCTTGGTTGTTGGAGCCCTTCTCCCTAATGCGATCTCCAATATTTTCCCAAGTCCACGCTGTACTTTATCACCTGCCCCTTCTCTCTTGCTTCTTCTTCTTCTTCTTCTTTTTTTTTTGCCAGTCCTGGGGCTTGAACTCAGGGCCTGAGTACTGTCCCTGGCTTCTTTTTGCTCAAGGCTAGCACTCTGCCACTTGAGCCACAGCGCCACTTCTGGCCATTTTCTATATATGTGGTGCTGGGGAATCAAACCCAGGGCTTCATATATACTATGCAAGCACTCTTGTCATATTCCCGCCTCTCTCTTGCTCCTTTACTAGCTAGACTTGGTGAGGTCCTGGGTTTTTCTCTCTGCTCCTGTTAGACATTTACATTTGGCTACAGTTGTCCAACACCCCCCCCCCCTCATATTTCATTTCCTTTGTGTTCTGCCCACTGTACTGACAAGTGTGAGTTCACCTCTAAAACCTGTGTACTCAACACTCTCTGCCTACTTTCTTTCCCAGGAGTCTTTTTTTTTCTTCTGAATACTCTAGCTGATTTCTAAACTGAAGACTATTTCCCTCCTTCTTTGTTTTTTTCTTCTCAATGGGATCATCGATAGCTTCTATAAAATGTAGTGTTTCACTGCATGAAATACCAACCCATTCGAATTCAAAAGAAAATGACATTAGGATATGATTATTTGAACTTTAAAATGAACTTTAAAGACAGGTTCTTTTACATCTTTATGAGATATATTCATTTAGCAACTCAGACTGGTAAAAACTCTACTATCTTAAGAAAAACATTCCTAAACAAATTTATAGAAAAAAAATCTCAATTTTGTTCAAATGCTTTAAAAAGTTTGTTGTATAATGGGAATTTTGTTCGAAAAGTATTATTTTCCTCCAGTTTAGGCCTTTTAGTAATACCCTTGTTTGGAATGCCTGTATTTTAAGATGCAATTTGCTAAAACAGTCTCATCTGCATTGGAGGTAGACCAGATGACCCTACAAACATCCACTTTTGAATTTATGATGTTAGGACTGGTGAGCTCCTCAACAGCCAGGATCTCCTGGGAACAAGGCAGGCTGGAAAAGGAGTTTGAGGGTAAGTCATTCAGAGGAATCTTGTCTTCCAGAGCAAATGAGGGATTCCTGCCTTTAATGGCAAATTGCAGTGGCATATTAATACCACATGTACTTGTAATAACATGAAATGTGCTAGGGGAAATCAATGGCTGTAAGAAATAGACCACGTGGTGTGTAAGGACTCAAATACAATCAGAATTCTAGTTCTTGCTCTACAGCACCAGGCTGTGAAAAGGCTAGCAGGATGGCTCTCCTGAAGGAATCATTCAACCCAGACTTGTGTTCTCCTAGACTCTACAGCTCATGTGTCCAAGAGTGGCTCCATTCTAGCCATTCAGAAGGCAGCTAAAACACAGGAAATTCTGTTTGGCCAAGGCAGTATATGGAGGCATCCACTTCTCACCTTTCCCTGTGCAAACGGCCATCTCAAACTGCAAGCATGGCTGAGAAAAGAAGAATAGGGCTGCCTATCTTTGTCATAGTGTGCCCTTTTATTTGTGGAATGATGTTTGCCAACCTTCCCTATCCCAACTAGTAAGACAGATAGATTGTATATTCATGATTAGCCCTGGGATCACTTCCTCAGCCAGGGCAGGTGTCCGTTTATGTTATAGAAGAAGACATACCTCTTCTAGACCGGTGATAGATTGGTGCTCATGATTGTAATCCTAGCTATTTAGGAGGCTGAGACCTGAGTATCACAATTCAAAGCCAACACCGGGAAGAAAAGTCCATGTGACTTTCTCCAAGTAACCATAGCAAAAAGTCAGAAGTGGAGCTTCTGGCTCAAGTGGTAGAGCTCCAGCCTTGAGCAATAAAGCTAAGGGATGGGACTCGGACCCTGAGTTAAAGAACCAGTACCAACAAAACAACAATAACAAAATGCATTTCCTAAGTTAAATGGTATACAGTGGATTTGGATGTTACTCGCAAAGGTTTCCAGATGATTATCTACTCTCTGCGGGAGATGACCTCAAGAATTGGACACAGGAATGCAGTCTGGGTCCTTACTAGATCCATGACACAGCGTTTCCAGTGTCTGGAAAGCAAGTAGGAGCTGCCTTCTCTTTTTGATCAAGGGGAAATTCTAGCATTGTCTTTCCATATAAAAATAATTCTGCTGAAATGACTCACTTGTTATCTGGAAGGACTGGAGGAATTTCTTAGAACAAACGCTGCATGACATAGGAGCCAATAAGTGATCTGGGCCAATGCAGGAGACTTCCGTCTTTTGGAGAAACAAATACATAGGGCATTGGCTGAGTTTCCATTTCAGTGCAATTTAAACCTGAGTGATAAAGGCAGCTGTGTTCCATGACCCTTCTATTACATAACCTCATGCAATGCCGGGCTGCTATTTATAGTTCTCCATTGTGTGGGGCTCTGGACCAGGTTATGGAGATGCAGTTTCCCTCTCCAGCTTCCTATGAGATCAAAATGCCTGTGATGATAACAAGCTTTCACTAGCTCAAGCCTTTTGTTTTTATTGTCTGAACTCTGTTTTGTCTTGTACCTTGCCTTGGAGTTTATTTGCTCATTCAGTTATTTATGAATCTACCTATTTAACCATATCTAGTGAGTACACATTTGGCACTGGGGTGCACAGTCCCTCCTGGACTGGAGAGAAAAAGTTGAAAAATATAGACTCCATCCCTGACCTGTAAAGAGAGGAGAAGAAGGGGTGAGTTCTACACATGATATGATGTAAAATCGCCTCTGCACCCAAGAGAATGTAATACACAGTCAAACAGAGCCACTAGAATTTCCAGACCCTGAAGTCAGAGGAATGTATAAAATTTAATGTTCAGTGGGATACTGGTGGCTCACACCTGTAATCCTAGCTATTCAAGAGGCTGAGATCTGAGGATCTCAGTTCAAAGCCAGCAAAGGAAGACGTATCTCTAATTAACCACCAAACACTGTAAATAGAGCTGTGGCTCAAATGGTAGAAAGCTAACCTTGAATGAAAAAGCCAGTGAAAATGACATCAGGGGTAAAACGGGGGGAGGGGAAAGACAAAAGAAAAAGGCAGAATTTCACATGGTACATTGAAAATAACAACAATGATAAACCACTTATTTCCATAAGTTGGAGTTCATTTTGCTTGCATCATCTTATGTGTTCATATGTACATAGCTACTGAACTATTGTGATCTTCTACTAGGACTATCCTAGACATGTACTACTACAACTGGGGGGAAGGAAAGAAGAGGGGTGAAGAAATGAGAGAGGAGGGAAGGTGGAAGAAGAATGAGGGAGGAGGTAACAAGTTTGACAAGAAATGTACTTACTACCTTATGTATGTAACTGTAACCCCTCTGTGCATCATCTTGACAACAATAAATAGATAGATATTTAAAAAAAGTGTGGCAGTACATGACCTTTTCCCCCAACCTCACTCAGCTCCATAGAGAAGACATCTTTGTGCTTCTGGAATTACAATACATCCCAAAGGACTTGCTCTGGCTCTGGGACTCTCTCTGGCTCTCGTCTCCATGTCTCCATTCATTCTCTCTATGCATTCTCTCACCAGCAGGAATTCCTTTGTCAAGTTTCCCTCTCATCCTGAAATAGGGTCTGTGTCATCCTAATGTGGAGATACATGATTTACAATTTAACAGAATCTTGATTCTTTAGAAAGTGCTGACAATTTTTCCTGACCACAGGTTTAATGTATACCCAGTACATTTTCTGAAAATGTGAGAGAAATGTCAGAAAGGAAATATTAATTAAAATGCCAAGAAACAGAGAAAACACTTTGTTGTATGTATGTGTTTTTCTCTCTGTGTTCACTTCTGGGCCTACCCTACTCTCTACATGAATTTTGATATCTACAGTTATATCCGTGTGTGGATGTCTACACCCTACACATTTCCCTGCTGTTGTCAATAGAGAATTATACCTTACAGAAGATTTGTGTCTCATTCTTTTAACATTACATCATATCTCTACTTTTGGGTAAGGATATTAATTTTTTTTATTAGCATTAATTACTTGTACAAAGGAATTTCATCGTGATATTTATAAAAGGCTTATAATGTACTTTGATGAAATTCATTCCATTATTTTACTCTTTCTTAAACACTGAATTCCTTCCCCCTACTTTCTAATAGGTTTGGTGGATTTCATTTACTATTTTCTTTTTCTTTTTTTTTTTTTTTTTGTCAGTCCTGGGGCTTGGACTCAGGGCCTGAGCATTGTCCCTGGCTTCTTTTTGCTCAAGGCTAGCACTCTGCCACTTGAGCCACAGTGCCACTTCTGGCCATTTTCTGTATATGTGGTGCTGGGGAATTGAACCCAGGCCCTCATGTATACAAGGCAAGCACTCTTGCCACTAGGCCATAGGCCATATCCCCAGCCCCCTCATTTACTATTTTCATATATAAAATGTACTTCTTTAACATTCACTCTTCCTTTAGGGGCGAGTGGGTTTCCCTCTCTCTTCTCCAAATATCAGTTCCCTAGTAAGTATAAATTTTTGTTTTGTTGCTGTATTTTGCACCTATTCAAAGTCAAGAATGATGTGACGAGATTTTGTCAATGGACATTAGAGGAGCTAGAAATCAGAGGGTTATTATTTATACATTTCCATTTAAAAATTAAACAAATGAAGCCAACAAACCATTAGTTACTTTCTGAAAGCTTAGGTAATGAAGAAAAGCTCATTTAGTGTTCCTGTCTCCTTAGGGAAAAGATTTGAATATTTTTCACAGTTAGTACTGAGTCAGCTTGCACAACCGTTTTTACAAGGGGTCCAATCAAAGCCAACACGCAGAGTTAAGACCATCCTTCCTTTCCAGAACACAGCATGTTTATCCTTCTCTATCAGGACCAAGTGGAATGTTTTCCACGAAGGCAAAACAACCTGCAAATCTAGACCAATTTGAGCCAAATGGCAAATAAAAAGCAAATGGAATGCATAAAGGAATACTTGTGGGAGAACGAACTGAGTGGCTTCCGTTCTTCCAGATAACTGTTTACTGTGGTTCTGGTTGTTGACCACAAGATGGCACTAAAGTATCTTAAATTCTACCCATCCTGCCTGGCTGGGGGAGGAAAGAACAGGAAAGAAAATCTTCAGTTCCAGGCAAAATGGAATAGTATTTCTTTTCCCCCCTGGCAGGCAGCCAGGCTAATAAAAAAATTTTTTTAAACCAACACTATGAATTGAAACACTTTCAAGAAACATCTGCACAGTGAAACTGTTAACTCCAAAGAAGCCCAACATCGTATTTATATTGTATAAATTAAAATGGAAAATAAAAACCCATTTGAGCCAATGTGCAACATCTCTGCAGCAAAAGAAAAATCCTTCTGAAGTCAATCCATTTTCCAGCGAGGGCATTAAATATGGAGGATGTAGGAGTGGAAAACAACGGAAACCCTGCACAGTGAAGCTTCAAATACCAATTTCCCAAGCAAACGCTGCAAACTGGAATTCCTTTCTCAGACTCTCATTTTAGAAGAAACAAACCATTAAAAAAATCTAAATATGCTTCACAGTGTAAGCTCCTCTCCAATTTTCTCTTCTCAAACTCAAATTTTAGGAGAAAGAAATTATTTAAAAAATATAAGTAGGGGTTTAAATGTAAGCTTTCCTTGCTTGGGGAAAATGATTTGGATGACAGGCTTTACCTGTAGTATCTCCTCCTTCTCCTCCCCACTCCCCACATGTCATACACCTAGGTCAGCAGAGTAGAGTGTTTTTCTAGATTGTCATGTAGACAAACTGAATGTTCTGTGTTATCAAAACAATAACAACAACAAAGAAAAACAACCCCATGTTTCTCCATTTACATAGAAGATAAGAAAGTGCTTTCAAATCCACTACACATGGGATGAACCACCTATCTTTATGTAAATGGTAGTAATACATTTTCTCCATCCACATGGCCTTAGTGTGCCTTGCATACAATACAACCTACCCACTGATCTCCTAAGAAGTATGGGGTCCCAAATCCAACTTCCTCAGGAAGTTGAAGTTCTCAGTGTGTGTGTGTGTGTGTGTGTGTGTGTGTGTGTGTGTGTGTGTGTCTCTCTCTCTCTCTTTCTCTCTCTCTGTCTCTCTGTCTCTCTCTGTTTCTCTGTCTCTCTGTCTCTGTCTCTCTGTCTCTGTCTCTGTCTCTGTCTCTCTCTCTCTCTCTCTCTCTCTCTCTCTCTCTCTGTGTTTCCTTTCTCTCTAGATGACTGATCATGAAAATTCTGGTTCATTAGTAGGTGGACCTACATGAAGAATATTGGGTCTATGGGGAGAGAAGAGAATAGAATGGCAGTCCTGAGAGTCATGGAGAAGGGAGGCTGGTGGCATCAAGCTGTTTGATCCCATCTTCTCAATGCGCAAAAGTCACCTGTTTTTGGTTCCAAGAAAAAGCCTTCTACCCTCATGGTAAATGAGGAAGTCTTAACTTGTAAAGAAGCTTTCCAGGTAACTTGCAACTTGAACTGGATGCTGCCATTTCTTTCTCTTCTAAACTGCAGCCCTCTACTGCTCTCCATTGTCATTGGCATCCTGTCATTAGTCCAGTCACTTAGGTTACAGGAAATTTCATTTGGTGTATCCAAGCAACACCCTTGGATTGTTGAGAAACAATATGAGTAATCTAGAAAAGCCTCTAGGAATGTCTTGAAAAACAATTTTGACTGCTTTTCTAGTGCCCTCAAAAAATAGTGAATGAAGAGAGGAAAGATGGGAGAATGTAGTAATAATTTTAATGTACCTATATGAAAATGGATCCAGGTAAATTGAGGGGCTGGGTGGAATTGGGGAGAATGATGAAAGGGATGATTTTGATCAAATGCATTGAGTTCACAAACTAACATGTTGCATTGTAACCTCTTTGTTCAAATACTCACCTGCCTGTGACGCCTTCACCAATGACCTTCTTCCTGATCATCTCCAGGAACCAGGGCAAAGGGCCTCTCAGATGATTGCCTAAAACAGGATGTGAGCTAGGTACCAAGGGCTCATGCCTGTAATCCTAGCTACCCAGGGTGCTGAGATCTGAGGATCATGGTTTGAATCCAGCTCAGGCAAGAAAGTCAGTGAAACTCACCTCCAATTAATCACAGAAAATGCTGGAAGTGGTGTTGTAGCTCAAGAATGATAGCCTTGAGCAAAATGAGCTTAGGGATAGCACCCAGGCCCAGAGTTTAAGGCCCAGGACCAGCAAAACCAACCAACAAACAAAAAAAGCCAAACAAACCAGGATGTGTGTGTGTGCGTGTGTGCGTGTATTTACAAGAAGGTCAGAAGATATTTCCTGTGTTTGTGGAAACTATTGTTAGATGAGAACCCGTAAAATGATACACACACACAGACACACACACATATACACACACCAGCTGTATGATGACACGCTGTCTTTGGCATAGTTGTAGCCTTCAGTGTTTCCCAGGTCAATTGTGTTTGAACAAGAAAAAATAGAAGTTTTCTTTTTCAGGAGGACCTACTCGAGGTAGGGAGCTAAAGACTTACCATATGAGCTGGTACATTCTCTATGCTGCCATCACCATATTCCAAGCAAATTGTCAAATGGTTTGAAATCAACAGGGTATGAGGAACAATTCACTTACTCAGCCATTATGTTGGGCACTGTATTGACCTCAAAATGACTTGTTATGTAATGTTATTATAACAAAATCTCTGAACCTATAATGTTAACCTTCAGAGACCTCATAGCCCATTGTGGAGGAGAGACAATTCGCCATGAGCAAGATATACAATCTAATGTCAGGTCATTCTGTGTGGAGGAGTGGAGTCTGCAGGCAGGTACATTTACTGGTATAAAGGCTTTGTATTTGACTCAAAGACCAGCTGTGGGAAGCCCAGGGATTTATCCTCAGTGTGTCCTGAGAAGACTCTTGCCTGGGATTGAACACTCACAGTCCTGGTTTAGCCCTTAAGTTACTCTGGTGACCTCACCAGATTTCTTTATCAATTCTAACAATTCATGTCCTTAACTCTGGTTAGAGTAAATGTCATACATAAGCTTCTTCTTCTTGATTTAAACAGCTAGCATGTGCACATATCCCATCCTCAGCAGGGAAGAGACACAATGGCTGCTGGGGCCACAGCCATCTGTGGAGAGCACTAGAAGGCCAACTTTGGAGTACTGAAATGTAGGGAAAGACTGAAGGATATCATTAAATAAAAAAAAAAATCCCTCCCTTGCTCTCTAGATTTGCTTCTAAATTATACAGAAAGCCAGCCTCTTAACCACCCATTTTCAGCCAATGCTGGAAGGCCCAAGGTCCTCTCCCCCCTTTCAGTGTCAAAGCAGACAAGCCATAGGCCACAGGCCACAGGCCACCAGCCAGGTGCTTTCAGACCAGAGAAGTAGAAGGAAGAGCAAAGTACAGCATCTAACCCTGTCCCTGTCTCTGTCCCTGTCTGGGGCCTCCCAGGATGAGAAGCAGCTTCCATTCATTCCTCTTTGGGATTGGCTCCCAACTCTGGATGTCTGAAGAACAGACAGGCATCAAGTCACTTCCCAGCTCTTCCTGGATTAATTTTCTACTTATTCTTTGTAGGTTCCGTGCTGGAAGCTGGCAAAGTTGCCTTCCCCAACATCAAAATAGCATCAAAGTAACTTGGGGCTCATCTAATCAAAACCCCATCTTACAAGGAGGGCAGGGTACATTTTGGAATTTTGTTTTTTTAGCATACATTGTTAATGAAAGATAAAATAATAATCATCATCATGTGAATTTCCTTCTACTTAGTCCTTCTAATACCTAAATCCAGAAGCTGAAGAGAGGGCGGTATCTAGAAAAAGATTCATTCAAGTGCTCATTAAGTTAAAAAAAGTATTTCAACCCCAATTTTGATATACTTTCTTATTAACAGAAACACGATACACCTAATAGAGTTTCTGAACACTCTTTGCCAAGGTTCCAAACACTAAGACAATGATTTTTTTTCAAGTTTCTATAGTGGTTGCACTATAGTTTACATGTCTGTGAAAAGTGTAATGGGGGCCTTCTCTCTTTTGTCTCCACCAGCATTTGTTGTTAGTGTTTTGATGACAGCCATTTTGACTGATGTGAGATGAGATCTCAAAGTTGATTTACATTTCCTTGATGGCCCCAGATGTTGAACATTTCTTCATATATTTATTGGCCATTTGTACTTCTTTCAAGAATTGTCTGTTCAGTTCATTTTCCCTTTTTAAATTGAGTGTTGAGTCTTTGGGGAGTTTAGTTTTTTGAGTTTAGTTTATTAATCACTGGTCAGATGGAAAGCTGACAAAGATTTTTTTTGTTTCCATTTTGTGGAATGTTTATTCAGTCTAGTAACTGTTTCCTTTTCTTTTTCTTACTGTGTAAATCCAGGCTGGTCTCAAACTCTCAATTTTCCTGCCTCACCTTTGAATGTTGGCTGGGATTACAGATGTGCCCCACCATTGCCAAGTTCCTTTCTACATTGCAAAAGGAAGCTACTAGAAAATTTAAGGGTACATATATAGCTTGCATTTTATTTCCAGTGGCAATACTATGCAAGTACACAGATAAGGGCTAAGTATAGTGGTTCAAGCCTGTAATCCCAGCTACCTGAGAGGTAGAAGTAGGAGGATTGTAGTCCGGGGAAGCCCAGGAAAAACCACAAAACATTACTGAAGAATAAACTAAAACAATCTGGGGGAGAAAGGCATGACAACAGTGGCAGAGTTCAAAGGCTCTGAGGTCCAAAGAAAAGAGGACCACCAAAGTAAAAAGCAGATCAAATAAAAATATTATTTATAAACTAGGCCCACCATTGTCACGATAATAGAGAGCTACAGTGCAAGAATTATTCCTTTTTACCAAGTGATTTGGAGTATTAGAGGCCAAGAGCAAAAAAGAGCATTATTTGCATCATTCAGTAAAGATTATTTAAATATTTGGAGATGACTCACATTGCTAAGGGAATGTGGAGAAAGGTAGAACCAAATCTTGGGGAGATGGCAGAAGGCTTCCCAGAGAAAGGGAGTCGTAAACAAAGGAAAATGTAATTCTTCAGGTGAATTTGATGTATGTGGTGAGGCAAAGCAACAGAGTTTGCAAAGGCTCAACCTTTGCTCACAGCCCAGTTTGGAGAACTTAGAATTTATGGAGCATTCTGGAATACTGTTGCTCCCCGCCTACAGTTATTTACATAAAATTCTGTTGTCCCTGAGGCACTTGTATATAAAAGAGAAGATTTATTTTACTTTCCTGAATTTTTCAAAAGAATTGTGAATTTAGAAGTAGACATTTTAAAATCTGAGAAACATCTCAAGCTCATAGTAAGATACTTTGCAATTCCAATTTCATTTTTATAGACATGCATAGGATTTTGCTTATTCATATTTTGCCCCAATTTTTTCACTCCTCTTCTAGGATAGTAAAAAGCTGTTTCTTTATGCTGGGTGCCAGTGGCTAATGCCTGCAATCTTAGCTATCAAGAAAGCTGTTATCTGGGGAATCGTAGTTCAAATCTAGCCCTGACAGATGAATGTGAAAAATCCATTCTACTCCATCATGATGATTTTATATAATTTATTTAACCAGTCTCCGATTGATGCATATTTTTGAAAACGTTTGCTATACTAATGAGTATAATTAATACATGTATATACAATATATAATTATAACGAAATAATGTTCTAAACCCTTGATACATACTAACTTGTTTCATAAGCTCACCAACCCTGTGAGATAAGAACTATCATTAGCTCCATTTTATATATGATTATATCTCAATATGATACAGACAGGTTAAGTGAATTGCTCAAAATCACACAGATAGTAAGCCTGAAAACTTTCTTTTTCTTCCTTTCTCTCTTTCTCTCTCTTTTCCTTCCTTCCCTCCCTCCCTCCTTACCTCCTTCCCTACCTTTCTTTCTTATTTTTCTCTTTCTTGCCAGTTCTGGGGCTTAAACTTAGGACCTTGAGCTCTTGCTTGGCCTTTTCTTTCACAGGTGCCTCTTTACCACTTGAGCCATGCCTCCATTACAGATTTATTTCAGTCTGACTGAAGATGGAGTCTCTTAGACTTTGCTATCCAACCTCAACCCTCCACTGAGTAGCTAAGATTATAAATAAGTGTCCCTGACACTCAGCTTCCAAATCTGTGTTCTTAATCTCTTCTCTAAGATGACTTTTTCATAGTCTACATTTTATATAAAAATCTTTGTCCTCAATGTATAATGTAAATGGCATCTGAATAACCTGTTTTTCATACAATGCTGTTGTATCTGCCAGAACAGTACATACAGGCATTTCTTACCTTTATTAACATCTGTATATATCATTATTCTGATTATATGATTTATTTAACCAATCTCCTACTGATGGATATTTTGGTTCTTGCTAACTGGGCATCAATGGCTCATGCCTATAATCCTAGCTACTCAGGACACTGAGATCTAAGGTTATTGGTTCAAAACCAGCATGAGCAGCAAAGTCTGTAAGTCTCTCATCTCCAATAAATCAGCAAAAGCCCGAAGTATAGCTGTGACTCAAGTGGTAGATCTCCAGCCTTGAGCAAAGTAGCTAAGGCACAGCAATTCATGCAGGACCCAAGTTCAAGCCCCAGTATTGCCACAAACAATTTTTTGCTATAAAATATGACTATAATTAATATATGTGTATATATTACATAGTCATATCAAAATACTGTAATAATATAAGTGCTGTGACAGTCATTTAGTAGATGTTCATTTGCTATGTGTGCAGTTCTATTGGTTGGATAAATTCCCAGAAGTGAAATGATTGAATCAAAGTCCATATATACTTGTCATTTTATAATGTTTTGTCAAGAGTGATGAAGGGGGGGCTGGGGATATAGCCTAGTGGCAAGAGTGCCTGCCTCGGATACACGAGGCCCTAGGTTCGATTCCCCAGCACCACATATACAGAAAACGGCCAGAAGCGGCGCTGTGGCTCAAGTGGCAGAGTGCTAGCCTTGAGCGGGAAGAAGCCAGGGACAGTGCTCAGGCCCTGAGTCCAAGGCCCAGGACTGGCCAAAAAAAAAAAAAAAAAAAAAAAGAGTGATGAAGGGGGTGGGTGTTGAGCCCAGGGCCTTGCACGTGCTAGGAAACCGCTGTACTGCTTGAGCCATATCCTGAAGTCCTTTTCTACTTCAGTTATTTTTTCAGATAAGGTCTCACTCACTAACTTCCAGCCCTGGCTCACCTGGCACTGTGAGCCTCCCACTCTCTCCTTTCCAAGTGGCTGAGATTGTAAATATGTACCACTGTGGCTGGCTTGTATGCACAGTTTTAATAGATGGTGACAAGTTGCCTTCCAGAGAAGCTGATACCCTTTACCAACCCCAGTAGCTATGGACCAAGGTGCTGATTTTACTAAAGGCCACGTTCACAGGGTATTAATAGACTCACACCAAACCCATCACACCATTCGGTTTACCAAGGACCAACTCCTGGGGAAGCTTTGTGAGTCCAAGGAAACTAAGTTACACACAGAAAGGTCAGAATCATGGCCCATATCAAATGCCCGGGCAGAAGTCATACAAAGGAGAAACCCAAGAGAGGGTACTCGATGGTGGTATTTAGGGAAGCTGGCATGTAGACCTGGAGGCTCCCCAATCGAGAGCCCATTCTGGAGGTCTTGGCTTCTAAAATGCCCAATCCGAGAGAAGAAGGTAGTTGAATTCCAGGAAATGTCACCGGATTCCAAACACAGACAGGAAATTTGTTACCTTGCTGCTGAAGATGAGAAAGGCCTGCTCATCTGGTTCTGTCTGGTGACCTAGTTGAGTCCATATTTCTGGAAGCTGACCAGGAAGGAGTATGCAGGAGCCAGCCTCTCTCCTGAAAAGCAGTTCAGTAGGACCCAAGAGCCCACCAGCAGGGCGGCAACAGGGTGAGGGTAGGAGTTTCCTACCAAATCCACTTGGCTGGGTCCAATCCTGTGGAACTTTAATTTTTTATGTATCTGAGATAATGTTTTCTAGATTATTTTTTTAAAGAAGGGACTGGTATCATTTAAAAATTATCTTTAAATAATTTAAATAATTTTAAATAAACAAACAGGTTTCAGTTCAACATGTTAGCTTGTGAGAGAAATATATTTTGATCCATGTCACCTTTTCATCATCCTCCCCCATCTCTGCTAACTCCACCCATCCCCTCAATGTACCGGGTTTCCTTTTCACATATATACTTTGAATGTTAGGACTGCCCTCACCCCCCCTTCCTCTCTCCATTAATCTACCTTACCCCTCCTCCCACCAACACCCCAAATTCAAGCTTCTAGTTGTTCATTTTGTTAAACTGTGAGTTGTGTAAATTAGAACAACAACAAAAATACATGAAAATAAAAAAAAAATTCTTTCAAAACCAAGTCTGGTGTGAGATTCATGAGCCCTAGGAAGTACCTCCAGGCTTCCTTTAGCTCAGTAGCTTCTGGGAGGGCACATGCCTGGCCTTTTGGTTACTTCTAAGTGTAGCTCTGGTGGGCTTCCCTGTAGAGGAAACCAGGGACATTATATGCTTACCTGGGAAGGGGGTCAGGATGGTGCACTCGAGGAGCTGCCCAAATGGTATGAAAAGCCAAATAACCTGGTACCAAGGACATACATCGCCCCCTTCTCAAACTTGTCTACAGCCAGCCATTCATTCTGCTTGTGAATGAATTGATGACTCTCCCACTGCTGCTCCAAGTTAAAATCAATCAGGCCTGCATGGAAGTCAGTAATATAGATGAATATTCCCACTGTGAAATCGTAGTCTTGGGGATTTGCACTGCAGATGTAACTTGGTATGTGAAAAGTTGATTGTTGACATAATTATAGCACTATTAATAACTGAAAAAATAAGATCTAACTTACATATCCAATGACAGGGTAAAAGGTACATGTCTTAGGGTGTGCATACACAATGTAATATTGTATGGTCATTAAAAATGTAACTTAGAGCTGGTTGCTGGTAGCTCATGCCTCTAATTTTAGCTACTTAGGAGACTGAGGTCTGAGGATAGAGGTTTGAAGCCAGGTCACGTGGATCAATCTGAGAGACTCTCATCTCCAATTAACTACCAAAAAAGTAGAAGTGGAAGTGTGCCTCAAATGGTACAATGCCAGTCTTGTAAGGGACAGTGCCCAGGCCCTGAGTTCAAGCCCTAGTACCAGCACAAAAAGTGTGACTTGGAACTAGAGGCATGGCTCATGTGGTAGAGTGCCAGCTTAGAGTGAAGAAAATCTGAGAAAGAGCCCAAAGCCTTGCATTTAGGCCCTGCTACCACCACACACACGCTAAAGCAAGATAACTTGAAGTGCAAAGCATTGTACAAAGATTATTTTCTGATTACCTGCAGACAGAGACTAGTGTAAATAAAGATACTAAAATACTACATTTTAGTCTTCAGATGTTGAAATTAAGAGATATTTTCTCCTTCTGATTTTCTATAGTAAGTATGAACATTAAGAATTAGACTTCAAGCCAGGTGCTAGTGGTTTATGCCTGTAATACTGGCTACTCAAGAGGCTGAGATCTGAGATTTGAAGTTCAAAGCCAGCTCTGGCAGGAAAGTTCATGAGACACTTACCTCCAATTAATCACAGAAAAAGCCGGAAGTGGTGTGGTGGCTCAAGTGGTAGAGCACTAGTCTTGAACACAAAGAGGCTTAGGGACAGTGTCCAGGCCCTGAGTTCAGGCCCCACGATTGAAAATAATAATTAGACTTCATGTATTCACATAATCCTTATCAATAGATGAAGGGTTTAATTGTGGTATATGTACAATATGTTCATAGTTAATATAACTAGGAACCATGGATAATTTTCTGTACTATTAGTGAATAAGTAAGAGGTTAGTTTGGATTTCTGATGTCAGTATTGGGGGTCAATAATGCTTCACAGGTCTAATTGGAAGTATTTTAAGTAATTAAAGATTCATTTAACTAGCATAAGTAGTTAAATTATAATTAGAAATATTATAGGCAATAAGACCCTATGGTTTTCCTTGCCAAGTTAAATCTCTAAAAAGTCCATTCACTTTCTTGGCAAAAAGCATTCTTGAAGAAAATTCTCAGGTTGCTTTCAGACTGAAGCAGGATGGTCCATATTTGATCATTAAAAAGTAGATAAGTTTAATTGTTCATATGCAATAAACATGGGAAACTTACTAAGTGTGATTCTTTTCTTCAAAAAGAGATAGGTGACCCAGCTGTATACTCTATACTTATTTACATTTCATTAATTATATTTTATATGTTTTGCAGGCTCAAAGCTTTATTAGAAATATTAATTAGAATATTGAGTATCAAGTACTTGGCAAAATAACTGCTCTTCATTTTTCTAAATTGGTGATAAAATTTATCTGCCAAGGACAGGTGGACTCACAGAATGATATCATAGACCACCCAGGGAAATGTTAGGAAAAGATCCCAGGGGTGGAGATATCTAACAACTAGTTTGGGTAATTGCTTTATTGAGAGATAATTTGTATAGTACACAATTGCTTTGTTAGAGTGTACTACAATCTAATAGCTCTTAGTATATTAATAGAACTGTGCACTCATTCCCACAGTTGATTTTAGAACATTTAAATCATTCTAAAATGCAAGTACATATTAGCAGTCACTTTCCATTTCCCTCAACTCTTCTGCTTTTAGTCAGTCACTAGTATACATTCTGATTTAGCTATACTGGCCATTTAGTGTGAATGGCATCACATTAAAGCCCATTTTGATTGGCTTCTTTCACAGTTTTAAGATTTATCTATGCTGCGGAATATGTCAGTACTTCCTTTCTTTTTTAATTTCCAAATAATATTTCACTGTATTGATGTACCATATTTCTTTGACTATTTATTAATTGATGGGCAATTAGCTTGTTTCAACCTTGGGGCTATTGTGAATAATGCTGCTACAGACATTTGCATACATATTTTTATATGAACATGCTTTCATTTCTCTTGGAGATATAAATATAGATATATACATATATTTATGTATATAATGGCATTAGTAGGCCAAGCATTTCTCTTTTTGTGGATGTCATTCAAAAACTCTTACTTAATTAGGAGTTTTAAAGCTGAATAGGCAGGGAGAGTCAAAGAAGTGAGAAAAGATGGGTAAGACCTGAGAGGAAATGTTACATTTTGAGCAAAACCATGGAAGTATAAATTAAGACAGCAAGTACAGGAAGCTCAAAATTGTTCTGTGTGGAGAAAGTGATGGGAAATGAGGCCAAAGAAGAAAATTTAGCCCCAGGATGAGTTATTGGCCCAGATTTTACTGAATAGGTCCTAGGAGGCAGTGAATGGCTTAAACTCCAGGAGCAAGGTCATCCTGGAGGTCATGTGGAGGCTAGGTTTATTCTCCCATGTGAGTTGTTGGCAAAACTGGCCAATGTCTTGCTACCTGCAGAGACTGTTGCTCTTCAGAGATGTGCATACTGAAGGCTTGGACTGGCCCCTTGTAACTAAAATGATGTTCTATGGATTCATGATATGTGATATATTTATAACATCATTAAGGGAGTTTTAAAAGAAGCTGTTTTATTTGCTTCAATGACATTGCAGAAGAGGGCAAGGCTTGTT
The DNA here is from genome assembly GCF_023159225.1 of Perognathus longimembris pacificus. Taxonomy (NCBI): domain Eukaryota; kingdom Metazoa; phylum Chordata; class Mammalia; order Rodentia; family Heteromyidae; genus Perognathus; species Perognathus longimembris. The sequence goes on from NC_063162.1 coordinate 38,800,148, forward strand.
TAAATTGGTACCAAAATGTGTTTAGATTAACTTTTTGAAAGTGAGTGTGCCAATTTGCTGAGATTCTTTCTGCTCCACCTTCAGAAACATTTCCTTTAACCAAATAAAAGTATATCTTAATTTTGCTGAGACGGAGATAATTTATGGCTTGAATATGACACTTCTCAAATAAGTTCTTCTGCACTGCTGATTAACTGCAATCTTGTATGTCCACTTGGAATGAGAACCTGAAGTGACATGCTTTGATCCAGGAGGAAGAACGCTTGCGTCTCCATGACGCAAATTCTCAATTATTAGTGAGGATATGATCATGCATTTCCTCTTTCCAAGCTCCACATAAATATATTAGGCTACAATTCTCTCCTCCATTTTATTAGCTACTCTTTCCAGGCTTTTTTAGTCAGGAGCCTTCAAATTAAATATTTCTCTGTGCTGATTCCAAATTGAATTTAAGCATGACTATTAAAACAGTTTGTGGTCGCTTTTGAATTTTCCTACTTGGTAAACAGCAGACATGGAATAGTATAAAGAGATTTAGAGAAATAGAAGTCCTTTCTAGTTTCCATTTTTGTAGTGTTTATTGGATTTGCTTCTTTGTGTCTGAAATAACATGTGAAATGGGAACATTGGCAATGAGCTCCACACACGTTCAGTCTGCAAATGTGTATTGAATACCCAGTGTGTGTTGGAGACAGAGGAGGGTCAGGGATGGCTGGATCAAAGGCTCTGATGATGGCCTTGCAGCCTGTGGGGGGAGACGAAAAACACATAGAAAAGATTGCCCTAAGTAGGTTGTGGCAGGCCCTATGAGTGAAATAACTGGTGTGCACAGAGATGGGCAGTATCAGGGTTCCTTTGGGAGTATTTTTGTGGGTGATTTAATGAGGAATGTATGGAAAGTAGGTCTGTATCAGAGAGCTGTGATTTACAGAAACATAAATGGGCGATAACACAAGTTAAGATCATCTGAGTTCAAATCTCATACATTTCACTTATCCATGCGGCGTGGGTCAAGTTATTTAACCTTAGTGTTTCTCATCTGAGATATTAATCTAATCTGTACTTTGGAGAAAGAATTAAGGGAAGTAGACTTAGAGCAGTCTGGTCAAGAGTAAGCTCTAATAATGAGTGTTCTTTGATTTTAAGACTCTTCAGAAACTTAAGTGTTAATATGAATTCTGAATAAGAAGTAGAGAGAGAGGGAAAGAGGGGTCATATACCCAGAGTGACAAAGAGATTACACCCTCCCCACCTCCCCCACTTAAAAAAAACCCCCTAGATCACAGATCTATTTTCTGTAACAGAATATCTCAAAGAGTTAGTATGCTCAGGAACAGATTCTGAAAACCCTAAAACAAGGACATAATAGCCAAGTGTCATGGTTCATGCCTGTAATCTCAGCTACTTTGGAGGCAAAGATTGGAAGATCATCATCTGAGCTTGGCTCTGGGCCAAATCACAAGACTATCTGAAAAATATAAAAAATGGAAATGGGCTGAGAGCATACGTCAAATGGTAGAGCACTTGACTAGTAAGCATGAGACCCTGAGTTCAAACCCCAGTACCACTATCAAAACAAACAAACAAAAACAAATAAAAGAGAACGAAGACAAAGGTGAAATTTGAGGATCACAATTCAAAGCCAGCTGGGGCAGGAAAGTCCATGCGACTCTTTTCTTTAAAAAAAAAAATATTATAAAAGTGATGTAATATTTACATTTCTTTCTTTAGTTTTAAATATTTTATTTTATTGTAAAGATAATATACAGAGGGTTTACAGTTGCATAAGTAAGGTAATGAGTATATTTCTTTTTGAACAGTGTTACCCCCTCCCTCATTTCCTCCCACTTTCCTCCCATCCCCCTCCCCCCAAGTTGTAAAGTTTATTTCCAACATAGTGTCTAGTGAGTATCATGGTTGCATTGGTTTATCCTTTGTCCCACTGTTTCTATGACTCCCTTTCCCTTCCCCAAATCAGATAAACTTATATACAAGGCAAAAAAAACCCAAACCAATAACAATAGGAAATAAGCCAAAGGAGTGGGAGGGTGGGGTGGGTGGGGGGAAGAAATAACATATCACCAATTAACTGCTGGAAAACCGGAAGTGGAGCTGTGGCTCAAAGTGATAGAGCTCCAGCCTTGAGTGAAAAAGCTCAGGGACAGCATCCAGGCCCTAAGTTCAAGCCCCATGACTGACAAAAAAAGAAAACATAATGAATGCAGTAATCATGCTGGGCTTCATAAGAGGAGAATGACTAACCAGGTAAAAATGGGATACACAGCAAAAACAATGAGTACAAGCAAAATGCTATTATAATTGAGGGTGGCAAAACATATTTTGTAAGGAAATAGTTGATCACAGAAGAAAAATGGACTTACTGACAAGTAGGGAAAAACTACCAGGACATGGTAGATAGCTGCTGCCACTGCCTGCCACCCATTTCCTCTTTCCACGTTTAGCAACAGAATTGTCCCTGAGGAAGCCACAGAGGCAGAAATAACCATTCATTAAGTCACAGAGGGTCAATACTCCACTTCTCCTCATTATACCCATCCTTTCTCAGGAAGGGACTGAACAATGCCTCATGGTTCTAGGCTTTAACGCATGTGAATACCTAGTACTCACACATTTAATCTTTGTTGATTTGATATTTCACCTCTGGTTCTGACTACTGTCTTTCCTAATCCTCATTTAGCTGTATGTCTGAGGTGTCTGCCAGGATTGTGGGTGCATTTCTGAACGACAAAGGGAAAGTGGAGTTGGGAAGACATTGAGCTTGAGTTTCCATGGGTTTATTCATGCGATTCACAGTCACTTCTGGGCTAGAGCAGCTTTTCTATCTCTCCAATATCATTCTGGGTGATAGGAATGCTGCCACTGCCTTCAACAGCTGCTCTGCTGTGTGACAAAAAGCCCCAGCAAACCGGTGACTCTTATCATCTTGTCCCTGGACAAGAAAGCTTGAAATGCCTTGGAATCTACCAGCTTATAGATAGAAGAAACTGGAGGGATCTCAACTGTGTGAATAATTACAAAACATACAGACAGTTAATAGTAAGTTGTGAAGCTGAAATAAAAATTGAAGCTATTGATTACCTAAGGAAAGAGACAAACAAAAACTCTGGGCACCCCTAGTCCAGGAAGGACTGACTTATTTCTCTATTTTCCTTTAGTGCTGATTCTTTCAAGTTATTATTGTATGAAGAAGTGATTGAAGAACCTTCAGTCAAAAGCCAAAGGCAAAAAGTGCATTGAAAAGAAAGAAAGGAGGCTTTTGTCGTGATTGTGATATTTTTGTGTTTTTTCTTTTGTATTGTAAAAGTGATATACAGAGGAGTTACAGTTACATCAGATAAAGAGTACATTTCTTTTTGAACAATATCACCCCTTTCCTTGCTCTCTTCCACTTTTTCCCTCTCATCCCCACCCACAAGTTGCATAGTTCATTTCCAACATGGTGAGTACCGCTGCTGCATTTGTTCACCCTTTGTCCCTTCATTTCTGTGCCCCCTTTACCCTCCCAATGCCACAAAAGCAAGCAAACAAGACAAAAATAAATGAAACCAAAAACAGCAACGAAGAAATAACCCCTTGTTTCCCTTTCTTGGAGTTCACTTTGATCAATATTATTCTGCAAGTTCAGATGCTCATAACTATTGTGTTTTTGTGGTCCTCTCCTAAGAATATCCTGCTTTGGTCTCATACTGTGTGGATGAGTAGAGACTTGTATAATTTATCATGTCCCAGTGGTTTATTTTTATATTTTTAACCCTGTAGTGTATTGACTTGTAGATTTATAGGCACATTCTATTTACCACAAATGAGGAAAACCATGAACCTGTGTTTCTTTGGGTCTGGCTTACTTTGTTTAATATATATATATATTTATATATATATAATATATATATTATATATATATTATATAATATAATATATATATATATTTACAAACAAGGCCACACTAAAAGCTACCAGCTCAACCATGTTCATGACATCATTGTTTACCATAGCCATGATATGGAATCAAGCCAGATGTTCCTCAGTGGATGAATGGAGCAAGAACATATGCACAATGAAATTCTACTGATCCATTAGAAAGAATGATATTGTACCCTTTGTAGCTAAATGGAAAGACTTGCAAAAAGCTATACTTTGTGTCTTTAAAGCTTTTTTAGATGTACAATTTGTTATTTCTTTTGTCATTTGAAATGTTTTCTTTCAATGTCAAGTTTTGCATTTGTAGTTTTCCCATCCTTTCTTTGGTAGAATTCCTCTACCAAAATAAATAAATCAATGAAAAGAAGCCTCAAAATGAACACAAGTTAGAACTCACCTTGCTCTGCCTTCTCATCTTACTTCAGGAGGCTCAGGTGCAGGTGGATTCACCACAGAGGCTGAAGGGCAGGTCTTTTCAGGCCATCCAGCAAAACCTTGCAATGCAATCTGCTGTTAGAGGAAGGAGAGACCCCATCAGAGTGGAAGAGACTCAATTTTCTCACCTGTGCCAGAAGCAGATTGGTATGTAGAGTTTCCACAAGAGTACAAATGGAGCTTCTTACCAGATGTCTGGAAGGGAAGCTATAAGTTAAGGTGCTAAGTCATCCATACTTATACTGTGACAAGTATATTTTCTTTTTTTCCATTACTGGAGTTTGAATTCATATCCTTTAACATTCTAGGAAGGCACTGACTGATGGTTCTAGTCCTATATTGGGCTGGGTATTATTATTTTGATGTAGAGTCATATGTACTACCTTGTGCACCCAAGCAGTGATCTTCCTGTCTTTAGATTCCTGCATAGCTGGGAGTAACAAGAACATGCCATCGTCCTGGACTTTTTCCATTGAGATAATGTCTCCCTGATTTTTCTGCCAAGGGTCTCTTAGAATCCCCATCTTCCTGATTTCAGCCTCCTATACCACTGATATGATGGGCTTGAGTTACCAGGTGCTCAGCTAGTAAATCTTCTTCATGACATACTCAAAGAATATATTTAAAATGATGGCTTTTATGTGAATGATAACTGTGAGATACAACATTGGGGTGCAGTGGTAGGGCACTTACTACGCACAAGGCCTTGGGTTCCATCCTCCAAATCATTGTTAATGAATAAAAACTAAAGGAAAAAAAGAAAATTGTGAAATATAGATATCAAAGACAACTGAATTAAAATTTTGTGAAGATTTTGGAAGTTCTGTTAGTAATTTGGTGATGTTTGGGTTCGTAAGAAACATAACACACATTTATATATTATAAATTATGTCCTTTTCCATAAAACACACTTTCCTTTTTTTTTTTGATAAAGAGCATTTTTATTTTCATTTACAGTGAGGAAGTTTTTTTGGCATTATAAATTTTACATACTAGTGGGTTTTTAAGATTTTTTCATGCTTTCATATTATGAGTTTGGGTCATATTTTTCCTCATCACTTTCTCTTGCCCCTTCCTTCCATTGGTTCCCCATCCTCTTCTATTGATTCCCTGTAGATTTCATGTCTGCTATCTTTTTAAAGAATTCTAGATTCTGCATGTGAAAGAAAAGAGACAATGTTTGTGCTTGTGATTATGGCTTATTTCCTTTAACACAAGGGAAACATTTTTCTGCATGTGACATGATCTCACTCTTGTTTAGGGCTGAATAATATTCCATTATGTATATGTACCATGTTTTTTCCTTCACTTATTTTATGATAGGAAAGTAGACTGAGATATCTGTCTATGTGGCTATCAAAACAGTTATTTACTGGTATATTGGCAGTGAATTGCTTTTACTTTCTCTTAAAAATTACATTTTTATTATCTTTAAGTAGTGTACCAAGGGGTTACAATTCCACTTGTCTGTTTATAAGTACAATGCATCCTGATCAATATCCTGGCTTTCATCCTTCTCCTAAAAATGAATCATGTGGGAAGAAGCCAAGTGTGACCTTGAGGCCCTGAGTGAAGTCCAAGTACTAACTAGCGCATGCATGCCCATGCTCGTGTGCACACACACATACACGCGTGCACACACACCAGCATGTCAAGAAAACAGACTTAGTGATGTCAGAGATCATGTTTCCTGGGAGAACTAATACTTATTTTCTTCCTTTCTTTCTTTTCCTCTCCTTTCTTCCCTCCCTCTCTCTCTCCCTCCCTCCCTCCCTTATTTCCTTTTTCTTCTCTCTTTCTTTTACTTCTTTTTATTTATATATTTTATTATCAAACTGAATTACAAAGAGGTTACAGTTTCATACATTAGGCATTGGATACATTTCTTGTACTGTTTGTTACCTTGTCCTTTTCCTTTTTCTTTGTTTCCTCCTTTCTTTTCTTTCTGCCAGTCCTGGAGCTTGAACTCAGGGTCTAGACATTGTACCTGAGCTTTTGTTTACTTTTTTGTTTACAAAGCATACATTCTACCACTTGAATTACAGCTCCACTTGTGATTTTTTTTTGTGTGTGTGTGTGGTTCGTTGGAGATAAAAATGTCATGAACTTCCTTGCCCAGGCTGGTTTCGAACCATAGTCCTCAGATCTTAGCCTCTTGAGTAGCTAGGATTATAGGTGTGAACCACTGACCTGGTCTCTATTTTCTTTGATTACAATTATTTGTATTTTACAGGTTGTCTGTCTGTATTTTTAAGTTCTGAAAGAAATCAGTAAACAATATTATGAAGGAAAATCCAAGCTGCAAATCCCCTATGAAACATTTTAAAGGTTGTTCTCATGGAGGGTAAGAAGAAGTTCTAAGCTGCTCATTCTCAAGGCCAAATAGTCCTCAGAAACTTGGGGCCTTGAAGGAACTATCTACCAGCTCTTCTCTAAGAAATACTCCTTAGAAAATAACCCTGCTTGCCTCTGAGTGACCTAGGCCAGTTGCCTCATGAGTAATACCAGTTGCTTCCAATTTTTATGCTTTTTTTTTCTTGTTACAAAGTTGCTACAAAGAGAAGACCTCAAAGCATGCCATTCCCAAATGGCTTGCTCTCTGTCTTACCAAGGAAGACTGATGGTGTTGGGATAAGAGTGGTCTCCAGGAGTCCAACTGGTAACAGAAGACAAACCTGTGCTGAGAGTTTAAGCAAATGATTTCTTATTTTGAAAGAAAATAAAAATTAAGATTCTCTTGATATATTCTGGCATTGCTTTAAGGAGAGGGTAAGCTTTCAGAATTGCCTCTAATGGAGGAAGCTGAAGAATGATCTGGAAGCCTCTGAAAGTAGAGGTAACCGGGGAAGGCAAGAGAGGAAGCTAAATTGACACCACCACCTAGGTCATGCTGACCTGTTTGGGAAAGGGAAGCGAGATGGGAGGATGGGAGTGCACTGTGACACAAATGCATAAATAAAAATGGCTGAGGCCAGGGCTTCGGTGACTTTCACAAGCTCATAAATCACTAGGGATCTTGTGAAAAGTAACTTCTGACTCAGCAAGACTGAGAGAGCATAAGAGCCTGCATTTATTTCTAGCAAGCTCCTGGACTGCTGAGGCTACTGGCTCACAGACCATACTTTGAAAAGTGAGGGTTTAGAAGATGTAGAGGTTACTGAGGGAACTCTTGAGGGCTCTGAGCAGCCATGGCTGGCTGGGGAGGGACTTCCTAGTGTCAGGAGAAAACATTTGATCAAATAAATAATGAGCCATTTGCTTATAGTCCACAGAGTTTGGGAAATCATGTGGTGTGGTGCAAAAAAGATGACGATTTTGAGACATAGTTACATGGTTTGAATGTCAAAGATGTGAGTGCTTATCTTGTAGGGAACTAGAGATTTTTTTTTTATTAAATTTTGTTGACAAGGTGTTGTGCAAAAGGGGTACAGTTACATAATAGGGCAGTGAGTACATGTCTTGTGATATCTTACACCCTTGCTTTTCTTTCCCTTCCCTAGATCAGGTAGGCATATATACAATACCCAGTGTACCAAAATCATATACAGTAACCATGTGGCATACGCCAAAGGAAATTCACCTAGAACTTTAAATGTAACGCCAACAATGGAGTCCTCCTGTGTCCTTCTCTTGGAGTTGTTTTTGCTTATCCTTGTTTTATATGATCATATATACATAGCTGTTGAGCTATTGTGATCCACTGATAGGTCTATTCTAGACCTTTTTATGTTTAGTAGTTGTTTGGTTTTAGATGCATAATGTAAGGTCACTGACCCAAACCTGTGGAAATACCATTTGACAAGAAGTTTTTTGTTTCACAGACCAGGTCTTTACTGTCCCCCCCCCCACCCTAACAGTCATATATCAAGGAGACCATGCCCCTTTGTTCTCTGTGTTCTAGGCTTGTCTGGCTCAACACTGTTTGTTCAAGTTCTGACCATTTTCCTGCGTTTATCAATATTTTATCATTTCTAATCACTATGTAGTATTCCATTGTGTATAGGTATCACATTTTTGGGATCCATTCATCTGTAGAGCAGCATTTGGGTTGTTTGGCTATTGTGAATTGTGCAGCGATAAACATGGATGTGCACATGTCTTTTTGATATCCTGAGACCTGTTGTTCAGGGTAGATGCCTAGGAGTTGTATGGCTGAGTCATAGGGTAGGTCTATGCTGAGCTTTTTGAGGAACATCCATACTGTTCTCCAAAGTGGTTGTACTAATTTGCACTCCCATCAACCGTAGAGAAGGGTTCCTCTTTCCCTGCATTCCTTCCAGCATTTGTTGTTGCCTGAGTTCAGAGTATAGGCCATTCTAACTGGAGTGAGGTGGTATCTCAGGGTTGTTTTTATTTGCGTTTCCTTTACTGCCAGGGATGTTGAACATTTCCTCATTTTTATCTCTTCTCCTGTGAAGTCTCTCCTTAGCTCCTTTGCCCATTTAATAATTGGTTTACTGGGTTTGGAGGGGGTTAGTTTTTTGAGTTCTCCGTAGATGACGGGTATTAGGCCTTTGTTGCTGTGTTGGTGAACATCCTTTCCCATGTGGTTGGCTGTCTTTCTAGTTTGGTGGCTATGTCTTTAGCTGTGAAGAAACTTTTTATTTTGTAGTAGTCCCGTTTGTCGAGACTCTCCCCTATCTGTTGTGCCCCTGGGACTATATTCAGGAAGTTCCTTCCTGTGCCTATAAGTTCTAGCGTCTCTCCTGCTCTGTCCTTCAGTAGTTTCAAGGATTCAGGTCTGATGTTGAGGTCCTTAATCCATTCTGAGTTGATCTTGGTGCATGGTGATAGGGTAGGGTCTACTTTGAGTTTTCTACATATGGGTGCCCAGTTTTCCCAGCAGTTGAAGAGGGTATGTTTTTTCCATTGTATGTCTTTAGCTCCTGGAAGTAGAGGTTTTGTCGGGTTTAGCTTCTCCCAGGCAGCTCCTTTAGCCTGCTGGCTGGGGGCTTCCTTTATGCTTGAGAAGTTGCTAAGGTGTCTGTGGAAATGGTTCATTGTCACCCTCCTGGCCAGGCTGAGGGACGCCTCCTGCTCAGACTCATTTGCCCAGAAAGGGAGAATGGTTTGCAAGGCCAAATTTCCTGCCTGCATTAGACTCTGGATCCTCAGACTATGTCTTCGCCCTTTCCCATAATGAGACAGACTTTCTGGTCTATGTTATCAGTGCCCTACACCCTTGGTACTCAAAAACGTCTAGTCCATGGATCAGTGGTGTTGGTATTGTCTTGTTAGAAATGCAATCTTTGATGCCCATTTCAAAGCTCCTAAATTAAATCTACATTTCAGGACCACTCCAAGATGATGTGTGTGCATGAGAAAGTTTGAGAAACCCTGCTTACATAACTCTTCACTAGCTCCTTTCAGGTCAGGGAAAGGGGATCAAAGAATAAATTAAACAAATGCTTACAGGCAATGTTCTGAGCACCTTTCAATTATTAACTCTGTGAGTAAGCCATCAGACACATCACCTCATATTTCCCTTGCATAGTTGCTTATGTCAGAGCCATCCTTCAGGGTCCAGGATGGTGATAAGAATCACTGTCATGTACAGCTTGCACACTTACCTGGCCATTTGTGATGTGCCTGGAGCCACGCTTTGTGGTTCAGTATGAAGTAAAGCCAAGTGGGGGGAGATTTGTGTGTGAAGTAACTCTTCTAGTGAACTAGCACGTCCAATGCATCTTGGGAAACTTTCTGAGTCTAATAGTGATTCCTTCCCAGAATTGTGCTGGTAGGTTGGCTTCCACCCTCTACCTCTTCACCTTTAGAATGGAAGAAGGTAAGGAAAGGGCTAAACCTCAGTGCAAACAAATGTGATGAATCTCTGGAGGAGAAAGCCTGAGAAAGTTGCTCTAGGAAATTCAAAATCCTATGTGGGTTTTACCACCTACGGCAGTGGTTTTAGGGCTTGTACTCTGGAGAACGAGTTCCTGGGTTCAAATGCAAATCTATCACTTGCTAGTTGTATGGGCCTTGGATTAGCTATGTAACATCTCTCTACCTTAGTTTCCCCATCTTCAAAAGTGAGGTATAACATACAAGAAGCTTGCCTTATTCACAGATTTGTTACACAATGTTTTGACCAGGTACAGCCAAAATAAGTAAATGAGGAAATATTAAGCAAATAAATATCAGAAGAAATTTCAAAACTAAAAAGGTTAAATTTTCTGCATGAGCATCACACAGCTCAGCTGATGAGAAGGGTGTAGCGAATCCCACAGTATCATTAGTTGTGTTGAAGGCATTGTGTGATCTGCTGAGTGTTTCTTTACCTTTCATTTTGTGAAAATATGCCTCCCCCAATGTACTTTGCCAAGCAAATGAAAATTAAGAAAAGGTCTTTTTACTGCTCAAAGAGATCATCAAGAAGCTATTGGTAATGAGAGGATGACAGTTTGTATATATTTATTTGTGCCTTGTCATAGATTCTCCCATGGTTTATACCATTTAGCGCTGCACACCAGCCCATTTTCCAAATGAGGATGCAGAGGCTGGGAGGGATGGGGTTCTGAGGCAGGGCTGGTGTTTAAATTTCTATGTATCTGGTACCATATCTTGCATTACTCCATTCCCAGAAAATAGAGCCCAACTGACCTTCCCCCTCCGAACACTTAGTGTTCTCAGGAATCCATTCTTGAGGATTCCTATAGCTGGGAGCTGGCCAGAGTGGACTTTAGCAGTGGCTTTTGCCATGGCACTTACCAGTGTATGTGGGGGAGCATGGAAACACCTAAGGGAGAAGGTCTCTGTGTGTACTCTGGGGTCATCTTGAGTTTCATGGTTTCCAAGGTAATGTGGCTTAGAAACTCAATGCCTGTCCCATCTGGCCCAGTCTGATGCCCAGACCAAGTTGGAATCCTTTCAGATAAGTAAATGAGAGCATCTCAAAATGTGTAAACCATTTTACAAAATCAATTCTGCACCTCTGGCAACAAAGCTGTGGCATTAAGAAAATTGGAAGAGGTCATGAATAATGGAGATCACACTAAATGGCTGGGGAGAGAGCAACATGGTGTGGTGAGAGTGCTGTTTTGTTATCAGAGCTCTTCAGAGTGAAACATTCAATGATACAAACACACCAGGGGAAAGCCATTCCTCCGTGGGATTCCAGCAGGGGAGGGGCCCTCGAGGTGGCTCTGAGGACAGTGTTCTTGCACCCAGCTGGGGTGGGGGGTGCTGCTCACTCCATAGAAACTGGGGCATCTCTGCATCTGGCTTGTACTGGAGAACATCCCAGTGAATGAATGGGCTTTCAAGGAAATGAGAAGCAAACTTGTTTAATGTAAGAAACAGCTTTCTGGCAACCTGAAGCTTCCAAAACATGGAGTGGATTCAGTATAGACCCCAGGGAGCTGTTTAACTTCAAAATCATTTAAGGAGAGGCCATGTAGAGATAGGTTAAGAAGTCCTGAGAAGGGGCTGGGGACATGGCCTAGTGGCAAGAGTGCTTGCCTCCCATACATGAAGCCCTGGGTTCATTTCCCCAGCACCGCATATGCAGAAAATGACCAGAAGTGGCGCTGTGGCTCAAGTGGCAGAGTGCTAGCCTTGAGCAAAAAGAAGCCAGGGACAATGCTTAGGCCCTGAGTTCAAGCCCCAGGACTGGCAAAAAAAAAAAAAAAAAAAAAAAAGAAGTCCTGAGAAGGAATCTATTCATCGTTCCATTTGCCCAGAAACCTCAGAAAATTGCAGACTTCCAAAAAATCAGAGTCAGTAGATAAAAGGGCAGAATTTCCATGAAATTTTGATGATCAGTTCTTTTGGAGACCCACCCATATTTAAACGAATTTGAACATCTCTAAGTCTCCCAGGCTTAGGGGTTCAAAGAACACCCTATTAGCCTTTACATATGTATTTAACTGGCTGGTTCCAGCTGTAGATATGGCCCAGGTTATTTTTTAAGGTCCCCCATTGTTTCACAGAAATGCAAATCCTCTTATGTTGAGTTCCCCTGCATGCTGATGACACCTGTCTTCAGTTTGCTTGAGGAAGATACCTCACTGCTGATGTTACCAAGACTAGGTGGCTGGCAGTCAAATGCTCTATGGGGTCAAATAGACTATTTCCCCCAAAGAAGGGCTGTGAGAAATGTTGAAAAACTGCTGTCCAGGGGGAAGAGAGAAAGCTTGGATTTGGAGTGTTTTAATCCTTATGGTGTAAATATTTCCACTATGATTGATTTCAAGGTATCAACTTGATGTTTATTGACTTGCACATGTTCTAAAAATTTAATAATTAGTGCTCTCCACGAATCTTTTGAGAGTAATAGCTACGACACATCACTAAGAAGGAATTTCTCTTTTGTGTCTGTCATTCAGAGACCCCATTGCTTGTGACTAGAAATCATTCCATTTCTATCTGTATCATTTTCTGTAGGAGATCAGACCAAAATTCTTAGAGTAGTGTTGTGAAGGGAAGTAAAACCTCTTCTAGTACTTCTTCACCTACCTATCTCCCAATACCACCCCCCCCCCCCCCACTGACAGTACAATGCTTTTCTGACTCAAGGCAAACTCACCATTTCAGGAAGGACTTTCCTATAAGTATAAAAATTATACAGGTAGATAGCTCCCTCTAATTTAAGTATAGCTGGTGCCACTGAATTTCAGAGAGAGCTTAAAATGTATAGAATGCTCAGTTGTCTCTTTCTTCAGTAATGATGACTTGGAAACATCTGTAACTTTCAAAATTTCCTTGAGTGAGTTTAATGTTAAAATGTCTTGGTGGAGTGACTATATACCCTTGGTGGTTTGAAGAAAGGTTAGAGAGCATAACTCTTCATGGCTTTTACAGAAAAGGACACTATCATGTCCTGTCATTGCATAATTCCCAATGGGTTCTAAGGAAAGGAGCTAAGATTCCTAGGGCTATGACTGGACCTTCTTTTTGCCTGCAGCAGGACAGGCTTAAGAAGCAAATGGGCAACATAACATACTTCAAGAGAGCTGTTAGGCCAGAGACTGATAACCGTTTCAGTTAAATAACTCTCAGCTATGTGGCCTTGATGACAACCACCCTGTTCAGTGGGCTGTGACTGGACTAGCTCTTCTAGCTCTCCCCTCCTCCCCCATCTACTTTTCCCAAGTCATTCTTTATGTCTTGGACTCCAACAGAAAAGCTTGCTGCTCAGAGGTAGGCACTGGGTTCCCCCAAAAGTAGAGGGATTCTCTGTTGAGCCTAGCCTGCAGACTCATAGAAGGACAAAGGTAGACATGGTGGGAGAGAAAACAGTTGTATGAACCTCATACTGCCCACTTTTGATAAAAGTGGACTCACCTGCTTTGTTTTGCTACGCTGCTTTGGTACTCATAATTCATATAAAGTACTTTGTCATGGACATGAAACCACTTGTTTTATTGGCAATTGTGTTAGGAGCTGGGGGCAGTTATATGAACCAAAAAGTACATGTCCTTGGGTGAAAGCAGTTAGTACTAAGAGAGGTGCTTTGTACACAGCATTAAATTAATGCCACTATGTTTTATTTGGGAAAGGCAAATGTACAACAGACAATGACAGGGTGAATCCGCTAACTCTGTCACCTTACAACCTACAACATGACTGTAATCCACATGGAATCCAGAGCTGAGAGAAATGAGACTTGGGTCATCTCTATCAGTTTCCTTCCCCCAATGTATGCCTACAGAATCTTGTAATGGAGCTCTCATTGCTGGGAGCTCTAGGCTCTACAGTCTATCTTGTGGCTCTGTGGAACTTACTGATTGAAATTTCACCTCCAGTCTTAACTCATCATCCCAAAGTCCATAATGTTGATAAAAATTCTCCCCAGTTCTCTCATGACACAATGTCATAGGTGAAAACTCTGAGGCTTGTTGTGAGCAAGATTTAGAGCAGCTATGTTGTATGTAGGAAGAAGTTATTAGGGGCACAGGAGATGGCGAACGGTGTCTATAAATTCTCCAGGCACCTCTCAGTACAGATCTCTTTGTCTCTGAATTTGACTTTCTCTTATGGTGCCTTTCTCTGAGTTTCCAGTGTGTATTGTGCCCTACTTGCTCACATCCATGACCTAGGATTTCCTACTGGATTTCACTTGTGCGTCCTGAAAGACTAGATGTGTGTTTCCAGGATCTTCCATCCAATGTTTGCATCTCCTGATATCATAATCAAGCCCAAAGAGCTGTTTCCAAATAAGGGTTAGTAAAGAGATACCTACCATCAGCTGGCCTCTCTCTCTCTCCAAGTAGCAATGATGAGGCACTAGAGCCCACAAGGATCAGATTCAACATTCATCTACCATCCTGTAACCACAGATTACACCAGTGAACTTTGGATGACTCCAGAATCCCATCCCAAGGTAAACTTTAGCCAATCAGTGAAGTGGAAATGTGATGCACATTTCACTTAAAGGACCCTGAAACTTAATGCTGAAGTTCAGTGTACATAGTGATAAGAGGGCTTTGCTGATGAGGGAGACAGTATTTAGATACAGATACAAGCAGGGACCAAAAGAGTTCTTCATAACCAGAGGGGATTAGGGTGGATAGCAGTCCAGTGTACCTGAGGTAAGTGACATGATATCATAAGGCAGAGAAGCCAACTTTGGAGTCAAGAGCCCCAAGTGAATTCTCTGTGTTCTGCCGTAAGTCACGTACATTTTATAACCATCAAGGTCTTGACAAGTAGATGCAGAGTGCAAATGATGGATGAGTTGTGAGGTGAGCACAAATCATGCTCTAGTATGTATGGTGCAAACTTAGTAAATCATTTAGCTTGTTTCCTCAAATGAGAAGCTGCACAAAAGGGCCATTTTAAGATTTCAAATAGCTGAGTTTATAATACTACCTCATGCACTTATAAGATTAGGACCATGGGATTTCCCCATGGTTTCTTTTCACCTCTCAGCAGTAGTAGCAGAATCTCCCTTGAGAGGATTGCTGTGAAGATAGTCAGACTGGGTGAGTCAAAAATAAAAGTTGCTTGATGCTTGAGGAATTATCTAGTCAGTCTTTCCAGGTCTGAATTGGTAGAAAAAATAGAAGCAGCCAAAATAGGGTCAAAGTTTCGTCTCTCTGGGGTGTCAAGTGCCCAATAACACTGATTTCTAGGATTCATTGGTGCAAGTGGATGGGAAGCCGTGGCTGGGGCCAGGATTAAATGAGAGCTTCTTACTGCTGCTGCTCAAACTCAGGCCTAAGCCCTTGCTTACAGAGATGGCTCAGAGATGGGCAGAAGATTGCTCTCTTGCTGGTAGAGAGGGGAAGGCCCGCAGGAGAAAGGGAGCCTGAAGTATCCTGTTGAAGCCCTGACCCAGAGATTCCTGGCCCTGTAGTACCCCAAGATAGAGGAGATAGCAATGGAAAACATTGGTCCAGTGCTGTTAACAGTCATTTATCTGGTGCTCAGATGAAGAAAAGTGGGCCTAGAGCGGGACTGTGGAGTTGAAGTCACTCTAGTTCTGCACCAGTCTGGAGAACTGTGTTGTTAGGAGCTATGTTTGTGTCCTTTCACCTTTCAATTAATCTCCATTGTAAATGATATTTGGGAGGTAACTAGGTTACGAGGATGGATGGAGTCTGAATTATGAAACCTTTTCTAATTAACCCTTTTCTAATTAATTAATTAATAGTCAAAGTGATGTACAGAGGGGATACATATGTAAAGCAGTGAGTACAATTCTTATCAAACTTGTTACCTCCTCCCTCATTTTTCTCCCACCTTCTCCCCTCCCTGTCCCCACCCCAGTTGTATAGTTGGTTTACAGTATATTATCTTCTAAGTATTGCTGTTGCATTGGTTTACCTTTTACCCTTTGTCTGTCCATTTTGATGCTTGTAACCCTTTTATAAGAAGATACAGGAGACTTTGCTTCCTCTGTTGTAAAAGCCAAGAGTCGAGTATCTGAAAATTTATAGTAGTGCCAGATGCTCAAGAATGTGTATGAGTTAGTGATTTCAAAAAAGGAAATAGGCTGGCTGCTTTAGGAAAGATTATCCTGGGAAAAGCAGAGTTTCTCCTCAACATTCTCTGTGGTACTCACCACTGAAGCAGGGCTCTCTAATCTGTGCCCCTATCCTTCTTCCCTACCACATCTCTATATACCCTCCTTCATCCCACCTTCATCCACCTTAGAATCAGGAAAAATAGAATAGCCAGAGAGTAGCTGAGATGGTAGCCAAGCCAAAGGGGACTGGCTCAAAAGCACAGCAATGAGTGCTAATGGCTCACATCTGTAATCCTAGTTACTCAGAAGACTGAGGTCTGAGAATTATGGTTCAAAGCCAGCCCTGGTGGGAAAGTTCATGAGATCCTTCCTTCCTTCCTTCCTTCCTTCCTTCCTTCCTTCCTTCCTTCCTTCCTTCCTTCCTTCCTTCCTTCCTTCCTTCCTTCCTTCCTTCCTTCCTCTCTCTCTGTCTCTGTCTCTCTGTCTCTCTCTCTCTCGTTCTTTTTTTGGCCAGTCCTGGGGCTTGAACTCAGGGCCTGAGCACTGTCCCTGGCTTCTTTTTGCTCAAGGCTAGCATTCTGCCAACTTGAGCCACAGTGCCACTTCTAGCTGTTTTCTATATATGTGGTGCTGAGGAATCAAACCTAGGGCTTCCTGTATATGAGGCAAGCACTCATGTCACTAGGCCAAATTCCCAGCCCCTCCATGAGACTCTTATCTCCAATTAACCACCAGAAAACAGGAAGTGGCACTGTGGCTCAATGTGGTAAAATACTAGCCTTGAGAAAAAGAACTCAGGGATTGTGCCCAGGCCCTGAGTTTAAGCCTCAGGACATAAAAAAAATAGTAGAACAATGAGCTTACCAAGAGGCTATTAAGAAACTGTTTACAGAGAAGGAGACATGTGGGAGGCCAAGTTGCTGCTTCTTGTTCTGATTGTAACATAGACAAGCAACTCTGGTGGGGGTCATGAGAGAAAGTCAAGGCTCAGATTCCATCTCTGAGCAGAGGAAGCTGCTTCTCATTTCTTGCATGAGTGTTTTAGGTCTTCTTGGAGAAGATGGTTTTAGACAAGAAGATGATTTTAGACAGCCACTGAGGCTAGTGGAATGGAACATCCAAGAAGGAAGAAAACCACTACTTGAAGCTTTGTGATTCTTATGACAGACCTTGGACTAACCCTCATCCATCTACATACTCATGCCTTCAATACCATTTGACAGATAAAGGAACTAAGAGTTGGGAGATTATAATCTGCCCACTTACCCTCTTATGAAGTGATTTAGATTTGAACCCAGGCCTGATTCCTAAAGCTTTCAAACCATCCCTATTGCTTCTCATCATTATTAGGTTAAAAAAGGGAATTACTTTAAATCCCATTGGTTATTAGCACCTGTTCTAGTTACTATTGTTGGATTATAGGCCACCTCAACACTTAGTGGAATAAAAGACCATTTTATTATGTTCACAGATTTGGTGGTCAGAAATCTGGAGAAAACACAGCAGGGCCAGTTTGGGACATTCCTCAACATTTTGGGTCTTCTGAGGGAAGGTGTGTAGTCAGTGGAGAGAGAAAGGCTAAAGTCATCTGCTTGTGTCCACATTCACACTTTGGGGTGGTCCATGTTGGCTTTTATCTGAGTGAACCTGTTCATAGGAACCCCTTTGCCTTATCTCTCCATGTGGTCTCTGCTGAGATCATTCAGGGTTTCTTTCTTTGCTTTTTGTGCTGGTAATGGGGTTTGAACTTAAGGCCCTAGTGTTGTCCCATAGCTTTTTTTCACTCAAGGGTCGCATTCTACCACTTGAGCCATAGCTATACTTCTCATTTTCTGGTGGTTAATTAGTCTCATGAACTATCCTGCCTGGCTTGGCTTTAAATTGTCATCCTTATATCTCAGCCTTCTGAGTAGCTACGATTACAGGTGTGAGACTCCTGCGCCTAGCTTCATTTTGGTTTCCTTAGAGCATGGTAGCTGGGTTCCAACAATGAGTGTTCCCAGAGAAAAGGTAGAAATCCATGGCATTGTTTTGATCTAACTTTGAAAGTCATGTGGTGCCACTTCTACTGCGTTTTGTTGCTTAGGCAGTCAATAGGTGCAGATCCAGGTTCTCTATCATATCTCTTTTTTCTTGACTAATTATTGGTCATTTTAGTGCCCCCAAATGCTCCCCTCCCTCTTCTCTTTTTTTTTTTTTTTGGCCAGTCCTGGGCCTTGGACTCAGGGCCTGAGCACTGTCCCTGGCTTCTTCCCGCTCAAGGCTAGCACTCTGCCACTTGAGCCACAGCGCCGTTTCTGGCCGTTTTCTGTATATGTGGTGCTGGGGAATCGAACCTAGGGCCTCGTGTATATGAGGCAGGCACTCTTGCCACTAGGCTATATCCCCAGCCCCCCTCCCTCTTCTCTTTCTGTCAGTCCTGGGACTTGAACTCAGCACCTAGGAATTTTTGCTCAAGGACAGTACCCTACCACATGAAACCATAGAGCTACTTCTGGATTTTTCTGAGTAGTTTATAGCTTATTAGAGATAAGACTCTCAAGGAGTTTGCAGGTAGAGCTGTCTTCAAACTGAGATCCTCAGATCTCAGCCTCCTAAGTAGCTAGGATTATAGGTGTGAGCCACTGGCGCCCTGCTGATATATCTCTCTTCAAGTCGAAGCACACTGAAATCCTGGATCAGAAGAGAATGACTGGGTATCTGTGGCTCATGAGCATAATCCTAGCTACTCAGGAGGCTGAGAACTGAGGATCAATGGGCAGGAAAGTCTGTAAGACTCTTATTTCTAAATAAACACTAAAAGAAAAAAAAAAAACAGCTAGAAGTAAAAGAATGACTCAAGGGGTAAAGTGCCAGCCTTGAGTGAAAAAGCTAAGGGACAGTGCCTAGACTCTGAGTTCAAGCCCCCAAACCTGAACACACACACACACACACACACACACACACACACACACACAGACACACAGAGCAGGTATTATATATGAGTATGTTTATGTACATCTTATTAAATCCTTAAATCTAAATATATGTCTGCCTTGTTTTATAAATTAACCTGATTGTTTTAGAGATTCATGTAGTTTTATTTTATTAGGTGCCAAAGAGTTATTTATGCTGGCTTTTGACACTTAGTTTCTTTTAAGTATCTATTATTTATTTAATTCATAATTAGTAGCCAAAGTATATATGATCAATTGTTATATTCAGCTCATTTGAGTGGCTTAAAACTAAGGAAATAAAAAAATACATTTGGGGCATAATGGGTTTGAGGTCAAGAAGGTAGAGGTGGTGTGAATGGTGGGGGCAGGGGAAGGGTATAGACACACTGCATAGTAATTTAAATGAGATACTGAGGAAATAAGAAAGAATATAGTGAGCTGCCTATGTCATGACCCAAAACCATCAGCCTTGAGCAGCTACAGCCCTACTCACACCCCAGGGAGGTATACAAGCAAGAGGGAATTGTGTCAAAGTTCTTGGGTCTTCCCAGACTCCCTTTCAAAGAGAGTATACAGGTCACCTGGTAAGAATAGCATAGCATGTGGTTTGGTTCTGTCATTTGCCCCAGTACCTTGCAAATGAAAAATGTGATGGTTTTCCAGAGCTAACTTTTGATTAGAGGAGGAGAGGAAAAGGTGGTAGGGAGCCTTGGGAGATGCTTTATATCCATATAAGGAAGGAGCTCTTGAGGTAGAATCTGAGCTGAGAGCAAGGAAGGAAAGGTTCTAGTGCCTCACTTCATTATTTGACATTGTTTTCCACGTGAAGTGTTACTACCAGAGCTTGCTGACTGACCTTTCTCAAGTTCTGCATTCATTCACATTTAACCAATTGAAGCTACAACATCTCATTCAGGGCTTTAGCTTTCCAAATGGTTGCTTCTCCAAGTGGACCAGTCAAGGATATTTTAGCATCGTCAATAGTCTGATGATTATGGGCCTGCTTTGATGAAGCCTAGATGTTCTTAATGGCTCTCCACATGGGAAGCAACCTGTTGAAAGCCTTATCCTCCTACTCTCCACACAAACTCTATTCAGTAGCAGGCCATGGTCTAATGGTCTTTGGTTCCACAAAGGCTCAAAAATAAAACATTTCTTCACAAATAACAATAGCAGCAATAGCCACAGTCTTATTTTCAGTAGAGATACCAGAAACCCTTAAAACAATACAACATCATTGATGCCGGAATGTCTGTATTCTTATTGATTTCTCCTGACCACCTTCCTCCTTTCCTTATCCCTCTTTCTCTGGCTATTGGATCCTCTTGACAAGCATCTTCTACTGCAGCTGTGTTCTTGCACGTGCTCTTTCCTGGAATGTTGGAAGCTGTTTCTCTGGGTAGTTTGCTTGTCTTACTCCCTTAAGTCATTTTTTTTTTGGGGGGGGGCCTTTAGTTACCATCCTTGTCTAGATGTCAGTCAATGTGAGCTGCATACGTGTATGAGTGAGTGTAGACATTTCCTAATGACTCCAGCCCCTAGCTATTGAGTCATCTCTGGCTTTGGAGTGGAGGCAGAATAGGGATAACTATCTCTGCTGTGTCCTCTGTAAATATTGGCTCATGTAATTCACATCTCTACTCAAACAGCACCTCCCTAGAAAGAACACATGTGGCTACCTTAACCATTTTCTATCCTTTCCTTTTTTTTTTTTTAAAGATAATGATTATATGATAAAAATATGTATTGGCTGGTTTTCACTCTATGTCCCCCACTATGGGAGGCAAACTCCATAGAGATACTTAGAGAAGAACCCAGCAAATAGTAATGCTTTTTCCTTCTTTTACAATGCTGGGGATGAAACTCAGGGTCCTAGGTATGCTAGGCACTACTTCTACTAGTGAACTTAACCCCCAGCTCCAGTAAAATGACTATTCATGAAATGAATGATCACTGCCTAGATAGATTTCCTGCTAGCCCTTCTTAATACTTTTTTCCCCCCAGAGCTATGTCAAATGCTCAGGAATCTGCCCTTGAATCTGACTGTGACTCAGAACCACTCTCAACACAAGCATGCATTGCTGATTTGAATTAGCAGATGAGATGGAAAGTTTACCACATCTGATCTATAGTATTAATTTTGGTTTATTGTCTTGCTATTATTTGGGTGTATGAAAACCAGATATTAGATGCCCTCTAACACTAGAGACTAAGTCTCTTACTATTTTGAGCTCATAGAAGTTCAAAAAGTCCTGGATAAATTGAAATTGTTTGTGGTAATTTTCAGATCAAGCCTTTGGCAAGGAAGGAGGAAGGCTGAGTCAACCTCTGATCCCCAGGCTTCCTGAGATAAGAGGTAGATAATTGGCTCCACGCTGGTAGAAGAGATTTCCAGGACTGAACAAGCTACCACCTGGCAAAATATAGTGGCTGACATAGTTCTGGTGCCTGAGATTTGGAGTCAAAGGACATTCAGTTAGAACCTCTGTGGTATTTAAATGATGGATGTTTTCTGCCTGCTATGACACAAAACATCTTCATTTGCATCACTTGTTTACATGTGGTGTGATGTTGGTCAAAGGAATTTCTACATGGTGATGCCCAGAAGCAGAGGTCAGACATAAGAGTGAGGAAGTGAGATGGAGAAAGTGATAGACATAGTCTCCAGATGTGAGAATCAAAGAGAAAAACGGTATGTAGAATTTTCTTCAGACCTGGGAGGCTCTGATCTCCTGGGCAGATTGGGTCATGACATTATTTTGTTGTTGTTATTTGCATCTCTGAGACACTGAATCCCTATGTAATTCAGGCTAGCCTCAAACTTATAATTCTCTCTCTTCCTCCTGAGTGCTGGGATTATACAAGTATACCACCATATCTGGCACATACCATAGAAGTAGTTTTTCATGTCTGTCATCTGAAGGCTTTGCTTCCACCAAGTATTTTTAAAGACAGAAGCGCTATATTTCAACTGGTGTGAATGCCATCATTTCTGCTTTAGGGATTACATAGTCAAGCACAACATCCCCATTGAAACAGAGAGATGAATTTCATTTTTGGAAAGAGCTAGTTGCAATACAGGTAACCTTCACACCTAGAAGCATAATTTACCTGTGTTACCAAGATGCTCACCACTGAGAAAGAACCTCAACTCTAAAGAAAATGAAATGACACTACACCAGGATGAGTTCAGATACTTACTTTCTCTACTTTTTCTCAGGAAATTGCAAGATGATCTATGTATCAATAAAACTATTCTATTCTGCACAAGTGTTTGAATAAAGTCAGAAAAAAAAATCCAGTTGGCCTGGCTGCGTATGACTTGGAAAGTTGAAGGCCTGCTCTGATTAAAAATAGCAGTCAGGTTTAGATTCCAGTATTTGAAGTAGTAACTTAGAATGTTAAAGTCTTCTGAAAGCAGACTCTCTGATCACAAGGTCCCTTTGATTCCCGAAGTATTTTAATCCAACTCAGTGGTGGTGTGGCTTATACCTGGGACAGGATTGAATGAAATTTCCCAAACTTCCCTCTCCCTACTTGGCTTCTGATCCTTCCGAATCTCCTGCCACCTTTGTTGATCACATCCCAAATTACTAATGAAATGAACTGCTTGCTTATGAATCTTTATCTAGGGTCTGCTTCTGAGAAACTCACTACACTACCCATAAAAAGTTAATGCTATGAGAATGGAATGAGACAAAGGCTCATAAAACACTGATAGTACATGGCTATAATACATATTTAAAAATGTTACATTTTGTCTGTATGGTTTCTTCACCAGTTTTTTGAACTCTGGTAGAGTGGTATCAAGACTTGGAACACTGGTCTCCCCAATCAGCTGTGGTGAAGAAACATTTAAATGAAACTGACAGAGCTTGGGATAGTATACTACCACATACTTGAGGTCAATTAACCCTGGTATTCTATACAAATATAAGCAAAATAAGTAGTAGTACAGCATTTCTTGGAGGGAGAGTACACATAATAATAACAACAGAGTATTGGTCTATTTCTCTAAGAGTTAAAAACTTCAAATAGTTGACCCTTTATATTGAAGGACAGATTTTGGAAACAATTGCTCAGGTATATAAAGTGGGATGATGGCTATCTTGATGGCAGTGGCAGTAGGGCTTAAGTATGCCAGTGGGGGCAAAGGTTGAGAGAGAAATCAGTGGTCTATGTACCTAGATGGTGGAGGACTGTGATTTACCCCCAGGACAGGAAACTAGGAGAAAAGGAAGCATTATGTTCTAGAGAACAGCTATTTAAGACTTTGGAGGGACAGTTTGGACAAGATACAGAAGCTGTATTAGAAAGTTGCTTTTTCTTTTTTTTTCCTGAATAATTATTTATTGTCAAAGTGGTGGTTACAGTTTCATATGTAAGGCAGCGGGTACATTTCTTGTACAAGTAAAAGAAAAATAGGAAGCAATGTTCAGTACATGTGTACGAATTTACTAGGGAGCTCCCCTGGAGTTTGAAGGTATAATTAACAAATAACATTTGTACATATTTATGCTGTACTTGCACACATTGGGAAGATTTTAAATCAGCTAGGGATCTCTGAACTGTAGAAAAGCAAGAGTCTTCATATTCAATGGGCTCCTGAGAAGTCACCTGGGCCTCTTGTCTTTCATGGGGGACAGAAGACACAAAATACCAAGGAGAGGTGGGACAGATTCCCATAGGTCACCACTTTCACTATCACGAAAGCCTCTATGAGCCTCTCAGGTGGCAGAAAGCTAAACTTAGTTTCTCCTCTTGCTATTCAGAGAACAGAAAGTCTCGGGGCTGGGTCAGAGCCTGTCACATCTTTATGACTTTGAATTCTGCTTCATCATGTTGCCTTAATCCTGGAAAAGGAAAAAAAATTTCCTACCAGAACACCTAATCCAGTGTTCCCACATGGGTCCATTATCTTAGAAGGCTTTGATTCATTCCAGAACAAGAATCCATTTTTAGATCTGGACCCTAGGGCATGTATAAGGAAGTTCATTGTGTTGTCCCAAGGCTAGTAATTGATTAGTAGCTCTATCACTAATGGAATGAGAAAAAAAATGTGCTGGATTTAGCTTATCGAACACTAGGCAGACAGAGAAGGCAAAGGACAGGATGCATATATTGTAACACAGTTAGGTTTCCAAGCCAATATGGAGCCAGGAAAGTAGATAACAGTGTGGAATTTTACTGGGGCTCCATTTGAATAACTGTATGCATAGGAAACAAAACTGTATGAAGGATGCTCACATCTTTAAAAACAATATTGAACACAATGCAGGAGTGGAGTTAGGGAAGAGGAGGAAGCAAAAAAAGTGTCTTGCACTGGCTGAGGAAGACAGCATGAGGAGTTGAGGAGTGTCGCTGTTATGACTTAAATGTCCCTCTCCTACTTAATTTCCCAATTCATAGGATACTTGAAGTGGGGTCTTTGGAAGGTAACTAGATAAGGGTGGATATGACCTGCATGATGGGACTGGTGGCTTTGTGAGAAGAGGATGGGACATCCTGGTCCCATATGCTGGTGCATATGGCTCTGACACCATGTGATGCCCTCCACCATGTTAAGATGTAGCAGATGCTGCACAGCTGTGGTACCATGTGTGCTCTTAGACTTCCCAGACCCCAGAATTATGTGCCAGAGACCTTTACAATCTTTACCCAGACTATGGATTTCCACTTAAAGCAACAAGAAGAAACAAACCAAGACAATCATGAACTAGACTTTCTGTACCTAATCATCAAAGAAGAAAAAAATTGTTTGGAGGCATTAAAAAGAAAGTGTTTTAATGATTCAGAGGCTCAGCCAAGCTGGGCCCAGTGACAGTCCAACCTTATTAGAGCAATAGAGTTGTCCTCCTTTTCATGTTCTCATCCCCAGCTTTTCCCTCAGCAACTCTCACTTTTCATCCCCCCTTCACTCCTTTCAGTTCTCCTTTCTCTTTCCCTCTTTATTTGATTTTTGTTGAAACAGTGTTTCACTGTGTTGTCTAGGCTGACCTTGAAGTAAGCCTTCTCCGTACTACCATGCCTAGCTCTTTGCAAATCTATTTTTTTAACTTCTTTAATAACTGTCATGAAGCACTAATTAGAAGACTGAAGAGAATGGTAAGAGAAGACCGAATTGTTGTGTTCTGTAACTTGTACGGTTTCCTCACTTTGGTTCTTGTCTTGTTTTACAACATGCTGAATACACAAGTTCAACTTCACTTGTTCTGCTTACAGTTTACTAAATATTTACTATGGGAAAAATATTGTGTCCACAAACTCAGATGAATCTGCTCCCATTTCCCAGAAGAGTAAAGCACAAAGAAGTTGTGGATCATTCCCCATCATAAATGCAATGCATTGTGAGTGTAGCACTGTGATAAGGACCTTCATGAATCATCCTAAGGGTATATGTCTCATATTGGGATGAAATAAACTATGTCCATTGGCCTCCAAGCAGAAAGAAAGCAGCCCAGCCTTTTCCTTATGGATCACCTGCAATAACTCATCATTGTTGCTTTGGGGATTGGGAGCATATTTTGGATTCCAAGAACTTAGTACTCCTTCCATGGGCCACATAGAGAGGTAGCTCCTAATTCATCTTGAGTCTCCTGGGGATCTATGTTACAAAGATGTACTGTGGAAACAGGGGGCACCAGGAGTGAATCTCTGGCCAGTTCCTTTGTGTGCATTACTCTTGTTTATAGCACGCTCAAGTCTGCGGATGTGCAACTGTGTGATTAATTGGTTCCTACACAGGAATTATCTGTCCATAAATCATTTCCTTGTATTTTAGACAATATCTATAAATAACTGAAGAGCACCTGTACATTAACCCGGTTTTAAAAAAAAAAAAACCACCATGTATCTAAATGTCTCAAGTAAAAATAGCCAGTTTTGAGGCAATGTCAGCAGAGGGTGAATTAGCAACTTCTGCCAAGTGAAATAACATTGCTTCTCCAGAGCCCTGCTTTGCATGGCACTAAGTGTGCCACACAGCGCCTCCACTCACCTTTCTAATGCTAAATCATTTCTGATGCACACATTACCTGCCTTTAATTGAAAATTCAAGAGACCAACTTCTTTATGAGAAAATCAATTAAGTTGGGTTGTCCATAACTCAGAGATCCTATTCAAAGGAACAAGCCAGGCCTGGTGGTGCATATCAGTAATCCCAGATACATAGGAGGACCATGATCTAATGCTGGTCTGAGGAGAATGCACAAGACCATAGCTGAAAAATAACTAAAGCAAAAGGACCCATGTGGTACAGCAGCTGTTTATTCAGCCCAAAACCACTATTAAAACAAATATATCAACTCAAACATAATGTTTGGTGATAATCTCATAATTTAGCTCTCTGGAAAATAATACATCTGTCTCAGATTGCTTAATTCAACTCCTGTAGTTTTGGTCAATGGATCTTCTCTCTCATTCTTTGTTAAATTGTCTTTATTTCCCTTTTCCCCTTCTTTTTGCTTTGTTTTGCTGCTTGATTACCACACTCACACATATACATGCAACACAAACATTTGCCCTTGACTTTTACCTCCATAGCTTTCATGCAATAGTTGCATTCTTCCAGAAAAAAAAATTACTGTAGCTTGTCTCTCAGCATCCAATTAGGAGATCTATATCTCGTGTATGTCTGTGTGTCTGTGTCTATCGGTCTCTGTGTGTGTCTGTGTGTCTATGTGTCTGTCTGTCTGTTTATCTATCTATCATCTACCTACCTACCAACCTACCAACCTACCTACCTATCATCCATCCACCTTAAAAAATCCTTAATTCAAGAAAAGCCTGTTAAATATTCAGCTTGCAGATAAGCATTCACTTAGAAATTATGAACGTTTTCAAGCTCAGGACTCAGTGTCTCCCCTGACTGGCACAATTCATTCTACTTAGTTAATGTCATAGTGATGAACAACTGAATTCTGATGATGGTTATGCCATAAAGTTGAGGCAAGTATGAACAGAAGCATCATAATCACTGACCTTTGGCATCAGAGCATGTATAGTGAAAATATTTCAGTTAGAACTTTTGGTTCCCCACATGTCAATATAGGGGAGTTGAATTCCTTGAGGACCTTCCGGACGCCTAGGAGATACTTAGAGCCAGCTATTTCTACAGGTAAGCCTCCATTTGCATGCCCGATTGCCATAACAAAGGACACTCACTTTTAAAAGCTGTGGGAATGTGCTACAAATACCATTGTTTTCTTTCTATGTCTTATTTCTCATAGTGGTCACCCCTTCCCAAGAGAGTACAGAGAACTTGCACTGAAAAGCCCTGCTCCCAAGATCTCAGGAAAGTCTTCTATTACCCCTGAGCTTGGGTAGAGGCATACCACTAAGAAGCCCAAAAATTGCTTACAGATTTTCCCAGTCTTTCTCAAACTTCCTCTGAGACCCCTAATCTAGACTTTTCAGTTGATCATTGGCAGAAATGTCCACACCCTGACTATGATCATTCCATGAGGATCAGGATGGGATGGTGTTCCCCCTCCCTCACACCAAGGTGGCATCAGTTCAAATGACGTAACTGTACTACCCAAGAGCAAGGAGCCACCTGCCTCATTGGCCTCATGGAAATCTCTGCAGACAATCAAAGATGACCATCATTTAAGCTGCTTCCTCACTGAGTGCACACAGGCAAGCCCTTACCACCCACATCTTTAGGTATTGCATTAAATTACTCATGTGATATGATGCTAGTCTTTCAAACAAAACTGGAGACATTTTATAGCTAAACAATTTTATTGGCTTTTTGAGAAATAAAAAACATGAAAACAAACCACCATGGTTAAAGGCCATAATCAGCATCAACCAAATGAACCAGCCACTTGGTTACAGTAGCTGATAACAACACTAGTGGATATTATTGCTTATACCCCATGTTCATTTATATGTCCATTGCATTTTGGCAAGATTACAATCAAATGGAAGCTTTGGTTGTATAAATTCAACTATGACTACTTATTGAAAACTCAACCTGTATCATTTGAAGAATGGATAGATGCCAATTCTCCAAGAGTCTTGACAATTATCCCCTATTTTTTCCCCTTCCATTAATGATTCACATCCCTATTAAAGAAATTAAGGTGGATGCATTTATCACCATCCCTCTTCCACTGTTCCCTCCTCTAGCCATGAGAGGGTGATGCATTTGTGGCCTTCTCTAATCTCTCATATCTGGTATGTTTCCAATGCCAGGAATAAATGTCCACCTGTAATATAGACAGATTTTCAAATGCCTATGGCATTTGAAATGGTGTTTTTTTCATCTTTTGGAAAGTTAGAAAACAACAAACAAAACAAAAATAGCCCTTAGCATCAGTAAGTTGACCTTCTTCCAACAGAAAGAGTCCCAGTGTCAACCCACAACATCCTGTGGCGGGTATGGGGCTCTGCCCTTTACAACGTGTGTGTGTGTGTGTGTGTGTGTGTGTGTGTAACATTTTAATATTCAAAGAAGCAATGATCTAAATTGCCTCTTGAAAGCTCACCCAGTCTACACTCTACTTTCTATTTTAACACTGAAAATTCAGAAGGACAAAGGGTCAGAACTAACTCACAATAGCACCATTTCCTAGGCTCTTGGGATTAGATTTCATTCTGGGTTGGAGAAGGCAGGGACTCAGCCTCTAGCTTTGTGCTTTCATAGGCCCTGCTGTATTTCTGCAGGAGTGGGTGGTCTGCCTTGGCTTCTTTCTGCAGTGACATGAATTTTCCCTGGAAAGAGTTAAAACTTTGCATCTTTATAAAGTTGACCGCAGGTCAGAGACTTGAGGAAGCCTGTTTGTGGTGGTAAGAGGTGGTCAGCCTGTAGGATGGTGGGACAAGTCGAGGGACCTTGTCCCTCACTCCTCTCAGTTCAAGTCAATGGAGTCTGCATGCAGAAGCATGGCAGGACCAAGGAACATGGAGAGCTACAAACCTAATACAGCAATCCAAACACCAATGCTTTAGCTCTAGCTTTTCTTATGCATTCAGGCTCACCAGTGAGTTTGCCCTGGATAATGCTGGGATTTAATAAGCCCTTCTAATGATTATAAAGATTACCTTGAATCTAGACATGTTAAACAACAGAATATTTGCTATCACTATATTTTTGCATGGCACATAGAACCACGTAATTACTAGCACTTACACAGCAAATATTGTAAATACACATTCTTGGAGTTGAGTTGGTAATTATACCGATGTTATCCAGCAGCACAAAGATTAAACACTCTCAACTTGTGCTCTGGGGGATTTCAATCCAACCCTTTACATCACAACAAAAGGATAACCCTCTAATTATGTAATAATGCCTGGCCTTGTGGGCAGCTTCATGGTCAATTTGTGGCCTGTAAAAGAAAGTAATACATAGTATTTTCGTTTCAACAAAATACAAGAGACCATATAAAAATAGCTTCCAATTTGGAATCTGAAACATGAAAGCTGGATTTTTTTTTTCTGTATAAAAAGAAACAAAATAACGGACTAAAGTTTATTAAGCTTCCTAACAGAAAAATATACCTATCAGTTTAAGGAATGCAGTGAGAGTCAGTTTCCCTTTTTCTTTTGTCCAGGCTCATTGATGGTGAGCTTGTGCTTTGATCTTAAGGAAGAGAAATGCACAATAGTGGAGGAAGGTCAGTGCCTGAAACCTGAACTACGGTCATATCTCTAATCAGAAGACTAATTTTACAGTAGTGCTTTGAAAAGTGAAGTATCACATTTACTGGGTGTCTTCTCTCTTTCTCTTCAGGCCACCGCTGGAGATGAGTTCCAGAAGCACCACTTTCGTCTCGAGTGATGTTTATTCAATGCAATATCTTCCTTCTCACGCTCCCTTTTCACTCGCTGGTAGTGGTCCTCCTCCTTTAGGTACCACACTGGGGGCCAGCGGTGCCGCTCAAAGTACTCCTGGTTTTCTGGCAAGGGAATGATATAGATGGTCATTTCTGTCCATCACTACCTATTCTATGTGAGGAGGCCTCAGGCTCATGTGGTGGTGGGACAACTAGCATCCCTTGCAGACTGTGGCACTCAAGTTTGGAGAGATAGAATCTCTTGCTTATAAATCATGTAGCTAGGCCACAGAGACTCAGAGCTGTCTGGTTTCAGAGTCTAAGCTTGCTTCCGGCCACCCCTCCCTAGGTCAGGAAGGGCAAACATCTCTGCATGCTTGGTAGCAGGGCATAGTGGGGGTGGGGTGGGGATGCAGGGGGTCTCCACAAGCTCTCTGCTCAGCAAGCTCTTCTCCCTGCTTCTGCCCCCTCCTCCCTTCACCCATGGCCACAGGGAGGGAGGAGGAGAATGGGACAAAGGGGGACCAACTTCACACATTCTCACCTGCAGATTTTGATTTGATTTCTTTGCGGAACTTGGCACACACACTGTTGTAGTTGGTGCAGATGTGGTGCAAACACCAGGCAGCCAATTGGTTAGCATTGTGAAACTGCAGAAAAGGGATCAAAAGAGAATTAGTGTCTTGTCTATGGCCAGACCACCCTGAACACGCCGATCTCGTCTGATCTCGGATGTTAAGCAGGGTCGGGCCTGGTTAGTGCTTGGATGGGAGAATTAGAATCTTATCTTTCCTTTCTTTCTTTCTTTCTTTCTTTCTTCCCTCCCTCCCTCGCTCCCTCCCTCCCTCCCTCCCTCGCTCCCTCCCTCCCTCCCTCCCTCCCTTCCTTCCTTCTTTCTTGTTCTGGGGCTTGAATTAAGGCCCAGGGGCTGCTGTCCATTAGCATTTTTTTTGCTGGTACTCTGGCACTTGAGCCATACTTATGGCTTTTTGGTGGATAACTGGTAATAAGAGTCTCACAGACTTTCCTCCCCAAGGTGGCTTCAAACTAGGATCGTCACATCTTGGCTTCCTGAGTATCTAGGATTACAGGTGTGAGCCTCTGGTGGCCATCTACATTTTCTTTAAACTGAGGCTTAAACCATTGCAAGAGTGAAAAGATATAAAGAGCTATAGAACCCCCATTCTTGTTCTGATTTTGCAGTTTGACACTGGCCATAACTGATGTCCATCAAGTATAGTACCTGGCATGCCCTCTTTCACCCCTCTCCTTCATGACAACCAAAATTATCACTGTATCTCATCAGGAGTTTAAAGGATGCTTCACCCTCCCACCATCCCCCACCACCTGGCCTGCTAGTGATAAGCCACTGTGCCCTCTGGAAGACACCAGCCAGCAGCAGAAAGCAGCGATGTCATCTCTGTTTAAGGAAGCTTGGGCAATGGAATACTTCGTGTCACATGTCAGAGCCCAACTTGCTGGGGCCAAAGACTGGAAAGAGGAGACTGCAGAACACATGACTGTCCTATACCTGTCCTTTGGTTACATAAGAAGAGCTGGGAGGAATCCAAACACTCTACCCTTTCTTTCTTGGCAGACAGAGGTTCAGAGACATGGTAGCCAAGGTTGCTGTGACCAAAAAAGACCAAGTGCCCCCCAAACACAAGCCAACACCCCCTCATCTGGTAAGATCTGACAGGAGATGTCTTGTTCCCTTCTCTGATGTTCTTTGGCCAGGTGAAATCTTAGAACCTCATGTGTGTTTCCTCTGTGGCTGGCATCTCTACTATGAAAAGCTAGCAAAGCCCGATTCCTCAGAAACCCATTTGAGGTAAAGTCACACCTCCAAACTTCTGGGAAAGTTTGAGGCTGATATACTTCCAATTCCTTCCAGGGGTGATCTGGGCAGGCTGGACCAGATAGACAGCTGAGTAACAGAGCATGAATTTCTTTCCCAATCTTAACTCAGTGAATTCATGTTGTTAAAACTGGCCATTGCAGGAGTATTTACACCACAGAGATTGGCTCCCAGGCTCCCACTTCCTCCTCGGTGAGCTGTTGGAGCACATCACTGAGTACTGGCTAACAAATGAGTGAGGATGTGGGAGACAACATCCAAGCTCTTCCTGTGAAGGCTTGTCAGGGCTTAAGCAAGTAACCACACTGCCATGCAGGGTGTAGGTGTGGGTGGGGGCAGGGTGGGAGGATGGGACAGATGGGAACACAGAGTAAACAAACACAACTGCAAATCATCATCCTAAGTGGAACTGGTACTATTTGCAACTGTGACTCAATTCCCTTTTCTCTACGATGATGGCTAGTTACTGGAAAATGTCCAAGTCAACTTGGGGGGTGGTCCCTTAAAAACTCCAAAATTTCTTTTTATACTTCATTGAGGCAAACTTTGAAAATTACTTAGATATTTAGTCTCAGATACTGTAGACAAACCCCCCACATTTCAGACCATAGACCACCAGTGTTGGCAGGGGCTTTGCTGATGCTACTGCAATAGGCTGTCTGTCAGCTTTCACTGGCTTTCACATTGGGTTTTTAATCATTTTTGTTTGTTTCTCTCACTGCCTATGGTTGTCCTAAGGGCAGAGAATCCCATTTGCATGTATATGTCTTCTGCCTGGGTTGTAACTTCTGGTACTGGGGAGAAAGTAACAAATAGTTATTGAACGTTGCTTCAGAGTGAATAAGCTGCTCCGAGTCCTATTTCACCTTCTTCCTCTTTGGATCTGAGCCATCTCCTATGGCCACAGTTGGATGGCCTGCCTGACACCTGTTGCACTGCCACCTTCTTCTCCCTGGAATAATCTCCTCCCCCTTGAGAAATATTGCTTTAACTTGCCTAAGAGTTACCCAAGGCTCTATCACAGGGAAAGAATAAAGAAAGCCAAATTCAAAAGCAGAAGACTGCAGAATTTATTTATTTCCTCAGTGTGAGCTCACTGTTCATCTGTCATACTAAAGATGAGATCATTCTGCATGTGAATCTTGGACTATGAGAGGCTCTTCTCTTCAGAGCTCTTTCTTGAACAGTCTTTCCCCTTTGTTTCTCTGAATGTTCTGTAAGGCCCCAGAGGTTGTGACTCAGTATCCTCATTTCTTATGGCTAGAAACCAAGGCAGAGCTTAGCTTTGCACCTTTAGAAAGTTACTTGATAAAAAACAAGCCAGAGCTTGGAGCTGCTGTAGAAGATGACTGTGTTTATGTCTTGATTTATGGATGTTGATATGAACAAAAACGAATGTGGAAAATCTAGAAGAGCCCCTGCAAGCTGTTCATTAGTATGGGAGGAGTGCATTTCAGGGCTTCATGGAATTCTAGAAATTGTCTTCTTAGCCAAATACATGTCCAAGAAGGGAGAGAGACAAAACCTCCTTCTATTTTACTCCAGTGGTTTTCCTATGGTTGTAGTCAGCACCTGAGGGGAAAGTGGGACTGGTATGGGTGTGGGGGGTCGGGGGGGGTCCTTATGTTTTCAAAGGAGGCCCAGCAGGGTAAATGGTGCCTGAAATGTAAAACTCTCAGATCTTCTCAGTATACACAGGGGGCCTCTGTGACTCAGTGGTGACATCTTTATTTAGACAGATGCAACAAAGGAATGTTTTATCAGCATTGAATGAACTGGTTGAACACACTTCAGAGGTGATGGGAAAACTGCTACAAACCTGGGCCAGTTCCAAGTAAGAGAGCACTTCACCATCGATGCCCACACCACTCACTGCAGCCTTAGTCAGCTCCTGGACGGCATGCTGCTCTGGGGAGAGAAGGACAGGAGGTTGTTAAACCACACTCTGAAGCCCAGGCCTCTCACCCAACGGCCTGGTCTGTAGCCACTTAAGAGACAGATTACATGGAACACCGATTGCTAAGGGCAGGTGCTTAAACTGAATGTAGGCTAGATTCTGACCTGGTGTGTGTGTGTGTGTGTGTGTGTGTGTGTGTGTGTGTGTGTGTGTGTGTTGTGTGCACATGTGTTTGCTAGACTACTGCACCATCATCTTTGGGAACTTTTGTCTGGGCTTCTGAAGTAGCCCTATCCCCTAGATCTGAACTGCCCTTAGGCCAAAGGAGACTACTTAAAATAATTAAAAGTTGAATAAAGTTAAAGCTCCTCAATGACACTAGGCACATTAGTTACTCAAAAATCCATATATCTTCTATATTGGGTGATGCAGGTATAGAACTTTTATACCCATGCAAGACAGTTCTACTGGACAGTGTGGCTCCTGACTGTCTAGCAGCTTCCTGGAATACTCTAGAAATATTCAAAAGTTTTGGAAGTCAGCTGTACTTGGTGAATTAAACATGTGAATATATTCAACAGTGACAGATGCAAGGCATATTGTTCAACTCTTAGGCTATAAAGGTAGGGGAGAGTTTCAATTAGATGTCACAAAAATCCAGTTGAGAGAACTAGGATTGCTGCTCAGGAATCTGTTTCCAAGTGTTGTAAGATGAATGCAGATTGTGATTCTGAGTTTGAGCTGTTTTTCACCTCTGTGGGGGTTGTCTCCTGCTTCTGGGATTGGCATGGATGCATGGACGCTTGGTCCTACATTTCTTGTTCTTTGTTGCTGATGTCATCTCTAGCATAAGACTTGTTCTTCTAACTTAATATTTGCTCGCTCCTCAAATCAGTGCACTTTACTTGATTTTACTTTGGAGTTAATGGCAGGCCTATGTCAAGCAAGTCTGTTACCATTTTTAAGCATGTATTCACTTTATCTCTTCGTTTCACATGTTGGTACTTTTTGCAGTATTTCAAACACTTTCATCATTATATTCTGTGTGTTCTGCTGTTATTAATATAATTGCTTTGGGCCACCACAGACTGGACCCAGGGAAGATGGCAAAATTCAGAGATACTTGTATGTGTTATGATTGCTCCACAGATGAGCTTATTCCTTAGTTTCTTTTCCTCTCCTTACACCTCCTTATGAAATATAGTACTGAAATTAGGCTAATTAAATTATCCTCGTGGATGATAAGTCTTCAAAATGAAAGGAAGAGTCATATATCTCTCACTGTCAGTCAAAAGCTAGAAATGATTGTCGTGTTGTGAATAAGGTACATAAAAAGCCAGGACAGATCTAAAGCTAGGCCTCTTCTATTATAGAGTTAAGTTATTATTATGAAATGAGAAGTTCTTGGAAGAAATAAAAAAATGCCACTCCAGTGAATACACACATAATAAAAAAGAGAAATATCTGCTCTGTTTTAATGGCCTGAAATGATGATCAAACCAGCCACAATAATTCCTTAAGTCAAATGCTATTCTAAACCAAAGTTTTAACACCCTTGAGTTCCATGAAGGCTGAGAAAGTTTAGGAACCTGCACCTGAAAAGGTGGAAGCCAGTAGAGGTGGGTTCATAAGGTTTAAGGAAACAGATATCTCCATAATATAGGTAAGTGCTGATGTAGAAGTTGCAGCAAGTTATCTAAAATATCTGGACAAGACCCTTGATGAATTGAAGGTAGCAATACACAACAGATTTTCAGTGTTGACAAAGAGTCTAAAATGATAGGATCCCGTTGAGGACTTTCATAGCTAGAGAGAAGTCTATGCTTGACTCTGAAGCTTCAACAGACAAGCGGAGTCTCTTAAGGGCTAATGCAACTGGAAACTTTAGTTGAAGACAGCGCCTACTTTCTACTTGGAAAACTATTGGACCCTCAAGATATACATTGTCTGTTC
This sequence comes from Perognathus longimembris pacificus, assembly GCF_023159225.1. Lineage (NCBI taxonomy): Eukaryota > Metazoa > Chordata > Mammalia > Rodentia > Heteromyidae > Perognathus > Perognathus longimembris. Next base: position 38,835,855 of record NC_063162.1, read on the forward strand.
TTCCTGTGTGCTATGAATGGAAGAGCAAAGGCTGGGTGACAGCATGTGTATTTGCAACACAGCTTCCTGAGTAAGCCCACTACTGAGACTTACTGATCAGAGAAAAGTTTCCCTTAAAAATATATGTGCTATTTATTTCACAATGCACCTGGCCATCTGAGGGCTCTAACAGAGATGTTCAATTTCATAATGTTCATTTTCCTGCCCAACAAAACATCCATTCTGCAGTAATGGACCAAGGGATAATTTTACCATTCAAGTCTTATGATTTAAGAAATCTATTTAAGTAAGGATATAGTTGCTGTAGGTAGTGGTTCCTCTGATGGATCTGAGCAAAAGAAAATGAAGCCTTCTGGAAAATATTCATTCTACATGACACTAAGCACATTTGTGAGTCATGGGTAGAGGCCAAAATATCAACATTAAAGGCATTTGGAAGAAGTTCATCCAAGTCCTCATGGAGGAGTGAGGACTTCCAGATGTCAGTGGAGGAATGGAAATAGCAAGCGAGTTAGAAGGGGGAGAATGACTTTTTTTTTTTTGGCCAGTCCTGGGCCTTGGACTCAGGGCCTGAGCACTGACTGTCCCTGGCTTCTTTTTGCTCAAGGCTAGCACTCTGCCACTTGAGCCACAGTGCCACTTCTGGCTGTTCTCTATATATGTGGAGCTTGGGAATTGAACCCAGGGCTTCATGTATTCGAGGCAAGCACTCTTGCCACTAGGCCATATTCCCAGCCATGGGGAGAATGTCTAAAAGAACTACAGCCTTAATTCCATCTTGTGATGCAACATAACACGTACAGAAGGTGTTGTTTCTAACCGATGAGCTGAGAAAGCAGCTTGTCCAGTTAAAAATTACTCTTGGATAAAATGCTGGGAACATGGGTGCAATGACAACACATTTGAATATTATATAAACTAAGTGGTAAAAAGGAAGCAGGGTTGGAGATATAGACTTCAAAAATTTTTTTTTGAAAAAAATGCACTGTTGGTAAAATGCTGTCAAACAGAACCACAAGCTACAAGTACTCTTTTGTGAAAGATTGCAGTCATAAACAAGACCCTCCATTAGCAAAATCATTACAACTAGTTGAGGGCTCAGACAATTGTTCAGCATTGTTAAAAAAGCAATTTTTATTTTATAGCGGAGGTATACACTGGTTTTAGACACAATACTCTCTTGTGCTTAAGATTAGAATCTTATAGTGTAAATATCACTTCACTATTTACTGTGAAACCAAAAGAATTCCTGAAATTGACTTTAATGTGATATTTGCTTTATTGCACACTGAACACTCTAGTTTTATAAAACAGTTATTGTTTATGCAATGTCTCAGAGGTATGTCTGCATTGTTCAAATCAAGCATACTTCCTGCTCAGGCTCTATGCACTTGTTAGTCTTACATCTTCATCTCATCAGTATGGGAGCTCAAACAGCATGGTTTGTTTGCTATAGCCCTCCCCAGCTGGACTCAAAATTATCCGAAACTCAATTTCTCAGATAAGTCACCAGGGTTTAAAAATTTTAAGTTACTGCAACACTTGGCATTCATTTTACACTAGATTCTAAAACATTTTCTCTCCAGAAACTGAGGTTTAAACACTCCATAAAGATGCTCTAAATACTGTGCAATAGACCGTGCTCAAATAATATAAATGATTCAAGGAATCTTCTTGGGAAGCTGTTTGTTAAATAGTCATAATAGCCATAACAACATTTAATAAAAGCAATAGAGAAGCCTAGAGTTCACTCAAGAAGTTTCTTTGGGTCAGTTATTATTATTATTTTATGGAAAACTCAATACTATGTTATCCATGCCAGATGTAATGTTTAAGCAAAAAAAATAAAAGGCACAATGCCAAGACTGACCACAAATCCTGTTTGACACACTTGTCAAAATTACTTCTGGTCATTTCTAATGATCCTCAAAGGACAAATACTTGTAAAATTTGTGGATAGTTAGATGGGCTGGAACTCATACTTGGTAAAAACAAAATGAATTGTCTGCTACAGTCTTCTGGAGTTAGTGTATAAACAATAAGTAGTTTAGTCATTTAGATCTAGGGTTCAGGTATATTGATTAAAAAGACCTAAAAGAATCCAATAGTGATGTTTCACATTTTTCTATTGGGGAAGAAGGAGGGTGAAGGACTTTGATTTCCAGGTGGTTTGTGAACAGGAGAAACCTGGACAAAGAGGAATTTCATGTCTATCTAAAGTCTTGTCAGGAAGTGAACTGTGTATGGGCTGGGCTGGACTGCTCTATGCTCATGTCCACTGGCTCAGTTATTCAGTGAGAATTTATGAAGAATGCACCTGTCTATGTGCGGGAACAAGGCAGGAACTGTCTTGCTCTGCTTTCATAGTTACTAGGATCCATCAAATATAGTGGCCATCACCCAGATTGCTCATTGACCCCATTGGAGAATGCAGCAAGTTTTTTTTTCATTGAAAAAGTATTTAAGTACTTACATTTTATATAGACTTGCTTTCTGCTTAACTAACTGAACATATTTAGGAATTGCAGTAAGATTTTTGAAGTTAAGCCAAATCTTCCCTTTTCTCATTTTTTTCCCTCAAAATGAACACAGCCATGTCAGAATATTTTCTGAAATAGCTTTAAGAAAAACCACTTACATAATGCTTACTACGTGCCAGACACTGTTCTCAGGGCTTTATATATAATTCATTTAATATTCCTAAGAACTCTATGGCAGCTAATATTATCCCCAGTTTAAGGAGGGGGAACACTGAGATGCAGGACTCAGGTTAGCTAAAGGCCAATGTCTGAGTGGCAGGGTCAGGTCTGGAAACAGGTAACATGGGTCTGGTCTAATCTAAGGCATTTCCTGCCTTAAACCTCATGCAAACATTTTGATGATACTGTTGACATGATAGTTTTATTGCAAACTCCCAAGTCTACAAATGATTTCACGTGACATACCTCCATGAGGGGGTCTTGCATTACTCACTTTTATATTAGCTTCACCAAACAGGGCCTGCCCCCACATTAGGCACTTATGATTGGATGTTGGATGAGACTATCTGATACATTTGATCAGCTTGTATCACATATGTAAGTCAGTTCTGTTTTTTGGGGGGGGAGGGGGGGAAGAGGGGAGATGAAAAACAAATGTTGATTCCTTGGAAATCTTGATTTTTGTTCAAATGTGATTCTTTTCCCCTTGATAAATGTGACATTAACACACTACACAGCCCAAGCCATCAGCCTTACCTGCCAGTGCAACCAAGTGTGGCAGGCAAAATCTGTTTGCCAAGGCAATTAGCTCCACAGGGTCCAGATCCAAGGTGGGGGACAATTGCTTGGTATAGAGATAATCCAACACTGCTTGCATTGACATCTTGTTTATGTTTGGGAGATATATCTGAAAGAGTATAAGAAAAGCTGAATTTTACTGGAGAAAGTTTTAGACTCTACTGCTTATAAATATCCCAACACTGTGAGTCTGTGCTGGCAAGTCTCAGATACCTGCTTTGAGACTGCGCAGAGAAGCCACCCAATATTTACGGCTGTAAACATAACAGTTTGATTTGTAGATGACAGTGGAGTGGTGCTATCTGACAAAGCCTGATTTGGAATTTTTAAATGGTTATCTGGATGCGTAAATCAGATAAATGGGCTGTAAATGTATGAGGGCATTTTGAGCCCTCCTTGCCAAGTACCTGAGAACTCTCTATTGTGGAGAAAGAAATCTCCTAGCAACATGACAGGTTTGGGGGGAGCTGCAAGCTATTCTGTTGCCAACATAAGATGAAGCTCGACTCTTCAAGATGTCCAAATAGAGAATGAACAACCGCTTTTGTGGCCACAGTGACTGGCTTGTTTTTGATGTCTTATCGGTAATACTAGTATCACATACACATTCTGTTATTATTTTTTTTCCTTACAACCACATGGACTCAGAACTTCTGGAACATGCTTAGGTCTCAGTGGATTCATAGCATCTGAAATGGTTGGATCAGTTGGTGGGGATGGTGTGCTGTTTCTTGTAGGATTCCTCAGGTTGTTTCCCTGGGTATGTGGGGTGTTGTCTACATAAAGGTAGGGGCAAGGAATGTCTGGGAGGTTCAGTCCTAGATGGGTGGACCCTGGGTCAATGGGGATGTACATTCTTTAGTAGGCACTCTAGTTCTCTAACTCACCCTGTGAGACAGACCTTGGTGTACTATAGAATAAATAGTACCACTTGGCCTTCCTACTGGAATGTGGATGACTACAAAAGTTAACCTTACTAGAAGGCTTCCTCCACACCGGCCACTGTGCTAAGCTATCCATACTCCACACCTGATCTTAGCCAAAAGGCCGAGAAGCGATAGCTATCCATACGCGTGATCTCATTTGGCCCTTGTATCCACACTAGGAGGAAGACTATTATTTTGTGACTTCACAGGTGAGGAAACTGAAGTTCAGGAACAGTAAGTCATATTTCAAAGGTCACAAAGCCAGGAAGCAGTGACTGGGGTTTAAGCTCAGGAAGTATAATTCTGAAGTTTATGTTCTGAGTTGCTGTGTAGTACCGAAAGTCCTTAATGGCAATGGTTAGAGTTATAGAACAATGAAGTATTGTTTCAGGAATGGTTTTTAATATTTAGATTGGTTCCTTCCTTCCTTTTATTCATTCCTTCTTTCTTCCCTTCCTCCTATCATTCCTTCCTTGCTCCCTTTTTTCTTCTCTCCTCTTCCTTCCTTCTTCTCTCCTTTCCTCTCTCCTGTTTCTGGGTTTCAAAAGTAATCTGAATAGTACTTTAGGATTGTTTGCTAAGTATTTTCAAATTCCTCCTTCAAAGAATACATAAATTCCTATTAGAAACACATATGTGAAAATTGATGTTTTAAGTGAAAAAGAAGTTATTTCTGGCAACAGGAGATAACAGATTACAGTGAACAGTCTTGCTCTAAAACTTGTGGTGTCCTCAATGTTCTGATGTTTCTCACTACCCGAGAGCTGCTCTTTCCCTTTTCCCTTCATAATAGTTTTTGAAGGGATGCTTCTGTTAAGCAGTCAGGGATCCTCAACAGTAACCATTGTAGGAGAAGAATGGAAATGTCCACAGTGACTGGCATTCTTAGGGTACAATTGGCTGACATAATTTGGTGCAGAATTTTGTTACTTGATCCCATGGGTTTGTCTTTTGAATGATTTGACTCTTCATGTGCATACCAGCCAGCCCAGGGGCAGGTCTAAGAAGTGAGTGACCTAGTTCTTATGAAGTAGGGATGCTAGATCTGGCAGGTGCATCTTGGCCATGAGGTGGATAGGGAATTGGGTTAAATTGGTGCCATCTGGTCTTCATGGTGGAGGAAGGGAAAATCCCACCTCCCAGGTAATGGGCATGCCTGAATTCCTAGAGGAAGGGGTATAGACCTGGATTATAGGATGCTGGGTCAGTCAGTTCTGTGCTTTGAACTTGAGAGACACTCAAGTTTTCTGTGACCAAGCCCTCTGCCCCTGACTCTATTTAGGCCCAGACCAGCTCAGGGCAGGGCCTGCACGCCTCATGTGCTGTGTCTCCTGGCTCTCCTCTGTTCAACATGGCATCCCATTTCAGCCCGCCATTGGAGTTGATCTGGTTTGTTGGTATTGTTTTTCTGTTCTTTCTTTCCTGTCCTGCTCTCATGGCACAGTTTTCTGACAGTGTTAAGTATATTCATGGGGCTGCAGGTCTTTGTGACAAGAGTCGCCAGCTTTCTAGTAAAGACGCCTGATTAGACTTCTCAAAATATGGCTTCTGTTTTCTCGATGTACAACACTTTCAGGATGGCATACTAAACAGGTGGCCACCTCCAGGAGGGTGAAAAAACCCCACATGTGTATTCAGGTTAGTTGCCAAGTTTTTGTTTTGGTCACCTAGAATGTACAGTTTAATCTGGAGAAGATTACAGTCCATTCTGTGAAGGGATAAAGGGGATTAGTATTGGTGAGGTCAGCGCTGACAGTGTCCCTTTGTGCCTGGGTTCCTGACCTTGATCAACTTTGCTCTGCCCAGTTAACAGCAGGCTCTCTGCTGCGCCATCAGCAGAGGCATTTCAGTGTGCTGGAACAAGACCAGGAGCCAGCTTCCCAGATCTTGCTCTCTGACAACTGAAGTCAATAAAATGGCAAGCGGAGGAGGTTTTACTAATCAGTGGTTACCACAAAATTTCCCCAGAAGTAAGGAACATCTTCGGTGTCAACTAGCACTAGTGGCAGACACCATTTACTTATGGCTTAAAAGTGCTTGACAAGTACTGACTTACACACTGAGAGGTATTATTGGGTCTTCCAGATGGAGATTGGAGCTCGGAAAGGTTAAGTCAGTTATCCAAGACCATCAGCTTATAAATGAAGTGGTTGTTATTTTAGCTCCACAGTGCTTAACTAGGTGGCCACACAGAGCTATACCGTCTAAGTAATAAAGCTCTCAATACCACTGACCACACTAGAAAGACTCAGCTGTAGTTACAAGTGAGAAGCTCCTGATTTATAGAGCTTGTCAGACACCAGAATTAGTTATTGGGGCAATTCTAACATTTCTCCTCTAAAACAGCAGACAGCCTTGTGCTGGGAGCTGGTTTAGGAGAAGCTGAAGTTTGTTCTGGAAGCAGGAGGATGCCCTAGTGACCTTCTCTACCCCAGCTATCCCAGGCTTGTGATTCTAGGATTGGTTCCCCACTTGAGGATGCAAATGCAGGGTCCCAGGTCACAATGGGAGAGCTCAGATTTCCCATAAGCACCCCTTTTGAAAAGTTAGCTATTGTTTTCTGTATTTCTTTTGAAAGTTCAGAGAGATGCTGAGATAAGCAAAACAAGCCTCTTAGGACAATAAACTTGATGGGGTGTCCCCATGCTTTTTTAAATGAGGTTAAAAAAGTAGTTGCAAAACTCAACAAAAGTCCTTGTTGGCCCCTAGACTAAATTAGAAGTGCTTGGATAGAATTGTTTTCCAACAGAGTTTGTGAAAAGATAAGTACAGAGTTTCTGAGATACTGTTTGCTCTGTTCTAGGAGCACAAATGCTTTTGGAAATTATGTGGCTGAAGAATGCTTTACTCCTGTGAATTGGAAAATCATCCCTGTCCCTTGTGCTCTGGATTTTTTTGTACTAGGGACTGATCTCAGGACCTCACACCTCCAGGTAGTCTATCACTTGAGTCATACCTTTGGTTCTTTTTGAGTTTTGCTTTTGTTTGTTTTCTTGGTAGGGTCTTGGGCATTTGCCTAGGCCTTCCTCAGATTGAGATGCTTCTCCATCTGCTTCCCGAGTAGCTGAGATTCAAGGCATGTGTTACTATGCCCAGCTCATACATGATTTGGATATCATGTTGTGACCCTCTGTAGACAGTATAGCTTACCATGCCTCATGGTTGAGAAAATATGTAAATACGAAAAGCTAGGTTGCTTACCAGAGTAACCAAGAAGAATACCTAGGTCTTAAGCTACGGAAGTAGCAAAAAGAAATCTACAACTCAAACGTGTCTCAAGGAGCTATTTCAAGGAAGTAGTTGAGAATTGGGGTCATCTCAATAAACACTTTTCCTAAGTAGACACATACATCAGGAAAGTTGCCACCAGACATTTAGTAAGACACTTACCTCACTTTTGGCACTTTCCACAAAGGATCCTCCAAACATGGCTGCCATCCACTCACAACCACAGATCAGCAGTGGCTTATGGGCACTGATGGCTCCATCATCCAATGTAAATGTCACGTCTGCTGAAGAATCAGGGAAACACAGCCATGATCCAGCTTTGCTGAGAGCTCAAGCCACGATGTTTGTTCTCCCCCCATCCACTAACCTCTATCTCTCACTCTCCTCTACTCACTGATGGCATCGGCCTCCACTTTTGGCACAGCCAACTTCCACATTGAGAAGACATTCCAAAATACATATAGGGTCACAACCAAAATTCTCTCAACCAAAATGTCACAGAAAAACTTCAAACAGAAAGAGTGGAAAGAGTACAAGGTGAGTAGGCCTTTTCTGAAATGCTTAGGACCAGAAGCATTTAGGGATTTTGGCTTTGTTCAGACTTTGGAATATCTGCATATACATGATAAATATCCCGTTGCTGTGAAATTTGACACTACAAGGGTTGGAACCAAAGGATTGACCTCCACCCTATTGCCTCAGACCCATACATACACCAGGTGGAACCTCAATATGCGAACCTGCTTCGATATGCAAGAAGGACATCTTACCAAGGCTCAGCTGTAAACAACCCTTTGTGGGCCAAACAGAAAAGCCCCAACTTCCTAGATCTAGTGGTGCTTTCAATAATATCTGCCTCCTTGCTCAGACTCCATATAAGCCTGGTCCCAAATTCACCCCTGGCACAACTTCCAAACTTGAGCAAAGGTCTATTCCCCTCGCTGTTCCTGAATAAACAGTCCTCGCCTGTTGATGATCCAGTGCGGCCTATTCCTTTTCCGTTCTCCTCCATTCTGCTAACAGGAACTGGGGCCTTGTCCTTGATAAGCAAGCTCTCTACCACGTAGAGTACCGTGTTCCCAGCCCGTAAAGGTAATTTTAGACACGATTTTTTTGTGTATCTATATTTGACTGTAACCTGTCAAATGAAGACAGGTGGAGAATTTTCCACTACTTGCTGCTGGGAAGTTCTGGACTTTAGAACATTGCTGATTTTGGATTTTCAGACTAGGGATGTTCAGTCTGTACAAGGTTAGTTTATCCATTGGCAACATTTTGCAGTGTTTGATCTAGGCATATGTGTATAGAGTTTTTAAGTAGGTAATATGACACTTCTAAGTACTTTATTATGAATTTCTAAAAATAAGATTATTATGCTACATATTATAAATATGTATGGATGTATAATTATTACACCTAAGGAAACTGAAAATAAATCCTTAATATCATTCACTAGTTTACTCAAATTCAAATTTCCCAATTATCTTTAAACTGTATTTGACTTTTGTGTGTATGTGCCAGTCTAGGGACTTGAGTTCAGGCTTTGGGGGCTGTCCCTGGGCTTCTTTTACTCTAGCTTCTAGCACTCTAACATTTGGGCCATAGCTCTAGTGCTGGCTATTTTTGAATAGTTTATTGGTAAGAATCTCACAGACTTTTCTGTCTGGGCTGGATTCAAATCACAATCCCTAGATCTTAGCCTCCTAAATCGCAAGGATTATAGGTATGAGCCACTGGTACCTGGTGCTGATTTCACATGAAAAAAAATAAAATCCCACTGAGGTTCTAATCCCACATTGGTTTTGTCTCAGCCCAAGGAGAGGATGATATATCCAACTAAGTTAGTGAAAGTACACTGCGTAATTTCCTACAGGTTTGTACTATGTTCATTTGATTAACTTTCAAGACTGCTTCAATACCTCAATAGGAAATATTTGGAGTAAATATTACTTATAAGCTTTAAAATTAACATTAAATAAAGCAAAAATTAAAATTAATAAAGCAACCACTTACTAAATATACTATTCTAGGGGATGAACGATAAAGCCCAAAATAGAAATGCCCACATAAAAAGAAGTCATGAAGTTAATTTTTTACAATGACATTCATAATCATTCACACCCAGAGGACAAATTAAGAATAAAAATACTGCAAATGTATAAGATTGTACATTCTTACAAGCCAGAATCAGTTCCCCAGACTTATAGTAGTCTACTTATAGTAGTGTGCTTAAGCAGTTGCAGAAGAGTGGTATATGGCATTGTTATCAAAGACAAAGGGAAGAAAACTCCATGGAGGAGCTGGGTCAAGGAGTGGAGAACAGAGAAGAGGGGTGGAAACAGACAAGGTACCCTTCATGGGAATGGAAGGGTCACCAACTTGCCTCCAGGACTTCAATAGCCTGAGGACCTGAGGTCACTGCTAAAGAGCCAAAGGAGAAGAGAGCTGGTCATGAATGGACCCTGGGAGGGAGTTTCAAGGACCAAATAGACTGAGGATAGGCTCAGAGTCATCTGATCTGTCCTGAGGAACAGCTATGACAATTTAGGGAACAGATTTGTGCAGCCACGAAAGACTGGGTTCAATGTTCACTCTACCACTTATTACCTGTGTTACCATGTACATATTAATCTCTTTGTATCTCTGCTTCTCCTTTTGCAAGCTGGGGAGAATAGCCTGAAGTAGAATGAAAATGTGATAAGATGGCATCTATAGCTTACAAATATACATGGGGGGAAAATGGCACTTGTGTCACCAGCAATATCCTGTCCTCCACTCATTTTGGTAATGCTTGATAAAATGCCATTGAAGCGCTCCATGATTCCACCACAGGCCCTGCTCACCTGAGAAGGTCCCCTTGCTGAGACACTCTTTTATCCGGTTGGCTTTCCTGACGTGAAAGGCTTTGGTAATTTCCTGGTTCATAAAGGCTTCCTTGTTCATGATATTTTCCACCATCATCCTCAAATCAAACATCTCTAGGACCTCTGCGATCTGAGCTAGCCCCACCAAATCCTTTTCTTTTTCATCCAGTTGCCCTGTATATAGAAACTGGAGCAAGGTCCGGAAAGGGCCTGACTGTACTGATGAGTCCATCTGGACGATTGTCATGGTTCCTACACGTTTGGAGATAGGATTGACTTGCATTTCCTTGTGTATGCTGATGAACCCTTTACTCCAGTCTGACAAATTCTGCATCTCAGCAACAGTGGCCTCTGCATCCAGTCTCAGGCTTTCTGACAAATCCTTGCTTGAGAACATCTCATCATTAGCCTGTGGCGTCCTTGGGGGGCCTTCCTGCCCTTCCTCATCTGGATCAGGATTCATCATGCAATCCTTATTCTGCATCTCTTGCTCACAAACTCCCTCACCCCAATTTGGGGATTCTCCACATTCCATTAGGAAAAGGTCGTAAAACTTGGAAGAAGAGGTAGCAAGGTATATTCGATGCGCAAAGATGTGCTCCTGGTCCTGAAGAATGAACAGGACATCGGCACACAGAGGATTGTCCAGTAAACAGGCAGCTTCATTTGTCCCTGTGGAAGGACAGTCTGGAATTCTGATGACCGGTGGAGGGGCTTTTGGAGGTAGGAAAGGTGCCTGAAGTAGGGGTTTCTGGACTTTCTTTAAGTGGGATTTCCAGAACTGCAGGTGCCGGCGTGAAATTAGTGCTGCACGGATTGCATTGTCAAACACGTCCTTGATTCCAAACTGGTCAAATACACTTGTCTCATAATATGGGATACCAAGTTCCTTGGCCACCTCACGGCCTTTTTCTGGGGGCAAAATATCCCCTCTCTTTATTGGCCTGAAACAGAAGATTAAAAAAAAAACCTACATTATTTTAGGAAAGAAAAAAGCTGGCTGGTGCCTCACCAAGCACCTAACTGAATTATGCATTTTGAAGTCTTATTCAGACTTTTAATAAGGCGGTTGAAAACTCTATTGTGTTAATTGGAGCCAATTTAAGGAAAAAAAACTATTGTGAATTATGTTTTCTAAGTGTAAAATTTATAACCACAGGGGGAAAAAGCAATATTAGCCATAGGAAGTAAAGTATAATCCTTTTATTAGCTATTTGTTCTTCAATAATTTACTTAACATCTTTGAGCCTTGATTTTCCTATTTGTAAAATAGGCATAATAATAGTAAGTAAGTATGCCTTAAAGAACTACTGAAAGATTTAAATGAGAAAACATACCTTGCCTTGCTACTTGGTCCACTGTGCTCTAATAATGTTATTATCATTATCACTACAATCACCATCATCTCCATCATCATCATCTTTAAACTATGCCTTATAACTTTAAAATCCCACCATTTACATAATGTATTCAAGCCTCATGATAACCCTATGAGTTATTTTCATTTTATACTCTGCAGAAACTTGTGTGGGAAGTTAGAAGTATTTGCTTAGAGTCATATTACAAATTGCTGTAGATCTTTACTAAGCATTTGGAGTGTAGACTTTCCTACACTTGATAAATTATCCATATCTAATAGATTGTTAGATTTTCTCTAGGGAATTCATGAATCGGCTTTCATATTTTCCCCCTTATTCTCTTCTACTTCCTTTGTTAGGTCTTCATTATCTTTTGGTTAGAATCTTGAGATTTGGACAAGAATACTCATTGCTGCAAAAAAATGTCCTTAAATAACAAAAGTATGAATTGGCAATTCTGAGTTAATTTCCTTTGATTTCACAAAGCCTGTGGCCTTTCATCTGGTATACAGTGCACTTATAATCTCATCAAATCCAGTAAAGCCAATACAATCAGTATTGGGGTTATAAAATAGTCAGGTAAAGAAAGAGATCGATTTCAGAACATGGAAAATATGTGATTAATTATTACAACTCCTCAAAAAATACATGTGTGATTCCGAAACATCATCTTAGGAACTGGTATTCTTAAATAAAAGTTACAAACTGAAATAATTCTCAAAGGCTTCGCTTGAATAACCTTGCTTCATAAAATTGTCTCACAATTGCTCTGTAGCAGAGCTTCTCATGCCCACTCTCTTCATAGGTCTGCAATCTTCCTTCAATCATCTACACACTCATGCGGTTTTTAATATGGATTTAAGAATAGAAGGATTGGGAAGACTGAACCAAAAATGCTTTCAGAAATTTCATCCAAAACATACTGTGAAAGTTAGTAAGCTCTTTTCCTCTAAGAGCATAGAAAGTGGTACCCCTAGAAAATTTTGTGACAGGTAGGCCTACATCAGAGCAATATATTAATATAAAAACTCTTTGCAAAGTTATGTTCTCCAGAAAAACATATGTATACACTTGGAAAAGAAAAATCTGTTTTGTACAAAGGGAATTTGAGATACAATAGGTTTCAAAAACACTTATTTCTCCCACAAAATTAATATAACAGCAGAACAAATCAGTCTTCAAGTATTTTTTTTAAGCAGCATAACACTTTATAAATATAACGACTGGAGACATTTGAGAAGTTTTGTTGGCTTTTCTTTTTTTCACAACTGTAGGTCCAAAATGATTTTTTTGGATTAGACACTATCATCTTGCCAATGACATGCCTTCAGAGGTTGGGCTCATGAGTATGAGGAAGGTTAAAACCACAAGTTCCTTGACATTTCTTAGGGCCACACCAATGTCTGATCACCATGAGCATTAATTCACTTTATTATAATTGTGATGTAAAAATGACATTATTACAGACAGCTAATATTTTATATACTATTTTATACACTTGAGAACACATTTATCATATGATTTCCTAAATAGAGGGCTCACTTAAGCACTGACCAACCATATTACAAAGGTGGATTCTGATGTAAAGAGATGAAGATGAGGGTGAGAGGGGCAAGGGTAATCTTTTCTTCATGTTCAACCACTTGATTGAAAGCATGTGGCTGGTTGATGCGGGTCCCAGGGCCACTGGAACACATGGTGTGGGGCTCTAGATACTTGCTTCCTCTGATTCTCAATTTGAGCAGCAAAGTATGAGTCCTTGCCTTACCTTGCTAATGGACGTCTGGCCCGATTAACAGCCTCCAGATCAGCATAGCGGAGGTCAAGCTGGCAGCCAACTAAGACAACAGGTGTTCGAGGACAGAAGTGCTTAATTTCTTGATACCACATGGTTTTCACATGATTTAGGGAATTAGGATTAGCGATGGAAAAACAGAGTACCACAACGTCAGACCTAAAAGGAAACAATAAAACAAGCTCATAATGCCTTTCTAACTTAAAAGATAATATTTTACTATTATGGTCCTTTCCCTCCTCCACTCATCTAATGCCATATCCCAGTTACAAAAAAAAGGACTAGATATTAAAACATATCTCTGATTCATGCAAACAGCCTGATAAGCCCCCCACATTCCAGCACCAATATAGCCTAATGGTCCATTTCCATATTATACGGCAAAACACATGTGCACTGAAGTTTTTCCAGTGAAGTTACTTCTAAAAGAGATGGTTACAACCACTTAAATCAGTCTTGGAGTCATGACATGCTGAACTATTTCTGCTCATAAGAAATAGTTTCAAGAGAAAAGAAAAACAATAAGAAAGTACCTTTTACTCATTTAAACACAAAGGTGATGATGATTCAACCCGATGAGATAAAGCAAACACTTTCCACATTACTGAAAATGTAATGAGTATTTGCTGCAGTCAGCCAGCAAATACACAGAAGGATTTCTGCCCTTCTTCCCATGTACTTACACACACAGAGCACAACCACTCATCTGTTTCCAAAAAGAAAAGTCCTGAGTTTGCAGGAATTTTGACTTTTATTAGGTATAAGGCAAGAAGGTAGTATTTAACATATGACCAGGTAAAAGAGTAATGGAGGTCTAAGATGAGAAAATATTGGAAGCAGATTTTTCTAATGTTATGTGTGATACATAGCAGGTATATTGAGTGGAGATAAATTGGGTCGTTTGACATTAGGATCTTCTAATATTTACATAATAACTTACCATTCCAGAGCCCAAAGAACTGTTCCACTAAACAGTTGTTTAAATATGGTGTTCGATGGACAGCTGTTAAGTAGTAACTATAATCTATGTTTTTAGGTTAATCTATACTGCACAATGACTTTCAAAGCAGTGAGGCAGATACAGTAAGAATAGTTATGTACAAGAATTCAAAAGGGTCCTCCAGCTAAGTTCAGAAATAAACTTTCATTTTATTAGATGTTAATTTATTGCCTTTATTGTTTATGTAATGAGAAGGATCAGTGGATGAATCAAAATACCTTCTTTTTAAATCATTTATGAGCTTTTCCCTCTACATATCAATGAAGACAAACAAATATATGCAGGCAACCATAAAATTTCTAAAAATAATCATTTGCAATGCAGAAAACTGCAGGGTGCTTACATTAAAAGTAATTCACATGTCGAGTCTTTAAATTTATACCCAAGAAAAATTATGTCAGACCTCAGCAAATAAAGGGGAAAATCTTGAGTTTAAAATATTTCCAAATTATAAACAAAAACTGAGACTCTAAAGCCAGTGAACATGTTAGTTTGAAACATGGTTAAAATCTTCTTGATAAAAAGATATTAGCAAAGCTTCTTGGGTGTTGGGATAATATGTGTAAAAATATGCATACGTCTATAAATGAAAGGGGCACATGTCTTGTCTTTGGGATTCTGATATAGTTAGTGGAATATTCTATGTTCAGTCTTCCTTTCAATCAGCATAAATAACAGTATCCAGTAAAGGCAAGAGGCTTTGAAATTTACATTTTTTACAGGCTCAGTTTTCTATTATTCATAATTCAATTTATATTTGGTATCAGATGAAATTCTGCTATAGCCTCTGCCCTGATCATAAACTAAAGTCATCATGGATTCTGGCATGGTAAAAATGGCCTGACAATAGGTGAGGCCCAATGTCATAGACAAAGAACTGGGGAAATGCATCTAGTACCTAAATATGTCATAACATGTGTATTTTTAAATTTGCTCTCATTGGTGCCTTCTTTCTATTTCCATGTTAAGGCACAGGATAGTAAAGAAAGTCTTTTTCAGAGCTTAATTTATGTGACAGACATGCAGCTAAATGTCAGTTGTGCTATCGAATTTTATGATACAGCAGGAAATCAGAGCTGGTTGGGTTGCCAAGGTTACTGTGATAACACCCATGCCACTGAACACAGGAGTTACTATCCAGATGACCTGTAAACAAGTGCAGACAAGACCCTGGGGGTTGGAAAAAAAGAAATCTGGTGAAGACAGCAGTACAATGCCACCACACAATGGAGATCTGCAGGGCCCGACATCTAACTATTTATCAATACCTTAATGAGTGAAATGCCATGACAAGCTGGGAAAATAATTCAATTTTCTGAAAATACTTTGCCTCCAAACAATCATAAAGAAAACTGGAAGATATACTATTTCTGAAAGGTAAATAACTTACTAGTCAGAATTCTATGTGTCTTGTGCAATGATGTATATTTTGCTTTCTTTTGTAGTCTCATTGAGTTCTTAAGAGAATATATTTCTCTTGTTTCACACAAAGGCAGTTAAAAAGTAAGATTGCATTTTAACTACCAATTAGTCTTTTGTTTAATTCAGGTGGATCTAAATACAAATACAAGCTAAGGAAACTAGATTTGCAGATTACACACAAATTCTGTGATAGGAATATAATATCTGATACCCAATTTCAACCTAGAGGCTGGGAATCAATGGACAGAGATGAAGCTATAGAAAGGTGCTGCTTTGACACAGTTCTTTTGTGCATTCTTCCCTAACTCACTGCTTATCAGTATCCTCTCTGATATAAACACCTACATAATTAAGTACCTGTTTGAGAATGACATTTATCCCCTCAAGATATTGAGCTATTTTTTTCTATCTAGTCACAGAAGGTACAAAACCTGCAGCTAAGAATATCTCCAGCTGAAGGCAGAATTCCAAGGAACTAGAGATATTAAATAACTTTTAATCAAAACATTCATTCCTGTGTGGAGACTGTTCAATGTCTGACATAAGCTCATGTTTTAAAATGCCATTCCTAGGAAAGATTAAAAAGGAAAAAGCAAGTGCTTACAATTCATATTTCCATGGCTCTGTTACTTTCTTGTATATGTATTTTAATGAGTGAGTTTAAAAATAATTGGGGAGGGTATGATAAGGACATTTTCACATATTAAGCCAAAGGAACAGTGTAGAAATGACCTCAGGGTCCTATTTCAGCTGTAAAAAGATTCTGATAGGATTGAAATGAAATCCTAGAGTTAGTGGAGCAGAAAGCACAAGGATGTGAGAATGCAGAGGCAGAGCACTGGGTGGAGATGACACTGGACCGCAGACTTGAATATTGAGAAAGGGGAGGAAGAGGTTTAGAATGTCTATTTTACTGATTTTTATTTAGAAAAATTTATGACTGGGCTGCATGGTTTTATTAGAGAAACACAAAGAACTAAGAGAGAGCATGGACCAGTCACAAGGACCAAATAAACATGGATTTTTTTTTCTTAAAAACATGATTTCTTGTTCCTAAGGGGAACTATCAGTGTAATAGTTTCATTCCAGTACTAACATCAAATAATGCCCGTGAAATAATATTTTGATTACTTAACAAAACGATCCAAAATAAATCAATGTGTTGGAACTATTGGGAATCTCCAGTTTCACAGGGGAATGGGAGGAGGATCAAAAAGAAACTAAGTCATCCGAAAATGCTGGCACTGATAAATCCAAGATTGCTTCTATCCGTTTTCCTTTGGTTATTAAACAAATCAAAAAGCATATTTTTTTTAGTTATCTTTCAAGGGGGAACACTGGCCAAAGACAGTATGTGAATGATTGGCAAAGATACTTGGATAACATAAGGGGTGCCTGCAAAGTTGGTACTAATCTTTATTGGAGGATTAAAGAAAAAAATACATCTGAGAAAAATATATCTTACCCCCACATATGTTGGCCTAAGGCAGACTTTGAATAGCAAATAGCACACATTCTCAAAGCCTGCCTTTACAAAGTCTACAGTAAAGTATAATAAAAGTTGGTGGCACAAGACTGACAAAAGAAATTAGAAGGCTAAACTGTTTCACTAGTGTGAAGCACTGAATTCATCTTTTCAAAAATAAATGATTGAGAAAAGGAAATCGTCATCACACTTTTATGGTTAGGAATGAATTTTCTAAGTTCTTTCCTAGTATGGAAATATTCTCTTCCCTTATCTGGGTCTATCTGTATTGTCTCAATTTTCTAGCTGTAGGCCTTGGGCTTTCTTAACTGATTAACTGAAAGGATATTTCTGAAATTATCCTGTACCTATGAGCATCAGATCAAGCCTGTATGGTAGACAATGCAAAGGGCAGCAGACTCCATCTGGAAGGACTCCATCCCCCCAAAGAGCAAGAGTGGGACAGATGCCATTATCAAATGAGCTCAATTCTGACTGGCCTATTGCTGGACTAACATTTGGTGGTTGGGAATGAGCTAAAAGGTACCTTTATTTGAGTTCTGCATGGGATCCTCTCTTTTTTAATGTATAGTTGTACTTTAAAGACTTTTTTTGATCCTTAGCAAGGCAAAATTTACTTCTGCCGAAGGATTTTTAAGACTTTTATATGGTGGTAGGACTTCATTATTATGTAACCATTTAGGAGTGACTCTCATATCCTTTAGACTGATAGAGAGGACAGATACATTTTAATGGGAGGTTTTTCTTTGTGGATGGACATTAAGTGTCCTCCTCTGGTAAAGATTCAAGAAGGAGTTCCTGATCACTTGCCCTCCCCCCTTCATTCTGGGGCTTCAAGTTCCTTCTCCTGGCTGATAACTGAGGTAGGTTCTTTACAGAAACATTTTCAAAGCCATTCATGTTGACAACACAACGTTTCATGCAGATAGTCTCTGACAGTGCGATGCAAACAGACACATCAAACAGCACGGGACAGCTGGGGCTATGGCACAGAAATGTATGGCATGTGGCTTGGGAAGGTTTTAGTAGGGGAGCAGCCCAGTGTGTATGAGATGCAGAGGGAGTGGTCAGTGATGGTGCACATGACTGCCTGAAGATGGATGGCTGTGTAAAGCTCACACTCATGGAGGATGAGAGAGGCCTGTTGGGGAGCACCTGGCAGGAGCTCTGGGGAAGAGCAGGGCAGAACCATGCAGTGCCCTGGGTTGTGAGCAGAGAAATCAAGTCAATACTTTACCAATAGCAGTGAGGCTTCTCAAGTACAGGTGTAATATGGGGGGAACTGTCAAAACACCCTGAAATATATCCAGATTTGGGAGTTGTTAGCATGTGCAACTATTTCGTCCAAGCTTCTAATTGCATTTTTAGTAGGAAGCAACATTTGGTTGAGTTCTGTGTTGGTCTTGGGGCTTGAACTCAAAACCTGGGTGCTGTCCCTGAGCTATGGTATGCTCAATGATAGTGCTCTGCCACATGAGCCACAGCTCCATTGACAGCTTTTTTTTTTTAATGGTAGTTTTCTGCCAGGGCTGGCTTCGAGCTGCAATCCTCAGATCTCAGCCTCCTGAGTAGCTAGGATTTTAGGTGTGAGCCACTTGTGCC
This sequence comes from Perognathus longimembris pacificus, assembly GCF_023159225.1. NCBI lineage: Eukaryota > Metazoa > Chordata > Mammalia > Rodentia > Heteromyidae > Perognathus > Perognathus longimembris. The sequence continues at coordinate 38,854,814 of NC_063162.1, forward strand.
CAGCAATACGAAGCAACATTTTAAACCAATCTTTCCCCACCCTCCAAAAATGGAGACAAAGCAATGCATGCCTTAAGCACAGGTAAGCTGCACCAACAGCCCACCAATGCCACCAAACTTGAAGGAAGACAATACTTGAACCTTAAAAGTGATTTCTTCTACCACCACATTTTGGCCCTACCAAAGAACATTGTGACTTATCATCCAATGCACCAGGCTATTATCATGTAATAATACCATTAGAATATTCCCATACCTTCCTTACACGATCACCAGGACAAGCAGAAAATGAAGTTGGGTGAAGTTCATTCCATTTCTTAAAGTACTTTGAACCATCTCATTAAACTTCTGACCAAGGAACACAGGATGAATTAAAATTAAATGTTAACATTAAATGTTAATGCTAAATGTAAGGAGACAAAATTAAGTGGTGCTAAATTCTCTTCCAAACCTACTTGTTCTTATTCCTCTAGCTTTTCCTTGCTATGGAGCCAAGGTTCTCTTCTGAAAGCAAGAATAACTGTGGATAGAGAAAACCTCAAAATCAGACAGAATGCCAAGGGGGAAGTCTCCAAAACAAGTCCTTTTCAATTTTTTTTTTCCAATCCAAGGGCTTGAACTCAGGGCCTGAGCACTGTCCCTGGCTTCTTTTTGCTCAAGGCTGGCATTCTACCGAGCCACAGCGCCACTTCTGGCTTTTTCCTTTTATGTGTTGCTGAGGAATTGAACTCAGGGCTTTATGCATGCCAGGCAAGCCACATTCCCAGCCCCTCCTCAATCTTATTAGACCAAACTGTCAACCAACAAGACCATTTGATCATGACGAGAACTACTTTGCCCAGGCTCCTTAACAATGCCCTTGACTCTGCAAAAGTATTAAACTTGTTCCATTTCATATTCAGCATCAATCAACCATCATCCAATCACTTCTCCCAGAAATAGTAAGTCATAAACCTCTGCCTATCAGATGAAGACAGAACTTTAATTGAAAACACAAACTATGGGTCCTCATCATGCCTATATTCTAATAGAAAATAAAGACAGCAGACAAGACACAGAAAACAGGTAATACACTAAGTGGTGATAAGTGCCAAATAGGAAGAAGAACCCAGGAAGTGGACAGACAAACTGGGAGGCAGAAGCTGCTTTTCAAGATAAGATCACTGGAGGGCCTCATTGAGGTGGTGTCATTTCCAGAATGACCTGAAGGAAGAAAGGGAGGGGACACACAGACATATGGAGAAAAGAAGGCAAAAAACAAAAGTGTGCAAAAAGAAACAGCTAGTACTAAGTCTCTGAGGCCAGAGTATGCTTGGGATATTTCCCTGATGGAAGGCAAAGGTCCAGTTGCTGGAGTAGAGTGGTGAGAAAACAGGAAAAGCAAAACTCATGTATAGGCAATGCTGGGCTGAGGTAGGTAGGGCCTCATGAATACATGGCTTTTGCTTTGAGTGAGCCAGCAATGTGTTGGAAGTTTTGATATAATTCATGTTTTGAGAAGACTAATCCATTGGTGTGATGAGAACGGATTAAACTGGTGAGTGGCCAAGGGTCAAGGGGGAAGAAGCAGAATGAAGCAGGGGATCAGTAAGAGGCAAGGATCCCCAATGGTTAGCCAGCTAAGGCTAGTGTCTTCTTCAGTTATTTGAATTTATCTAAAAGTCCATTTACCCCCTTATAACTGGATGTATTCATATAACACCAGAATATCAATGGACTAACAACTTCTTCCAGGAATTAGATTATCTCCAGAAGCTAAGGTAATATAAAGAGTCAGGCAAATTATTTTGAGGATTACGTCTAGTAAGTTATACAAGAATTAAGCCTTAAGGAAGCTCTGGATTTCATAGGCCATCTTGCTTTTAAAAACATACACACCCCTCAACCAAAAAAAGGTCACTAAGGAGAGCCAGGGTGACAAATTTAAAAGAACATTCATTATTTTTCTTTATCTTTCTGTGATTCATTCTTCTAACTACGGCTGGTGCAGAAAGCATTTCTTGGGGAAAAATAAAGTGTGAGAACTTGGGCAATCTAATAATGAGATAATATTAAAAATTACTGGGAGGACTATTCTGAAGATTTACTAAAAATAATCTGTGGGGTTTATGAACCACAAAGTACCAATTCTTGTCTATTATAATAAGTTCAGATCCACCAAGAATGTATCTTGTATGTTACAATGAATGTAAATGGAAGAATATTTTTATCAAGAGACCTTTCCCCTCTGGACTGATAGAACTAGTGAGTTAGTGAAAGAGAGGTAATAGATTTAATTATCCACTGAAGCCTTCAGAATTACTCCTCCATCTTTTTTTTTTTTAAACTACCTAACTGAAAAGTGAAAACTATGTGTTCTGGTATGTATTTCTTCATCAGAAAATTCCAGCATAGAAATGTCACAAGCTGATGATTTTTAATTTCATTTTATAAAGCCAATGGAGCTAAAATTTAACCCAACTTTTCAAACTTGCAGTTAAGAAGAAATGGAAAAATGAACACAGAACATTAATGTCATGAATCATGTGCACATTCCTCATTCTCTTCCCCATGCTAGTGGACTCTGTTCATGCTCTTGCAGCCTATCTGAGCTTCATCAATGCTTTTCCCACTAACACCCAAAAATGATCTTTCTCATTCTCTAATCTATCTCCCTGGTAGCAGTCAAAACCTTCCAGATCTTAGAACATAAAGGTGCCATAGGTGTCTGTGAGGCCTTGATGGTACCTCAGTTGGCACTGCTATTCTCCAAAAATAGTTTCAGATGCCTGGGTTAGGCATAGGGATTCTGGCTCTTAAAACGTGGCAATTTGGGTTGGGAATATGGCCTCGTGGTAGAGTGCTTGCCTCATATACATGAAACCCTGGGTTCAACTCCTCAGCACCACTTATATAGAAAAAGCCAGAAGTAGCACTGTGGCTCAAGTGGTAGAGTGCTAGCCTTGAGAAAAAAGAAGCCAGAGACGACAGTATTCGGGCCCTGAGTTCAAGCCCCAGGACTGGCAAAAAAAAAAAAAAAAAGGCAATTTACTAAGAACCTACGCTGTTCCATTTCCACAAGGAGGGAAGGGGCAAGACAACGGGTTGAGGGTAGTAGCATGGATTATGATTTGGGTAGATTTTTGTTATACAATCCATCTTCACTGAAATCTTATGCTCTAAATACACAGATTTCTACCACATATGAGATTTTAGAAATTATTTGTCACTATAAGGAATTTAATTCGAGGCCTCATACTTACTAGTAGGCAACCATGTCTCCAGCTCTCATTTTTGAAATTATTTGTATACATTCAGTCTAATGAATTTTTGTGTGTTTGGAGTATGTGTGTATGATGGTAATGATTCACCTCACATTCTACTACTACTTTGTGCTTTTCTCTCTGGGCAAATTAAAAAATATATATTTCAAAATTAGTCTTATAAATGTCTTGGAAATGAAAGCTAGAGGGGGAGAATCCTATAACCGGAGAAAAGCATTATTGCTAATATTAGTGATTTTCTATTTAATAATATTAATTCAAACTATTATCCCTCCCAAATAAATTACAAATCTGAAAACTTGAGGTAGAAAAGTAGGGTTGAAGTTATGGCTGAGTATAAGTGCCTTCTGCTCTTTCCTTCTGCTCTTCTCATCTTTCTATTTGCTAATGCATTAAGAAGTAGCCAGGCACTAGCTTTTCCCATCATCATTTCATTCAGATTGGTATATCCTTTGTGACTCTCACTATAAAGTACAATTAAAATTCTAATAAGATAATTGGGAATGTTTTATGAGAATATTTCCTTGCTAATACTTTAGAAGATCCTGGTATACGTATAGGAGACTGATCAATGGATTCAGCCACTCTTTTGAGTAACAATTATTAAGGCCAGGCCCATTGCAGGACTTGCCAGGGTGCAGTATCGGAATATAAAGGATAAAGATCTCACCTGCATTCTAAAGGCAATAGGAAAGATGAGCAGAGTTCAGAGAGTTCCTGGGAGTATGTAACACTTACTCTCCTCTTAGCATGTTAGTAGTAATTAACTGGCTTAAGAATAGGAAGAGTGGAACATAATTTCTAGGTGGACAGAATGTATATTTGTGGGCCTTCAGTCCAGGGAGCAGAGCCTGATACCGCATTAGACATACTGGGTCACACAACTCTACACACAATTTCTAGCCAGGAGAGTTGGGTACAACACAGATGTCATTTGAAAGCTTTATAAAGGTTTCTACTACATTCTAGACAATTTCAGAGTGCACAACTATGAAACACAAAGTTGATGCTATTCGGTGGAGAAACAGAAAGTTTTCACAGAACTTGGTGTTCTATGTTTGGTGGCCACAGAGTACTGAATCTTCTTAGAAAAAGATATAAACACAGCCACAAAGGTCAGGTCATACAATCTGACAATGACCCTCTGAATTGAGGGGTCTTTCTCTGAGTGAAGATTTTGCATGACAATATGATAGTGTCCCCTTATTAGCTGTGAAATCATATATATATGCATATATATATATATATGTGCACACACACAGGTTCTCATATTCAGCTAGGTAAGGCTTTTTGGTCCCATTTATTTTCCCTGAGTTCCAAGATGATTTGTGTTTTCAGTGAGAATTAAAGTTACACAAATAATTGAAACATAAAGTCTTCCATGCAAATGTTTCCTCGTAATTTACAGATTACATTGTCTATGAAAATATTTCTCATCTTAACATTTTTACTTGGATAGAGTTGAGCTATATTAAACTTTGCATATTTAATGTCTTTAATTGCATTAGTTCTGACATCAGTATTCCCCCTGAAACCATCATTGCACTCAAGGTAACAAAGGTCTCCATCATCCCCCAAAGTTTTCATATGTTCCTATGTACTTCATCCTTCTCTCCATCATCTTCTCTTACTACCTGAAGTCCTTCTGTTCCTATGGATTACACTGCACTTTCTAGAATTGTATATAAACAAGATATCACAGTGCATGCTCTTTTTTTCCCAGTGGCCCTCATTCAGAAAATCTCACGGTAATCTTCAAGGATGCCTCCCTTCTGGTTTCAGTCTGGTAAAAAGCATCATGACAATTCTATGATGGTACTGACCAAAGTGTGTCCTGGTTAAAATTGGCTGATTCATTTCTCTGGAAGTCATCACAAAGTAAGCACTATGCACAAATGTACTCAGAACTAGCTAACTTAGTATATTCTCCAAAAGAACCACGATTCCTATTTTTTTGCTCCAAGTAATTAGTCCTTTTGTATATTCCTACTGTTTCATTAACTTGAGCAACTTTTAGTCATTACAGAAGACCACAGGACTGAATACTTTTAGGATACGAGTTAATTAGTTTTCATAGACCTGTGGGTACTAACACAATGGAAAGTGTAGTTTAGATTGCTTTCCCACAAAGTGAATGCACCACTGCTAACTTTCTTCCCTTTGCTACTTACTATCCATTTATAAAGCCAACTGTCAGGACTAGGGCTAGGAAGAAGGCAGGAAAGTAGTTGTCTCAAGTGCAAAATGCAGGAGGGACTCAAACACTCAGTAATCCAGATGAATAATGTGTTTTAAAATAGTAACATTAAGCAAAATATATTCATGACAAATAAAATAATATTAATCTAAATAAAGTCAGAATCAGTAACAGTGATAAACTTAGCCTGGAGCAAAGGAAAAATATACAACAGTTCTGATCTTGACTTTCAAAATTTATTTTGATTTTTTTTTAAGTTCAAGATGATAGACTCACATTGTACAGTCATTGATTGCCCTTGTCCGCTTCCCATTGATAGAGTGCATGGTACTATCATGCAATTTACCATTCTGAATCATCATTAGAATGCTACTCTGGCCTCTTGTTTATATTATGTTGTGCACAATAAAAGCTGACTTGAAACACTCTAGATACTTTCATTATCCCCCTACATGTTGGCATTAACCACATCATAGGCAAAGACACAAACACTGATCACCCATGGCTTTCATTGTTTTAAAGATCCTCAACTCAGCATTCAAAAATGGGGCATGTTCTGTATTTAATTACATGAGCCTCCTACATGAAACCAAATCCATCTTTTCTAAACAGATACACAGAAACCACAGCTCTGATGAATGATATCATTTAGAATACACACTGTACTTTTCATAAGAGCCAACAACTTTAAAAAATCAGTGTGGAAGAATAAACTATAAAGTAAATTGGTTCCAACCAGATTGAGAATATGCCTTTGAAAGTGTTGAGGATTAGGGCAAGCATAGTGGTACTGAATCTTTTAGTTAAATGCTTCAAGGAAATCATACCCCACCCCACCCCCCAAAAAGCATCCACGATTCCAAGTCACTCAGAAAACTCTGCTTGGATGTATCATCTTTACTGAAAATGGAAGGACTCATGCATGTTTAGATACTTAAAGATGCTTGTAAATATTAGTTTATTGTCTATGGATTAAAGAAATTAAGAAATTGGGGGAGGTAATGGAGAAAAATGAGGGAGGGGGTAACAAGTTTGACAAGAAATGTACCCATTACCTTCCATATGTAACTGTAACCCCTCTGTACAGCACTTTGACAATAAAATGAAATTACAAAAAATAAATTAAGAAAAACACTGGGATATCTGAGCTAGAGAGAGAAAGAGACAATGAGTGCTGATTTGCACTGTCTGCAGAGGAGAGTACAAAGCTAAAGCTGAACCAAGAGAAAATTTCAAGTGAGTTTGTCACCAGCCACCAGCTACATAGCATCACAAGATGGGAGCACAAGGGATTACAGGCTTTAAAGATGGGCAAATTCAAGAAGTAAATTTATCTCCACTCTTTCCAAATTGTCTATCCTTGGTCCTCTCTGTGCCTCAACTGTGACCTAACCTTATGAGAACAAAGTACCATGAGAATGAAGTAGGACAAGACCACCCAACACCAGCCATAGGCCTGGTTTAGATGGGTGCCTTCATTAACCTGTTGCTGTTATCACCACCTTCAGTAACATCAGCTTTATCAAGTGTTTAGAGGTTATCTGACCCTAAGAAATGGCAGTGAAGGAGGTTTCAAGGACAGAAATCAATGAATAGTTGTATCTATTTGTATGTGGCATGGCTAGAAGAAAAAGGCTGAAGGTCTTGGGTGTCCTGTTGAAGGTATAGCTCATCCTCTGTCTAATTTTTCAGCTCCAGGTACCAAAGGGTGAACCTTTCAGTCTTACACAAATATTCCAGAGAAGACTGCTTGAGTGCTATCCCTTTAAATGGAGACTCTTTACTTGCCAGAAAATGAGCAGCTGATTACAGCTAGCCATGGTTACTGTGTACAGTTTTGTTCTTGACATTTCAAAAGATCCAGAGACAATCTTCAAAAGATCATCCATAAGTGGATGGAGAGTAGGAGGTGGGAGGGAAGGCTATAAGAGAGTTGGGGCCTTCATTCCCAAGAACAGAGGGTCTGGCAGATCTTAGATGTGCCAAGTGTCAGAACGTTGATGCTATCCTAACTCTCTTTCAGCTCCCTCCAGTGGAAGGAACCATATCAGTGGTTTTTCTTAGCTGGCTAGGTAACTACCATTTCTGAAGGAAAGGGTCAGTGGATTAGTTTTGAGATCTCTAGTTCTGAGGCTTTGAACAAATATGGAAGAACAAACAGTAATCTAGCTCACTGACATGGAGGTGTTTTCAGCTGCATGCTGTTTGAAGTGAGGTGGAGGCAAGCTGGCAAAGAGAAAGGAGTCAGGAATCCAGAGAGCTGGGTGTGTGCCGGCTCCTGAGACTCACAGGTGGGCCAGCCACTGTGGCACAAGCACTCAGCTCTTTGATCATTTGTAGTACTTTCTCTCTGCCTCCTAGGGTTCCTCAAGGGATTAACTAACATTGGCAAAGCTATTAGGTATGTGGTGTGGCACAAAGTAGGCTGATGCGCTGGAGCCATCTTCCTGATGGACTGGAAAAAATAGGCTAAATAGCTCTCTTCAAGTTATGAAGACAGCAATAACATTCTGGCATATTCAAACCATGCTAGAAACAATTCAAAGTAAAGCTGGCGGACGGCCTACCAGTGATAACCACTTGACGCACAGAGCTGCTCTGGAAAGCAGAGCTTGCTGATGCCTAAGAATGTTTGAGGGGCAACAGATGAGCTTCCTCTGTGCTAAGAAGCAGAGGAAACGTGTGATGAGGCCTGAGGCATCTTCATATGAGTCTGGTTTCTCTCACTGTCACTGAAAGAATCTAAGCGAAGTATTTTAAAAGGGTCCCAAGTGCCTTGTAATATCTTACAAGCCAAGAGTTTATGAGAGTTGAGCATCCTAGTGACTTAAAATAAAAAAAATGGGAGTAAAAAATCAGGCTTTTCAACCAAACTGATTGTCAGGAACAGTAATTATGATTCATCACCCCTTCACCAAAGCTAAAAATGGAAGCCATTAAGAAATTGTACAGTTTTCCCCCAGCAATGAAAAGAACTGGCCAAAGGTCTACAAATGAATAAAAGAAACGACTGCTGCTATAAGAATTTCCCATGAATCTAACTTTGGCAGTACATGGCTGTGGGGTTACTCATTTAGCATTTCCATAAACATGTTAGAGGTGAGCAGAATAGCTCTGGTGTGTGTTCTTTATTCGTGGTGGGGTCTGTGGCAGGGAGCCTGGAGGCTGTGGAGAATCGGAAAGGAAGAAGGAAACACAAGGCACACACATCACACAGAGTGAGGCCGCCAGGGGAGCAAGGCCAGAAAGACAGGAATGTTTCGCAGAGAATCAAACTTGGCTTGAATGGCTTCTTGTTTTCATCCAATGAGGAACAGGTTACATTGTGTGTGTGGGGGGGTGGGGGAGCTAACATTACAGACAGGGAACCAGAACAATGCACTTTGAACTGATGGAGTCACAGGAAGGAGAAGCTTATTTTTATTTGGCATGGACAAACACAAGCACGACATGTTGTAAAATCACCCTAGCTATGTCAGGGAGCTGGAGGAGGCCCAGCACTGATCTGTGCGGACCATAGTGTCATTGAACAGGAATGTCATGAAAATAATGCAGTTTTTTCTGTCACCACTAAGAGTTTTAGCAGTAGAGCCATATTAAAATTTGTTGCTTCACACACATACATTTCAAGTGGCCATAAACCATTTGGAATACTTGGTAGTACTTAAGCCTAAATGTCTTGGTGAGCTCATATCTTCAAATCCATCTTTGCATGACATTTTTCAGAAGTGGGGTTACAAAATGTCCTTTGACAATCTTTGTATCTATTCTCAGTTCAAAGAAAGATACTATTCTAAAATCATGCTTCCATGAAACCACAGTTAACACAAACCTGACTGCATAATAACAATGAATAGATACATTTATTAATATTTTTATGTAGATCAATTGGAAAAAGGGAAAAATGGAACCATGTAATAATTAAGAACCTTATGGAAAGAAAACAATAACAACAAAACCTCCAGGATATGTAGGAGATATGACACTGGATATTAAGTTTATTACAAAAGGGACAATAAGGTCATGCTTTGCTACCATAGGTCTCTTTGTTCCAGTTTCCTTGAACTAAATGGTCTAAGTCACAGGATCTTCTATAACTATTTCCCATACCAGTAGGGATAACACTTTCAGCATTTTGGAGGAGCAGGGGGAAAGGCATGGTTCTAGGGAGTAAACTCAGGGCCTCAAGCTCTCATTAGCTTTTTTGCTCAAGGTTGGTATTCTATCTCACCTCTACTTCTGGCTTTTTGCTAGTTAGTTGGAGATGAGTCTCTCAGATTTGTTACCTCAATCCTCAGATCTCAGATTCCTGGGTAGCAAGGATTATGGGAGTGGGCCATAGGTACCCAAACAGCTTTCAGAAGTTAACTCAATATTTTAGATCACTTTCATAAATGTCTGACAATCAGTTTGGTTTACAAATCTGTTTATCTTTTGACTAATATTTTTACTATACTTGTGTGAGTTGTACGAGTTGGTTCAGAGAGCTACCAGTTTGAAGAGGAGGAAAAACTTTCTAATACTTATTTCAGAATTAAAGAGTAAGTAACTCATAGGCTTAGAGTAGCTAACCCAATTCTGAGGTGTGGCATGGTGCTTAATGTTAAGAAGGGATAACTAAGCATAATATCTCAATTCTTACCTTAAAATATAATGCATTAATTCACAATTAGTAACCACCTAAAATCGCTCTATCTAGGGAATGAAAAACAGCTATACTGTAACCCATTCACTAACAGAAATTCTTAGCAGTTGCTAAATATTTTAAGGCACTCTATGTTCCTACTCATCCAAGTGTCCTTTTACATTAATCTTCCCTTTGCTAGATTTTTTCCTTCTTTCTTATTATTTTTAAATTAAAAATAGGCATTAGTGCTTTAGTTCATTTTGGAAACAGGCCTTGTGAAGGATTTCAGAAATATTTTTCTTTCTTTGTAAAAATGACTTTCAAAAAATGAGTCTTTTCAGATAACACAAAGCCCAAAGCAAGTAACATCAGACTCTTGCTAATATGGTCGTGAAAAAACAAAACAAAACACAAAAAGACCTTTTGAAGTAGGGCAGCCAAAGTGCTAAAATAAGTTGAAACATTAAAAAAAAAAAAAAAAAAGCAAATGAAGGACTACTTAGAAAAGCAGCCACGTGGCCCAAGGCTGAAACAGAGTCCTGTCCTAGTAAACCTCCCAGCTTCAGGAGCTCTTATTGTTTTCATGAAGGACTTCCTGAGCGGTGTGGCGAAGATTTTTCTAGACATCAGGAAACCCTATCTTCCCTTTATATTCTTCCTTCAGATGTAGCAGAACCCAATATATTTTTTTCAAGGCCCTATGATGTGGTTTTTGTTGATGTGTAAACCAGCTGCTGGTATTGTAAAGGAAATTGTACTCAGGCTCCAACATGTTGATGCACTTGTCTTACCTGCCATATGCAAAACGTCTGTCTTTGTGATGATCACCAAAAGTATCCCAAAGTCTAAGAGAAACGCTTACTTCATCGACAACATCCCGGGAACGCTCTAGGACCTGAAAGACAGACAGAAAGAGAGAGAGAGAGAGAGAGAGAGAGAGAGAGAGAGAGAGAGAGAGAGAGAGAGAGAGAGAGAGAGAGAGAGAGAGAGAGATTTAATCAGAGCCTCCCCATGGGGAAGGAAGTCCAAGTCACCACCCTTCAGTACCCCCTTGACCCACTTGCATTGAGTTTCCTCCCTTATGGGAATAACAGGACTCAAACCTCATTCGGGTAACACAGTCAAACTTTCAAGGTTGCATTTTACTTTTGTTTTCTCCTGTGTCACTAAAAAGATTAGTTTTCTTTTGTATTTTTTATTTTAGCCACCCTCTGCCAGACCAGCAAACAGCAAGGATGGCCTAAGCATTCTATAGATGTTTTCTATCTCTTACCTCCTGGCAGACGCGGTACTGGTCAATCGCCCACACGGTTGGTACATGGGTGGCCAGCAGCTGGTACTGCGTCAGCGTGGTATTACACGCCCTGGCACAGATCAGGCGTGTCTTCCCCACGGCATTGTCCCCCACGACCACACACTTGATGGTTTCCACGTTGGGCCTTTCGTAGTCCATGTCAGAGTCCATTTATAAAACTCTGCAGGAGGAAGATGGATGCTACATCAGACACACAGAAGCTTTCAAGAACAATCCAGGACAGGAGGAGCTCAGAATAGTTTTGCTTTTGTCCAGCCACGTCCTCGGAGATATGCGTGCCTAGGCAAAGAAGCTCGGCAGTTCATATGAAGCCTAAATGAAACTCAAGCTTTCTTTTTATATCTCACCCAAGAACAAAAACACCAGACTGTTATTTTGACCCCAAACAGTTTATTCCGGTTAACATGTTATTTTCTCCTTGGTTCTCTCTAAACATAACCTGCCTACTGCAGATCTGTCCAGGCACTGTAAGGACAGCTGGCACACATTTATAGCTCACTAGCTACTCATGTCTGTGGGCTGGTAAGACTGGTGACCTATAGATTAACATTAGAGCGGGCACTGGCTGTGCTGGCAATATTAGTGCCCGCCCCACCGCCAGGATCATTCAATTATCCACTATTTGTTGCTGAGGGGCAGTTTTCTAAAAGTATAAAGCTCTTGATGACTTACAAGGGAACCAAGAGCGAGCACAGGCTGTAAGATCAATTGACTTTCAGAAAGAACAAACTAAATGAACACGTTGAAGGAAAATTCCTTGGTATAACTACTTAAAGATATTTACCAAAGAAAAACAGTAAAAGTCTGAATTCTGAAATATTAATCTAATTAACTTACATTTATTCATTTACTATTTACTTACTTACATGAATCAAATTAATAAAAATATATTCTGAAGAAGGCTCATTATACAGCAAGATGTTTTTAGGCTTTTGCTGCTGTTTTTTTTTTTTTTCTCCTTCAAGAAATCTGGAACATATGGCCAAGAATGCTTTTGCCAGGAAGAAGAGCCAAAGAAAGCTACAAAGGGGTTGGTGAATATGGGATGAGGAGGAGGAGGAGGAGGAGGAGGAAGAGGAAAAGCCACTTGGGCCAGGTTTCCCTGGGGAAAGGCTCTCCACACACTGGGAGCAGCCTCAGTCCAGGTAGCATCTACATGGTAGACCAGGTTTACAGTCTGTAAGATTTTAATGAGCTGTAACTGCCCTTTTGAGGACGTCTATTATTAGATTGAGAAAAGTGATAGATGGTCATTTTTAAGGAGCTTATCATGACTTCATCATGGTAAAGAAACCATTCAGAGTTGGGCAGCAACAACTATCTTGCTGTAATCATAGCTACTCAGGAGGCTGAGATCTAAGTATTGTGGTTAGGAGCCAGGAAGGTCCATGACACTCTTTTCTCCAATTAACCACCAAAAAGAAAGAAGTGGAGGTGTTGCTTAATTGACAGAGTGCTAGCCTAGAGGGAAAAAGCTTCAGGACAGTGCTCAGGCCCCAAGTTCAAGCTACAGTCTAATGTGTGCATGTGCGTGCGTGCGTGCACACACACATACACACACACACACACTCACACAAGAAAAGCCCAAAAGAAACTGTTCAAAGGAGAGACTAGAACAAGGCAAGATTGAGTTCTGCTGGTTTGAGTAAAATGCTAACTTGTGGGATAAGGACCTACACAAAGGGAGACAAGAAATCCTATTAAAAGAACACATTTCCACATTTAGGATAGCTGGGAGATGGAATTGTTTGGGGAAGCAAAAGAGATGGAATTATCACCTGAAATGTATCACAGGAGGTGTTAACTCCAAGGCTGGAGGACAATTTGGCAGGAAGGGAGTAGAGTGATCCCAGGAAGCAGATGTGATTAAGTTTAGGATTTGATCTATGGTTTGTACACCATGAATAGGCTGAAAATAGATAGGTATCTGTGGGGCACCTGGCAATGTCTTTACTGAACATTTTGGGTGGAGTCTTACACAAATCTTCAATTTGGATAATCAGCCAAGGGTAGTAACTTCTAAAGTTAAACCCTTTAATATCGCGTGTTAAAATTCTATGGTATTTTCACTTCCCTAATGGTATAAAGAAGTGACAAGCATCAATTTGGTATCAGACCAATATTTCTCAAATATATTCCAGGGAATATGGATGATGGAGGTGTTTGGTTGTCACAATCTGAAAGGTTATACTAAAAACTATAGGCTACTAGAAGATGGAGGCCAAAGATGTTATTGTTAAATAAATACACTCAATTCACAGACAACTCCTCCACCCACCCAAATCGCCTAATTCCAAATGCCATAGTACTGAGGGTAACAAATACCACTTAGAAGGATGAGAGTTTGAATCCTAACCACCCCACTCTCCAGGCATTTGACTTTGGGCATTCTACACTTTGCAGGCCCCAGGCTCACTTTCTGTTAAGTGGGAATTACAATACTATTCATCACCTGAGGTTACCATGAGGATCAAGTAAATAGATCTCATAAGTCCCTCATGTAGTATCTGACACACTGATGGCTTAGAACATTATAATCATGATACTGAAAATGAATGTTTTTAGATAACAACAAAATTGGCCCAGGTAGGAAGCAAGGATTAGATGCAAACTCATAAGGCTTAATAATGACAAAGATCTACAAAAAGGGTACAGTTTAGAATCACTACCAAAAGTAGTTCACTAAAAACTGAAGAACATAGACACAAGATGGTGCATAGATGACCTCAAGCAAGGAAGGAAAAACAAGTTTCAGATGTAAAGAAAGACTCATTCTTTCTGATGGAAGCATAGAACTCCATTGTGTATACATAACACATCTTCTTGATCCATTCATCTACTGAGGGGCATCTGGGTTGGTTCCATATCTTAGCTATAGTAAGTAGTGCTGCAGTGAACATGGTTGAAGTGGTAGCTATAGTATGGCCTTGTTTGTGGTCATTTGGGTAAATAAATGCCCTGGAGTGGGATTGCTGGATCATAGGGGAGCTCTCTGTTTAGTCTTTTGAGGACTCTCCATAATGCTTTCCAGAGTGGTTGGACAAGTTTGCACTCCCACCAACAGTGTAGTAGTGTTCCCCTTGGGCCACACCCCTGCCAGCATCTGTTGTTACTAGTTTTCTTGATAATGGCCATTCTAACTGGTATAAGGTAGACTCTCAGTGACATTGCCCCATTCCTAAGGAAATGGAAAGACTTGGAAAGAATTTTATTAAGTGAAGTAAGCCAGACCTAAAGAAAAGTAGGTTGCATTGTTTCCCTAATTTGTAAGAACTACAATATGTCTATCACATTCGTAACAGGGGATCTCAATAACCCAATTGCTTAGTTCATAGGACTATAAATAACGAGGTGCATCAACATGAACTCCAAAATATGGAAAGAGGAGGTTCTTATTATTTCCCGTAGGTAGGTTTTTTTTTTTTAAATTTATCTTAGTTTTCAGTACCATGTGTCTTATATATAAGATTATTCTATCTGTAGAAGGGAAAGGGAATCAGAAACAGCAGGACAAAAATGAACCACCGCAACATTGATAGTCACTTGGTACTATGTTGGATATGAACCTTACAGTTTAGGGGGAGGGCTAAATGGAAGATAATGAGGGATGGGGTAACAATGATTAAAAACAAATGTACTCATTACCTTACTTTTATGTAACTGTAACCCCCCCCCATCACCTTTTCAATAAAAATAAGATAAAAAAGAAAGGGTCATAAGTGTAAAAAGAAAACAGAGTAGGAAAAGAAGGTAAAAACATTTTTATATGGCATTTCTAGGTTCCAGAATCAAAATGGCAACAATTGCTAATACTGTTTGATAAATAGCAGTTGATATTATTACTATGTGGTGGCTCAAATCAGGAAAACAAATTCCATTTGGAGTCTGCAACTTGGAATTTGAGGCACACCATTTTTAATGTCCTAAATTGTAAAAGAAAAAATCTTTGGAGAAGGTAAAAAGTTGGATAAGAAATATACTCACTGCCTTACATATGAAACTGTAACCCCTTTGTACATCACTTTGATAATAAATAAATAAATAAATTTTTAAAAAGAAAAAAATCTTAGTTCTTCTGAGAGTTAATCTGATTTTTTTTCAAAATTTTATTTTCAAACTGATGTACAGAGACATTACAGTTTCATACGTTAGGCATTGGATTCATTTCTTTTTTTTTTCAAATTTTTGTTATCAAACTGGTGTACAGAGAGGTTACAGTTTCATATGTTAGGCATTGGATACATTTCGTAAAAATTGAGATGAGATACTACTAAGAATACAGCGTTAGATTCCTTGAGGGCTTGCTAACTAGCTCTGATGACTGGAGCAGATCCTCTGATTGCTAGAGGAAATCCTTAAGTAATTTTCTTCACCAAAACATAGATGGAAAAGTCCTGTAACACTTACAAAAGACTTTTGAGAGGGACAGAAACCCTTCAAGTTTGATGTTAAGGATATGGTCACTTCACTTATTTTTAGACATATTTCCTGTAGTCCTAAGAAAGAATTTTTGGGTCAAGGGTAAGACTAATATTTGTAAGTCTTCTAATCCCAGCAATATTATCTACACCAAAGTGAGTGCTACAGGTGCTGAGCTAGTGCATCTGGGAACACGTGAGGGAGAATAAAAAGCAGAGAGGAATGAAATATTCATAGCCCATACCACTTGCTGCAAATATGGAATTTCCAGGAAGCCCTGAAGAATTTCCAAATACTGAAATTCTTTCATTTGGTGGTAGAGATTTTTTAATGGTAATCAAAACATCATTTTAAATATGTGAAGTCACAGCCAACAGTGTAAACTCATGTTCTACTTGTATTGTTGTAAATCAACTGTTTGTCTGTTATACATAAACAAGTAAACATTAAATTATGGTGGCAATTATGAAAATATGCAATTCTCTCCTTCTCCACTCATTATGGCCTCTAATGTATTCCTATCAAGCCTTCTTATGGTTGAGTGAGCTCACAGGACCATCTGGATAATGACGATCTGGCTCTATGATTTTTATTTACCTAGATTGAGAGGAACAAATATTATTCATTCAACACAGTTAATAAATGTCACCACCATAAATCCCACTAAAAGAGGCCCTTTAGCCTTTAAATACGTACCCAGAGAGACAAGAAATGTAGAAAAGAAAAAATTTGAAAGAACAAGCGCAGGCAACCTGTTACAAGGTCAGCATTGGTATCTTCTAACTTCAAACTAGCTTTAACTTCATTTTTGTGGTTGAATGAGTGCTTAGCACATTTGGATGCCAACAGTTAAAATATATCCCGAAGAATCTACCTGCACACAGTTTGGATGTCAGAAGCAGTAAGTTTATTTGAAAACTACAGGGGAACAAGGCAGAGCAGAGACTGGTCAAGTGGTTCTGGAGGGCTACTATTCTTGATGCTGGGTGTTTACAATCCATAGAGCCGTCTAGGATGGTATATCCAAACCCTCCTTAGGAAAATCTGATTTTTAAAACATTATTTTCTCAGTTCTTGGAGGCTCAGGCCTATAATTCTAGGTACTAAGGAGATGAGATCTAACCATGGAAATTCAAAGTAAGGCAGGATGAAAAAGTCCCTAAGACTCTTTTCTTCAATTAACCAGCAAAAAGCTGGAGGTGAAACTGCAGCTTAAGTGGGAAAACGCTGACTCTGAGCAAGGAAGAAAAGCTCAGGAACAGTGCTCAGACCTTGACTTCAAGCCCCAGCATTGGCACATAAAACAAAACAAACAAACATTATTAGATGATATGCCATACTTGGATGATCCTTTTCACCAAGAATAGAATATATACTCAACATTTACTACTGTGTGGCAGGCAAAATGGTAACCCCTCAATCCATGCCCTAGTCCTTAGAGTCTGAAAAGATCCTTGGGTTCCATGGCATGAGGGAACAAGTATTGCAGGAAGAAGCAAGATCACTAATCAGATGACTTTAACATAAGGAGATTGTCCTGGTTTTATATTTGGGTTCAGTGTAATCACAAGGTCCTTGTAAATGTGGAAGAGGCAGGCAGTAGATCAGAGTTAGAATATGATGATTCTCTGGTTGGCTTTAATGGAGGAGGAAAGGGCCAGAATCAGAGAACACAGGTGACTTCCAGGAACTAGACAAGGTAAGGGAACAGATTCTCCCCTACAGTTACCAGAAGGAAAGAAGGAACACATGCTACCAATGTTTTAAATCCAATGACATCCACTTGAGACCTTTGATCTTTAGAAGGGTAAGTTCATAAATGTGTGTTGCTTTGAAACATTGTTTTTGACAATTTGTTATAGCAGCAACAAGAAACTAGCATATCATGCTTTAGGTATACAAATGGATTCCTTGAATTCTAAATGTTTATTACACCTTGGTACCTTTATAGATGTCATTCTTTTGTACCTATCACCCTCTATTTCTTGCTTGGCTCATGGTTCTTATTTTTTCAAACCTTATTCAGCTATCATCTCTAAAAGCTTTTCTATCTTCCTCACAGACCAAATTTACTTTCTCCCCTGATCAATGATAGTTAGAGAGGAAAACTGGTGATTTTTTTATTTTTAGGATTTATTTGTGGTTGTATCTTTTGAGTGCCATCTCCTACACTTAATGATTTTTAAATATTTCTGGGGTAAATTTATGTGCTAACTACCCCTTTTCTATGAAGACTTCCTGTCTACTTTGTCTGGCTCAAAGGGCAACTAATTTAATAGTGACTTTCTCTCATAGGGTCAATCACAGCTCAAAATATAGTGATATAGCGCTCTGGTCTGTTATTTAAATCTCATCTCTTCCTGTGATGGTACCTTAACCCTACCTGGAGTCTTTCAGTTGATGGCTTTCAAGATATTTGGTGCAGGCTCTGGGGAAAGTCCATGCATTCCTTCACCCTCTACCATTATATGACATTTAGGGTCCAGGCCCTATAATTCACTATCCAGGAACTCTGTGGTTGATGAAAGCTGAGATGTACCTATATGTCCCAATAGGCACACTTCAGTATATGGCCACATGTTGGATTCAGGTGATGGGAAAGGAACCATGTTAATATTAGAAGGTCAGATATGGGGAATGGGGGGCAGGAGTAGTTGTCTTGAGATACTCACTAGAGGCTTCCTGTCTGTTATGAATCACACACCACTGGAAGATGCTAACTCTTACTATGTCTTCTGTGGTATCCCTTATTTTATTTGCTATTGTGATCAAGGCACTGAGAGAAATCTAAGGCACATAAAAGTAACTGTGTCTTCAGCACTTCATTCAGCTGACATAGATACTCTTGAGTGATACTATTGTATCTCCACTAGTTTGCTTGTTCCTTCCAAAAGCATATAACCTAAACTTCAAGAAATAATGGAATTTGGTCATTAAAAAATATCAGTAGAATAAATTTTAGAGTATTTGAAGGGTTAGTTATGACAGAAAAGCTGAGAATTTTATATTATTGACAGAAACAAAAGGGAAATGTTAAGAGTTGCATAATAACTAGCCAGCAGCCAAGTTTCAATTCTGCAGATTTCATTAGCCTGAGCTCTTAATCACCAGTGGTAGGCAGGAGGGAGCCGTTTTACACATAAACATCTTGGCTGAAATGGAGAATGAGTTCAGAGCTGGGAAAGAGACAGTAAGGCTAAGCTGGACTTCTCCAAGTCTAAACTTCACA
Organism: Perognathus longimembris pacificus; assembly: GCF_023159225.1. Lineage (NCBI taxonomy): Eukaryota > Metazoa > Chordata > Mammalia > Rodentia > Heteromyidae > Perognathus > Perognathus longimembris. The sequence goes on from NC_063162.1 coordinate 38,873,864, forward strand.
GAACTAAATCACTAGAATGCTATTTCTTCCCTTCACTTGAGGCAACAGAACTGGTCAGTTCAACCAACAATATCCTTTTTTTTCCCTAATTGAGTGTTCTGATTAAGAACAAAGTAAGAATGGCAAGCAACTAGGCACTGCATACAAGTTCATGTATGCAAATACATAGAGTCATCTTTTATTGCTCACAAGCACTGTTTTATATAGCCTCTCCTCATTCTCACCGGAGCCCTGTGATAACTGGATGCACACAAGGTCATTCTCTCTATTTTTATTTTAAACTCAAGGTCAGTGGAGAAAGCGATCCAGGAATAGAAATATGCTTTCTCTTCTACCTCTTATGACTACTGACCAATTTTTAAAAATAAAACAATAAGAAAACAAATGTGATAAATAGAACTACTGGATCAGAATATAACCAGTGGCTTTTAAACATTGAATGTACGTATAGTAATTGATGTACAGTCAAGATACTTCCACCTCATGGTGTGTGCTTTGAGTAATCAGCACACCTTATGTGCTGCTGTGATTCAGGGGAATAGAAGAAGGAAGTTAAAGCTAGAAGGATAATGTGATTTTTTGTCCATTTATATGATTTTTGTATTTTAACATTTTTATGTATATATAGAATCACTAAAGTTTCTATTTCCAGTCTTTACACTGAAAAAATCATTTACTTTACAATTTTAACTAGCAGTTTTTGGTGATGACATTTGCATTTATTGGATTGGATTGGATTCAGCAGACAGGCCAGAAGTGGGTCTTGTCCTCAATGTTCTTCAGAGTCAGTTGGGGGAGAATATATAGAAGGCATAAGAAAAATAAAAGGCCTTGGTGAGGGAAAAAAAAATCTCAGGTGGAGGCATGAGGGTCAGACAAGAGAGATAGCTATAAGGGGACTCCATTTTTCTGCTCACCTAAGACCAAGAAAGGTCGACTCTAGAGGCAGAGGAGCCATCAGGCCAGGCAGGCTCCAGGGAGGGTTGCTAAGGAGAGATGAGATTCAAAAGACAAGCACATATCAGATCATCCACAAGGGCCTTAAAGCCACAGTTGGGGATCTGGGTTTTATTGCAAATGCAGTGGGAAGGGCTGAAGTATTTCAGCCAAGGAGTGACAGGTTCTAGATTGCTGTGCAAAGAACATTGGGGGAGAAAATGACTATGGGATGAAGGACCAATTTGGAAATCCTTAAAGTCTCCAGTTCTATGGGACAAAAAAGATGGTGGCTATGGCCAGGGTAAAATTGGCAGAGGTGAAGCCAAGTGGACAGATTCAAGTTTCATTTTGGAAGAAGATGTACTTCAAACATCCTTTACACTGTCTTCTGGAGTATTTATCAAATGCTGATTTTCAAACACTGATTGGTAAGGCAGATAACTATCATATATATATATACACACACACATTTATATATTGTGTATATATATGTATATATATATATAGTTTCCACCTCACTGACATTATAAATTTTTATGAAAGAAATTTTATTTTTTAGTGCTCAAATATTTTCCTGGTGCCTTGCTTCTTTTCCAGCCTTCAATAAATGTTTGTTGCACCTGAATATCAGCCACTCCCCACTTGCCTTGGGAAGCTTGCAGCTAGTGCTGGCAGAGGACTTGCTCTCTAGTGACTGATCATCCAACCCTGTGGTTTCACCCCCTAGGGCAGCAGCATGTGGCTAAGCCTGAGTTGGTGAGAGAAACACCTTGAGGGACATCTGTGTGGTTCATCTTGAGAGCAGTGCTTGGCAGATGGCATTACACCAATGGCTGTTCCCTAAAAGGAAGTGTATCAGTAACCATGGGAACCACCAAGGACCAGGCTCCTTCACTTACTGGGAAACTGGGGGCAAAACAGAGTGCCAAAAAATGCAGGCAGGATGGGGCAGGGAGTCTGGTGTGAGAAGAATAAAAGAATGTGTTTATTGTGCTCTAATGTCTAGAACCAATTCATGACTCTCAAAAATATTTACATATAAAACGATCATAAAGTTCTCATTTACTTTTAGACTAACTCAGCTGTAGTTCCCAACTTTTCTTTGGCTGAAAAAGAGAAAAGGGAGGCTCATGGACAAACTTCCTATGGAGAATGATTTATAACTGATGTGAGAGTTTTGAAGAGAGTTCATTATAGCCCTAAAAGAGCCATGTCATAAAATGCAAGTGCTAGGCTTCAGGGCAAGAATGCACAGATACCTTGGGCCCCTGTCCACAAATTACATTGGTGAAATTAGCCATATTTTATCTAGACAGAACACTCCACCCAGAACCAGAAAACAGGGATTAGAATTAACTAGAAACTGGAAAGCTGTGGTCAAAATGCACTTCCATGGGGCCAAGTGAGAAAGACACTGAAAACCAGCACAATGCTGCTTTCACAGAAAAAGACATGATTCAAGCCAGTGACAGGTCTTTGCAACAGGTGTTCATATTCTAGAGACACAAATGTAGCAAGGACTTGGGGGAGAAAGCCAACGGGAGACTAGCAAGCTTCCTTCGGCATGCAGTAATTCCGACTAGTGCCCCCAGCTGAAGATGGCCCAGTGACAGATACCTGAGTATGGAAGTACCTCCTTTTGTTCTTTGTTTGCCCTAGCCTTCTCAACCAGCCCTCTGTTTTGACACTGTGACACAAGTGGTTGACTCCTATTGGGTTAATATGTTAAAGGTTGGGTAGCAGCATGAAGTCCCTAACAGAAGACAAACATTTGGGATATAGTCTGTGGTGGTGACATTTTTCACTAATGTTCTTATGTCTCTCCACCAACTCCACATTAATTAATTTCATTTATTTGCTCTGCAATTAGGCAATTTCCTGACCCTATCAGAGCTTTCCTTGGACCCTAACAAGGCCTAAGGTTAGCCAACTATTTAGAGTACACTTCAGTCCTTGGACAGCATAAATACTTTGTTTTATATGGATGGAGTAGGAAGGTACCATCCAATATGTAACCTATTAAAACACTGAAGCATAGAAGGGAATGAATAATTATCTATAGGCAGGGAGAAAAGATCTTCCATTGGAGTAGATACAATCTGAGAAATAACTGTACCTTAAAAATATTTGATGTAGCGGGCTGGGGATATGGCCTAGTGGCAAGAGTGCCTGACTCATATACATAAGGCCCTGGGTTCGATTCCCCAGCACCACATATACAGAAAATGGCCAGAAGTGGCGCTGTGGCTCAAAGTGGCAGAGTGCTAGCCTTGAGCAAAAAGAAACCAGGGACAGTGCTCAGGCCCTGAGTCCAAGCCCCAGGACTGGCCAAACAAAAACAAAAACAAAAACAAAAATTGATGTAAAAGATATATTGCCAATGCATAAATACAATAAATAGAAGGTGAGGTAACAGGACCATGTGTGAATGAAAATGAGGTAAGAGATGATGTATGAATGAAATTCAAGATTGTCAAGTTAAGAAAAAGAACACAGTACCAACAGCATACCACAGATTTGAGAAGGTAGTGTAATTAATTAGTGAAGAATAGGCTAGAAATGAGAACATCTCTCTAAATGCGGAAGTAAAAGTCATCTGAAAATGATGTGACAGGAGATGGTGAGTAGCTGTCCAATGCAATCTCCTGGACTGTAGGTGTTCCTGAGAAATGAGGCAGGAAAGAAGGATTTAATAGAGTAAAAATTTCCCACTTCCAAACAAGGAGAAAAACGGGAAAAAAAGAAAGGAGAAAGGACTTTGGAGAAGGAGAAGGAACAGGAAGAAAAATCAAAGCAAAACACCAAATGTACAAACCTTTCTGGTAAAATGTGTAAACATTGATGGCAAAAAAAATGTTTAAGGATTCTATAGTATCTTATTAAAACATCTCCTAAAACTAATGCCCCAAAATATATAAAGGAAATAACAACAAAGACAACCATAAATATCACCAATACCTGTTTTAACAAAAAAGACCTTAAAAAAACATAGCAGCAAATTTCTACATTAGTTCAAATGGATCTATATGTGAAGGTAACCTAAATTATGTTTAGGTATTTGAGATTTGGGGCAAAATCACAGGTCCTCATAAGAAATTAAAGTGCTCAAATATTCTAGGCCAAATGCATAGTGATAATTAGGGGGGAAAAGTAGCTTTAAAGTATGGACACTAAAATTAACTGAAATACATATAAGATCAATTTATATTAGTTACTTTTCATTTGGTTACAATATTATATAAAAATTATCTGTAAAAGATAACATGGAATGCAAAAAAGAAATGGGCAGCTTTTAGTAGTAATAATGAGCCTTAATAAGTCAATAGCATATGAAAAGCATGAAGGAAACCTTTAGAAGTAGAGGGAGAAATTCATGAGAACAGCTGAAATACAGTACATAGGGTGAATAAGTGTCATACTAAGAGGTAAAAATGAGCCATACTATATGGAGGATCTGAATAATTAATAATGAGTTAAATTAACAGTTACCCCTTATGTTCCCAAACCAATGAGATTTCCCTTTCTTCCAAGTGTGTTTGGTATGCACTGCATTAGAAGAACAAAAAATCTCCTATGGTATAAATCGTATGAACTAAATTCTCTGACTACAGATCAACTAATGAAAAACTCAAAAGAAATGCTTTACCAAAAACAAACAAACAAACAAACAAAAAACAAAACAAAAAACCCCACCAAAACCGAAACCAAAACAAAACAAAAAAACAGCAGCAGTAACAAAGCCACCATTAGATATTTTAACAATATTGTCTGATATATCCATCTAACGAAATAACTATAAATGATAAAGAACAAATATAGAGGACATCTTTAGGAAGAATAAGAGTTTAAACACATGATAGGAGGGGCAGTAGTTAATTAAGGCACTTGCTATTACATTGGACAAATTACTTAACCTAAGCCTCTGTGTCTTTATCTGTAAATGGAGGATAATGACCTCCTTCAGTGGGTTCTTGGGAAGGCTAAGTTAGATAATTCTTGTAAAATACGTTAATCATTGTGCCTGGCATTAAGAGATCAGTGACTCTGATCTACTGAGGTTGCCATTTCAGTTGTGTGAAGACTGTGTAACCTCAGAGTGAAATGTGCATGCTATATGCTAAGGGATAAGAGCACAAATACAGTGCACAAGCCACATAGGCCGGATGAATACGTGTCACTTCCGTAGCAGTGTGCCTCCTTTTTCCTTCATGAGAAGTAGCAGCTCCACACAGTAACAGCAAACAGACACAAATAGGACTCCACAAGCTGTGAAGATACCCTGGGGACTTCGTAACAGAGGGGAGATTTACCTCATGTATCTATCTTGCTGTCCAGCTCCTCAAAAGTCTCTATGGTGTTTCCCTGCCAATGTTCTCCCTCTTGTTTTGACACCTGTCAATCTTTTCCTCACCATGTTCTTCTCCATCCCATTCTGCAGGGTGACTATTGTGCTCTACTTGTCTTCTTCACATTCCTATCCATTACTCCCTTACTCCCTGCATCAAGTAAATGGATCTTCCCTGTGAACCATGCTCTTTCTGGGGTTGGGAGATGGGGAGGGTACTAATACACAATTGCTTGGAATGTAATAATGTAACAATTGTCTCTGCTATCTAATGAAAAACATCAACATCTTCCCCTGCAACAAGAATACATGGGGGATGAATTTGAAGGGCAAGCAGTAGTTGTGGATAAGAACAATAACTTGTTCCTAACTTTGCTACTTTAGTTTACATATTTTCTACAATGCAAATGAATGATTTTTTTTAATTGAGAGAATTCACCTTCTATAAAACTGCCTTCCATCTTTGAAGTGGACAACTTACCAGTGTTTTTTTTTTTTCCTCATGATCATAACGTTGGGCAACTACACTCAGAAGATAATTGCAGTATTTTCATCATTCCACAAAACAGCCTTGGACTCTTTGCAAGTCACTTCCCAGCCTTCGCCTCCCCCAGCCCTGGCAACCACTAATCTGCTTTCTGTTTCTGGACTTGACTGTTCTAGACATTTCCTATACACAGACTCATACATTCCGGAGTCTTCTGCATCTGTTTTCTCTCACTTAAGCATAATGTTTTCAAGTTTATTCATGTGGTAGCACATATCTGTAAATCATTACTTTTCTGGCTGAGTAATATTCATTTCTAAATGTGGATATTAAGTTGCACCAACAGGTTTCATTGTGATGTTTACATACATGCATATAATGTATTCAATCATACTTCATTACTCTTTTTATCTCCCTTCTTCTTTTCAGTTTTATACAAATCTTTAATGAATTTGATTATTCTATTCTCAAATAAGTATGTGACATACTTCAATCATATTCACTTCCCATCATCCTCTCCTTTACTCCCCACTCTTTTTCGTTCTGGTTCCCTTCCTTTTCCAACAGTCTCCCTTTTACAATTATGTCACATAGTAATGCTAATATTACGATATGAATTGCTTTTATAATAGGGTAACAGTTTAGCTTGGAAGAAAAACAATAACTATATAAGTCTAGCCATAGAATGTTAATTCTGCCAAGAATATGCTCATATTATATAGTAATAAAATGATTTTACCATATATCTATTAAACCATATATCTATTAAAATAACATTGTAAGCATGACAAAGTTGTTTGTTTCTGACTCAAATAAAAAAGTACGGGAATCTAAATGACATGTTGCTGAATATCAGATATAGAAACTGAATGGAATGGAAAGACAGCTGAACTCTTCAGAACAAATTCACACAATTCTAGCTCAAGCATGAGAAGAAGAAATTCTTGCCTTCAAGATTTTGAGCATTCAAAGAAAGCATTTACGGTAACCAAAATGAAGAATTTTATGGAATAAGCCTACTACATGAAATATGCTGTGTAGTCAAGTTACGTTAATTTTAAATCAATAATATTGTATATAATTCAGCTTTACATTCATGAAGAAGAATATAGTTAGAAGTATGTTATATGCAGGCCACACATGTATTTGTGTCCCTGAAAACCACAAAGGCATCAATATTTGTGCACATGCATGAATGAACTTTATAGGACAAGGGTTGCTTGGAAGGACAGACTTCCACATATCTTCAGATAAATCATAACTGACAGTAGCTAGCTTAAGTAAGTAATGACTTGGTTAAAACACACACACACACACACACACACACACAAACACACACACACACACAAACCAAAGGCTGAGCATGGTCCTAGTGGCTTGCATTTGTAAATCTATCTAGTAGGTGGAGTAGATGTGGAGGATTATAGTTTGAGGCTAGCCAGGGCAGAAAAATTTGTTAGATTCCATTCACCAAATAACAAGCATAAAACAGGGCTGGGCAGGTTCAAGTGGTGGAATGCCAACAGAGCTAGCCAGCAGAGCAAGTATGAAGCCCTGAGTTCAACCTCAGTAACTCACACACACAAAAAAAGGCAAGGGGGTGGGGAGGATGGTAGTCAAATTCTGTAAATGAAGGACTTGTCTCAGATGAAGAATTTAATGTTTCAGTCACATGGAGTGTGCAATAGAATTACCATCAGAGGCAGAGTGCTGGTGGAACTCAGGCTCTTGGTTTAACTTCAAGTTATGTAGGAATGATAAGTTTGCAAAACAATGCATCAAGCTGTATCTTTATATTCTGTAGACATTTCTGCATGTGTGTTTTACTTTAATTTTTTAAGATTTTTTTCTTTTTCTTTTTTTAAAATAAAACACAAAAGGCCAGGAATCAGCTACTCAGGATGCTGAGATCTGAGATTGTGGTTTGAAGCCAGCCTGGGCAGGAAAGTCTCCATGAGACTCATTTCCAATAAACTATTCAAAAACCAGAAGTGGCTAAAAGTGGTAGAGTTCCAGCCTTGAGCAAAAGAGCTCAGAGACAGCACCAGGCTCTGAGTTCAAACCCCACAACTGACAAAATAAACATAAAAATATAGCACAAAAGGCACTACACATTGATTTTTGTGTCTAGATAGTCTTATATAAATGGACCTTAGCTAAGGGCTGGATCAGGAGTCCTTGTCAAGTGTTGATAATAAAAGTATTGGTTAAGTCTTTAAGGAGATGTCAAAGTGACCAGTGGTTGTCTGAGAATGCCAAGGTTGAGGATGAAGAGAACACGTGCTTAAGAACCTTTCCTGGTCAAGTGAAAGGGAATACCAAAATAGAGAGACACAGGATAAAAAGACAAACTACTACAAAAGCTATACTTGCAAAACTGTTTGGTGTAAACCAACTGAACAACTCATGGGGGGAGAGGGAAGGGGGAGGGGGAGGGGGAAATGAGGGAGGAGGTAACAAACAGTACAAAAAATGTATCCAGTGCCTAAGGTATGAAACTGTAACCTCTCTACATCACTTTGACAATAAAAAAAAGAACCTTTCCTGGTGATGCTTTGAAGGAAGTTGTTCATTGAAAGAATTCTCTGAAGATGTCAGTAGGCCAGATTCTACAGCATCATGGAGACCATCTGCTGTGAGCTTTTCAGATACATGAACAATCAGGCAATTACACTTAAACATTTTTGAGACTACAATATTCCAGGTAAGCTCTATTTAGGTGTTGATTCAAGCAAACAAGGAAACTGGCATTCTGCTCCCCCGCTCGGCCCCTGCCAAGATTTCTCAGTTTAGTTAGACCATGAATGCATGATATACCTACAGCTAATGTAAATATTCCCCTAAACTATCCATACCAAGTCATAAAACTCTGAAAGATTTCTGTTGTCATGTCAAAAGACAGTCCCCAACATAATTCAAATAAGAGTTAAAAAACACTAGAAATATGAAATCTCAGAGCTCACTGGTGATCTTTATTTGGTACACACAAAGAAAAACCAAAGCCTCTTCCCAGGACCTTTGGTTCCAGGTCCACAATATCTACTCTTTCCTCTGCTTATTAATGTGCGGTCACAGAATAACCTATTTTAGAATGCATAGATGGAGATGTGTTGAAGAAAGGGGGAGTTGAGGAATTTGTACTGATAAGAACTGAGAGAAGACAGTATAATAAATATCTCCTCATGGCCTATGGAACTGAGAGTACATTCACACGAAGGAATCAATGGCCTGGGTCATGTTATGTGAGACAGAAAAGTGAGGAGAGGGTGATAGAGAAGGCAGTGAAGAGAACATTAGAATCACCAGGGAATTTGTTTAGTTTGGAAAAAAAATACCCCTATGTTCTCGGTAGCTCTTTTTTAACCAGCTACTGAAAACAAACCATCAATAGTAGATTAGATGAATAAATACTAAACTGACATCTGTTTGTACAATGGAACACTATACATCACTAAAAATGGACTCACTACTTTGTTATAGTCTTATTATTTGTGCAGTTTTAAAAATAGAAGATACATTTCAATAAAGCCTAGTGTTGATCTACCAAAACTATAAGGTAGTAAATTCCTCAAGGTATCCTACTTAATGCACAGCCAAAGTGGAGAATCACTAGGAATCACTAGGAATATTGGAGCCAGTCTCACCACCCTTTGGGAACAATTGCTAAAGTTTTAGGAAACTGACAATCACATTAAATAGTATAAATTGTATTAACTTAAAATTTAACAAGCTACAATAAAGGTAGGGTAAGGGATACCCCAAATGGATTGTTTTACATTTTACTATAATCAATACCTTTGATTTTTATGCCAGTTTTGTGTGGTGGGTATATTATACAGTGGTGTGCTATGGTGCCATTAATGATGTACTATGGCCACCATGACAAAGCATGGCTTACTTGCTTTGTTGATTGTGTAGACTTGAAGAAAATAATTTAAAAAATTCAATAATGCAGAATACATTTTAAAGTGTGAAAAATAATTGTTGCATTGTAAATAGTCTATTTGAGAAAAATTTCTCCTAGAATTAAAAAAAAGATTATCCATTTCAGGAAAAAAAATCATTTACATCATCGGTAAACAGGAAAAGCTGTGGCACCTGTCTCTGTCATTCAGCTTTTATCTTCTTACTCATCAACACAGAAGAAGGTATTAGCCAATACTTCCATGGAAGCTCCTTTGCCAACTGTACCATATGCTGACTATGGATGAGGGTGTTGGAAAAACCAACCAAAAGCTTTCTGTGGGACTCAATTGGCAATTTGGAATTTATAATATACATCGTATGTTCTTTTAATTGTTTTTCTTAAGTGATATGCCACAATCTTTATGTTAGGAACATTTATGTATTTATTTAGGGGATTGAACGCATGGGTCTTGTGCCTGCAAAGCACGTGTTCCACCCCTGAGCTGTAGCACTTATCATGGGTGTACTTAGGCACGTATATGCATTCTTTTTATTCCCACTGTTGAGCTTGCTGATCTGCCAGCACATAAGCATCTACATTCCTTCCATGTTTAAGATTCCATGACTCTCTGTTATGGCTTAAGAAACAAGCAAACAAAATAAGGCGAGAGTCTTACCAGCACCTTTATGGAATGAGCTTTGGCATAAGATCAGTAACAATTCTACTTTGAAACTTCAGTAACTCACAGGGTCATCAGCAGTAGAGCTGACATCAGTCAGGCACTTGTGAGAAACCCATAATCTTAGACTCCACCTCACAAGTCCTGAAACAGTATCTAGCTTTTAACAAGATACTCATGCTTGCTCCTGTGCATTAATACGGTTTGTGCTTTTCTTGGTAAAAACTGAAACCAAGCTAAGAACCAATCCAAAATTAGTAATAAGGTTAAGGATAATCTTGGACAGGTGCCATTGGCTCATTCCAGCAATGCTATCAGGACGCTGAGATGTAAGGATGAAGGTTGGAAGCCAGCCTGTGCAGACAAAGCCAAGAGACTCTTATCTCCAATTATCTAGCCAAAAAGCTAGAAGTGGAAGTATGGCTCATGGAGTATAGTGCCAGCCTTGAGTGGAGTGGGGAGAAAAAAGATTTGAGACAATCTAACAATTGGTCATTTCTAAGCAGCCTTCATAGCTCCAGAAATATACCTACTTACTAACTAGATATTTGCCAAATGTTATAAAAGAAAGTAGCTGTGCTACTAGGGAAATTTAAGTCTATTTGATGCCACCTGAGTGTTAATAATTATAATAAAGAAACAGGTACAACTAGGAGCAAAAACCACACCAGTATCTTTCCCCCATCTGTGATGAATAGGATATACTGCCAAAGACTTGCTTCCAAAAGGCCCAAAGCACAGCAGCAAGTGCCACAAGACCTAGAGTGATAGCTGGGGAAAGGAGTGTGATGAAATGCTTCCCAGAGGTGCAATTTAGGCCAGGCTAGCTATAAAATGCTGAGGGTGAAGGGGGAAATGGTGGTGTTTATGCTGTTCCCATCAATGCCTATGTCAGCAACACATACTGAAGAGAAGAGACAGCAGACCCTAGCAGGCGGCACTAGGTTCAAATAAAGGCAGAGACATATCATGTGCTTCAAAATTGAAAGCCAGAGTTTTCTACTAGCAATAACATTCTCTGGAAATATTTCTTGGTTATTTGACTGGAGATATAATAGCCCCTTCAAGATGCAAAGGTCTATGTGAAGAACATATTAGAAGCCTAAAGAGTGTCTGAAAGGAAATGAGAGACACAAATCTTTGAGGGGAGCATGTTATTAGTTTGTGGTCGAAACTAAAGCAATAAAAGAATCCAAGTAAACTTTGCCACTCTTGAATGCGAGTGAATCAAATGGAATTGTGAGTGGGTTGATGGTGCCCAGAGAGATTACTGGACTGATTTTTCTCAAGAAAAAGATTACTACACCCATGCTTGGAATATCAGAACTCAATGCCAGTGAATTTAACAGGAAATGAATGTGACTACTCAACTATGTTACAACTTTTCCTTCTGGGATACTCTAATAAAAGAACTAACTTTATTTCATACCTACTAAGCGCTTTGCATGTTAGATTTCACACCAGCTTCATAATGCTCTGTGGGAGGTAACACCTTCTTCATTGCAGGTAAGGTATAATTTAAAGAAGTACTCTCTCCAAAACACATAGCTAATAGAAATACAGAGTTCAGCCAAAATGTCAAAGGAGAGGTGGTGAATATGACCAAAGAACTTTTTTATGCAAGTATGAAAATAGAATCTTGAAACCTCCTAAAATTGTGAAAAAGTTGGTGGGGGAGATAAAGGAATAGAATGGTGAGTTTGATCAAAGCACATTATATACATGTGTGGATATTTCACAATGGAACCTCTGTATAAGAAATATGTGCCAGTTGAAAACAAAACGTTGAACAACAACAAAACAACATTAAAAAGGGATCAGTCAACTGAGAGCACTTGGAAAGGATCAGAGTATAAGCTGTTCTGTTTTGCAGAAGAGAAAGGCCTGCTCTGTGATCACCCATTTGAAGATAAGGACGGTTTCTCCTAGCACCACCCTATCTCCATCCTGCTGGAATCTTCTTATCATCCCTTTCTGGATGTGCCTTAGGTTTCAAGTGTATTTTGGACTTGCTTACTTGTAATTGTGGCTATGTCGTAGGGTTCAGACAATTTGGCAATTTCAGGCTGTGTTATGTAATGGAATGGAGCCTGGGCTGGCTCCAGTTCAGATGCCACTTATTAACCATGAACATGATCAAGTTACATCACCCCTCTGGGTGCCAGGCTTTTGGCATCTGCTTGTGACTGAACCAAGTACCCCAAAAAATGTCCTGGCTCCAAGATTCAAGTCTTGTCAACTCAACTGTTTAAGATTGTGACTTCCATCAAATATATTAGAAATAACTTCTGATGGCTTAGCAATTTGTTTAAACAAGACTGCTAGTTCATGTATATAAATACATATATATATATATATTTAAGCACATATGTATGTGTTATGTAGTTATAAATATGTACTAACTCCAACACTCTGCTATCTGCAAGTGTAACCTGTAATAAAATGGTTTAAAGTGTTTTGGGGTTTTTTTTTTGAACAAATATCTATTCAAGTTCTTAGATCTGGAGACAAATTCAAGATTTGTTTCCTCTTAACTCTTTAAGAGAACATCTTTGATTTCCTTTTTTTTTTTTTTGGCTTCTTTAAAATTAGAATTGAGAATGAATATGAGCTGTCATTTAGCAAAATGTCTGGCATCTAGTAGGAGCCTAAGTAGTCCTGGTTGTTTTTGTCACAGGGGTCCTTAGAGATGTGACCCTTTTGAATTGGAAAACAATTCAAAGAAGGTCCCTCCATAGAGGGATGGAGACTGAGGTCATAACCTCATTAATTTCAGGCATTTTTCTTCATTAACCTGTGTCTGTGCAATAAACAAACTCAGGGGCAAAGTGGAGATCTATTGGCTTCTCTCTCTCTCTCTCTCTCTCTCTCTCTCTCTCTCTGTCTCCCTCCCTCTGAAAATCTGGCTATTTTACCCTTTAGTGGATGAAACCAATAAGAGACACATGGACATATCTGATGGCTCAGCTGGAGGGAGCGGTGGAAGACAGGAGTGTTCCTGGACATCTAGAAAGAGACACTCTCCTGCTCATTTTTGGTTTTCAATGCCTTTATTGGTCCATATTCCTTCCTGTCTTATGTGCATGAGAAACAAAAGTGCCAGGAGGAGGAGGTGACTTCATTTATGAACTCAAAAAACAAATAACCAATACGTGAACAACCTGTGCATTGCAGTGACTGACTTTTGCCTGCCAAATTTCTTTTTGTCTCCCTTCTCTTTTCACCTCTCATCTTCTGCTCTTTACTTTCATACTCTTTTTAGGACTTGTTTTTCCTTCCATCTGCAAGTTTTGTTTTGGTGTTGTGAGGTTGGTGGAAAGACAGGACAAACACAAGGATTAGATTCAAATCACCTGCATGCTGTAAACCTAGCCATGCAAAGACAAAGGTGTTCATATCACGACATTCAACTACTTATTTTCTGAAAGATCAATAGGAAGACCCAAAAGTTTGCTGTTTACTATAAATGAACTTACCTAGCAAAATTTCAAATATTTCTAGCTGTTTTATATGACAAGTTCTTCACTTATTAACCAAGGCTCAAAAACTCAGTAAAATGATTGCCACCCAGAGATATCAAGCTAATCTCTCCCCTCCCCCTTCTGCTGGTTAGGTCCTGGACTCAGGGCCTAAGTACTGTCCCTGAGCTTTGTTGTTCAATGCTAGTACTCTACCACTTGGAGCCACAGCTCTACTTTTGGCTTTTTGCTGGTTAATTGGAGATAAAAGTTGCATGGACTTTTCCTGCTTGTCTGGCTTTGCAGGCATGAGCTACCAGTGCCCAGCTAATTCTAAGATTTCTTCTTGTGAGTTAGAGTATAACTTGAAATAAATTACAGATTTATAGTCACTATATTGATATTTCATGACATAACATTTATCACAACTGTGTATCATTTGATGTTAAGAGTCTGCTCTGTAATGAGATCTTCCTAATAAAAACAATGCTTCTATAGAGTATAATCTATTTTTTAATGATCCTGTATATAACATCTTTTACAGGATAAAGTTCCATCAGAACAGTATATAACAGGGGCTGGGGATATGGCCTAGTGGCAAGAGTGCCTGCCTCATATACATGAGGCCCTGGGTTCGATTCCCCAGCACCACATATACAGAAAATGGCCAGAAGTGGCGCTGTGGCTCAAGTGGCAGAGTGCTAGCCTTGAGCAAAAAAGAAGCCAGGGACAGTGCTCAGGCCCTGAGTCCAAGGCCCAGGACTGGCAAAAAAATAAAAAATAAATTAAAAAAAAAAAAAGAACAGTATATAACAATCTTTTAAAAATACCTATAGACTATACTTAGGCTTTCAGAACTATTTAGTTTTAAGTGGTGAACCAATATGTTAAAAAGGTAATTTTTTTAATCTTAAAAGTGATGTTCCTTAGTAATTTGATTTTTATTCTACTATTACTTTTACTTATTTTTATTATTTTATGTTTTATTATTTTTAACACTTCCTAAGAAGTATTAATGACTGTTATAATTTATTCTACAAAAATGAAATAAAAAGGAGCAAGGAGGGAGGTAGGGTAAGAAAAGATGCCAAGTCAGGCACAAAGTAAAAATTACCTTTAGCTTTTGGGTAGTGGTGATTTTTCAGAACTTTGGTTAGGCATTTTTCTACTATATTACCAAATTTATTTAAGGAGTACCTTTCAAATTGAGGTTCCTGAAGGGATCCAGTTTTTTAGGCATTATGCCAAATTATAATGCTTTCTCAAGGATGCTGGGTGGACACAAAGAGCCCACAAGTTTATTGAAATACTTTTCAAGCAATGTATCTTTGAACTTGAGTAATTTAGTGATTCTAGATAACAACATGACCTTTCCCTATTGAGGTGAAATCCTATATTCCTTCTTTTCCCAAACTCTCATTCACTTTACCTATCCAGACAAAAGGCATACTTGGAATTTTTTCCCATGAATATAGTGAGTTGCAATGTAATCCAGTCAAATGGAAAATGCAGAACTTTTAATGCATGTGACATTGACTCTGACTTCAGCCCTTTAGCATGAACCATTTTGATTTATTCTCTAATGGGTTGCATGTACTGTTCAGTACTATATGAGCTGCAATAAACTGGCTTCTTTTTGCTCAAGGCTAGCACTCTGCCACTTGAGCCACAGCGCCACTTCTGGCTGTTTTCTATATATGTGGTGCTGGGGAGTTGAACCCAGGGCTTTATGCATGTGAGGCAAGCACTCTTGCCACTAGGCCATATTCCCAGCCCGCTTTTTTTTTTTTTTTTTGTAGTGCTGAGATCCGAACTCAGGGCCTGACAATTGCTAGGCAAGTACTCTTTCACTGAGTTAAATCCTCAACCCTAACAAGTTATTGTAAGTCACTCAACCATTCTTGGCTTCAATTTCCCCGTTGAAATAGAATTTTCAAGTAGGAATTTATTATGTCTTAAATTAAGACAGAATTATTATTTTTTCTTGTGATACTGGGTTATTGAACTCAGAGCGTCATGCTTGCTATATAGTCACCCTCTCACTTCAGCCATGCCACCCATCTCAAGTCAAGACAGATTTTAAAAATATCCTATTTGTGCCATTCGAAATAAAAATGGAACAAATGATCTGAGGCCCTCTGAATTTTCAACTCTTCACCTGTAGTTGGAGAATCAAGAGAGTGATTTCATCTTATAGGCACACATATATACATGTATATATGCATGTGCATATATACATTTATATTCCACATATACATACACATACATCTGAATATTTTTGTATTCATTGTGCCTCATTTTACTATATATTCTTTCTCTCTCCACATATGTGTATATACATATATAAAGCCCTGAGTTATTTATATACATATGCATGTATATTGCAGAATGAATATATACATGGACAGGATGCAGGATGCAGCACAGTATACTGACTTTGATTCATGCTCAGCAAATGTCACCCATCACCTATCAATGTTCTCCCAGCTCTAGAGACTAAGATTAGGAAAGAAGTAAAACATCAGAGTCCTCTACTGTCAGGTACCTACTTGACTCCCCCCCCAAAAAAAACAAGAAAAATGTCATAGAAAGAAAAATGTTATAGAAAACAATGCTCATTTTGGTATCACTGTGCTCATAAGAGAACATAGAAAACTTTTTCACAGTCAGTGAGCTTTAATGTTTATGTAATTCAGTATAAAAATGACACAAGTGAATGCCTTTTAAGACAAATGACTGAGAAAGCCATTCTGCAACACATTCTCAGAAACAGACTCAGAATGTCACCAATCTGTGGTCAGAGGTTTGCAGAGACACTGACCTGACTCACTGGAAGTGAAGAACAGAATACACTGCCCACAGCTGGATTCACCTAAATAGAAGGAGAAAGACTTGATAAATCATACTGCCTGCCAGGAGCATATGGGCAGTCACTAAAAATTTTCAGTCTCATTTTCCCCCCCACCCCCACAAGAAGAGGAAGAGTCTGTTTTAATTTTTCTATGCATCATGTTAAGAGTATAATTTCATGGAATCAAATACATCCTGAAAAAGGTTCATACTTTGAAGCATTTGTGAGAAAATATTTTTGCGCATAACCCCACGCTTGCCCTCCAAAAATAGAAAATAGGAAAAATCACCTGATGGTTGAGATGTGAAAATGTTATCAGCATTTCACAACACAAGTGCTATTTCTACAAAATGGCACTTTTCAGAGAATATAACTCAACCAAAACAATGATTGGTTTTCCTATCATATTTCAACTATTAATACATGGTATTATTGAAGCAGCAAGCGCAAACTGTCATATATATGCTTCCATTTCCTCCTCTGTGATCACATACAACTCCATTTCCATCAAATCTGTACTATTTTTCAAAATCTTCCTCAATGGAATCAACTGGATGTTTCTCCAAATAGGATTCAGCGATCTCAGAGAAAAGTTTGTTCAGCACAGTAATTTACTACTCACTCTACCTGTGGAGCGGTATGCAGATGCTATTTATACTGAAAAGAGCCTGTGTTTATTTTCTAACAACTGCCTACTTGCTTAGGCATCTGAAAGGTTATTCGGAATGAAATACAGTCCCAAATTTTGAGCTGAGAGTTTGTATACAAACTTATCAGCTGACTTTGTCTTTTCTCTCTCCTGACAGCAAAAGGTCCTCTGCAAAGACGAAAACCACTAACTTGGCCCTGTGTTTTGCAGTTTCGGATATGTTTCTTGTAAAATATGCAGCCCAGTCCTGGTTGGGGTGTGTGAGAAGCTCCAAGCAATCAAACCACTAGCTGAGCGTCTGGCTGTGGTTCAACCAGACTCTCTGAACAGCACAGGTTGGGGTAAGTTCAGAGTCAGGGCGACTCTTCTGGTCTTCCTTTCCTAGAATCGGCTAGATCTGGGTGGCTGGGTGCAGGTATCATCATTCTTCATGCCGTTTTCCCCACCCAGCAAATGTGTTCAGTCAGCTCCAGGGGCACAGCTTGTGTGCTGAGGTACTAAGCCAAGTCAAAACCCTGCGCTTGGCACTCCCTTCTAACTTTCTGGCTTGTCCAAGTCTAAATATTGACATTGCTCCTCCGTGGAGATGTTTGATACTGCCGGGGATGGAAACGGCACAGCGAAGAGTAGGATCTAATGATCGACTTTTCCATAGTTATACCTTCCCTCCACTTCTTTTTTTTGGGGGGGGGGAGGGGGAAGTGGAGGTTGAAGGTTGGATTCACTTCTTTGCACAAATTCAAATCTCTTTTCGTCCCCACCTCCCATGCCCCAAAGCTGGGCACAAGGACACAAGTTAAGGTGCATGCAAGCCCCTCGTGGCAGCTGCTACTGTTGTCATAGCAACTCACAACAGACTCCGGAGAGTCGGGGGGAGGGGAGGGGGAGGGGAGGAGGGTCCACAGTGCAACAGTGGGCGGGCTAATAAACTCCCAGTGGGGGTGCGAGCTATAAAGTGGAGGATATATCCCCACTTTCGGGTCTTCACGATTTCCACCACTGTCCTTTGAAGATAAAGAACCTTCTGGTGGGCGCGGCACCACCCCCTCCCAGGGGCAGCCAGCCTGCTCGGGGTGGGGGGGCGGTGGTGGAATGCCTGCTGTACGTTTGTTCAGCTCCAACTTAGGGGTGCGGCTGGGCGGGCGCTCCTAGAAATCTTTCTGCTTGTCTCTGAGGTGAGGGCTATCCCCCTCCCCTGGGCTCCTGGAGAGGTGAGGGGTACCCCTACAGTGATCGCCCTGGGGCGCTGTGGCTGCTTGGCACAGCCGGGGGTCCCCACATGCCCACCCGCGGGTGGGAGGTGAGGGTGAGGGGTGGGGACCAGGGCGGGTGGGGGAGGGGGCTCCGCGGCGGCCGCCCGCTCGGAGAAGTTTCACAGCCCTAGAGCACTCACGACACAGAACCTACCCTGAAGCCGAGTGAGAAGCGAGCTCTCTCCGCCTTCAAGGGGCCGGGAGGGGGGCGGGGGCCCCCCGCCACTCAGCAGCAGCCAGGACTGCGCGCGGTCGCGGGTGTGCGGGGCCCCCGTGTGCGGCGCGCCGCCCGCCGCCCAACTTTGCACAAAGGCAGCATGGCACTGCCTCGCCTGCAGGCTGGCCTCGCCGGGTCCCCGTGCCGCTGCGCTTCCCCGGCCGGGGCGCACGCGAAGTGCTCCCCCCGCCCCCCCAGCTTCCCTGCCCGCCTTCCCCTCCCTTCCCCTGCCCTCCGGCCAGCCCCCACCCCGCTCCCAGGCGGGGCAGCCGGGGCGGAACCCAGCAGCCGGCCTCCGAGCTCCGACGCGGTGGCGGCGGCCGCCGATCGCAACTGTGACGTTAGCAGCCTCGGCGGCTATTTATATCCACACGATTGGGTTTCATTCATGAAACCGGGGCCTGGTGTCTGTGCTCGGGGACGCGAGTGGCAAAGGTGCCTGCGCTTTACGCAGAGCCCAGGCGCCCCCCCCCCCCACTCCCCACCCGGGGCGGGTGGTCCCGGACGCACATGCGCAGAGCTTGGGGAGACCCCGGCCCTTCTACTAAGCGGCCTCTCCGGGGGGGAGAGGGAGGGTCTGAGCCACCTGTGCCCCCCCATCCCCCGTTACCCACCATCCCACCCGTTTCTCCGTACATCGGCTGGCCCTTTGTCCCAGCTTCTGGAAAAGTAAGTTGGGCCACTAACCGGCTGGGCAGCATGGTTTTCTTTCCCCTAGGAACTGACCGGCCGCGGACTCCGAGGGAGGACATTGGCTTTTGTTTCAAAACCCGAGCCCAGCTGCTGACTAAGGGCTGCGTTAGCCCAGCCTCCTCCTCCCCCCGGGCGGCTGCACGTGCTGGCCGGCTCCCCCCACCCCTCTCGGTTACCTTCCCACATCCACGGGGCTTCTAGGTTCCCCCCGCCCCCCAGGAGGGAAGGGGACGTGAAGGACACACCCCTGCCCGCCCCCTGTCCCAGTAAAGAGGCTATTGCCAACCTCCTGCAAATTGCCAGGGGAAGAGGTGCAACGGACTCCTGCCTGGCCTTTCTCAGGAATTCGTGGAAGCTCTAGACAACCCGCCCTCCCTCCCTCAAGGCAACTCTCCCCACTCCTCCAGGCTCTGGATCTGGGCGCTCTGGAGAGCAGAACCCCAAGGATTTTTTTCATGCTCTCCTTGTAACCAATGCTCATGGAATGACTCCAGGAGGGCACAGCCTGCTAAGCTCCAAGAGGAGGTGCCAGTGAGCACAACCAATATGGTCCCTGCCCTCAGGGGGCTTTCAGTTCCACCTGCTTTCTGCCTTCATCCTCTTCCCAATGAGGTGAAGGCGTTCCTGTGTTTGGTTAATTGAAGGGAATGAATTATTTCATGAGCATTAGTTTGCGGGGCTGGGTACCAAGAGCTGGAGCCACGAAAAGCCAACAGGTTTCACAGGCTCCAAGCTGGTGGCAGGTCAGCTATTTCTGAGACACAGAAAGGTTGGGGAAAAGAGAGTCATACTTTACTGTGTGATTCTCTCTTTCCCTCAGTCCCTTCCCCTCCCCCTGGGAATCCATGTTTAGTTTCCTAACTGGATGTCTATTCCCTATGAGGATTTCTAGATGAATTTCGATAGGCCACATATTTCTGCCGCTCTCTTTTTCCATAGTTTACACTATCTTCTTTGGAGGCAGCAACGGCCTGCCTGGTGCCCTCTGGACCCCTCTAGAAACTCGTAAAACACAGAGAAAATGTTTCTTCACAAAAGATATCACGGACAATCTGCTTCCTTTAAGCCATCCTCTTTACTGTTTCCAGAAGGGAGTTATCAAGGAAACAAATCTTTCGTACCAGGAAAAGTTAAGTACAGGTGTCAGCTCTAAGAACTGTAAGATGGATAAGATACTTGAGGGTGTGATCATTCATTTGGCACAAAACTCACTTCCCCTAGTCTATTTAAAAATAACTCCTCTTTGAAGGGTTTAATCAATATGCATTCTTTTCTGGAACATCTTCCCCCTCCCCCCAGGGAAAAGTTAATTAATCCTGTTTGCTGTGAGCAATCAGACCTCTTTATCCCAAGCTATTTCTTTTCACACTGCCCTGGGAGCTACAAAATGAGAATCAACCTGTATTATGGCCTTTATATATGGCAGTCACACGACTAGGTAGCTTAAATCACATTTTTCTTATTTGGTTGCCACAGCTGCAGTTATTATTGGAACCATTTTACAGATGAAGCAACAGAGACAAAGAAAAATGGATTTTCTCATGTTGACAGTTGCATTCTTTTAGATCTGGGTCACCAGTGCAAATGTCTTATTTTATCATTAACTTACTTTGTAACATCCTTCCCTCCCTCATTTCCTTCAATTTACTCAATTATAGTTAAGTGACACACTTCTCTTAAGCAACAAGCCAGTCCTGAGAACAGGAGTGACCCCATTGGACAGGCTTACTTTTCAGATACTGCCTGTCCCAGGAATTCTGACACACACAGGCTTCCAAAAGTCACTAACAAAGAGAAAATAGAACAGCTGCTCAGAATTACTATACCTCTCTGGATGCCTAAATCTGAAGGGAAACGGATGGGAAGAACATAGGAGAAAATTACCATCAACAGTAATTCAGATATGGGAGAGAAAGAGAATGGTTTTA
This sequence comes from Perognathus longimembris pacificus, assembly GCF_023159225.1. NCBI lineage: Eukaryota > Metazoa > Chordata > Mammalia > Rodentia > Heteromyidae > Perognathus > Perognathus longimembris. The sequence continues at coordinate 38,895,270 of NC_063162.1, forward strand.
GGAATGCCTTCCAAGCAAGGGCAATGGGTTGAGGAAGATATGGCCCCAGTGGTGCCAGGCAATCCCATTCAAGTATAACCCTCCCCCTCCTGTTCTGGAAAAATTGGATTAAACACAGCAAGTTGCACAGATACAATAGCCATCAGGAAAGGAAAGAAAAGGATCAATAACAAATAACTTGCATAATCGCTGCCATGAGCCTATCTGTTTTGATTACCACTAAAGTATATACCTTTTCGTACAAAAACCATTTACTTGTTAATAAAAATCAATACACTTAATACCATTCACTTTAAATAAACATAAAAACATACCTCAGTGGAATTAAGTCTACATTTTGTCTTTAAATATTTTCATATGTGTATTATACAAACCATTTTAAACATTTTATTAACTATGATAATACTTTACTGAAACCATTGGATTAAAAGAATCCCATAACCTGCATACAGAACTGTCAGACAGTCACAATAGAATCCTGTCTTGTTACGGCTTTTGAGAAGGAATACCTAGGAAGGCAACTAGGGAGTCCTTGATGAAACAAACTATTTTTCAGCTTCTCTGAACCTTTTACAATCCCACCTGGAAAGTGTAAGTCATCTATATGTATTTGGTACTACCAGTATGTTAGACAGCAATCGTCGATCATCCATCCATCCATCCATTCACTCATTGTGTGCCTCTACCAGGGCTTGAACTCAGGCCCTGGTGATATTTCTGGGCATTTTTTTTTTTTGCTTTTGGCTGTTGCTCTACCACTTGAGCTCCACTCATAGTTTTCCTGCTGATTCACTGGAGACAAGTGTTTCAGACTTCATGGATGCAAAGCAAGCACTCTACAACTAAGCCATATTCCCTGGGTTCGATTGCTCAGCACCACAAATATATTTTTTTTAAAGCCAGAAGTGGCGTTGTGGCTCAAGTGGTAGAGTGCTAGCTTTGAGCCAAAAGAAGCTATGGACAGTGCTCAGGCCCTGAGTTCAAGGCCCAAGTCTGGCAAAAAATAATAAAAAAAAGAATCTCATACTTTCTTGCCCTGGCTTGGGTTCTCAAATCTCAGTTACTTAAGTAGCTAAGCAGCAAGATCACTGGTGCCTGGCTCATTGTGATTTTAATTTGCATTGCCCTATTGACTAATGACATCTAATGCCATTTCATGGGCTTATTAATCAACTCATTCACCTTTTTTATTGGCTGAATATATAGTTTTTATTTTGCCAGTACCAGGGCTTGAACTCAGGGCCTAGGCATTGTCCCTGAGCTTCTTTTGCTCAAGGCTAATACTGTAGCACTTGAGCCACAGAGCCACTTCCGATTTTTTCTGTTTATGTTGTACCAAGGAACCGAACCCAAGGGCTTCATGCGTGCTAGGCAAACAATCTACCACTAAACCACTTTCCCAGCCCTGAAATATTTTTTTCATGTCTTTAGACGACTTTATAGTTGGGATTGTCTTTACTGTAGTTTCCAGATTTTTCTGACATATTTAGGGGAAGGGGATGAGGAGGGGGAATTACTACTTTCAAATTGCAAACAAAATTAAGTATGAGAGTCCCAAGGTAATACTTATTTCAACTCAATTATTATTATTCAACATTTTCTTAACCTTGTTCTGTATTTTTACATCCAGCAATTTTATGGAGAATATTCTTGAGTCATTACTTACGTAAAACTCGAGACAATCATTTCTGACTTTGTGTTAAGTCTACATTTCCATGGTCAGTAACCGACATTGGGGCTCTGGTCCCATGGAGATGAGGCCTGGCCTTTGCGCAGGCGCAGATGCCTTCCCTTGTCTCCGCCCCCTTGCGGAATGGCTTGTACCAAGGCAGCCTAACCTAAAGGGAACTCCATCCCTTTGAGTGAGATACAGTATTCAGTGACTCTACTTATTCTGTGGAAGCTATTATCCTGGATGAATTCCAGCAGTTACACAGAAATTTCACGAACAAGAAAGCTCAGGGTTTTGAATATGTGTAAGGAAAAAAAGTGTGTATATGTATATCTGTGTGACTGTATGTGTATGCATGTTTCTATATGTACTTATGCATGCACACATATATGTAGGTATATATTCATGTCCCTAACCCATTTTAGAGCATAGATGTGTTTGATCTGTTGAAAAACATCTATCGGTCAGTGAGATAAGCAGTGCATGTTTTCTCTCATATGTGGGAACTAGATCTAAAATATATCAGGACATAACAAATTATACAGATCTCTAGACATTCACACACAGTGAGATGAAAAGAGGATACTCTTAGGACAGGAATATAAAGGCACAATGCCCATGTGCATCTGATCAAGAAAATACGATTCATCAAAATGAACTCCTGAACTTGGAAACAAGAGGGTTTTTTTTTGTTTTTGTTTTTGCTGTTTTTATTTTCTTTTTGTCCTGTTTGTTCATTTATCTGTCTTTGGGAGTGCAAGAGGAGGCACAGAAACAGAGGGACAAAGGATAAACAAATGCAGCAATGGTAGTGAACACTATGTTGAAAATGAACTATACAACTTGTGGGTGGTGAGGGGAGGGAAAAACTGGGAGAGAGCAAAGGAAGGGATGACATTATCCAAAAAGGAATGTACTGTTTTCCCGACTTATGTATCTGTAAACCCTTTATAGATCAACTTTATAATAACAATAAAAGTTTTTAATAGAAAAAAATCAGCTACTGGAATGGATTTGTCCACCACAGCTTTTGTAACAGCCAGCAACTTTGTGGTACTCAAAGACAAAGTGGCTGGTGATATGCTGCTTGCATTCTAGCTTTGGAAAAATCCGGTTCTGGATTTGAGAGCAGAATAAGGGTGGGCACTAGATTTAAGTAGCAGTTTCCTGACAATTTCCCTTTATGAATTGAGATGGAGGCTAGTTTTCTAGAAACCCTTTGAACAATTGGCTGGCTGGGCTGTGACTAGTAAAGTGGGGACAAATAAACATGATTCCTTTTGGGGGCTCTTCAGTAATGTAAATATTGATGGGGCAGAGCAGAAAATGATCTTCTGAAATGTTTATCAGAAACATGTTACCAGAACAGGAAGGCCTCTACCCCTGGCCAGGCTTAGCAGGGAAAAGGTCCAGCCTAACATCCCATATGGGAGGCCGTTTCCCTAATGCTTGAGTTGTCAGTAAGTCAACAATATGGAATAAGTTACTGTTACTACCCTTTCTGTTCCAAGTACCATAGCCGACTGTGCACAAAATCAGGTCTTGCACATCTATCACTTATGTAAAGATGGAAACTCTCTGGTGTGAGTGATCCAGCCATGTGAGATCTGCTTAATAAAAATTTGTCACAAATGTTAATCAAACCAGCTCTGGAAATCTCCCAAGCTCCTCTTCTCTGCTTGCTCTTCTTGGGAACATCAGAGCTAGTTTTGGTTTGGGGAATTCATTGAGAACCATGTACTTTCTTTGAAAAGTAAAGGTGGACTTGGGCTTGTATTCCAGTGTGTATCACTGTTGGTCCTGCTGTAATTTTTGAGATAAGCATATATATATATTTATTTTTCTTTTTAAAACAATTTTTTATTAGCATATATTAGTTGTACAAAGGAGATTTCATTGTGAATTTCAAGATACATGCATCAATGTAACTTTATTCCCTCTATCACTCTCATTCTTATTTCAACAGATATTATTGTTCTATTTTCATACTTGCAAATCACCACCATATTCACCCTCATTCACCTCTCCATTCACTCTTCCCCCTTGTATGAATTTATGATGTGCACTTTCTTGAAGCATACTTTGAGACGTTGTTATCAATACTCAGTGGCATTTAAGACCAATTGGACCTGAGTTTGCATTTTAACTTTGCTATTTGAGTAGTACAGTAGTCTCTCATGAACCAAAGACTCCTTTTGAGACTATTTACCTCACAGGGGTGAAATGTGTAATAGCATATTTCACAAGATGATCATATTTTCAATGAATCATTTTGGAAAAAATTGTAAGTGAATACTCGGGCTAACCTGGTAGATCTAAATTTGGAATTCCCATGATTACTCATTTAAAGGTAGAACTATTAGAGACAACATTTTTATTGCTAGTGTTTTGAAGGCAAAACAGTTTTTACATGGCAGTTCCTGTTTTACTTGGCACCAATGAATCAATGCTATGTGCTAAAAATAGACAAAATGTACCCTTTATGTAACATGTTAAACTGTGTAAACTGCCATACTGTTCTGTATGGATCCATTCATTAGGCTTTCTGCCGGAATAGGATATTTGGCAAAAAATGTGATTTTGCAAGCTCAGCAATTCTCACTCCATTCCTCTTCCTGTCAAAAATCTCTTCTACCAGAATGGTGTTTCAGTGGTCTAGTTCAGCAGGCAGTAAAGGAGAGAGCAAATAGCCTTTATGGTCATCTGTCTAGTTTTTCTCAGGTATGGCATTATAGATTGGAAAATATGAGTGTTATAACTCTAGACAGAAGAAAAGCATAATAGCTTTGGCTTTTAAAAAGTAATAATTCTTCACCAGAAAAGAATAAACATGATCTCTTTTGGACATGGACATTTATTTCGCACGTGGACTGATATTAATATTCATTCTTAAAATTACAAAAAGTGCTAATGATAGATTTTACCACTGTCTCATTAGAAATTACATTTATTTGTCATAGCAGGCTTCAAGTTGTCTTATTTATTTCATATAATAGTGCTTCTCTCACTAAACAAGTAAGATAACAGTAACAAAAGTCTAAACATTAAAGTGAGAAAAAGGAAAGAGAAAGAAAGTGGATTTGTATTTTACCTGTAAACCTATTATTTTTGGCTATACATGAATTCTATGCTGGGTTCTTAAGCCTTGTACTTCAACATTTCATATATTCGATAGAGGCAGGAATAGTGAATACGTTTGTAGAAAGTTGTTGAGGATTAAATGAAATGTCTGTGGAAAATGTCTGGCAGAGTGTAAACTTCCAAAGTTGTGAATAAAGGCTTGTTTGCAGTCATTTACAACTGTTGTGAGGCCCAGGTTATCATTTGATTTGGGAATAGCAAAGACTAATTATATAGGAGCTATAATCTTTGCACAATTCACTCACGCCCTACTCCCAGTACTGACAAAGCCATATAAATACATATGTTTATTTACAAACATGTGTGCAAATTTATATATAAACACACACACATATATCCTTTACAATTTCTGGAAGGTAGAAGTTAAGTATTTGAGTTCAGAGTTTCTTTTTTCTCTGCCACTGACTTGTAATGGCTATTCTCTCCCCTCATCTACAAAAAGGAGATATCCTGCAGGTACAAACATGCATAAAATAGGTGGGCTACAACTGTATACATACACATGCACACATACATACTTTATTTCAGAAAAGAATTCTAGCAATAACATGTATTCTCATTTCATTTTCCTGATTACTGAGCTTACTAAACACTTTTCATATGAGTCACTTAGCCTTTGTGATAGCCTTGAGGAGCATGACCCTCTGAAATGAAAAATGGGGAAATGATATTTTCCGGAGGATGGTTAGTAGTGAGGGAACCAGAATACTGACTATCCTAAAACTCTAAGACTGACCTTCTGACCAAGTGGAAGTACTCTTGAATAATTTAGTGTGTTGTATACTAAGATTTTAGGAACATCAGTGCTCTGGAAAGATGATAAACAGTCCATCTCTAGGGGAAAAAAAGCTTAATCATGAGACTTTTGAATTGGCAAAATTAGTCCATTTATAACAGTAAACACACAAAAGACCTGACTCCTTGCCTGGGACTCAAAAGCATCAGTTTCCATGAATACAACCTCAGGGGCTCTTCTTAACTCTGTAAATATTTAGGTTTACTTTAATGTATCACATGAACGATTAGCACTTGGTCAACTCCCATTTATGAACTCGTAGTTAAGTGCATCACATTTGGTTGACATAAGCAGTTAAGCACTCCTGGATCAACTTTGTGTCCCTCAGCTTGTAAACATAAGCCAGGGACTCGTGGGATCAAGGACAAAGTCTTACTTCCCTTCTCAACACCCATCTTCCAGGAGTCTAATGTTTCAACGAGAAGCCTGGAAATTTCAATGACTCTCTTCCCACAGTGCATTATGAACAGGCAAGCCCAGACTACACGGTTTTTACTACAGGGTAAGCATCCCTAGTTTGAAAAGACAAAGTACTCCAAACTGAAAATTCTGGAGTTCTGATATACTCTCACAAGTGGAAACTTCCTTAGCATGAAACTTCGTGCACAAAATTACTAAAAATGGGATACACCCAAGTTTGGGTATAAGGACCGTGAAACATAAATGAATTTCATGTTTACACTTGATCAAGTTCCTGACAACTCATATGTGTTTGCAAATATTCCAAACCTAACAAAAACAAGAAGCCAAAGGACTTCTATGCCAACACTTTGGATTTGGTAAATGAGAAAATGTTTCCATGACTCCTTAGTTGTAATGTTCTGTAACCCCTCATCCATACTGGCCGCCTATCTATATGACGTGATATTACTGCAGTTTTAAAGAGAAACCTTCCATTTATCCTATAGGAATCACTACCAACATTTATCACTCATATAAAAAAAACTTAAAGATCTAAAAAATCTTTAATCTAAGGATTAAAGATTACAAACAGATTTGGTGCTAGTGTGCAAGAATAATAATAAAGATTACCACATGAGTCTTCCATCTGTTGGAAAAACAAACTAATGTTTAATAAGAGCCTACTATATATTGGGTGAGGTCCTGAATGCTTTTATATTATGATGCTTCGCAATGACATTGGACAGGAGGTAACATGACAAATCCCATTTTATCAATCAGTAAGCCAAAGGTGAGAAAGGGAGGAAACTGATATTTATTAGATGAGATATTTATTAGTCTTTGACAAGGGCCCAGCATGGGTGGTTTGGGTGCTTGTGAGTGTTAAGCCCTCAGTGCCACCTATTTCAAAGAAACATAATTTGTGTGAAAAGACACAATGTAGTACTTAGTCCCTTCCTTGTTATTTCCTTTAATAATTTAAGATGCTAAATTACTGTCTCAATCCCTAATGAAATACACAAGGTACTACAATGGGCAGCATGAGTAAGATGTGGATTTAGGCTCACAGTGAGTCTATCCCTTGCTCTTAGTTACTCCAATAAGAGTATTTCTTATCTACATAGCAGAGGTTCATGCTTGTAATCCTAGCTATTTTGGAGGCTGAGATTGGGAAGATTGTGGTTTCAGGCCAGTCTGGACAGGAAAATCCTCTGAACTCCATTTCAGTGGAAGAAGCTGGGCATGGTGACGCATGCCTGGCACCCCAGCTATGCTAGAAAGTCTAAAATAAGGCCGATCACTTTCCAGATACCGGCCAGACAGGAGATAAGATTCTATCTCAAAAATAACCAATACAAAAACAAAAACAAAAACAAAAACAAAAAAAAAGGAGGGGAGGAGCGCTAGAGGCATAGCTCCATATTACCCTGACTAGCAAGTGTGAGTTCAAACTCCTCCCCAAAGAAATATTTATTTTTTTCCAGAAGTAAATATTTCTTGATGTTTAAATATTCATATCCCTCTGGTATAGGGAAAAGCTATACACATGAACTCATTTGTTTGAATGGGCTCCTTTTTATTTTTCTAAATAATTGTACAGAAGGGCTTCAGTGGAACAAGCCAGATTACAAGTACAATGTGCCCTAATCAACGTCATCCTTTTGGGTTTTTAGTTGTTGACTAATATAATATCCAACATCCTTATTGAAGACCTTGAGTCCCTTCAGTCTGTTCTCTAGGTTGTCTGGCACTTGAAGGAACAATGATTTTTGTATAAGATACATACTGTATGAGACATTCACAGGAGAGGAAAAGCAACACTTCATTGGTATTTAGCAATTTTCAATACTGCAATCCAACTAACATCTTTTTTTAATAGTAAAGGGAATACATTGTGTGATGGACTTATAAAGTGTTTGGCTTTCTATAAGAAGGAACTTAACAGAACTGTTGCTCTTCTGAGCATAGCCATTTGCACTTGTGATTACTTCTGGGATGTATATTTCTTCTAGTAAAACATTTGACATGACTGTTACCCTGAATAAGAGTTGGTAAACAGAAACACTCTGGAATTCTCTTTAAATGTATAGTATTATTTTTTATACACTAATGAATTACTGACATACTGGAGGATAGTGACATGCCTTTTTTTTCAAAGAAATAGTAAGCTACAGCAATATAGTTTAAACTCTACACTTATTTTTAGGTATCACATTGTATTATGACAGTTAATCAAAATGATGAACCTGGCTAAACATATCTTCTATTTTTTTGAAAAATATTATTGTATAGGGGGGGTGTAACCAGGCTTGAACTTAGGACCTCACTCTTGCTCATCTTGCATACTCGGTTGGTTCTGTACCACTTGAGCCCTGCCCCGGGCTGGCTTCTTGCTAATGAGTTGGAGGTGGAACCCTGTGGATTTTTCTTCCCTCACTGGCCTTGAACCTCATATTGTCTAGGTCTCAGGCTCTGGAGAAGCTAGGGTTACAGTTGAACTCTCAGTGCCTGACTTAAATAAGGTATTTTTAACCCTTCAAAATATAATAAAATACAGAGCATGTAGTGTCTAAGTCTGGGCCATTGGCCTGCAAGTAAGGTAATGATACTCAAGTCTTGTGGGAGAACTGCTTTGGGGACAACTCATATTATTTGACCCAGGGTAGAGCTTCTTCATCTGTTCAGTGAAAATGCTCAGACTAAAGAGATTATGGCAGACTAGTGTTCCAGAGATATTGCACTATTCACTTAAAATCATTACAGAAAAACAGAAGAAGATAGAAAGGTCTTAAAAGTGTTTCACACATTTACTATGGAAAAATGTAAGAGCTTATTCAATGAGCACTGAGTGACTTTTCCCCAAGTTTTTATTACTCAGTTAAGCTGACAGTTTCATTAATTGCTCATTGGTGGCTCATTTGACTTTGTTTTAGGATTGCCAGATAAAATGGAAGACATTCAATTATATTCCAATATCCTGTGAGATATCTGATATCTTCTTATAGTAAAAACAATTCACTGTTTATCTAAAATGTTAATTGCAGTTGTGTCTTCAACTTTGATTTGTCTAATCTAATAAACTTCTTGAGTTAGAAAAGGTGAAGAGAAAGAGAAAAATTGGATAGAAGGAAAGTGGACAAAATCTTAAAAATCTAAGTAACATATTTTAAATAACTAGAATTAGTCAAGTAGCACTTTTAAAGTACATTCTGTTGGGCTTGTCTTGAAGTTGAAAAGTCTGATATCAAATGAGGAATAGTCCTTTATTTTTAAAATAAATGGTCAGGGCTGTGAATACGGCCAAATGGTAGAGTGCTTGCTTTGTATATATGACGTCCTGGGTTCAATTCCTCAGCACCACATATATAGAAAAAGCCAGAAGTGGCACTGTGGCTCAAGTGGTAGAGTGTTAGCCTTGAGCAAAAAGAAGCCAGGGACAGTGCTCAGGCCCTGAAGTCAAGCCCCAGGCCTGGCAAAATAAATAAGTAAATAAAATAAGAGGATCACAAGAGCCCAATAGCTATGCTCTTATGAACACATAAGATGATGCTAAGTGAAATGAACTCCATGTTATGGAAATGAGTGTTATATCACTGTTGTAATTATTTTCAACATGCCATGTGAAACTGTAGCTTTTTGTTGTTGTTGTTGATGATCCTCTTGTATCCTCTTCCTGTGATTATCCCTGCACTATCACTGTATCTCATCTGAGTACACTGGATACTGTATATACTGGTATTAGAACTAGGGAAGGGAAATGAAATATCAAAATTGAGAGACAAAGGATAAAAAGATGAACGACTCCAAAAGTAATACTTACAAAAGCATTTAATGTAAACCAGCTGAACAACTCATGGAGAAAGAGGAAAAGGGGGAGGGGGGAAATGAGGGAGGAGGTAACAAATTGTACAAGAAATGTACCCACTGCCTTACGTATGAAACTGTAACCCCTCTGTACATCACTTTGACAATAAATAATTATTCAGAAAAAAAAATAAATGGACAAGTCAGGAAATAGTTTGCATTTTATTATCTTTTTAAAGAAAATTGTATTGCTTCCTATAAGACTTCTTAGGACATTTATGTGTGAAAGTATAAATTATGCATTTAGAAGAAGGAGACAGTCTATGCTGAGCTGCTCATATGTATTTGACAAGACGATCCTTCTGTGTGGTCTCTAAAATGCCTATCACCAAATGGATGCTATTCAACTAAACACTCTGTGAACATCAGAGTAAATAATAGGGAGACAGTGAACAGCCTGGATCAATCATGTCAAACATATAGCAAGGATGCTTCCTTCTGATTGGTTAGGCATATGGGTCATCGTGGTCAGTTATTCAAGGAGTAGCTGTCCTGGGTTACCCCCAACTATCGTTACATAACCTAAGTGCTTTCATTCAAATTGCTGGTGTGGCGTGTACCAGTATTGCTGATTATAAAATATTGCCATGATGGTAGCCTGGAAATAGCTGACTCAGTATTAGAAAGCATTTCTTTGGTTTCCATTTGTGATTTGCTGAGTGTCAGTGATAGAGGTCCAGAGTTTGACTGCAAAGGAAATAGAAACACAGATGTCCACACATAGATTAAAAACGAATATATCACAATAATGAAAATGAAGGTGATGCTATTATGGCTAACTTTTTCATTTAGGTATTTTTGCTAAATTTATAATGTTCATCCTGAATGTTCTCAATGGACATACTCAATTATGATCATGTGTTGTAGTCTACAAAAATTTTACAGTAAGTAGGCCTCCTTTGTTACTAGGGTGGTGATACTGCTCAGAGTGACTTCAACTGTTCCCAAACAATTTGGTGCAGTGGTGTAGCCACCACTACCTAAGATGTCAACCCAAATTTCTCCCTTTTCTCATCTTTAAAACCAACCAACCAAAATCAACTGCCCAAGTATTACAAATACTAACTGGAAAAGCCAAATGAGTAAGTAGAAGGGGAAAACAACATGGTTTGGGGATAAATTTCAAATTTAGGAATCCACTTTTGAATAATTTAATGGGTTCTTATGACTTTTTTGTTCAATAACACTAATAGCAACATTCACTATGCAGTGCTTTGTATGCCTGATCACACTTAATCCCCATGACAATCCTGTTGTGGTTCTCATTACAATCCTCACATACTGCTATCATTTCTGCTGTGTTGATAGGAAAGCTTCAGTATGGAGAGGGTAAGTCACTTGTGCAGGATCACATGTTTAGAGAGGGATATTCAAGGATTAAAGTTCTAAATCGGAACCAAATTCCCACCCACTGTATAATAGTGGTAAAAGTAGAACGAGTTACCATGAGCAGAAACCACTGGGGAGTATATATTCTGCACCTTGTCAGAATAGACAGAGATCTGACTATTAATCTGATTAAAAAGTCAGTAATTGGGTCTTCAGGACATGTGGTTAAAAGACCCAATACAGGCAACAAGAACCTCAAAAGAATCCTACACTGAAGAGGTAGGAATGATAAGCATCTATAAAGGACAGAAACTGCAAGGATTTTGACTTGATTCCATTTTTTTCTTACATGTAAGGTTGACTCATAGCTTTTTTATAAGGAATGCTCATGAGATCATAAGGTTCGTAAAAAAAAAAGTGCTCATTCTAAGAATGTCAAACTCTCATTTGTTCTAGAAACCCAAAGCTTCTAAACCTGTCCTCTTGCAAAAGAAGCTCAACTGATTATATTTTGAAAATGTTTGAGATCATGATATTGCACAAGTCAGAGGAGCAGTTAAAAAATTATGAGTGAGCAGAATTCGATCTATAATCAAAATCTGGAATTAAAACATTGAATAGATATGGGTTTAAAATTATCAACTTTAAGTCACATTTTCAACATGGGGATAGAGTGGAAGTTTTACATAAAATTTACATTATTTTTACGATCAATATGGCAATGACCTCACAGCGGAAGACAGTAACTTTGGTGGCTGCCAAAGAATCATGACTTGCAGTATTTGTATCCTTGCCTGGCCTCCTCCTGGGATAATCTGGTCTACTGACTTGCTTTAGCCAGTAAAATGTGGCTGAGGAAAAGCCATGTCAATTCTGGGCCCAATCATCTACAAGATCCAGCAACTCTGCTTTTACACCCTGGAGGAAGCCAGCCACCTCTTAAAACGTTGGCTTATATACAGCACTTCCATTCATGAGAAGCCTGACTCTCTCACATACCGGAAGAAGACAAGCCAGGTCTGGGGAAATGGCTGGGTATGGGAAGCTCAGTTCTGTCATTCTAACTACTCAGGAGGCTGAGATCTGACGATCTCTGTCCAAAGCAGCCTTGGCAGACAAATCTGAGTATCCCTTATCTCCAGCAAACATATAGAAGTAGATGTGTGACTCAAGTGGGAGAGCTAATTGGCTGTGTGTTTCATCCTTGAGTGGTAAAAGCCTAACAAAAGTGTGAGGCCCTGAGTTCAAGCCCCAGTACTAGCACAAAAATTAAACAAAATAAAACAGCTGACATTAACTCCCAGTTGTGAAGTGCATGCTTGTGAAGTGCATGACTCCATCTTGCGGATCTCCTTGCTCCAGCTAGCCATTCCAACCTGATACTATGTTTATCCCCACAGCATCTTACCAGTCATAGAATTGGGCACAAGGAAGGGAAATGGTTATTGTTTTTAAAAAAACCCAATTGTGGGGGCTGGGAATGTGGCCTAGTGGCAAGAGTGCTCACCTCCTATACATGAAGCCCTGGGTTCGATTCCTCAGCACCACATATATAGAAAGTGGCCAGAGGTGGCGCTGTGGCTCAAGTGGCAGAGTGCTAGCCTTGAGCAAAAAGAAGCCAGGGACAGTGCTCAGGCCCTGAGTTCAAGGCCCAGGACTGGCAAAAAAAAAAAAAAAAAAACCAATTGTGGACTAATATGTAAAGTATATTGCTACCATAACTAGGTTGACCTTTCACCTTTGTTATCCTTCATTTCAGAGGAAGAATTCATTCATTCATTCACTCATTACTCATTTGATCTATAACAACTTTACTATGCTTCTACAAACTTCCCCTTGTATTGGACAAAGCATTCATTCCTCAGTGTTTGCCAAGTAGCCCTGTTGAGTACTATTAAGCCTTAATTACCCAAAGAAAACTCTTAGCTTAACAGAAAAGACAGAAAAAAACTGAAATAGAATCATCCATTTCATACAGCATAGCATTGCATGCGATTAAATTCTAGTGATGTTAGAAAAGGATTATATCTTTCTGCCAGTGACTGAAAAGTATCCAGATTCCTCCAGAAAATGTATTATTTTAAGTTTCAATGGATGAATGAAATCCTTTCAGGAAGAGCAAGACAGGTTCAGCAGAGTGACATTCTATCCAACATTAGCAAGGTTCTGACATTGTGTGAAATAACATGGTAGGGTTTTATTTGATGTGTGTGAGGGGTGCTGGTACTGGGGTTTGAACTCAGGGCCTGGGTGCTATTGTTTAGCTGTGTTGCTCAAGGGTAGTGCCCTACCACTTAAGGCACAGTTACACTTTTGGCTTTTTAGTGATTAATTGGAGAAGAGTCTTGCAGACTTTTCCTCCTTGTGCTTTCAACTGCAGTCCTCCTGAGTAGCTGGTATTACAGGGTGAGCCACTGGCATCAGACAAGCACAGTAGTTTTGAAGAGCTAAAGTATTTTCATGTGGTCCTGGTGCAAGGTGAAATTATAAAAGTTGACTCTTTTCCTGAGCAGGTAGAAACATTGAATGCCATGCTAGTGAACTGGCCTTCAGGACAAGGTAAAGCCATTTGAATGATTAAGGGGAATAATGTTCACATTGTAAGTTCAATGACTTTTTATATATGTAAATACTTGAGAAATTCTGACAAGGGTATTGTGAGCACAGACACACAAATCTAAAGCAAAATATTAGCAATTCAAACCCACAATTTGTATTAGGGACAGTGGTACCTCAAGACCAAGTTGTCTCAGGAATCCATGATTGGTTTAACATACAAAAATCAATAATATAAATCACCATATAAATCACCCCAATAGACAATAACAAGCAGTTGATGAAATTCAACACCCATTCATGATAAAATAAGTGTTTAAACTATGGAAAGGCATGTCAGATGTGGAACTCAGAGCGGGTGGCTTTCTATAAAATAGTCATGGTTCTTGTTCTTAGGATATGGAGTTACAATATGGAATCCTCAGGAAAAACTTTGTAGAGATGTGGAAGAAAGCAAAATCCTATGGATAGCTCATTTAACCATTTGAGGAACCAAGCCAAATGGTGATTGCCAAGTGAGCAATAGATTTATTTCAGATCACTTTAAAAGCTATGCAGACAAGCAAGGATTCAGACACAGAGCCCATTAAAAATGTGATTGCTCTACACATCACAGGCCGTGGCACTAATGGATATTGCCTAATGTCTTTTAGTCCTGCTGCTGCTATGCTGAAACAAACAAACAAAAAATGCTGACTAGCTCAGGCTTTATAGTGATGGTTCATAGCAATTAAGAGAGCAGGTATATGTCAGGAAACTGGGAGAGCTAGCTTTGTCTCAGCCACTTTCCAGTTATGTGTACTTTGGACGCTGGGTGTGCTTTGGCAGGTATTAGAATAAGTAAATAGGACTGGGAATGAGCTGGGATTAGTATTAAATCAGGGTTCTCTCCTTTACCATCTATTGGGCTGGTGCCTCAATCTTCACATCTGTATAATGGAAAGAAACTTCTAAGTGCTTTGAAGATTAAACAAGATTATGTGGGGTTGGGAATATAGTCTAGTGGTAGAGTGCTTTCCTCATATACACGAAACCCTGGGTTTGATTCCTCAGCATGACATATATAGAAAAAGCCCTAAGTGGCTCAAGTGGTAGAGTACTAGCCTTGAGCAAAAAGAAACCAGGGACAGTGCTCAGGCCCTGAGTTCAAGCCCCACAACTGACAAAAGAAAAAGATTATGTGACTGGAACACATATTCTCTGCACATATTGAACTACTTATCATAGGTAGATGTGTTAATGTTTTAAAGAATGAGCTATTAGGATCTAAATGCCATAATGATCAACAGTAGACTAGAAATATCAGTTTGTTCTGACAGGGAGACTGTTAGGTGTGGAAAGCTTTGAATTTCTCCTGTCTCCTGCCTATCATCCCAGGTGGTACTCTATGTAACTTGATAATTTCAGCAGGAAGGGAAACAGAAGGGTAGACAGTCTTGTGCGATTTAATCTTGGGAATGTACCAATGGCTTCATTACCATGTGCAACAAGCTTTGATGGCATTTCTTATACTCTGATAAGTCCTAAGTGAAAAATTTAATTAAATTCTTTCAGAGTTTCCATAGAATGTAATTATTGTGACAAGCAGAACCCCCAATTGATTATGCTGGTGAATTTAATCAAATCGTATATTTATATTAGGAATACAATGGGGCCTGATGTCTGGAGTCAGATTTTTTTCTTTTTGCCAGTTGTAAATAAGATATGCACACAAACAAAATACCTCCTTGGAAAATTGGAAATTTAATAATCTGCATATCTGTTGGATCAAATACCATTTTTCTTTAAAAGAAAGTCATTTTTATAGTACCCACCTGAGAATTTGAACTGTTGGGTTGGGCTGAATATTTATAGTGAAAATAATTATAAGCAGGGTTTAACACATTGTTTTGGACCATGTTCCTGATATATACCTGATACTTTCTTACATATAGACAATCCTAGTGTTAGTCATAAAGGAGTTTTAATGAGTACAATTGAATTGTGTATCCTTGGGGACTTTGAGATTAGCACTGGCAACTTGGTCATTCCCTGGTTGCCAGTGGGTATTAAATCTTGATCCTACTCCATTGTCTAACCTTTAAAAATTCCATGAGCTTATCTTCACTGTCATTACCAGCAGGATCCTGCTCCCTTTCAAATTCTCTTCTTCTTTAGCTCTTCCTTTGCTTACTGTCTTGCGCATAGGAGGTGGCTAGGGGCATCACCTACAATGTGTTCAGAGAAATCTATTCATGCACTGAGTGCAAGGCAGGGCCCACAATAATAGCTCCATTGTGAAGTTACATGAACATACAACTAGGCTATCCTGTATAATAAAACGAATACAATTATATTGTAAATAGAACCTCACTAAAATATCATAAAGAGCAAGAAAGCTTGTCTGGGAACAGGTTAACAATTTGCAAATGACATGATCTCAAGAAAGTTTCCTGATCTTGAAAGACAGACTTAGCCGCATCTGCCTAGCATCACTGTAAAGTGCAAATACATTGCTGTGTATGTACAAATGCTTTATTAAGTGATAAATTCTAAACAAATGAGGTTATTATTCTATTAATATATTCAAATTGCTAATCAAAGGAGTGAACATTTATAATGTTTTTTTAAAGGAATTGGTGATTGTTTATTTGTACCTGAGATTCAAATGGTAGGACTGTTGTGAGTAGAAATTATGAAAATGAACCGCAAATAGGAAATGTCTGCTAATTAGAAAGCTTATATGCAGTTAGCCATCTGTAGTTCTTTATTGAACCAAAATTTAATTAACCATTTGTTTATCTGTGACTTCCAATGTAATTTTTCCCAACAAAAAGAGACACATTTTCCAAGATAAGACACCAAAATAGACATGATGATCCTATGCATCTTTTAAACCTAAGTACATAGAAATAACAGAAGAGATTTGAATGATGATTCTGCAGTAGTAATTTCAAATTGCAAAGTAAAATAAAGTCAGAGTTATTCAGAAAACCTAAGTTGGCTTGCATACATAAAATTATGTTTTCTTTAATGAAAAACACTGTTTTGTAAAAAAGAATGAAAAGAAAATTAGGGAAATTTCCACATCAGGAAGAAACAAATTGTGTGGTCTCTTCCCTGTATACAATACATGTAAATGGCTAGGACATTTTTTGGTTAAACTTTTCTCATTTCCTCCAAAGACATTTTCTACTTCAGAAATATCTAGGAACTTTGTCCTTTGGTAGAATCTTACCAACTTTTCATTGTGGTGTACCACAATCCTGAAAATGGGAGTGGACTTGGTCAATGTGGGGGCAAATACAAAAGGTTTTTTGATACTATAGTTCCTGGTCCAGTTGTAATAATTTGGTCTCTTTCCCAAGTCAGTCCTGGTGTCATAAACATAGTATACATTGACAATACTATAATTCTCCTCCCTTTAACACATCAAAGCCATGCCACTTGAAATACCCACCAGTGTCAATGTATTTAGATAAGGATGTCACTGCTAAAGTAGAACTAGACCATCTGGGCAGGTTGTTATCAATGCATGTCCACTTTCAATAAAATTCTGGCTGTAATATTGTACATGGCTATCACTAGGATGGCAGAGTTCTCCCAAGAAGTATGCCTAATATATACAGCTTCTAGCCCAGACAAATGGCATACACAAGTAATCACAAAGACAAAACATACCATTTGGTTTGATCAAATGTACAGCAGGAATGCTGTCAACCCCACACACAGCTGTATAAGTGGATAGTTTTTATTGCCTTCAGCTCCCAAACCCAAATGCCTTAACCAATACTGAGTTACATTTCTGCTATCATTCATCCTTTTCTTTGCATACTTAAGGTTTGCATCTTGCTCTCAATTTCACAAGAAGAAAGTGAATAAAGCAGTCCAAATAATGCAAATACAGTAAGAGAGATGCTTAATGAAGAAGGTATTATAGGAGTCATTTAAGGCAACTTTGCCAAAAATAAAAAAAAAAAGGATGTTGTTTTGTTTTGAATTTAAAGTTACATCCTTGGCATAAAAGTGTCTGAGCAGAGTGAACTATTTAAACAGCAACATTAACTAAAAGGAAAGGGCTCAGCACTGGAAGAGTGCACAGCCAGGGTCAGGCTCTTCCTTTGTCTATCTAGGAAGCTTCCTGCCATCCTTCATCACCATGTGTTCCACAGAAATAGAAAAACAATGATCAGACCCGTGGTCCTTCAAAAGAAAGCTGAATCATTTCTTAAAAGGAACTCATGTTTTGTTAGATTTTAGGGGAAAAAGATCCCAAATTGCGCATCTTCTGTAATCCTTTCCTATATCAAATAATTTGGCATCATTTTCTAAACGGTAAGCTCAATTTCTCACTAAGTTTCAATTTCCCCACTAAACAACAACAATCATTTGACTTCTTTTCCTTGGTTCTACTTGCCACCTTCCCCACATCATCTCATACCATTTTATACCATCAAAATATATGAAAAAAGAAAAGAAAAACACCACACACACACACACACACACACACACACACACACACACACACACACCAAAATAAGAACATGTAGGTCATGTGGGTATGCCACATACACAATGTAAGCTTTATACACTATTGTTTTCTTTTCCAATTTTTTTCCCCACTGCAAGTGTGCTGTTTCTAAAATTTAATAGTTTTCAAGTCAGGTACTTAGAAATGAACATGTCCCTGCTAAGGGCATGGCGCCAGAGAGGATATGAAGGGCTGATGGAAATGGTCCTGTGTTTTGGACCACGGCTGCCCTCTAGGGGACATATGGAAAATAAGAAAAGTCAAGCTAGGAATCTGAGACCTTGAGAAATCATCCCTTGCCATCAACTTTTATTAAGGAAGACAGTGAAAAGTAATTAAATTGCTCTATGGATATCACTATACCACTATAAAAACTTCTGGCGACATGATTTTCCTAGGGTCATCTAACTTAGAACCATTCTCACGGATGAAATGTTCGTTATTTTGTCTATCCTAATTTTCCTGTCGCATTTTAAACATGTTATTTCTTATCCTGTTAGGAAACAGCTGCTTACCATGAGTAATGTGTTAGTCACTGTTTATGTGTTTGGCTTTTAGCTGATGCCTCAGAAACAGAAACCGCAGTTCCTTTCGTCTTTCTTTATCAAGGCCGTTTGTACAGAGAAAAAAAGAATAAGCAAACATCTAGAATTGCCAAATGGTTACTTATTTCTGGGCAAAGAAGATACACTCATTTCAACTGGAGAGAAAACATCAACTTTGGATTTTATGTGATGAATCCAATTGCAATCTACCTTGTTAAAAGTTATAAAATTAGGGATGCTATCTACTGCATAGAATTGACATACATAGAAACGAATGTTTGTGTTTATTCTTAAAAACTTTAAAGGAGAGTTCAAATGAACAGTGTTGAAGTTTCTGGGAAGCAGTGTTTGTTTTTGTAAGAGAATTGCATGACTTCAAGATGATATTGTGGGGTGTAAGGTACTTAAGGCCTCTACTCAGCTCATCCATTTAACATCTGTTGAGATTGTCATTGGCCAGCAGATTCCGTGATAGAGGTCAGGAATATTCAGAGAAATGCAACCTTCCAGCAGAGAAGCTAACAGTACAAATGTTCCTTGCTTTACAGTAGCTCCACATGGGCTGTTTGGATTATTGTTGTTGTTGTTTACTTCGTGATGTGTGAAAGCAATAGGTATTCAACAGTCACTGGACTTTATGGATTTTGGTCGTTCCTTGGGCCAATGCTGTGTACACAACAATGTTCTAATTTGGTATGCCAGGCAGAGGTAGAGAGTTTCTTCACTGAAGCCTGTGTTTGTGGAGTAGACTACTGTCATACTTCACCATGAACTGGGTTGTAAAGTTATGATATTTGATAGGCAAGGTGCATATCAAGTAGGTTTTCAATCTCTGACATTTGTAACTTGTGATGAATTTGTAGGGAGCTAACCCCATCATTGAAAGCTGGCGGTATCAGCCTTAGAGTAATCCATTTTTTGCCAGGTATTATATTTTATTATAGTCAATATGTGGTATTCATGTAATTTTCAACTAGATTTTCTAGTACTATGAGAATGGGGGATATATTTGTCTCATATTTGTATAACCAGTATCTTCAGTGATTTAATGTTCTCAACCTAATAATAGTCTCCTAAGTGGAGGTTATCCTCAATCTATAGATGAAGAGTTGAGCCAGCCTATTATACACTAGCATCCTGGAGCATCTGCATGGTTGAAGTTGATTCCTTCCTGCTTATGTGCCTGGCACATAGTAAGTTGCCAAGAAGTATCCACAGAGAATTATTAATGGGCCTTTCCTAAACAGCATGGTCTTTGCTTCTGTGTTGGTGTGGCAAGTGCTTCAAACAGCATTTGGCACAAAACAGGTTTTCAATAATTAATCACTGAGTGGACAATCGGGAAGTCTGGAGGATTTTTCTTCTTATCGCAATTTTCATGATACATTTATAATTGTGGGATAAAGTCATAAGACCAAGTCAGACAAGTGTTTGTGTATGAAGGCCTCAAACCATCTGTGTTGGAATTCGTTTTCCGCTAAACCTAAGTCTTCTGACAGGCCATTGACTTGTCTTGTTGGCAATTTCAATTTGAGGAAGTCAAAGGGGAACTGGTATTTTTAAAAATCAAATTTTTGCTCCTAAGGGGAACTTCTTGTTCATGCAGAAGGAAGAAGAATCTTACAGAACAATAAACATGTAGTTTAAAAAACTTGCAATGGGGAGAGCTCTGAACAAATCAGACAAATATGGCAAATTTGTAAGAACAGATTTTTAAAAGTTCAGAGAACAGATTAGAATAATTCTACAGCACAAGAATTTGCAATATAAAATGAATTAAAATAATAGAGAAGTTTGCAAGAATTCTACTTTTTTTTTTTCCAGTCCTAAGGCCTGAACTCAGGACATGAGCACTGTCCCTGCTTCTTCTTTTGCTCAAGGCTAGCATTCTACCTCTTGAGCCACAGTGCCACATCTGGCTTTTTCTATATATGTGGTGCTGAGGAAACGAACCCAGGGCTTTGTATACAAGACAAGAAACTCTACCACTAGCCTATTTACAGCCCATGCAAGAATTCTAAACATACAAAACTCATTTTCTCTTGTCTTATGAATAATTTCTTTCAAGTTTTATCTCTCTCTCTCTCTCTCTCTCTCTCTGTGTGTGTGTGTGTGTGTGTGTGTGTGTGTGTGTGTGTGTGTGTGTGTTGGTCCTGGGGCTTCAAGTCAGGGCCTGGGCACTATTCTTGAGTCTTCTTGCTTAAGGTTAGTATTCTGCCACTTGAGCCACAGCTCTACTTCTGTGTTTTCTTGGTTTTAAAGTTCAAAGAACCCACTTTTCCCAAAGAATGCACCTGTAGTACAGCAATAATGGTTACATGGATGGATGAGTAGGAGAGTAAACTATAAGTTGTAAGTTTTTGTAGCCTATGTCAGAGAGCAGCATGTTTGGGATATTAGTATTACTGAGAGGAGAGAAAAGGTGAATGGAAGAGTGAGGGAGAATGTTTCACATGTTAAATGTTCAAAGACTGTGGCCGGATGAAGGGGGCTGTGTCTCTAGGTGTCCATGTTTCATCCCTTTGAGACCACTAGAACTGTGGGACAAAGAGACAATGTTGGTGTTTTCATAGTCATTTTGAGGATTTTATTACATATGAAACTTGACCAAATGTACTTTTTTGTGTCTTTAAAATATGTCTCCTTGCAATTCTCCTGACTTTCTGGGTTGACTTTTTTTCTCAGAAGGCCGGGGAAAGGAATGGGCTAGGGCATGTTATGGTGGTGAAAAAGGGTCAGATCTAAGAAAATCTGCTTCTGCAGAAAAGAAAGGGGAGTAGGGGGAGCTTAGTGCTTGGAGAATAGAGGACTGAGGTCTCCAGGGCTTCATTCCTGTATCTCCTCCAAACTTTTGCTCTACCGTCCTCTTATTTATTTATTTTTATTCAGTGCTCATATATCTTCCTCCTTTCTTTCTACCAACCAATTCAAAGACAGCTCCTTCAGAGTCTCCACAGGAAAACTCATGTTTAAAGTTCCTCTGGAAAGACATAATAATCTTTCTTGAAATGTAAAGTATCTCATTTAAAACCACAGGAAGATAATTTGGGGGAAAATGGTGTAGTGTGTGGTCACATTCAATTCGTAATTCTAATGCCATATAGAAAGACATTTTGTCATCTGACATACATAATTCCTACTTCAAAGTTTTAAAGTAGGAATACCAAAACATTAAAGTTTGAGTGTTTTGCATCTTAAAGATAGCAGGATATACATCTGATGTTCTAAGCATGGTGTGGGGTGCAACCAAGAAGCCAAGGTCTTTGCTGATATGAAATGTACAGGTGGTGATTGCTGGGTATATTTGAGGAGCCACAGAAAGCAGGAGAGGTGTGTACAAACTAAGGGCTGGTGTACATGGGTTTGATTTTCAATAGTAGGAGGGAAGAAGTTTCTCAAAATCTATATATCTATGTTCAAAAAAATCCACATGTAATCTATGAGGAGAGTCCAACACCAAAGACAAATATCCCAACATGCAGGTACAAGATGGGGCCCAAGGGACTCAGGTTCAGTATTTGTAGAGACACTTAGACATTTCAGATGTCAACTTAATAAAGTTCCTACAAAGACCATTTCAGTAGAGAAAGAGTGGGTTAGAATGAGACTATTACTAATTGTATTTTATCCTGATGATCAGAAGACAGCATTATCAAAAACAGAGGCTAATCAGAGGAAATGAGAAGGGAGTTAAAAGAAAAAAACTACAGGAAATGAGACAATGGGAAAAAAGCATATTGTGATATCATAGGAGAAACTAGCATTTGCTAATTCCAGAGCTTATATTTAGAACCAGGAGACTGTGTAAAGAGATGCATTCTGCCTCAATCCGAAGACTTTCTGTATGAACAAGAATAGCTAAAACTCCGGAGACTAGTAGATTTCTCTCATTCGTGATAGGATCATCATCCATGAACTTCCAACCTGGAGTCATTAGTTCCAGTGTTGTTTATTAGCCCTGTGTTTCACAATGGTATCATATGCTATCAACTTAAATGTTAGGGGTCATTTTTATGCTGTGTTCACAGGAGATGGGGAAATGGAACAACAGAGGCTTTCCAATCCTTCTCCTCTAGCCCAGCGAGAACACCTAGAGAAGAATTGGGGAAATCTAGAAGACCAACCCATCCCAATTTTGATGTCGGCAAGGTACACGAATAACTAAACACAGCCAACTGAGTAAAACCATCACCTGGAAACTGGTCAAGGGATCATCTAGTGCTGTAGATTGCCCAGTGCAGCTGACTTTCCGCAGAAGGTCATAATGGTAAGGGTTGTTAAATTTGTCATATCAGTCTTTCTATCCGTGTTGTAATTACACCACACAAAAAGGTGGTTGACAGTGACAATTCTATTCCTATAATTCTCGGTACAGAAACAATGTTTTCTAGTTTTGAATGCAGTGGGTAATGTACTTAAGTAAAGTGAGTGGCAGTAGCAGCTTATGTTTAGCCTCACCAAGCCCTATCCTCTTCAAATATGTAAACTCACTCTCCACTCATACACTGCATATTTACTCATGACACAGGACTCCTCTTTGTTTTCCCTTTGTGTCAGTACTTGGTCTTGAACTCAGGGACTTGCACTCTTGCTTGGCTTGTTTCTCAAGGCTGGGATTCTACTACTTGAGTAATACTACCTCTTGTGACTTTTTTGCTGGTTAACTGAGGACACGAATCTCATGGATTTGTCTGCCTGGGAAAGCTTTGAATTTCGATTCTCAAATCTTAGCCTCCTGAGTAGCTAGGCTTACAGGTGAGCCCCTGGAACCTGGCTAGATTTCTTCCTTTTAGTACGTTCTATTAAATAATTGCTGAACAATTAAATTTGGATCGGTATATGTATATATATGTAATCTATATATTATGGTAATTTTTATTAAATTCAATGCCTCACATTTTACCTAAGGCACAATAACTCTTGATTAAAAATAACAGTTCACTATAATTTTGACCCTGGCAGATGCTTTTTTTCCCTCCACTTACAATACACACAGCAGCAAAGTTAACCAACAACATAAGAGTTAAATATTTTCTAACAATGCCAAGAGCAGAAAAGAGCTTACATGGCATTTTTTTCTGCTTGCTTTACATTTATATTTGTGTCACAATACAAATAGGGCTTTTACAGTCCAAGATTAATGTTATGGTTTTCTATGTTCATTCTATATCATCCAAACTGCAGTTGGACCAAGCAACAACAAAAAAAGTCAACTCAATACCAAACAACTCAAAATATTCATGGACAGCCAAAGTCACTATTAGAAAAAATGTCTTGAGAATATAAGCACAATTCACCATTTGTATTTTGATAAAACATCAGAGAAGGGTTATGATAATTTAATAAATATGATATGTGCACAGCTTTACTAGAGATTAGCATAGGGAAGCTAATTTTATGGACTGTTCTTACCATATCCCAACCTAGTAGAAACAACATAAGAAAAAAATAATACCAGCACCTGAATATCAAGCCAAGCAGATCACCAATCTGACTCATGACTCATTTCTTGTTCACTGTATGTTTGTAGAAATTATTTCTAAAAATTTCCTCTGATGCAAAAATAGCTGGGTATAGCCAGGCAGCAAGAGCTCACACCTGTAATCCTAGCTAATTAGAAGGCTGAGATCTGAGGATCATACTTCAAATCCAGACCAGGTAGAAAATTTATGAGACTCTTATCTCCAATTAGCCATAAAAAAGCCATAAGTAGAGCTGTGGCTCAAGCACTAGAACATTAGTCTTGAGCAAAAAAGCTAAGGGACAGTGCCCAGGCCCTTAAGTTCAAGCCCCAGTATTATCACCAAAGTAATTCCAGGATTCAGAATCCCATGTCTATAAGAGTAAAGCATTTCTAATAAGGAGCAATGAAAGCAAAAATCAAGAAATGATTGCCTATCATTAAATGAGATGTCTGCTAATTTTTCTTTTATGATTTTCTTTGGATTTAATGATTTAATGTGGGCTGTCTTGAATATAAATGTAAGCAATTGTAAAGAAAATTACTTCTGAGAACACAAGCAGAATCTTCTATGAATAGTTTTTCATCTATTACACATGCTCATATTTTAGGGAGGATTAGATTTTTGTGTTTGCTGAAAATGAGATTTAGAAGCTGAGAGGATCAGAGTGCAGAAGGATCATCACGATCTCCTTTAGTTCATCTTCCTGCCTCCATTCAAATCAACCCAAAAGAGATAACTGTTCACCTGTTTCTCCACAATTGCAAACAGACTGGATTTCAGTCTTTTTTTGTAATAAACAGTTCATTTCTGGAGAAAATTTGAAAAGATTGGGGGTTGTAATCTAAAAGTATCAGAGCCTAAATGAAGAGGATACAACCATTTAGGTATGTTTGTGTGTGTGTGTGTGTGTGTGTGTGTGTGTGCACATGTGAGTGTGTATGAATGTTCGTGTTAGTAGAGATTAAACCCAGCCCTGCATGTGTGAGGCAGGCACTCTAGAGTGGTGTTAGTCCTCCATCACTATGAAGAAACACCCCACTGAAAGGAAGCTAAAGGCCTGCATGAATGGCAAAAGAAAATAGGTTCAACCAAGCCTTTCAAGGCTGGATATGGCAGCACACTCCTGTAATCCCAGCATTGAAGAGGTTGTAACAAAAGGATTGCAAATTTGAGGCTGTCCTTGGCTATATTGTGAGTTCTATGCCAGTTTGGACTAAATTGTAAGACCTTGTCTCTAAAACACAAAGCAAAACAACAACTAAAGGATGAGAAATTAAGAAAAGTTGAAACGATGTAGTGTTACATGACTTCCAGGAAAGCAGATAAGGAACATTTGGGGATGGATTCAGTTATATGTCACAGATATTTTCTTCCATATGAGGAGGCACACTAAGCTTCCCCATGGAGGCTATACAATTTCATTCTTCGATGGTGACCTTCTCTTCAAAAGAAAAAGAAAAAAGGTTCCATTGATTTGAACTAACACAGGTGAACTAGTTAACCTGCAGGCTTAAAGACGATCTTAGTGGTGTACTGATGGCTGAGTTTGTAATCCTAGCTACTCAGGAGACTGAGCGCTGTGGAATGTAGTTTGAGGTCAACCCCTGCAGAAAAGTCTGTGATACTCTCATCTCCAATAAATTACTCAGAAAAAGCTGGAAGTGGTATTGTGGCTCAAGTGGTAGAGAATTAGCCTTGAGCCTAGAGAGGCTCAGGGACAGAGCCCAAGTCCTGAGTTCAAGCCCCAGGACTGGCAAAAAAAAAATAAATTAGGATGACCTCCTTAAATTAAACCAAAATGACCTAATAAATGCCTTTTGATGCCTATTATTTCTTAAGATGAAGAAACAGGGGCTGGGGATATAGCCTAGTGGCAAGAGTGCCTGCCTCGGATACACGACTCAGGCCCTGAGTCCAAGGCCCAGGACTGGCCAAAAAAAACAAAAAAAAAAACCAGAAACAGAACTATCTATATAACCTGAAATATAAACCTCCTAATATCTAAAAGTCCAAAGACCATTGTGAAATTATAAGCAAATAAACATATACTCAAAAGAAAAACTATATTTCAATTAAGAAAGTAGATTAATGGGACTTAGGGTTGTGATTATTTATATACTCAGGCCAAACAAAGGGATGTGAATAGATATGGAATTGTTCGAAAAAACAGCCCTTGTTTTTCTCTTTGCTTTTCTATTCCCAAGATAAGAAATATAGAGGAGTTCTTAAATTCACTATGAAAAAAGTCCTTTTGTTGTGATTCATTAAAAAAAAAATCAGACTTCAAGGTTTTTAGATATTTTGATGAGGTTTTTCTACATAACCACAGAGACAATAAGGTCAGCCACAGAAAATTCATTTCCTGGGCGTGATATTTAGGTCCAGCTTTGTTCAGAAGTAGCAACTGGGCTCAGTGTTTATTCTCTAATAGCAAAAAAACCAAAAAACACAAAATACCTAACACCTGATTTTCCTAGTCAGAGCTTTTGTTGCTAGTAGTTGATTTTAAGTAAAGACATAAATTTAGTTAAAGGGACCTGAGTTTTAACCTTACCTCTAAAAAAGTACTTAGTGTCTGGGTGAACCCACCCAGTGACTATTTCTCTGAAGACACTTTTGGGGTATAACTTCTTATAAACATTAATCTTTTGCCTATTGTAGGGAGAAGGCATTATAATCTCATGTCTCCACTTGACTATAATTTATAATGCAAAATGAATGAGAAGCTGTGTGCAGGCTGCTCATACATTTTTGAATGTATGCGTGATTGAGTCAATCTCATTATGGTATCCACATTAATTAAAATGTTCTTTAGAGCAGATGCCACTATATTAATTTACAATAAAAATATGTTCCTTAAACTAATAAGCTATATTGATGGATGTATTTCCTCCTATAGATATAAGCATATGGAAAGGAGAATTACAATCAATGAATTTGTTACCAGGTAAGTCTAGGTTCAGAACCAAGAGGATAAGCTTGAAGATGTAAATGGTCAATGTATGAAAGAGCCATGACATTTACTAATTCTTTCCAATGAGCAAAACCATGAAATCTATGTTTCTTTAGGTCTGACTCACTTGACTTAATATTTTTTTCCAAGTCTTTCATTTCCTTACAAATTGGATGATGTCATTCTTTCTGATGCAAGCATAGAATTCCATTGTGTATATATACATTTTCTTGATCCATTCATCTACTAATAATTGGTTTGTGTCTAAGATAGTCCTAGCAGAGCATCACAATAGTTCAATAGCTATGTACATATGATCATATAAGATGAGGCTAACTGAAATGAACTCCAAGATATGGAAACAAGAGGTTTATCATTGTTGTTGTTATTTATTTTTTTATTTTTGTCGCTTGAACTCTGGGCCTGGGCACTCTCACTGACTTCTTCAGCTCAAGGCTAGCACTTTACCACTGAGCCACAGTGCCACTTCCTGTTTTCTGGTGGATAATTGGAGATTAGAGTTTCATGGACTGGGCTGGCTTTGAACTGGGTTCCTCAGACCTCAGCTTCCTGAGTAGCTAGGATTACAGGCATGAGCCACCAGCACCAGCTTGTTGTTGTTATTTTTAATGTACTATGTGAAACTATTTCTTTTTTCTTTCATTTTTCTTTCCTATGGCTTATCCCCTGTTTTCACTGTATTTGATTTTGATGCCCTGGGTATTATATGTAAGCTTATCTGAATTAGGGAAGGGAAGGGGATCATCAAAATGGTAAGACAAAGGATAAAGGGCAAACCAATGCAATAGCAGTATTCCCAAGACAATATGTTGGAAATTAACTGTAGAACTTGGGGGGTGGGATGGAGAAGGGAAGGTGAGAGAAAAACAAGGGAGGGGTTAACAAGTATGACAAAAAATATGACACTACCTTACTTATGTAACTGTAACCCTTCTGTACATTACCTTGACAATAAAATTTATATATGTATATGTGTATATATGTATATGTCTCTATAAACACATACACATACACATATATGATATGAAACCATGACAGTTTGATGCATTCTTATCTCCCCAGGTCCCTAGAAATATTCCTGTTCGGACACATTCCTCTTACCCTTGCAAGTGTTTGAAAGAGATCACCCATATTTCCCTTCCCACTTTTCTCTTCTTTATTGTCAAAGCGAAGTACAAAGAGGTTACAGTTTCATATGTAAGACAAGTACATTTCTTATCCAACTTATTACCTCCTCCCTCATATTTCTGCCATCTCCCCCCTCCTCACTTCTCTTCTGCCCATGAGTTATACAGTTGGTTTACACCAAGTGGTTTTGTAAGTATTGCCATTGCAATGGTTTGTCTTTTTATCCTTTGTCTCAATTTTGGTATTCCCTTTCCCCTAGTTTCAATATCAATATATACAGTATCAGGGGTACTAAGAGCAGTTACAGTGATATCAGAGAAGAAAAAAGGTATGGTTTCCCATGGCATATTGAAAATAGCTACAACAATGATCTACGACTTGTTTATATTTGCCCCTTTCAATCCCTCCACTGTACCTCCACTATGGAATAAACCATCTTCAGATGGAGAAAAATGCTTACTCATAAGAATTTTAAATTATACCTAGACTAAATGCTGAATGTATACTGTAGAGCTGAAATAATGTTTCTCTTGGCTTGCATGGGAACTGTTGAGTAATAACTGTAAATGCTGATACCTCGAAACAATATTGGGTCTCTGATACATTTTTCATGTGCTTTCCAGAAAACCATGAACACCTGCCTAGATGAAATTCTCTCTTTCCTAGAGAATACGGTGGTTTCACTTGATAGGAACTGTTTCTTTTTCTTTTTACTTTCTGGCAGTTTTTCTATATAAGAAGTTCATTTTGAAATATTTCCTTCTATAAAATGATAACAATCAATGAAAATAGAGACACTATAACGATGGGTTCTGGGATTACAAAACTGAGAACCTGGGAATCATGCCCAGTAGTACAGTATTGGCAAGAATGGGGTGCTCACTTGAATCTCATGTTCTATGCAAATGGCTGACAATGAGGAAGTGGAAAGAATCTTATCAGGTTCTCTGCCCATTCAGATCATGGTTGTAGCAGAATATGTAAATTCATAGATCTCCTCTAAGGCTAGATAAGAACACAGAGTTCTCAGAGGAAATTATCTACTCAATTTAGGGGCTTTGGTGTGAATCCAAGAAAAGTACATGGGAGTAGTAAGTGCTGTCCAAAAAGTCTCAGATTGTAATAAGCTAAGAGGTATTATATATTGGGTCTTGGGCATACTTGGTAAACTAGAATAGCATATCATTTGGCCATTTTATCAGCTGGAAAGGATTTTCTGAGTCTTGAACTTGAGATTTTCTTTTTTTTTGCTCAGGATTAGTGTTCTACCACTTGAGTTACAGATCTACTTCTAGCTTCTGGTAGTTAATTGGAAATAAGTCTTTTGGGCTTTTCTGCCTGGGCTAGCTTCGAACCTCACATCTCAGTCTTTTCAGTAGCTAGGATTACAGGCATAAACCACTGGTGCCCAGCCTGGAAAGGATTTTTAAAAGGATAAAAATTTTTATACATTGCATAACTAATTTAGATTTGAAATATTTCTTTTGATTACATGTATATTTTTTCCTATTTTATACCAAAGTAAAAAAGTAGATGATATGCCCTTATTTGTAAATATAATAAAAAGTCTTTATTGTATGAAAAATAAACCACAAACCCCATAGAAGGTTAAACCTATTTAATTCTAGGTTAGGAAATTGTACATTGGATTATGGGCTCCTTCATTCCTGCTACAACTGAGCTATAAGTAGGAAGCCCAAGGAAAATAATGAAGTGATATTCTTCATTTAAGTGACATGAATTATTTTAAAAATTCATTTTTAAAAACTTCTGTGCTCTGAGTAGATGTTTTCCAACAAACTTGAAAGCAAATCATACAAACTTAAAACAGTTACCTCACAGTAAGTCATCTTATTGGTATGTCTAATGTAATGGGCTTTACATTTCAGTACGTACTCAAGTTGTAATAACAAAAATATTTTCATTAAATTCTTATCAGAGCATTCCCTGGATTTGTAAGTAGTTCCTACTTTCAAAATATATTTAAAACAATTTCTTGATCCTGGAAGATTTTAAGTATCCAGAACATACAATGTGTTTCACATCATCTGCCTTTTGACAGTTAACATGCCAATATTTAGACTTTATGAGAAACTTTTGCATATAAAATTAGGACAGGGACTCTTTGACATGATTTAAAAAAAAACAACCCAGTTTTATTGGCTCAACTTAAAGAGTCTTAAGATCTCTAAGTAGAAGAGAATTCTATTCTGCGAATTATCATGAAGAAGAAACCCATTTCTAATTAGTTTAAAAGATTTGACAGCAGAAAATGACTCAAGTGCTTTCCCCCCTGTAAATTGTGGGATTCAAGCTGAAGGATGATAGGCATATTAGCTGGGGTGTACTTAGGGCACCACAGGAGCCCCCTGGACTCTGAGAGCCATGCACACTGGGAAGAAGCAGCTTGAGTCATGGCTCCTTACAATGCAATATGGAGAAATAATGCCAAAGCACAGTGGCACTGATATTGCCTTTTAAAGAAGCCTCAAGATGTCACTTACAAGTGTTTAGTTACACTTCTCCATACAAGCAGCCAAGCAACCATATTACTGATGCAAAAGATTAAACACAAGGAAGAAAGGAAGGCAGAAGAAAGAAAGCAGGACCCAACCAGCCAACATCTCACAATCACAAGTCATCTCACACACAGACCGGGTTATATTTATGTACTCTTCCTGGCTCATCAAATACAATTAGTTGCACTGACAGGTTGCTTTTACAGTTAATATTTTAAACTCTGAAAAACCTCAATACATCTTTTCTGTGTCCCTTCCCAGATGCCGCATGGTCATGTTATAGAGGAACAGTTTCTCACCCACAGGTACCAGAAGCACAGACAGGGGGATGGTTGATTTAAATACCCTAACTCAGAATTTACTATGGATTTAACATCTCTGACTTAATGTTGCATTAACTACTGGTGGCTGCTTTACTGCCTTTAAAACATGCATATATAATTGGTTACTGTAATGCTCTGTGGGTAAAATAAATACCAACTCACACTAAAATAAATACTCTGCACGATGAAGTTCATGTAGACATAAATTAATCATTTACCAGTTAACCAATATGCACAGGAAAGAAAAAGATCACTTATTAAAGGTTGCCTCATCTATAAAGTGCAAAAAATAAAATGCTGATATTTTTTCCAGTGCTGCTGTGAGAAAGAGCGTATAAAATTATTACCAAGCAGCTTATAAACCATAAAATGAGGTATGAACATTAAATTAATAATATTTGTAGTAATTCAGATTCAACACCTTCTGCATTAAATATATCTTTCTGCCTATTGAAGCATACACGGAACTAAGCAGAGGCTTTTTATTTAATATTTAATGGTGTCTTCAGAATTCTTGAAAGCATCACAGAAGTTATTGCTTATGTTAAAAACTTTTCCTAGGCTCCCTTTTCCTCCTCCTTTCTAAGGCAAAGTTCTTGGCTGCTCATTATCCCCAAGTCCTATTTTTATTTTATTTTTTTTTTGTGCAGGTACTGGGGCTTGAAATCAGAGACTAGGTGTCATCCCTTAGCTTTTTTCACTCAAGGCTAGTGCTCTATCACTTGAACCACAGCTCAACTTTCCAGTGTTTTGCTGGTTAATTGGAGGTAAGAGTTTCATGGACTTTTTCCTGTCTTGGGTTGGCTTTGAACTGCAATCCTCAGATCTCAGCCTCCTGAGTAGCTAGGATTGCAGGTGTGAGCCACTCATGTCTGGCCTTATTTTAAAACCTTCTTCCAAAGAATTTTATGTCATTCTCTTGCAGACACATAGTCATTGCAAAGGGAACACACTTTTTTTTCTCCAATCCTGTGGAAGTTATTAACATATCTGGACTTTGTCCTTATGAAAGTTATAGATTTAGATGTGGAGATGATGTTCAGTGGCAAGGGGTTAGTGTCTCTGTATTGCATCAAACCGATCTGCAGTGCAAACTTTCTACGCTGGGCCAGAGGCATAACTATGAATCAGCAGGGTCTTGAGGCCTGCACATGGCTCAAAGTGTTCTGGGCTTTGGAGATAAATCATGCTTCTCTTTCTCAGTTCTCTTCTAGAAACCCATTTAAGGGCACAAGGGAGAGCTAAGTAATACAGAACATAGCTTCTTTATTCTTCTACTTCTTTTGCCTCTTGTTATAATGGAGAATTATTATTTAGAAAACCTACTTGTAATTGACTCAGCACATTTTTAACATCGTCAATGTCCCTTTGACTATCAATGATAAAACACATCAGACATTTCCCCACTTACTTCCTTTTATAGAGGCCATTCATACAGAAATACCTCCTCGTCTTCCAGTATGAAATGATAAATAGCTGGCTGGAGATGGCTGAAATATTGCAAAATCTCCCCTATGTGTCATGTGTCACCAACGGTAATAAACAGTGACCAATCTTTGGTCATGAACTATATTTATGACTTTCTTGTCATGAGGAGGTAGGTATTTTCTTGAATCAGGTCCAGGGGCCTAGTATTTATGCTAAGAATATGTGTGCTAGGAACCACATTCTCAGGTTCAAAGGCAACTAATCTTTACATTTTCTTTCATTTCAATATTTATGGAGTTTGGCATTTCATTGTCTACATCGTTGTGCATTAAGGTTCACCCAGTACTGTTCTGACATGAAGCTATTATATCTCAGTCAACAACTCACTGCTTTGGTGAGTCCAGTGTCTTTTTCTAGCAGGGAAAAGAGTAAGAAAAGGAATATGGCCAAAATACAGGACTTATACCAATTAAAGCGGAAGAGTGGTAAAACTGCTTCCACCATCTCCTGAGAGGAACTGAGGTATCACAGATCCCCCAAGGGAATTGTGATAAGGAAAAATACCAGAACGTACAACCAAGAGAGAGCAAGTGAGAGCTTTCAATGAAAAGATATAAGGCCAATATGGGAAAAATTCTCTTCAACTCAATTCCAATTAATGTCTGTTAGATGAGTGCCAGGCATTAGAAAAAAAATTCTACTTCGACTCAATTTTAGTTTCAGTGAGTGCCAGGCATTAGAGAAGGAACATCAATCCAACCCAACCAAGTTGTTGCCTTCATAGACCTTACCTTCAAAGGAAAGGGGACAGATTAACTATGTGTATGTGATGTAATTTACCCGAAGGTAGCAAGTGTCATGTAGGCAGGAGAAGATCAGGTAAGAGAGGGAAGGAGAAGGGGTTGTATGTTGAGGAGCATGGTCACTTAAAAGTCTTTCTGAGATGATCACATGTGAACCAAAACTAGAAGGTTGAGAGCAAGTAATATGGATTCCTGGAGAAGAATCCCAGACATTGGAACTGGAAAGAGCAAAGATCCCAGCAAGCAGAATTAGCTTTAAGGAATCTAGCGTATGGCTGGAATAGGAAATGGGATTGGGAGAAGGAAGTATGAGGTCATTTAGGTCTCCTAGTTACTCTGCAGGAAGCAGGAAATCACTAGGGGGTTACAACCAGAATATCTTTTCTTTTTGGTCAGTTCTGGGGCTTGGACTCAGGGCCTGAGCACTGTCCTTGGCTTCTTTTTGCTCAATGCTAGCTAGCACTCTACCACTTGAACCACAGTGCCACTTCTAGCTTTTTCTGTTTATTTGGTGCTGAGGAATTGAACCCAGGGCTTCATTCATGCTAGGCAAGCACTCTACCACTAAGCCATATTCCCAGCCTAAGATCTGACTTTTACTTTACTGAACATAGACTGCAGGAGCAAAGGTGAGGATAGATAAATCAACTAATTAAAATCAATAGTTCAATGATCCTCTATAGAAGTTTAATCAATATGATTCAGAAATTAATAAGAATTCAAAATCAGATACAAACACTTTACAATTATTATATACCAAGGTAGAATTGCTTAGAAGAGAGAATTAAAAAACGAACAAACAATACATTTCCACAGAACCAGTTGGGAAGTTTGAATAAATTTTAACTAAATCTATGAACATATTTAAAAAATAAACTCCAAGCTATGGGAAGTTGAACATCTATTGCTACAGAATAGATTTCAAATTGTCATCCTTGATATCATCTGGGGTGCAGAATTTTAAAAAGTGCCTCTTATTTGGCATGGTAGCACACATCTATAATCCCAGCACTAGGAGAGTGAATCAATGTCCAGGCCAGCCCTGCTAAAAGTTTGAGACCTATCTGAAAATAAACTAAAAGTAAAAGAACTGAAGGGGGGGGGGCATAGCTCAACTCATAGATTGCCTACCTACAATACTCAAGGCTCCAAATAATAAAATCCTAGTGCTTAAAAAAGGAAGAAAGAAAGAATAATGATTAGATTATCAAGTGGACTTTCCTCTTATCCTCCCAGGTTCTTTAGCTTTAGAATAAGTTTTGGAGCTGAAAAATGTAAAAATTCACAGCAGGAGTGCCCATTCTCTCTGAAGTAGGTTACTACATTCACCTGGGGAAATTTAGATTGAATTATAATTAGGTAACTAATTAAAAAGGGGATTATCAACTATATTAAAATATGCAGAAAGATATGCGCATCATTCTTTATTTTTGGCAATCCAACTTTTCTTTACAAATTCTCACTGGGAAATTCCATGTTTAATATGTAAGCTCCCTTCTTTCTTCTTAGATCAACTTTATTGAACTGGGTGGAAGATTTTTGTTTATTGAGGTGAAGTGCATAATCTGAGCTTCTTTTGTTAATAAGAATGTGAGCATTGAGGTTATTCTATACAATAAGAACAGAATGCTATAAGAAGAACCCTGGTAATGACAGGTCCTTGGAAGAATTGTTTTTGAGTCAGAGAAATAGTGATTAAAATAATGACTATCTTTTTCATTTCTAATATAAATCAAATGTTTTGTGTTTCATTTAAGTCTCCCAACAACAAATCCATGCACTAATTTAGATGAGGAAACTGAGCTCAGAGAAGTTGAGCAAATTATTCAAGGTCAAAGAGTTCAAAAGGTATATATCTAAGTTGCAAACTCATGTCTTCTGATCTCAAAACCCTTGTATGAAGCAAGAATCTTTTTTTTTGTCTAGTTAGGAGTCTTTTGTTGTATTCAGCTTGTTTTGAAACTGGTAATATTTGTGCATCGTAAAACCAGCAAATCGGGATCCTGTATTAATCTGAAGACCATATTTCCTAGCTGAGTTTTCAAAACATCAATTTATGAAACAAAAGCATGATCATCAGGAGACTCCGAATTGACTATTAACAGCTTAAGTTAAAAAGTGACAGTCATCTGGCATAGGAGTTACTGTTTTATTTGCCTTTTCCTATTTTGACTAATTTCTAAGAAGATACACATGAAACGATGATCTCTGGACTTTGCACCATTCTTTAGCTTTTGGCTTGCTGGTTTAGTTATGGTTTAAGTGGGTCAGTCTCCTCCTAAAAGCATCTAAAAATTGACCACTCCATATAGGTACTTAGTAGTTAGGCAAGTCTTGGGAAGGCTTGGAGGACAAGGAAGGCTTGGTGAGCAGTAGTAACACCATGTGGGTGATGTGGAGTTCCTTCTTTAATATATTATTATTATTATTATTAAGGCTTACTGGAAACAGGTGCTGAGTTTATTGCACAACTTTATTTCAGTGTCTCTCAATCTTTATATACTAATCTTTAAATGCTACAATGTTATTCAGTTTACACATTTGATCTCTGTGAGTGATGACTCTTTGGTATGGGGGAGAGGGTCTGTCTTGTACATCTATGGGTGGGGGGGGGGCTCAGCAGCATCTCTGGTTACTAGTTGGGACAGACTAGGAACATATCCATCTCTTCTAATTGTGACAGGCAAAATGATTTCTCTGTTACCAAGTGTATGAGGTAGGAGGAAAAATCATCTGCTTTCCTCCCATCATCTGTTTTCCTTTCTCAACAACTTTAGGAGTTTGAGGTTGTTTTTACTATTATGACTGAAACTGTTTCAAAGGCATAAAGTGAGTTGGGTAAGCAGGGTCAGTTACATGCAGGCAGCATGACTTCTTAAGAGTTACTCTGGGCTGGAAATACAAATGGACTTTTCACTTGCCCCTTTTCCACGACTCTCTCCACTCCTTATTCCTGTGTCTCTCGGGGAGATGGGGCAATGGAAAGGAAGGGCATATATAGTGAATTGCAAAGAAACTTTTTATTGTACTGTGGTCTTTTATTCAATAAATTAATTCCATCTTAATTGGAATTCTGAAAATTAATGAAAAAATTACAAGTGTTAGATGGTCTATTCTTAGGGTTCTTAAATCTGTCGGATTTAATTCTAACCAATTAGCATGCCATTATGGAGGAATGTTATGCTGCAAATCAATATTAAGCTAAACACTAATATTTTATTCAGTATTAAAAATTTATACAAATTTATACTCAAGCGCTTTATCCCTACTTTCTCTAAATGAGAAGAAATGCTTCCTTAAGGCAATTCTAGCAACAAAGAAAATTATTATCTTCTTAGGAGACTATTGGAATTACACTTTACATAGATCAATCCTTAAATGAATCAATAAGATTTCATTGAATAGAATTTATTTATTTTCATCAAAGGTGTCAGAATTTTCCAGGGTGTCAAAAATGGTTTTTCTTTTCATATCTATAGTATAATCCTATGTTAAAATAATAAAAAATGGATTATTGTCTAATACTGCTAAAAAGAACATAGCAACTGTAATATTCTTTCTGATTTTAGGATATTATTTATTCCTCCCTCCCTTCCGCCTTCCCTCCCTCCCTCCTTTCCATCTTCCTTCCTTCCCTCACTCCTTCCTTCCCTCTTTCCCTCCCTCCTTCTTTCCCTCCATCTTTTCCTTCCTTCCTTTACCTTTATATTTCCTTTTTTTCTTACTATGTAGTCCAATCTGACCTCAAATTTCCAATCCTCTTGCTTCAGTCTCCCAAGGGTTAGGATTTTAGGTATTTTGGCATCACACCTAGCTTGCTTTATTCTCTTTTATGCTCATTTTTGATTCAGATAAAAATCTTAGGCTACATAAGCTGCTAGTAGCTGCATATATACAGTTTAATTAGTTACAGTTTCAAATCTGCTTCCACACTGTGACTGTACACCTTTATCAGAGCCTTTGATTTTATATCCCAGGACAAGTACACAGACCCAGTGGCCCCTCCTGGCACCTCTCCTGTTGCTTGCTCCTTTGTTTCTTCTACTTTCAGTATTTCAAAGTAGGGTTGACTGATATATTCCTAAAGAAGACATTTATAATTTCTGTCACTTGTACATTTAAATTCCCAAATCCTCAAATATCTGAAAAGTCTTTGGAAACTATACCCTTTAAAGCATCTCTAACTGTAAATTATTGTACTCTGATCTCCCAATTGGTTAATCAAGATCAATCTGTTAAAATGTACATATCTTGAAAAGACTGCTTGTAATTCTAAGAGCATATTAGAAGTTAAAAACTGATGGTGCAGAATAAGGTGAAAAGAAATCACTGAATAAATTAAGCCGACTGAAACATTCAAAATTTGAGGCTTGTTCAGTAATCACCACTACAAATAGAAAATGTAAGCTAAAAAGACTTAATAGTTTGACTTTTCTAATGCACTGGTGGGATTTCACTTATAAGTGTTTAATGTATATATCTGCTCTGAAAGTAACTTTAAAAAATGAAAGACTTAATGCCTTAATGAGAGGTATTATTATGTGAACATGTTTGAATTTGGCTTATGAGAAATAGGGCTTGAAAATATGAAATGTGTGCATAAAATGCAAATGGATTTAATTAACTGAAAACCCACTAGACAGAACTTCTTCAAATAAGCAATTACTTTGGGGACTAATAGTGTAAATAGGATTCTGATTCATTAGCACAAATACCCAAATGGGAGAGGGATCAGCAATTTTATTCCTTAAGTTATTTATGCACACACAGTAATATATCATCAGTTGGGGCTTCAGTAAATTTTAAACCTTTTGATAATTTGTTTATGGGCTAGGTTGATGTTTACATTTGCTTCAAAGATACTTTATTGACAGGTAAATAATGTGTGGTATTTTAAACATTCATTTTCAGCCTTATATACACTGTTTAGATGTGGAATAAACAATTTTGGAGGAACTTCAGGCATTTTACAAGCTCTTACATATATCCAATCTATATGCTAATAATAAAATGTTCACATGATTTATTATAATAGGTCCCCTTAAGGACTTTTACTTCGTAATGTTTAGTTGAAGTCACTCTATGTAGTTCAAAGTAATAAAAGCCACATTTGCTTAAAAGTTATAACTCAGCCTTCCTACAAGCTCATCTATGTTTACTCCCTAATTCATTGAAGTAAATAAAAATTTAGAGTATTCACAGTTATACACAGGTGTTTCTCTTTTAAATATTCATTAGCACATATAAACATATGAAGAAAAATAAAATAAGTAGTGAAAATAAGTGATTTTTGTCTACTATGAGTAGACAAAAGAGAGTAAACTATCCATTTCAAATAATTTAAGCCTTTTGTGTTCACTTGGGATAACTCTGGTCCTAATCACTTGAAGTCTGATAATAAGTTTTTCTAATTACAGAGTCAGTACAGAAGCCCAAACCAATGAATGCTCTAAGCTTGAGTATGTATGATGAAAACATTTCCTGTGCACCACAATCTGGCCATTTCCCAACCTCCTTTGCATGTAGCCATGACTTTTCAGAGTCCACAGGCCAAAACACTGATCACTGGCCAGGCACTGGTAGCTCATGCCTGTAATCCTAGTAACTCAGGATGCTGAGGTTTGAGGATCACAGCTTGAAGCCAGCCTGGGCAGGGAATCTTATGTGAATCTTATCTCCAATAAGCTACAAAAAAGTGTAAAAAGCCAGAAGTGGAGATGTGGCTCAAGTGGTAGAGGGA
Source organism: Perognathus longimembris pacificus (assembly GCF_023159225.1). NCBI lineage: Eukaryota > Metazoa > Chordata > Mammalia > Rodentia > Heteromyidae > Perognathus > Perognathus longimembris. The sequence continues at coordinate 38,934,465 of NC_063162.1, forward strand.
TAGCACCTAGGTCTTGAATTCAAGACCCTGTACAGCCAACAAAAACCCTATTGAAGAACATTAAATGAGCATAAAAAATGTGTAGGAAAGCCATGCTACTTTAATGATAAAATTTCTACGTAGGTTAAAATGACTCAAATTTCAAATTATCAGACAAAACACATACAACTAAAATTTATAAAACTCCAAATTGATTTTAATTTAATAAACACCCTAAAAAGAGATCTAGATAGTATTCATAAGGTATGGCATCTTTACACAGAAGTACTTCTACTTTTTTGGGGGGGTTAGATATTGTAAGAAAATTATCTAAAGAGGAAAGCCAATTCTACTCAAATTAGTACTTACTTACCATGCAAAAGGGTACAATAACATCCAATTCCATTTTTATAACTTAATCCGGAGTATTGATGGAAAGCCCTCTTTCATTGACTTCTTGATTGTTGTATAACCTGAATAAGATAGAAACATGGCCTGTGTCACCATCAAGAAGAAAACTATTCAGCATTAGTTTCTTATACCAGCAATTATTTCTCTTTAGAACAATAACTATCTCAACTAGATAGAGGCTGCATATAAATCCTCCAGTTGCCCATAAGAATTACACTAACAAAGGCTGAAATGAGTACCACATTTGGAGACAGAATGTCAAGAATCAAATCCCACTCACACTATTTGTCTGAGTGAACTTCAAATCTTTAACTTCATTCTTCCCTCCCTCACTATTCAACGGGACGGGTCTCATTGTCAAATGAGATGGTATGTACGAAGATATCCAGCTAACAGTAAAAGCACTGTTGAATTAAATTGAATTTGGCCTACAGTAGCCTCTGTATTTTAACATTGGTTTGGCCTAAAGCAGCCTTTGCACATAGTGAACTGAATTCTAGGTTGATCTGTAAATAGACTGGGACCTAATCTAAGAGCAAACCTTTGTAACGTAGTAACCAAGTCTTGTCCAATCACAGTAGTTAAACTTCTAGGCAACCAGAGACTAAAAACTGTCAAAATATGACCATATAAGGCAAATGTCAATTTTAGCCAATCAGATTGTTTCTGTATATCAATTCCTTTTTTTCTGGTTATAAATATAATCCACCCAAGTGGAGCATACAGATCCATCTTTAGTTTCGGGTATTGCTTGTTTTTTTTTTTTTAACCTTTTTGTTTCATTAAGTAAACTAAAAATTCAATAAAGTTACAATTAACTTTTGAATATTTTCATACTTTCAATAAAAATGAAAATATAATTTGTAAAAATAATTCCTACTTTTATGAGAAAACATATCACTTCTTCCAACAAAAATCAAGTGTTTAATCTTCCTAGTATAAAATTCATGTAGAAAATTTTAATGTGTAACAATGCAGGAACTTGGAGACAAAATGGACCATGTATGGGGGGTGGGTGACTAGAATGATGACTAAAAGCCCAAACTAGTAATTTTTCTTGGAGTTAGTTATTATTTAAATAAACTTGTATTATTTCCAGAGACAAACTTGAAGGTTACGTCAGGAAAATCCTAAATACAATCCCAGTAACACCCACTTAGCAAATCATCTGGTTCTCTTTCTTTCTGTGCTTCCCTAACAAACATAGTAGCTCTGTTAAATCATTTCCTGAGAAGGAGTTTCTGAAGAAAGCTGGTGATTGCCAGAAACCCTGTCAGTTGTTGCTCATTAGTAAATAGGGGGCAGGAGATGTGAAGATAAAATGTGGACCCAAGTAAGGGATAGTACGGACAACTGCACAGCTCCTTCTTAATGGGAAAGGAAAGACAGGAAGAAAAGGGAAAAGATAAAACCAAGTGATTCTGGCAACGAATGTCCCAGCACAAGAACTTTCCCTTGAAATTCATGCTTTTCCTTGGCTTCCATGAAATCTCACCTCACAGCAAACTTCCCACCCCCATCTCCCATCTCCCAGAAAACTAAAAAATTTCTCCTCTGTCTTGCCTTCAACGTGGGTCTTATATAATGTTATCCACTTGCCAGTAACTTCATTCTAATCAAAGCATCATGCAAATCTTCTTGAAAGTTTCTCAGAACCAGAAACTCATTCTTCTTCCAAATTTTCTGTCCACACTCCAAATCAGTGACATTGCAGTCTCCCTGATTCAAAAGCCTGGTATTTTCATTTTCCCTTTCTATCACAAGACAAAACCAACTGATAATGGTTACTTTGCAAGCAAAAATATCTATTTCCATTTACATATCCATGGCTTTGTCAGAAGCTCACCCACCACCTCCCATTCCAGCAAATTTCCCCACAGAGCGTGCTCCCTGTTTCCACTCTTCATCATTTCCCAGCTGTCTGGATGATTCCAGTTTTCTTCCTTTTGATTTCTTTCTCCTTTTGTTTAAACATTCTAACTGCACTCCAGCAGATCCTATGGGAGCAAGTTCAAAACCTTTCAAAGGAATTTCTAGATCTAAGATCAATATACCTTACCACTGTACTCACAGCCTTCCCACATAACCTCTCAAGTTATACTGAACTATCATCCTGCATTGTCATTCCCTCCCTGAAAAGCTAGTTCCTGCCTCCCTGACTTTGGTTAATAGCATTCTTCTGTATGAAATGCTCATTTTTAACCTCTAGTTCAAAGAACACTTCCTTCTGGGATCTTCTCCAGTTCTTGAATAAGAATTCATTACAATCTCTTCTACAAACCCAGTATCCTTTTCTGCACCCTTGCTATGAAAATTGTACTTATGCTACTGTGGCTTAATTTTGGTCAGTTCTACATTCAACAGTGCCCTTACTTGCTGTGGATTTACATTTCTAACTTCCATGCCTGCATATTCAATGCTTAGGCATTGTTGGTGCTGTGTTTACTAATAGATGACTTTCCGAAGACTGTATGGTTAAGGACACTATTTTAGAAAGTTTGTTTTTTTCCTGAGTCATTGGTAACAGTAATAAGACTACCCAAATTTGGAAGACAAGAGAAATGAAAGAAGAAAGGTTGCAAAAAAACAAACAAAATTATGAGGCGAGCTCTCTTGCCACTAGGCCATATTCCCAGCCCCCAAACAAAATTAGTACAGGTGAATATGGTATTTTTTCTTACTTTTTAAAGCACATTTTTTTGCCACTTTATAAAAATAAAATTAGAGATTTATATCTGAGAAAAAATGATGCATTTGCTTCAATTAACCAATCATAAAGCAAATTTGAGATTACCACATACATACATCCTGTCACTTCAGTAGCTCTATCTTATGGTAGATCTTCCCCAAGGAACAGAAAATGTCTTATTGGAATCTGTGTTGTTGCCTAGCACATACGAAATAGCATTGTTTGTTGAGTGAACAAATGCTGGCTCAACCACTTAGATTTCCACCTGCTTCCCAGTCTCTCATTTTCCTTTCCTAACCAAACTCTTGAAGATAATTACCAGAGCTCTTCTCTTTCTCTCCTTACCTCCCAGTCCCAGCTCACACTGCTTCAATCTAACATCTGTGCAGTGTAGTGACATCTACACTGTCTCTTCTGGAGGAGGATCGAAGCAACTGTGTGACAGCAAGAGCAGGGAGGGAAACCGAAGCTGTAGCTCATTCCACAGAAGCCACTGCGCATGTGCTCTGTGATATCTCAACTCTTCAACTCCTTCTCCTCTATGCCAACCAGTGGGAGAGGTAAGTCAACAGTGCTTTAGGAACAGAGCTTGATTTATTTATCCTAGCTACAAAACTACCTCTGATAGGAGAAACAGGTGGGGCTTGACTCACAGAATTCCCTAGCACACAGGTTCAAATTTTCTCTCTGTTTCAGACCCCAGAACTTCAGATTGTACTTGCTCAGTCTCCACCCTTGTTCTGCTCCATTTCTGCAAACACCAACACATCAGCATGGCTTTCCAACATGCCTGCTCTCATGTATTTTCTTCAAAGCATATATAAAATATGAACCTGTACAATACTCTCAAACAGGCTGAACCATAGTCAGAACCAATTCTAAGCCACAGTTTTGGTACATGATACTTAGCAATTTATTTTAATTAAAAATGATCTCTTGATTAGTAGTTGCCATCTTTACTTAGAAAAAAAAAGAAACAACCTCTCAACCAAACAAACAAAAACAATCCCTAGCCAAGTTTCTCAGCTGGTACAAACCAGCTATTGTGGTTGGTTGGTTTTTGAGACAGTCTCATGCTGTGTAACTCAGGCTGGCATGGAACTCAAAAATTCTACTGCCTACACCACCCCAGTGCAGAGATCATACTGTGTACCATCATGTCCAGCAAAATCCAATGTTTCTGTTTTCTTCCTTTAAGACAGATAACCATTCTTACCTTCCTCGACTCCTTACCCTCTTGCTCCATTATGACCCAATAGTCTTCTACTCTAATTCTTTTCCATTTCTTCTTTCATCCTCTATGGAGTGGCCCTTGACTGCTGGACTGTTGTTACAGGTTTGATTTCCTGAAACATTTGGTTTTACTCTTTTTTTAAAACTACCCAATTCCTAATATTCCTATAAGCAATCATATCTATATCCAGACCAACGAATGGCAAGATGAGCCACAGGTTCATGTCTGAACCCCAGACCTCTTCGAGAAGCTTCATACCCATAATCCCTATGAGGGTCAAGGACATCTCAAGCTCAAGCTCTGCATGTCCAACTCTATCATCCTTAGCACTGGTCTTCACAAGCAAGTTCTGCTTCTTGTGTTTTCTGATACCTCCTGATGATTTCCATCTTTAATACTTTAGAAGACGGCCTATCACTTTTATTTCCTACATACCTCTTGAATCTGTCTAGCTTTCCCAAGTCACTGACTCCCTCATCCTTCCTCTCTTGGGTCTAGTTATCACTTTCTTGAAAATACTCATCTGGTCTACATAAATTTTGGCTCTTACCAATTTCAAGTTGTAGCCAGAAATAGTTTTTCAAAATACAAAACAAATATAACTCCCTAAAGTCTCCCAATTAAACAAAAGCAGAAACAAAAATATAAGCAAAAGCCCAATTTCATCACTGGCTCTAAGATTATTAAAAAAAGCACAAGCATGTTCCTTGATCTATATTTAAAAATGGCTTTTATGCTGGCTCAAGGCTATAATTATAGCTTCCTGGGAGGCAGAAATTAAAGGATCATTGTTAAAGGCCAGTCCAGGCAGAAAAGTCCATGAGACTGCATCTCAGTCAATGCCTGGACATGGGGGGCACAAACGAAAGATGCTCCCTGTCTGGGCATAGTGACCCACATTGGCTATTCCCAGCCACACAGGAAAGGAAAGCCAGAGGGATGCAATCCAGACTGTCCTAGCATAAATCAAGGCTCTACTTTGACAATAATCCCACCTTCTGTGGTCTGTGATCTAGTAGAGAAGACAAGTGACAGAAAGCAAAAGGACACAAGTGTGAAATTAAAACATCTGCTTTGAAAAAGCCACACAAGGAGGATATAAGGGTCCATAACATGAAATCCAAATGAAACACAGAAGTCCCCTAGACCAGGATCACAGGAAGACAGCATGATGCATGGGAAAATCCTCTATCAGGAGATGAGCATGGGCATATGGCTGCCCTGAAAATAACCACTAGACCCTATGCTGTAGAAAGGGGGAGCACATCTAACGTAATTCATGGCATTCTAACAGTGTCTAGCACATAGTAGGCAATCAAAAAAGAAATGAGGGGCTGGGGATATGGCCTAGTGGCTAGAGTGCTTGCCTCATATACATGAGGCCCTAGGTTCGATTCCCCAGCACCACATATACAGAAAATGGCCAGAAGTGGCGCTGTGGCTCAAGTGGCAGAGTGCTAGCCTTGAGCAAGAAGAAGACAGGGACAGTGCTCAGGCCCCGAGTCCAAGCCCCAGGACTGGCCAAAAAAAAAAAAAGAAATGAATTTTTACTGAAAATACAGTATATGAAAATAAACGCAGTTTATTTTATTTTTATAGTGGGTGTGAAGATAAACAGTTATTTAAAGTTCAGTGAGAAAAATTTACTCATAGCCTCAGGTTTAAAAATCTTGAAGACAGCACATTTTTGAGATTAGCCACATGACCATGGATGAATTTCAGAAATTAAAGTAGGAGAGCTCTTTTTTTTTTCCTCATTCGTATTTAGTTATACATGGTAGTAAATGGGTAGGAATGATAGGAAACTTTTCTCTCTCCTTTTTGGTAGTCCTGAGATTTGAATTCAGGGCTCTGTGCTTGCTAGGTAGGCGTTCTACCACCTGACCCATGCATCCAGCCTATGATAGAGACTTTTTTTTAAATGACAATTTCTCCTGGGCAGAAACAACTATTTTGACTGTATACAAGATATATTAAGAAATGAGGGGCTGGGAATATGGCCTAGTGGCAAGAGTGCTTGCCTCCTACACATGAGGCTCTCGGTTCGATTCCCCAGCACCACATATATGGAAAACGGCCAGAAGGGGCGCTGTGGCTCAGGTGGCGGAGTGCTAGCCTTGAGTGGGAAGAAGCCAGGGATGGTGCTCAGGCTCTGAGTGCAAGGCCCAGGACTGGCCAAAAAAAAAAAAAAAAAAAGAAATGAAGGTAATAGTTCTAACACTTTTGCCACTTCTTCTATTGAGCAAGGGCTCTTGCAAAGGGAGGAAAGAAAAACTGGGCCCATAGATATGATGAGGAGACAAAGAAGAAAAAGGATTTTAAAACAGTGTTTAGTGTCTGGATTGTGAATATTCTGCTGTAGATGTCTTTTTATATCTTAGGTTTTAGAATGCATGCCATCAAATGCTACATAATTGTCTTACCTTCCATATGGTGACAGAATCCTAACAGCTATATCAGGATCATAAATAAGTAGGCAAAATCAAAACTGTTGCATAAGTTGTTTTCCCTCAGCTCCATTTCAAATACAGAATCCCCCAAGTCCCCAGTTCATGAAAGACAATTTTTGCAAATTAGGATAGTATTCGTTATGAATGCATTTTTGCAATGATGAGAGTAACAACATTCCATGTAGAAATAAGAAAATCCATCTGATCTCGATTTAACACCAAGTGTGTGTATGTGTTGTGGGGCGGGGGAGAAATACATTCCACTTAAAAATGACAAATAAAGCTGTCAGTGTGATCCATTTATAAGCCCGTTGGAGAATGCTGTCAATTGACTTAATGTTCAGAGAGACTAGTTATTGTATTTGCTCCCTCTGAGACGGAAGGTATGAAAGTCTAAGGTTAGCTGAACTTAGAAGTTGCAATAATCAATGCCTTAGGTGCATGTCCCTTTAAAAGAAGAGTGAGAGCTCCAAGTGGAACAATGAATGGATGGATGGACTGAATGGAATTGTCTGTACTTGGTAAAAAGAAGGACTGTAAGAAGAGCTGTTGTCTTTGAAATTTCTCCAGACTCCTGGCCCCATGACTGAAGGAATACTTTTTTCCAAAGTCTGCTCCTGAGAAAAATTACTGTAATCCATGAAACTTTAATTATCTTTTTTTTATTTTAATGGCTTATTTCAGGCACATGTCCCAAACAAAATGCTAGAAGTATTGTCTCCCTATTCCTTTTTTACTATACTCAGGATTCCTTCTTTTGTGAGTATTTTTCTATTAACTTACATATACATATATTCATGTATAAGTATTTATAAAATATGACCCTCTGCAAGGCATAAGTGATTTTTTTCTCCTTTGCATTGACTGCTAAAGAACTGAGAATAAAATTTGTTACTATCTTCTAGCAAGGGTGTTGAATTTCGTGGCATAAATTTTTAGTATGAATCTCTCTTGGCCCTATCTGACGTTGGGAGCCTTATATTTTTATACTTGTTTTTTTTTCTCACCTATTTGGAATATATTTTATATTGTTTTACAGTATGTGTTTTTATTAGTTTTCTTTGTAAGTCTTAAATCCTTCCCAGCATAAATATAAAATATATAACATTTATAGATAGCCACTGTTCTCCTATGGAAAGCTGCAAATATTTTCAAAGGCAACATATAATTGATTATCCTACATATATGAACATTAAGACACTAGTATTTATAGTAATTTTTTGTAATGTTTCATTCAGTACTCCAGTTGGACTTAAAAAGTTTTATACACCCACTTGTAGATCTAGGATTCTTAGCCAAAGCTCCATAAACTCTTTCAAATTATATGTTCAAGAATATGTAAATTTTTTTGGATTAAAATTTTAAATATTGTGAAAGGTAAATGTGAACCAAAAGATGAAAAATCACTGCTGTGCAATAGAATAATCCTGAAAGACTATCCGATCTTGGTCTTTAGTTGTTCAACTATCTGACACAATATTTGTTGAATACTTATGAAGTGTCTGGTACTTAGCAAATTCTATAGAAACAAGGAGTATATAGAGTTGAGTTGTGATCTCTAGTCCAGCGGGAATAAGGGTAGACAAAACAGTTGGGAATGGGGCTGGGGATATGGCCTAGTGGCAAGAGTGCTTGCCTCGTGTACATGAGGCCCTGGGTTCAATTCCCCAGCACCACATATACAGAAAACGGCCAGAAGTGGCGCTGTGGCTCAAGTGGCAGAGTGCTAGCCTTGAGCAAAGAGAAGCCAGGGACAGTGCTCAGGCCCTGAGTCCAAGCCCCAGGACTGGCCAAAAAAAAAAAAAACAAACAAAAAACAAAAACAAACCAGTTGGGAAATATAATCGCATACCACATTCAAACATATAATACATTACAATGATGGCACAGAGACTAATACTTTATAATGGAAGACTGATGAGATTTGATGATTAGGGAAGATCTCTCTAGGAGGTGATATCTTAACTATGCCATGCGAGATTAGAAGATAGAACTTTTCTAGAGAGAAGAAATGCATTAATTCGAAGACTATAGTAAAGAGAGATAGCCTTGCAACACACAGCTCTTCTAGAATATATGAATGGTAGATGTCCAAACTTTATTTTCAATACTTTCTTCTTGAAATATTTTCCTGGTCTTTTGTTACACATGAAATTCATTCAATAGATGTTTGAGCCTGACCTCTTTTAGGCACTATGAAAGGGGCCCCAAAGGTGTTCTGCACATACCAAATTAAAAAAACAACAACTGCTATATAGATATATAAGACATCATGTACCTTGGATCAACTGTGTATTGATCTGAATCATAAGCTTATGAATTGGTCATGTAAAATCTAGGACCTGCATGCTTTCATGCACAGTTTGAAATTCAAAGCTCTTTGGAAAGGCACAAGTTTAGCTGTGCTAAAGTAGAAGATGGATGTGTAGGAGAAAGGCACACAGAATGAATATTGAAACTAAAATTTTCTTCAGAATAAGAGCATCATACACTATGGCTTGGAAAAAAATGCTCTAAACAGCCCTGTGGTGTAAATCAATAAAGTAAAGTGTGACTAAAGACGGTAAGGAGCTTCCACATTATTAGATGCTCTCCTGAATTAAATTCTTCCTGAGGGTATTAAAGTTATAATACACCAGTTAAATGCTGCTACTGCTGCAGTCACATAATTCTCCGCCATGCTGACTATGTACCTCATAGACACAGACTTTGAGTTAGGGAGTATCATCAATTCTATTTCAGACAGGGAGAAGCAAAGTGACTGGCTTGAGTCACAAAGAATTCCTGCTGGAGGAGACAGTAGGGATTGGAATGTAAGTTGTCTGACTCCCCCAGATATCATCTCCTGCACTGTGAATCAGATCTGTCACTTACTCCTGGTTGTTTTGTGAATCTCCTCCTCTCCTCTCCTTCTCTCCCTCTCCCTTCCCTCCCCCCTCCCGCCTCCTCCATTTTCTTTCCCCTTGTCTCTTTTCCCCTCCTCTCCTCTCCCCTTCTCTCCTCTGCTCTCCTTTTCCTTCTCCTTCCTGGTAGAACAGTACTGTGATTTAAACTATGGGCATCACATGAGCTCTTACTCCACAGCTAGTGCTTTACCACTTGAGCCACACCTTCTAGTATGGCACTGTATTGGTGAATCGGCTTTGAGACTCAATCCTCATATCACACCCTCCTCAAGAGCTAGATTATAGGGGTGAGACATTGGTGCTCAGCTTCCTTTATTTTTCTCTTTGATTTTTGATAACAAAATTTCAATTTGAAAAAGGGATATTTTAAAGCTACATCCAAATGTAGAAACCAAACAGTGATTTTAATCTGTTATTTTTGTGTCCTCCTCTGAAAGTATTCATGCAGGCTGCTTGGGAGATGAATCACTTTTGAACAATCATAGGGGCCGTAATAGCATATAATATCATATCATTGAGTATTTCTGTAGTATTGCACCTTCTGCAAAACACTGTATAATGTTTTTTTTATCCTCACAATGATCCTCTTAACAGCTTCTGTTGTGACTCTCAGTTAGCATCATGAGATGGAGACCCAAAGAATTAGCCCACAGGTGAGAGTCCTCCTGACTCCTAAATGGAGGAGGAGTTGATATCTGGCTTACTGACCTAAGGGTGGGCTGCCTGTGATTTCCCTATACGTTTTCCCTTTGTTCGCTCCCATAAATGACACACCAATGAAGACACACTGTTGCTTAACATGGACACTTGAAATTTTTTAGAATTTAAGGCTGACAACCATCTGGACTTTTTTTTTTCATCTGCCCACATGAATTTCTCCATATTTTGCTCTAAATACTATCTACCCTCAAGGCCTAAGGGAACAGACCTCCTCTCAAAGCTTCAGATGTCCTCCACCCACAATCCAGCTACATTGGAGGGCTCTTAAAGGCCCAGTGCAAATTCCACTTTTCCAAGTTACCTCTCCAACCTCTCCAGCTGAGGAGATACCTTTCACTCCGGTTTATGAGCCCAGTGTTCCAGATCTTCAGTAGACTGGAGGTCACAGAGGAATTCAAGAGTTGTGTCTGAATGTACCACTGGGCATTTTTGTCAGGAACATGTCCAGAGGGTTTTTTTTTTTTTTTTCAATATAGCTTGTCTCTAGACCTTCATCCAGTGAGACCAAAGGAGGATATTCTTAGGAGAGGATCACAAAAGCACAATAGCTATGCACATATAATCACATAAAATGACATTTATAAAAATAAACTTTAAGAAATGGAAGCAAGAGTCTTTAAAATTTTTCTTTCCTTGTTGCTGTTTTTGTTTTCTGTAACTTTTGTCTTATATATAAGTTTATCTGTTTTTGGAAGGGTAAACAGGTACAGAAATTGTGGGATAAAGGATGAACAAATGCAGCAGTGATACTCACTTGATACTATGTTGAAAATGAACTATACATCTTGTGGGAGAGACACTGTTTAAAAAGAAATATACTCATTACCTGACTGTATATCCTTTACAATAAAAATAAAAAAAATCAGTTTGTCAGTGCTCTTAACAACCATCCAGAACCCCTCTCCTGTTCTAGAAATTAATGACATCAAAATGCTAATATTCCTTGAGCAGATTTGCTACATTTAGCAAATTAACATTATTATGTGAGACATGGGAAAGCATGAATTGTGCATTAGAAACCCATATTTATGTGGACATCTTTTACTTGATCTGCAAACTGAATTATTTCCTAGATTCATCTCTCTCTGCTATACTGACTAAAAGCTTCAGGTGTGTGTGTGTGTGTGCAAAGGAATTCATTATCTCCTCAGAGAACTTAACTCATCACTAATCATTGACCTATGCACATCTAACAAAAACACTGAAGCAGGGGGCTGGCGACTGATGCTTGTAATCCTAGCTACTCTAAGGAGGCTAACAGCTGACAATCAAGGTTCAAAGCCAGCCCCAGCCCGAGAAGTCAAATATGTTTGATCTTATCTCCAATTAACTAGCACAAGGCCAGAAAGAGAATAGTTCAAGTGTTAGAGCATCAGTCCTGAACAAAAAAATGATTCAAGCAATTGCTTCAAGTACTGAGTTCAAGCCCCAGTACCAGCATCAAACAAACAAAATTCCACTGTGGAGCAGTCTTCATTTGGAGTACTATCAAACCTACTGGCTGTAGAATGAACATATACATTAAAATGTATTCATGTATACATACACGTGTATGTGTATGTGCATGTGTATATGCGTGGGCATAGGAATCCCAGGTAAGAGATGTTCATTATATACCGTAACTCAATCAGCTCATGTATTTCAATGTGCTCAAACCTAGACATCATGTTAAAAAAAAAACCCTCTTAGGAGGAATCTAGGGAAATTAGAAACATACCAAAATTAGTATTGGACTTCAAAGGAATATCATCAGACCAGTTAATTGAGAGATCACTAAAGATGCTTGTTAAAAATGCAATTATCTGGGTGTAATTTCAGACCTCTTAATTCAGAACAGTGCAGAGTGGCTCCATGCAACCTAGGCTTTTAAAAAGCCTTCCGAGTGATTGTTTCATCTTCTATAGTTTAAGAGTGCTTGGTTATGGATGTAATACTCTAAAAGGGATTGATCTCTAAGTCAGAGGAGGAAAGTTACCATTTTTGTTCTTAAGTTAAGCCACTGGCATTGTGTTCTTCAGAAACATTAGTCATCTTTCAAATATGCCCTGAGTCTCTTATTTAAATGCACTGTGATATGTCATTTGGGAGCTTCTAAGCATTTACAGAGAAGTGGTAAACTAATGTTTGGTATTAGTAAGCTGCTTGATGGTTCATTAAAATAGTAGAGGACAGAAGAAATTTTAAAATAGACTTTTCAGCCTGCATGCTTGTTGGCTCATACTTGTAATCCTAACTATAAGGCGGCTGACAACATTGATATAGTGGTTTGAGCCCAGGCATAAGGAAAGTTCACAAGACTTCTCCACAAAGAACTTGATGCAGAGTCACATTCCTGTTATCCTGGCTACTGGGAAGGCTAACACAGGTGGATCACATACAAGGGTACAGCCAGACAGGAAGTGAGACCATATCTCAAGAGTGGCATTGGCTGAAGCTCTCTGTCTTTGGTGACTGAGTGATCCCTAAGATTTTTGGCCTCTTGGTAGAAGGAACAGTAGTATAAAAGTTAGAAGGCTTCGATTATTCAGGGTCTATGTGTTCAGTTGTCTCATTAATAAAACAATGGCTTATATCATTAGCTGATATATATGTACATATATATATATATATATATATATATATATATATATATATAGAGAGAGAGAGAGAGAGAGAGAGAGAGAGAGAGGCTGGGAATGTGGCTTAGTGGTAAATGCTTGCATAGCATGCGTGAGGCCCTGGGTTGGATTTCTCAGTACCATGTAAACAAAAAAATTAATGAAAAATATAGTAGAACTACATTTCTATTATAACGCCTAGCCTTTGTTTGCTCTGCTGTATGTTTCTGTGAGTTGGTCACGATTCAGTATGTCCATTTGTCCTGCCTATCTGAGGGCATCTCTCTCACCTCCATTCCTATACTTTCTTCTCCATTCATAAGCTAGGTCCACTCACTCTAACAGTGTAAGATTGATAAAGCTTCCAAGGAAGGGACAATATTGGCCATTCACACATGTCTTTTATATGAGACAATGACTCCTTTGAATACACTTAATTAACAACTATGTGCCATTGATTACCATGCTGGGATCTGGAGAATGCCATAATGAAGACAGTCAGACAAGGAGAGGTCTAGTTTATATTATCTAAATTCTGGCAGGAGAGGTGGGAAAATGACATGGAAGAAAATAATTTAGCCAATCAGGTGTAAGCTAAGACAGAGATAAAATAGCTTCCATTTGTAATCAGCAGTAGGAGACCACAAAGGTCTATAATACAGGACAGAGGAAGGAAGGATGTCCAGGAAAAGCCTCTGGGAGGAGGTTAGATTTACTTAGACAGAAAGGAAGAAAAGATGATAAACAGGGGTAAAGAATCAGGGTACAGAAAAGGGCTGGGCAGGGAAGAGCTTGTTCCAGAATCCTGTGAGAGGACTATCTTATGTGCCTGGTAGCTAGAATTCTGTAATAGTCCCTTTCATCTGAGAGATAATTTAACCCAAAACTAGAGAAAGGAAATTCTCTGGTTTCCTAGAAAGTTTAAGGAGTTTGCCTAAGGCCAAACCACCAGGGAGTTAATGGGAGAACTCACCCATGCTTCAGTGTGGATTAAGAATTCTTCTTCTTTTCTTTCTTTTTTAAAAATTTCTTTTCAGAGATTATAACGTAGCAGGCAGTACCAGACTCCCTTGATTCAACTCTTGGGACTTTTACTAAAAAATTGTTTGGGCTTGAGCATGAGAGCTTTTTGAGTTTGGTTTTCTTTTGCACAAAGTTGACTGAATGCCTGCTGCATATTATTGTACTAGAGGTTTCATGAGGTAATGTGGCCCAACATCACAGTTGCCCAATAAACGTAAACTCTCTTTATCTCCTACCTGGTGCCCTTTTGCCCATGCAAAGCTTATGGAAAGTTCAAAGTATGGCAAAGGTTAACTGATTGCAGGAAGGAGTAGCAGAGGGAAAGTTCTGGAATCCTGGACTGAGGCTTAGTTGGGAGTTATACATCTGATCTATCCCAGTGGAAAGAATAAGAAAAATAATGGCCACTAAAAGTAGTCAAGGACAAACTTCCTCAGCTTTCACGGTTTTCTTCCCAGTTTAATCTGCTAGTAGAGAATCTAGATTTGTTCATAAAACAGAAACATAAAACTCAAGGGATGGCTTGTATCAATATTTATACTCAAAATTAGCATATAAGACACAGCTTTACTCTAGGATACCAGTAAACAGATGAATGACACACTTTGTTATTAACAACATGCAAAGAGAAAAAATGTAACATGTCGCTCAATCAACTACTAACAAGGCAATTATCCTCAGGATATTAAAATAATAGCTGGTATTAAGGATGCTTAACAACCAAGCCCAGGCTCTTGGAAGAATGAATAATTTATCCAAGTAACTATGAAAGGTTTACTTCGTTACAAATGGACACAACCACAGACTGAATACCTTTAAAATACCAAGGGACATATTTCATGGATTAAATTGGACAGCTAACAGGCTGTCCCACAAACCTGATACTCTCCCTGCAATTTTAACCCAATTTTGAGGACATGTTTATGGTTTAGGATCACAAGTATCGAGACTAAATATTTTTTTTGTTTCAGAAGTTCATGGGGTCTCTTTTCCCCAAACCATAAGGTTAGTGTCTTTCCACAAATAGCTTTTTGAAATGAAGATGACTTTTATGATTCTCTACTCATGCTGCCTTACGGGAGACATTTTATTTCCAGCTTTCAAAGGATGTGAATTGGACTCATTATTGTCCTCCACACTCATTGTTTAATTCACAGGGAAGTTACATCTAAATCATCCTGGAAGCACTGGCAGAAGTGGCAACATAAATTTAACAATGGGTGGATTATTACTATTTAGCATATTTATGGAATTTTAGATTCAGGGAACATTTTACAAATCTTTTATTAGTTAATCCCTTTACTTCAGAGTGAGTCTGACAAGTGGTAACCAATGCTTTGGGTATCAAATTGCCAACATGTGAATATTTTAATGCTGGAGAAATCTACCTCATTTCTTTTAGCTCCCCAATACACCTACCATTTTCTTCTCATCACAGACTAAGGTCAGAGGCCTGCAAAGGGAGATCACACACACCTGAAAAATCAGTAATAAAAAAGCAATAATACTAGATTTTGTCCCATGTCATCTGGCAATGTCACCATCACCAGAGAACTCACTAAAGCAGGGTGATGTGGCAGGTTTCTCAACACAAACATCTCTTTACAACATAGAATTTATTAGTCAACTTTCCTACAGCATGCAGCTAGCCTGAGCTCTTAAATCCTGACAATGTCACACTTGCTGGACTCATAATCTCATGATGCTGGTGGTGGTCCTTCACTACTTTAGAAAACCTGCCTGTATTTTTGTCTTCTGTACAACTAAAACCTAATTCAAACTAGAGAATTCATAGTCTCTGGAAACTCACAAGTTAAAAAAAAAGAAAAAGAAGCCAGCTCCCTTTATGAGTCCTGCAATCTCCCCTAAGACAGCAGAAAGTAGAGATCACAAGGTAAAGAAAGCTGCAATGAATCAAAGTCTAACACTTGACCCCAACCTTTACAGAGCGAGCCCCAGGCTTCCCAAAGAAACACACCAAGACAAGAACCAACCCAGCATCACCTGAGGCCTGTGGTGCCTGTGCCTGGCCGCTGTTTCAGAAGGCCCTGGTGGGGACATGACCTGTCCAGCTTCTTAGCCTTTCTGTCTGCCAGTGACTTTATCCCTCTAATCCCTCAGGCCACCCGTTTCTCCCTGAGGGGGTGGGTGAGTGGGCCGGTGAGGGAGCGCATCTTTGTGTCACAGGGGTGGGGGGGGGGTGCGGAGGGTGTCACAAAACACACGGAAGGAATCTGGAAACAAGCTCCCTCCCTGGAGGCCTCAGGACTGTCGGTTCAGCTGTACAGCTGTCGAGGTTAGCATAGAGAAACAAGGTCACGCTCTTTTTAGGGTGCCAAGGCAAACTCTAAGCCCTAGTATTCCGAAGGCTAGGAAGAGGGTGGGCAGGGACCCCCATGGCCACGCCCACCCCGGCGAGGCCCCGCCCCTCGCTACCTGGGGAAGTGGAGACACCCTCCTGGCAGCTGCTGGACGGACTGGGTGGCTCCGCCTGGCTCTGCTGCTTTGCAAAACGGCCTGGGGGTGGGGGGCGAGCGGACCCCGCCCAGTCGACGCTGTCCTCCCTCCCTCCCGGCTCCTCACCTCCCTCCTTGGCCACCCGCTCCCGCGGGGGGGCGTGGACTGCGGGTCCCCACCCTAATCTCCAGGCCTGTTGGGAGAGTCATCAGGGCGGGGCCCCGAGTCTCGGCTGGTCCCGGGGAGCCCGGGGCCGCCTCCCTGGCCTCCCCGAGTCCTCAGGCTGTGGCCCTCTCGGGTCTCTTCCCCGGCGCCAAGGCACCCTCTGAGGTTGGTCAAGTGCCTGTGACCCCGCCCACCCTGTCGCGGGCCCAGGGGTCGCCTGCACACGACCCCCTCCGGCGCGGCCCCCAATTTCCCATCCTCGCGACCCACCTCTGGGAGTCGCCCGGGCGCCAGGCGGGGCACAGCGCCTTCCAAGCGCAGACTAAGTCTGGGGAAAGTTTCCGGCGGAGTCAGGGGTCAGGCTGGCTCCGGGCCGGAGGTGGAAAGTGGAGCAAGGCCATATGCAGGTTCTGCTGACATCACAAGCCGCACGTCGCTGGCTGCCGTCTCGTGTCGGTCACACAGGGACTCTCCGTGGGCACTGCAGCCTTCTGCGCGTGCTTTGGTCTACAGTGCAGGGGCTGGGAGGAAGGAACTTAATGTTTTTAATTAAAAAAAAATAACATTAGAACTGAAAGAGCGCATTTATACCTTTTCACCATTCACAAGATGTGGGTGGTCACTTCTGAATAACTCAAGAAGTTTCTAGTGATCTCGATTATCTAGGCTGGCAGTAACCATGTGCCTTCGTCTGTCCAGAACTTAAAATCTTTTTATACTTCTTTCCCCTTTCTCCAGGGAGGTGAAGGAAGGATGAACATAAGTTGCACCAGAATCAATGTGAAGAGCTTTTAACAGTTGGAATGTAAGTTGACCAGAGAGACACTTTGCCAAAGATCTGAAAATTATCTGTAGGCAGTGCTTGTCCATCCAATCATTTTTTAAATCAGTGTCATCTATTGTTGTTTAGCAACAGTAACTTGTTTCTAAGAACTATTAAGTTGACTAGGTATGTAATGTGGTTATGATTTTTCAGACCAGCATGAAACCCTATTGACAAATAAAGATAGTAACTAAACACACTAAGAGTGTAGGAAATCAACTTCCGGTCTCATAGACCAACTATGTCTACGGCTTACTTTCCAGAGGTTCAGGTTGAGGCAAATTTGAGACAAATGCAAAATTAATTAATAGCATATGAAATGTTGCATGCATGCGGAACTATCAAGGACTAAGGAAAGGACACATTCCAAGTGGTTTGGCTTTGAGATTCCTCTTCTGATTCGAACCCTAGAACTATTTCAAGCCTGCAAATATTTTCTGTCATTGCAATTGTTTCTTACAAAACCCATATTCAATCCATTAGGAAATCCTGATGACGCCAGCTGAAGATGTCTCAAATCTAACTGCCCATGTCGCCACTCTGTCTTTCAGTTCTCTACCTCCCCTCAACAATAGGTTACTATACAACATTAAGAGTGACCCTTTGAGGGCTGGGATGTAGCTCACTGGCAAAGCGCTTGCCTAACAAGTGCATATTCCTGGGTTCCATCCCAAGTACCAAAGGGGGAAAAAAAGAAAAGAAAAGAAAAGAGTGGCCCTTTGAAAAAT
Organism: Perognathus longimembris pacificus; assembly: GCF_023159225.1. Classification (NCBI taxonomy): domain Eukaryota; kingdom Metazoa; phylum Chordata; class Mammalia; order Rodentia; family Heteromyidae; genus Perognathus; species Perognathus longimembris. Next base: position 38,952,647 of record NC_063162.1, read on the forward strand.
ATGTGTATCAACTGGTGTCAGCCTTCTCTGGTACTCAGTGACTCCCATTGTTCTCAAATACAATACAAACTTAACCTGGGCTCTAAGGCTTTATGTGCTTGCTTCCTCATCTTCCTTCTGATATTTCTGCTCTGGTTACAATTTTCAATCCTAATACTCTGCATGCACATGCAAGTTCTTGTGCTTGCAAATGCATGCATACGCACCTATGCACTCAGTTACTACCTGCTGTGTATCCCTAGAATGAGAATAGCAAGTTGGATATGGTGCTAGTTATAGAGAATGTACTCAACTGTATGTTTGCTAAATTGCTGAAGGATATAACCTATGTTGCAGATGGAATGGTTGTATATCTCGCCTTCCCCCGTATTCCTATGTCAAGTACTAACCCATAAATGATACTGTATTTGGAGACAGGACCTTTATGAAGGTAATAAAAGTTAAACAAGGTCATAAAAAGAAGGTCTTAATCTGATAGCATTAATGACCTCATAAGGAGAGATCCTAGAAAGGAAGCACTGTGTTTGTCCACTGCATGGACTGAGGAAGAGTTTTGTGAGCAGAGTAAGAATGCAAGCCAAAAGGGAGTCAAGTGGGAGAAACACATTTGTGCTTCAAAAGGAACCCAGTCTAGGGCATTTTGTTATGCTGGCGCAGGCTGTCTAAAACAGACTACAACAGTACAAGAAATGTATCCAATGCCTAACGTATGAAACTGTAACCTCTCTGTACATCAGTTTGATAATAAAAACTTAAAAAAAAATGTTGACCAGATGGTTCACTGGAAACACCAAGAGACCACAGGGGAAAAAAAAATAAAACAGGCTACAAGATAATCCTGAGAAGCTCAAGTGCCATCTATAACCACGCAGTACCACTAATTGTCACAGTACCATCAATTGTCACATGATCACTAATAGGCAGTTTAATGAAACTGAAAGAAGATATGTCTCAGGATTTTCCGAAAAACTTACCAATCTAAAGCACTGTCATCTACTGTTTTCACAATCAGAACTTGAACCTTCTAAAATATTTTCATAAGCAATGAAGAAAAAGGTAATAAAAATACCAAAGGTATAGACAGATAATTTAAACTGGTTGATGGGGATTATTGGTTACTACTTAGCAATAATCTCTAATGGTTTGGCAGAAAAATTTCAAAGACAGTAATGGAAACCTAATTTCCTGAGGTTCTTAAAATAAGACCAAATAAAATTGTTAGGAGTGTATGGTAGAGATAATCTAGTTGTCCAGATGGCCTTTCTGTAGTTACAGCTTTTATGGTTCTTGAAATGTGTGTGTTCTTTATTCTTTTATGAGAAAATAAAGATTTTCTTCTTCCCAGGGGCATGAAGTCACCCTGCAGTTTAGTTGTTAAAATATACTGAATATTTTTCTTTGTTACTTCTTGGACACGCATACTTCTGGAAGTCACCTTAGTGCCTGTGTTTCCCCTCTGCATGTACATTTCTGGCCCTAGATTCCAAATGTATTCTTGTTACTTACATTTCTTATAATATTCCTGGTAAGATAGGAAACATCAGATTTCATGCCATGAAGTAGAGGGGAAAAACTGTTGAGATTTGGTTATAGTCTTATCTCTTTAATGTTGATACATGAGTTTTTTTTTTCTCCTCCTAATCTTGGCAGCTGCAGTCGAATGAACTATTGTCAAAAGGAATCTGGAAATATATTTATAGTTCCTACAAAGAAGGCTTGTAAATTCTCTAACTAAATTCTCATGTATTGTGCAAAAGATTCATTTCATTTTCTTACTAACAAAGTCTCAAAGTTAGAAAGATTTGTGTTTTTACAGTACTGTGCTTCTGGTTTTTATTACAAAAGAAAACACTGCATAGAAAAATGCTTTCTCCATAAAAAGATTGTCCAGATGTATTTTTGTACATGTGGGTGCCATCTTTTTTTTTTCTTCCATAAAAGTGGACAAGAGTTTGATTATAAAGATTGTCTCTTCTGCTTTCAGACTACATGATGCACAGGGTGCACAATATATTATTTTATGCTGTGAAAGTATCGATTTCCACTATAATATGCTTTGTAAGTAGAAACTGTGGAATCTGGAATTTATTGCACATATTACCTGAAATTCTGAAGCTTAACATTAGAGTGAATATTTGACCTTGGAGTTTATCCCTGGCCTGAAGTGATGATACCTATAAATATCAAGTACCATTAAGTTAAGATCTTGCTTCTTCTCCAAAGGATTCCGTTATTTGCTGTATAGAATAATTGGTGAGGGCAGAAAAATCTGTATGCTTTTAGGCTCTTTGTACTTTGGCTTTTTCCCTAGTGTAGTCATATCTTTCTAACCTTTCTCTTGATCTTCATTATGAGAAGGTATGCATTGTTTGTGTTTTAAAAGTTTATGCCATTGTAATCATGCCACTTCTCTACTTAAAAATGTGGCTGTTTTTATACCTAGAATGATTTCTCTCAGTATGGGTAACAAGGCCTGGTAGGAAGGCCTATACTTACCGTTCATCTCTTTTGCAACCTTTTGGATTGTTGCAGGGGGAAAGATCTAATAACTGATTTTCATTATTCCTACTCACAAGTTATTGGGTAGAATTCATCCCATGGTCCCAAATGCTTTAAGAGGAGAGATTTTCCATATATTGTGCAAGGAGTAAAATTCTGGGTATTAGCATAGATTTGCTATGATTACCTATTTCTGAAATAGGTTTATCTTTTAGCAATGGATTTATCTCAGAGCTCATAATTATTAAGGATTTGACACTTTTGTAAATTTATGACCAGTAAAATTAGATTATTGTCCACTAGGAGAGAGTTGGCAGCTCAAGGATAATCAAGGATTGCTCTAAAAAATGGATTTTTTTTGGCAAGTGTGACATAGTCAGGTATATTTTCATAATGTCCATCAGCTTTCTCCAGAAAATGGTTTCTTGGCTATTTTGTCTAGCCTCTCAACTTTGGCAAGTGGAGCAAGAGGGCAAGAAAACTTCTCTTGGAACTGTATTGCATTATAAAATAAGCAATACCTGTAATTTCTAGCTAAATGGGAGCTGGAGACTAGAAAACAAGCCAATGTCAATTTTGGAAAAAAGTTCACAATAGCTCTTCTCAACAGAAGAAGCTAAGCATGATGTAGCTTTCTTCAGCAGGAATCATAAATAGGAGGATCACAGTCTAACCTGGTATGGGAAAAATGGAAATACCATCTCAAAATAACCAGATCAATAAGATATGAAAACATGGTTCAAGTGGTAGAATACCTGCTGAGGAAGCACAGAGTGGACTCTGAGTTCAAACCAGAATGCCAACAACAACGACAAAAGAAGTCCAGCCAAATTACTGAGTCGAATATTATGAAATTATTGATAGTTAACCATTTTGTAATTAAAGAAATTTTATATAGCTTTTCCTTAGACTTAATATTAGGTATAAAAATAATTAATGTATTGACATTTCTCTTATTTTTTCTATTTGCCATGGTATAACCCTAACTTAGGATTTCTAATGGGAACTTTGAGCTCATTTCAAATAAGAAATGCATGGCATAGAATTTTGCATTGTAATCATTATTACTTCACACATCTCTTCAACCATGAACAAATGGCTCATAAATGGTTAATATTAATAAATTATTTAACAGGGTAATTACCCACAACTTCCCAGAGCCTATGTTTCCCCTCCCTAAGGTCAATTACTCATTAGACATCTCTTAACAGCATAGACCATTGTAATGAAAATTCCATGCACTTTATTCTTGTTTTTTGATTGCTGGTGATTTAACCTAGGATATCATGGATGCTATACACTGAGCACTAGTTCCTCCACCTTTAACTTTAGTAATGACAAATGAAACTGTGTGTGTGTGTGTGTGTGTGTGTGTGTGTATTAGGAGATACAATGTAAAGATATGATGCACAATCAACATCATGAAATAATTATCACAGTCATTCTTATTAACACATTGGTCACATAGTTATCTTTCTTTTTCTTTGGTTGGGACTTGAGTTTGAATTCAGTCTTGCACTTGCTAGTCAGGCGTTCTACCACTGGAGACCTTGCCTTTTTGCTATAGTCTTTCTTTGACTAAGGGTACATGTTTATGCTTGGGATAGGTTGAATCATGATCCTCCTATTTATGCTTCCTGTATACTACCATGCTCAAAGCTTTATATTGATTGACATGAAGTCTCATGCACTTTTTGCCCAGGTTAGCCAAAATCAGATTCTACCAATTGCTTCTTGAGTAGCTGGGATTACAACTGTGATCCACTGCACCTTGGCTTATCCTTTTTTGTTGTTGTTGAGAACACTTAGTAACTACTTTCCTAGGATATTTCAAGTATAAAATAAAATACAATTCAAGTTACCACTCTGTACAAAACTTACATGTTTTATAGCTGAAAGTTTGTACTATTTCCCCAAACACTTCTTTGCCTTTCTCTTGCAACTTCTTGGCAACTACCATTCTACCTAACTGCTTTTGTGAATCGGATCTTTAATGATTGCACATATGATTAGTCAGATTTAATCGTTGTTGTGATCAAATACTTGAGGGGAAAAAAACTTCATGGAGAGAAAACTTATTTTTCTCATGGTTTTAGTCCATCAGGAGGGGAAAGAATGGAGAATCAGAGCAACTTACATCATGGAGGAAGGAAGCAGAGACAGAGTATGAAGGAAGGGGTAAAACAGGATATATATGTCAAGGCCATATCCTCCTCTAACTAGGACCTACCTCCTACTGTTTATCACCTACCAACAATGTCATTTTATGAATCCATTAAGGGATTAACCCATCGATGATGTCAGAGGCCTCAGGATCCAATTATTTCCCAGGAGGCTATCAGCTGGGAAACAAACCCTTGAAACCTTAGCCTGAAGAGGATATTTCACATTCAAACTAGAATAAGAGAGATTATATCATAGTTTTCTTTCAGTGTCTGGTTTATGTCCTTCAGCATAGTGCCTTTTAATTCACATATATTGTCACAAATTATGGGCTTTATTTCTTTTTATGGCAAAATAACATTTCATTATATGTCTATAATACTATAGTATCATATACATCATATTTTCTTCATTTATCTCTTAACTGAGACTTAGTCTAATGCCATTTCTTGGCTATTGTAAGTAATACTACAATGTACATAGAAATGTATGGATCTTTGTTTCAGAGACTGATTTTATTTACTGTGGATATACACCTAGAATTGGAATGCTTGTCAAAATGGTAATTCTATTTTTATTTTTTAATGAATCTACATACTGTTTTCTGTTTTCCTTAATGATCACATCAGTGTATAGTCCCACCAACAGTAAATAAATATACACCCTTACTAAACACTTGTGATTGCTTCAGTACAGACAAATCAATAAATGTGAAACTGTATGTTAAAAATGAAGACAAAAACACACATGCACATTTGCAGTAAAACCATTGGCAGAATTTAATATCCCTTGGCTAAAAGCTCTCAAAACTTAGGTATAGAAGAACTAAATGTGTCTGGGTATAAGAAAGAACACATATGGTAAGCCAACAGTTAATAATACTCAAAGTTGAAAAGCTAGACTTTTTTCTTCTAGAATCAGGAGCAAGAAAGTTCTCATTTTCCTTATTTCTGTTCAATATAGAAAACAAATAAAAGTCAATCAAATTGGCAAATTAAAAAAAGAAATTAAGAGATGAAATTGTCTCTATACAATTCGAGTTTACACAGAAAATTCTGAAGTCTCCTTGAACAACTAGCACTAATAAGCTAATTCATTGAAGTTGTAGAGTACAAAATCAAAATACAAATATCAATCATATATGTTAACATAAATTATCCCAAAAGGAAGTGAACTATATGAAAAACCCAACAAACCCATTTTACGTACCATCAAACAGAAAAAAAATACTTATGAATGTTACCAACGAATAAGTTTACCAAGGAAGTAAAATATTTGTGTACTGAAAACTATAACATTTGTGATAGAACATCAATAAGACACAGATAAATGCAAAGATAGTCCATGTTTGTGGAAGGGGAGAATAAATATGATTAAAATTTCCACAAAACTAAGGTGATCTGTAGATTCAATACAGCCTTTATCAAAATTATGAGTATATTTCACAGAAATAGAAAAGTCTCTTTCACAATTCATATGGAATCATGAACAAAAAACTAAATGGCCAAAGAAATGTTAAGAATAAAGAACAAAGCAGGAGGCAGAAAATTTCTTTATTTTGAATTATGTTTCAAAGGCATATAATCAAAAGACATGTTGCTGACATTCAGTCACATTAACCAATGGAATGAAATAGGGAGTCCAGAAACAAACATATACACATATGGCCAACATGAGAGGCAAACAAATTAACTGAGGAAAAGACAGTTTCCTCAATAAATGGTGTTGGGAAAACTGAATAGCTACCTGCAGAAAAAAATGAAATTATACTTTTATCTTAAGCCAAATCAACTTGCATTGGATTAAAGATTGATAATAAAAATTTGAGAAAAAAATATATAAATAAAAGGCGAAAAAAAAATAAAAATAAATAAAAATAAAAATAAAAAAATAAAAAAAAAAGAATTAATGAAAGACTCGAAACTGAAAAAGTCTGGAAGAATCTACATGGAAAAAGGACTTTGACATTGCTCTTGGCAATAATTTTTTGTGTATAATACCTAAAGGATGGTCTGAACTAAAGCAAAGCGAAACAAGTGGGACCACAGAAAACTGAAAGACTACTGCACACCAAAAGGAATAATCAATGAAATGAAAAAGCAGCCTGCAGAATGGGAAAATATTTGCAAATTATTTATCTGATACGTTAATATCCCAAATACATAAGAAACTCATATAACTCAGTAGCAGAAAACAAAAATAAAAATCCTCACTAACTTGAAAAAATGGACTAAGGACCCAAGAAAGACAAATTCTTTCAAAAAAGATATAAAAATGGTTAAGAGATGCATAACATCCCTAATAACCAGAGCATTGTAATACAGAGACCTGGTAATACAGAATTCAAAGTGAAGAATTGAATGGAGATGTCCATTTGGAGTGTGTGTGTGTGTGTGTGTGTGTGTGTGTGTGTGTGTGTACATGTGTGCAGGTGTGCATGCATGTTTGTGTGCTGGGGCTTGAACTTGGGATATTGTTCTTGTTTGGTTTGCTTGCTCACGGCTGGCATTCTACCAATTGAACTATGCCTCTAGTTGGACAATTTGGCATTTAGTTTGAAATGGAGTCCCTTAGGCTTTTCTGTCTGAGCTGGTTTTGAACTGTCTTCTAGGTCTCAGAAAACTGAGGATTTAGGATTACAAGTGTGAGTCACTGGTTCTCAGCTCACTTGAATTTTTACACACTACAAATAGACTAAGAATTATTTAGCCGTTCTTACATCTAAGTATTGTGAAACAGGTATACTGTACTATTGTTATAATAAAAAAATAAATAAAATAGCTAAAATCTAAATTGTTAAGGCATATTCAGTAGAATATATGTCTCAGATCAAATTATGATAATACTGCAATAATTTTTGTTAAAATATAAAAATATTGTTTAGAGCAATGATTTACTCTAAAGAATATATTGGCAAAACTCGTGTTTTCCACAGAATCATTTGTTTCCCCATATGAGTATTTAAACTTTTATAGTTTCATGAAACAAATTTAAAAGCAGCAAGAATTTGTATTCATAAATTTCATATAGTTGTGGCTTCAGATAATAAAACCAATAAACAATTCTGATTTGTAATCTATCTTAATTAAGATAATATGCTAGGCATATTTTCTAAAAGACTTTAGATTCTTTCAGAGAGAATATAGCTATGTACATAGAGTTCTTATGAGTATACACTAATTGGAAGACAGCAAATGGATAATAATAAAGGAAACCATGAATATCAGATTTTATATATTTGCTTTTCTACATAAATCAATTCACAAATGGATGAGATGTAATGTGATTCTATCAAAACCTCTGAGGTTAGATTTACTTTTAATCATTTTTGCTTTACTATGTTTTGGCAGCTGGAAAATCTTTGATTAGTTTTTGTGAAAAGAAATTAAACTCTAAACCTTGAACAGTAAAGAAAAAAAGCCGCTAAGGTACATAGTGAATGAGGTTATTAACTCTAAGATTAATCAGTCAACAATAGCAAATTCACAGTTAGGAAACTGTACTGGTAATTATATAGTACTTACATTATCCTTCATTGATTTACTCCATTTGCTAATTTCTCACTTATAATGATTCATTATATTTTTGATAGCTTATAATTCTTCTTGCTGATATTTCAATTCATATTCTTTGCATACTTTGGGTGAGATGAGGATTTAAAAATATTACACAATACCAAACACTAGTGGCTCATGTCTGTAATCCTGATGAGTTAGAGGGTCTGAGATCTGAGCAGTATGTTTCAAAGCTAGCTTGGGTAGGAAAATCTTTGAGATGTATCTCCAACTAAGCATCGAAAAGCTAAAATCTCAAGTAGTAGAGTATCAGTCTTGAGTGAAAAAGCTAATAGGCTGGGCCTGGGCTCTGAGTTCAAGTCCTACTACCAGCATGCACATGCGCGCGTGCACACACATACACACACACGCTGATATGCAAATGACTTTGGAGAACTAAATACCCAGATATAAAATATGTGGTTCCCTCCAAAATGAGGTAGTTCGTCTTCATATAGTAACACAAAATGAAACTGCTATCTGTGCTCTATTTCTACCCTTCTCACCTTTTAACACTCAACACTTGCATAATTATTTTATTTGAGTCTGTTTTCCTACCTGTGAAATGGGGATAATTAAAGATTGTAGCATCATTGTGCACATTAATTACATAACCTATCTACAGCCTTTGGTGCTGGCACAATAATAGGTAAGTGTGTAATAAACTTTAGCTATTATTTTATTAACATGACAGCAAGCTTTAGGCATCAATGATTATTTAGTTCCTTTGATGATTATATACACATAAGTATATCCCTGCTGATTATGTAGGCCATGATGGAAGAAATGGTAAATACATTAGGGATGTTTCTAACAATTATGGTTTATTGGCAGCATTTATAACAGCAATATAAAATAATGCTTGTAATAATGAAGATCGCCATGAACAAATCATATTTGTAATAATGAGTATAATTACAATTGATTAATAGCATAATTAGAATTGTGATGACTATCTAAAAAGTGAGTTGGAAAATATTAACATTATGTATGTGTTAATATAGATTGTTTATGCCGATATGGAATTGTGAATACATGGAAGTTGCGAAATAGCAGTCAAGAAACTTTTATTACCTAAGAAGAACACTGTATGTAAGGAAATCACCCTCCAACCAGGAAAATGGATATGTCTGAGAATAAACAAGCTTCTTCCTAAAGCAAATATCCTGGAATCACATGGTAATAAGCCCAAAGACAGCAAGACATCCCACTGGGAGTCAACACTTTGCTTTCCTTTGGTATCATGCAGAGTAGTGGACTATTAACATTTGACAAAGAAACTACTGAAGCAACACAGAGATAATTTGCATCCAGTCAGGAAAACACTATATGCCACACCGCTACATTTTACATAAACTGAAACTATGAAAATACAATTTCGTTACCAGTGGTGTTTGCAATCTCCATGGAAGTGTCAAGGACTCATTGTGCTTCCTCTCAGTGAGATCCTGTTTGATACATTAATTATGACCCTACTGTCTATGAAGAAAAATAGAACTACCAGTGATCAGTGAATCTTTCATGGAGGAAGTTTTGAGGTTAATAAAGGGCAAAGTAGTATGAAGTCAAAAATTAATTATTACAGATACTTTGGTTCAAGCCATTTTGTCTGAAATGTTCTGTTTGTGATGAGATAGGACTAGAATCCTAAAGCAAGGAGGCTGAAGTAGGAGGGTTGTGAGGGTTTAAGGTCATCCTTTACCCTGGGCTGCTTTGTGAATTTTGGGTTATATAGCAAGACCCTGTCAGAACCCTCATATCTCCCCAAAATTTGCTTTGCACTAGATACTATGTTGGAAATGAACTGTACAACTTGCAGGAAGGAAAATGGGAGGAAAAGACAGAGAGAATGACACTGTTAAAAAAAATCTATTCAATACCAGACTTACGTAACAGTAACCCCTCTGTACATCACCTTTACAATAATTTTTTTTAAATATTAAAAAATGATAAAAAATTTAAAAAGAGAGCTTATAAGAATAAACATATAATTTCATTTAGTTGGCTAGCAGTTTTGATTCATTCAGTTTAAGTGGACAGGAGACCACATCCAGGCAATGGGATGGGATGGAATGAGGGTGTATGTAATCAGGCATACAGATCTACTTTCAGAAAGATTATGGTCAAAAGGTTAAGACTATAATATTAGGCAGGAAACTCAGTTGAGAAAAGATGTGCTGTGAAGTTCATTATGTTGTACACAGGTAAAAATTACAAATAAATGCTAACCTTTTTGATGAGGTTCAGGATAATAACCTTTAGGCTAGTTACAGAGACAATGTAAACTCACACACAAACTCTTCTTACTATAATGCACTGGCAATCATCCATCCATCCATCCATTTATCCATCCATCCATCCATATATCAAACATTTATAGGTTGTCAACTCTGCCAGGCATCCAGCCTATAATGGAGTTCACAGTGTAGTAAGAAAGACATCAGGTTTTGTTGTAGTTTATTTATTTGCTTCAGTGCTGGGACTAAAATATGTGTTGGGTATATTGGGGAACATGGAATGGGAGTTTAGGGTACAAGCATAATAATTATTGTTAAGGCTAGCTTAAAATTGTTCAATTTAGAAGCAGAGTTTTGGATCTTAGCAGTCATGAAAATTGACTTTCTTCATTTCACACTGAAGAAAGATTCCAAGTAGATGGATGCTTTGCTCAAGGTTACATGGCTTATTGGTGATTGAAATGAGAGTTAGACCCACCCCTGGGTATTTCAGCTCCAATTTGTTCCTCCACTGATCAAGCCCACTGCCTCGGGAGGGTTAATGGTTAATATAAATGTTTTATGCAGAGTCTGGGCCAAAGAAAACATGCCTAAATTGCCTTTTAAAAGGGAAATAAATTAATGATATGAACAGCTTAATGGCAGGTACAAGATTAGAAGTGGATTTGCTTTGTAAAGATCAACAAAGGAATTAATACAGTTTTATAAAGATATCGCCTTACAAATTAAGGAATCAATATTCCACATGACTGATGTGAACACAGATATTTTGTAGAACATTAAAAGTTGTAAAAGCTAAGAGTAGATTCATCAAAACTATTAGAAAAATATCCATGGCCAATTAAGTTTTTATTATTTTGCCAGATATTTTTAGGACAGGCTACTAAACATCAGTTCCCACATTTCTAAGGTGAACTGTATTATTTGAGATTGTTCAGAGTGCCTTTCAGCTTTGAAATTCTGTCTTTGCAGTAGATATCTGCCTGTTCAAAACATGTCATGACAATTAGCTGAAATTGTGTTCGATTTAATAGGTTCTGTTAAATAAAGTTGCTGATAAGTAGGAATAGAAATAAAAATGAGAGTCCCCTCCATCTTAATAAGAATGCTGAAAGCATTGGCAGTGGTTTATTATTAAACTGTTCCCCTAGTAGAGACATTAGAAATATCACAATAAAATTTTTTCAATTTTCCATTTGAGTAACTTTATTGAATTGCCAAAGCATATAACAACAGCCCAAGTTGATACATTAAATGTGGACGTTTAAGAACAAAGTTAATATGTGATATTATTGCTTCTCATTTCAGTTTCTTTCTGTGAGGCCCTCCAACATTAAACAAATCTTCTTCCTCTCTTATTGCCATAAAGCATCTTACTATTTCTGATAGTTGGAATATTTTTCAGCTAATTCTTCATTCTTATATAAAGGTAGTAAATCTCTATATATTTCTGTTTCTTTACTGCAAAGTGTAATATAATGTCCATATTTCCTAGGTTTCAGAATCTGTCTTCTGGTTTCTATTTTCAGTTTATGATCCTGTGTCTATATTTGGTAAAAGTCTGCTTATAGTTTTCAAATATGATGTAGGACAATTTTATCCCCCAAATGTTTCTGAACAAAGCCTAAAGAAACCTGAATTATAATTTTAGACATATGCTTCCCAAGAAAGCAATATTTTTTAAAGGAAAGAAATGGTATTGGATTTCAAATATTGTTACTTTATTTTGTATTGCAACTCTATTTGATATTATTCGGATGCTTTTCTTTTCTGCCTGTCCTGGGGCTTGAATTCAGGGTCTTGGTGCTGTTCCAAAACTTTTATGCTCAATACTAGTGTTCTACCACTTAAGCCACACTTCCACTTTGGGGTTTTTGGTGGTTAATTGGATATGAGTCTCATGGGCCTTCCTGCCTAGACTGGCTTCAAACCTGGATTCTCAGATCTTAGCCTATGGAATAGGTAGGATTACAGGCATGAGCTACTAGAAGTGACTGCTCATCCTTTTTTTTTTAATTTTTATTTTCTTTCTTTCTTTAATTTTTTTTTGGATACTAATGCCAATATCAGTAATTACAGCCTCCTGGTTCAGCTTATTTGTGTTTCCATGCCAGGACAGAAGAAATTTCTTTCCTAGAACTGTTGATTTTTGTTAGTTTTTTTCTCAGCTCTGGACCTCTTACTGATGACTAGCAATCTTTGGCTTTAATCGGAAATTAATTGGAAATTAATTGGTAAGAACAACTTGATTAAGAAGTTATATATAATTAGTCCTATTATAACTCTTTTTTTTAGAATTTTTTTCTTAGAATTTTTTTCTTATTTATTGTCAAAGTGATGTACAGAGAGGTTACAGTTTCATACATTAGGCCTTGGGTACATTTCTTGTACTACTTTTTTTTTTAACTCATACACTTTTTTGTTTTTTCAAATTTTTATTATCAAACTTATGTACAGAGAGGTTACAGTTTCATACGTTAGGCATTGGATACATTTCTTGTACTGTTTGTTACCTTGTCCCTTCCCCCCTCCCTCCTCCCACTTTCCCTTTCCCCCCCCTGAGGTGTTCAGTTCACTTACACCAAACAGTTTTGCAAGTATTGCTTTTGTAGTTGTTTGTCTTTTTTTACCCTGTGTCTCTCAAATTTGGTATTCCCTTTCAATTTCCTACTTCTAATACCAGTATACACGGTTTCCAATATACTCAGATAAGATTACAGAGATAGTGTAGGTACAACCACAGGAAGGTGATACAAGAACATCATCAATAATAGAAGCTACAGATACAGATGGGACGTTGAAAGTAGTTACAACTGTGATATAACAATTGTCTCCATAACATGGAGTTCATTTCACTTAGCATCATCTTATGTGATCATAAGGGTATAGCTATTGGACCCTTGTGATGCTCTGCTATGACTTGCCTAAACCTGTACTAATTATTCCCAATAAGGGAGACCATAGAGTCCATGTTTCTTTGGGTCTGGCTCACTTCACTTAGTATAATTTTTTCCAAGTCCTTCCATTTCCTTACAAATGGGGCAATGTCATTCTTTCTGATAGAGGCATAAAATTCCATTGTGTATATGTACCACATTTTCCTGATCCATTTGTCTACTGAGGGGCATCTGGGTTGGTTCCAGATTCTAGCTATGACAAATTGTGCTTCGATGAGCATTGTTGTGCTGGTGGCATTACTATGATTTTGTTTGTGGTCTTTTGGATAGATACCCAAAAGTGGGGCTGCTGGGTCATAGGGGAGTTCTATATTTAACCTTCTGAGGAATCTCCATACTGCTTTCCAGAGTGGCTGAACCAGTTTACATTCCCATCAACAATGAAGAAGGGTTCCCTTTTGGCCACATCCCCTCCAACAATTGTTATTGTTAGTTTTATTGATATATGACATTCTTACTGGGGTGAGATGGAATCTCAATGTTTAAACTCATGTTCTTTTACTTAAAAATTTCTTGAGTAGATTATGACTCACAGGATACATGATGATTAAGGAGACCAGTGATGGCCTGAACAGAGGGGCCACCAGGCTTCTGATGGGAGTCTATAAATCTTAATCCTGCTATTGTCTGTTCTGAAATTTAGTTGGTTATTTTAATTCTATAAGAAACTAATAATTACACAGAGACATATTAAATAACTAGATTTTGTATCTTTACAGTCTAAGAGTGCCTGGCTGTCTTGGCTCAGGCTGCTATAACAAATTACCATTGACAGGAATGCTTAGATAACAAGCATTTTTTGTTTCTGGAGCCTGGAAATCCAAAATCTAGGTTCCTTACATGGCTGGATTCTTTGAGGATCTTCTTTTTGGCTGCCCAGGTATTCTGTCTCCCATGAGGTCATGGATCCCATCCTGTGGGCTCAGTGCTCACATCTTAATTCCCTCCCAAATGCCTCACCTTCAAATACCAATGTGAGGATTAAGAATTCAGCATAGGGGGCTGGGAATATGGCCTAGTGGCAAGAGTGCTTGCCTTGTATACATGAAGCTGGGTTTGATTCCCCAGCACCATATATATAGAAAATGGCCAGAGTGCTGTGGCTCAAGTGGCAGAGTGCTAGATTTGAGCAAAAAAAAAAAAAAAAAAAAAAAAAAGAAGCCAGGACAGTGCTCAGGCCCTCAGTCCAAGGCCCACAACTGGCCAAAAAAAAAAAAAAAAAAAAAAAGAATTCAGCATAGGAACTTTGGGTGAATGAAAAAAAATGTGTTCTGCAAGTTAGTATATTTTTTGTTCTATTTGTGCAATAAAGAACACATCACAGGTTAAAGAACACTGAACAGGTATTCTAACAACATTTATTTTGATGTCATTATTGCAAATGCTAAGAGAAATGTATTTGAATTTTCAAAGTCTAGGTCTTCAAGAGAAGACAGCAGAATTTATACTTTCTGGTTCGTAGATCCAGAGGACAGCTTGAAGAGAGAAATGGTGACAGGGAGCTTTCAGAGACTACACTGCTCACCACTTTGTAGAAAGGGCTCTTAAAGATTATATATAAAATACACAATATATAAACATATATACGTTGTATATTAGATGTAATTGTGCAAAGGACTTTCAATTCCACAAGTCAGGTTATACATACAATGAATCTTGTCAGTGTCACCCATTCCACTGTTCTCATTCCATCTTTCCCATCCCATCCACACCCTCAAGTTATGCGGTTCAGCTTTTACCTAGGCATTGAATATAACGAGTGTATTTGTATAGAGGGTTCTTCCTCAAGTTTTAGACATCCAGGATTCCTGCTGTTTGTTTCTGAAGCTGATCTAGATGTGAGGTATACTTAGCTGGGCCAAGAGTTCCCATACATAGAGACTCTTTATTGGCTCAATCAAGACTTTGCCCATTTACTAGGAGAATTTCTTCTCAACTTTTCTGATATCTCTTGTGTTGATAGCCTCTTCCTTTCAAGATGATGACTATATAGACTTTGATGTGGCTTTTCTCAAGTACAATGCCTTTTAAATGAGTCTTTTCATTTTTTATTTTTATACTGCATCCTTTGGTCACCTTCTCTTTTGTTTAACCTTGATAGTGAGATACAACAGCCTAACTATGGGGCAGTGTCTTAGATTGCCAGTTATGGAGGCACCGTAGTCCTTTTATTTAAACCACTAAACTGGTAACTTTCTAACTACATCCATTATATCCAACCAAGAATAACTTAACACAGGTGACTGTAATTGTATTATGTGATTTAAATCTTTATAGGCTTTAAAAACACCACCATGGTTAAAAATACAATTTGATGTCATTTCTTCATATTAAATTCTATGTGAAGATTCACTATAGAAAGTAAAAGGCCAAAACCAAAGTGAAAACTAAACTGGAGGATTACCCTGGTAGAGGTGTTGGGTAGGTGGAGGCCTCAGTGATTGGGTACTCCTTTTCTGCTACAGCTTTAAGAGTAATCTACTCTAACTTACAACATATACAGCCCCCTGGAGCAGAGTTTGCAAGCCACTAATCTTACTGGCATTTAGCACTTAATCAAGTACTATCCTTTGACATGTCTCCAGCCACATTTTGCATAGTTATTTAACTTTCCCAGAATACATTCTGATGTTCCCACTGGATTGTAATCATGTGAGTAAAAAGAAATGTGCTTTTATCTTACAGAGAAGCCAAATAAAATTTTTTTAAAAAGCCAGTACTCACCTTGAGAATATGGTGCTCTGCCAATAATGATTGATTGGCTGCTGATTCTATCAGGTCTTTAGTATTCAGGAGAAGCAACCATATAGGAACAGGTTGTGAGTCTAAATGACACAATCACACTGAGTGGGCTCTTGTTCCGTAAGCTGAAGATACTGGTCTTGGACTGATGACATTCTACCTAAAGAAAGCCCCGAGGCATAGTGATTCAGAAAGCAGTGTGTACTTTTCACCTGCTAGCAATGTTTACCTGATATGCATGGACTGATAAGCTTATATAAGACTGGGCAGATGGCTACACCTATTCCAGTATGACTTTCATGTGAGCAAAGTTTCAAACAACAAGTGGAATTGACATCAGATCCTGTTCTGATCCCTCCATAAAACACTGCTCAGTAAATCAGAAAAGATATAGGAAGCCAAGCTCTCTTATCAAAGCTAGCAATGTGACTAATTATATGGAGAATGGATGGGCAATATTATGAGCAACAAAATAGTCAGCTTGGGATGAAATTTTTCATTCTGTTCATTGCTGTTATTGCTGATTAATAGTCAGCATGACTCAAAAAGTATATTTGTTTCCACAGTAGTTGTCTGACTCACATGATTGAATGCTGTTTATTCAACATACACTATCTGATGATGGTCGTATTTTTCAATATACTTTATAATCAGAAGCCATTTGTTTCTCTTGGTGTGAATTACGTGTTTTATAAAGGAGGAATAACCTTATAGAACATATATTGTAGAAAGGGATTTCTTTAACTAAATTTTACTTTAAAGATTTGAATTGTTATTTATATAGATTTAAAATGAGCTTAAATGAAGCTCTCAAAAATATTTAGTACAGAATCATTACATGGGGATCTCCTGGGTAGTACAAAGGACTAGTATTACTACAGATGAATTATACATTTCTTGGTCTTTTGACAATGGTCTCTAGGCATAATAGTTGAATCTGATTTTTATTATCAATAATATTAATTAATAATAATATTAATGAATAATATTATTAGTAATGTGGGTACATTGAGTCATTTTCTAAGGACTACTTTCATACAAATATCTTCTTCTACTTCAGGAGTTCCCTGGGCTGAAGAAATGAATAGAGATGGCTGTGATCATTTTCTATCTGGAGTAGTTGAACAATGAAGTGAGTGTTTGCCACAGTAGCAAATGGGTTATATTGACCTGATGCTCTCTGGAATCCTAGCTCAGTGCTCTATTCATCAGCTATGGATTCTCAGTCTTACTTTTCTACCAGTATCACATCTGATGGACAAGACACATTTCCAAGAAGGACCACTGGTCACAGTCCTAATGACTTCCATAGAACGTGTGTGTGTGTGTGTGTGTGTGTGTGTGTGTGTGTGTGTGTGTGTGTATGTGTGTGTGTGTGTTGATGAGATTTCAAAATAGTGCCTCAGGATTTTGGTGAAGTTAATGGATATGGTTCTACAATGCTCCAAGAAACCTATACTCTGAAAATCATGGTGGTCCTGATGTACATTTAAAAAAATATTTCCTCCTATACCTCCGATTTTCTTAAGAATCCAGAGATCTTTTATTTTGCAAGCTGAAACACTTCCTCCTTGAACTTGCTTTTTATGTAATACATTCTGGCTGTTTCATTTAAACATCTATATTGATTACTTTGGGGTTGGTTCAAAGCCAATCTGCAGCCTGATGAAACCTAACATCTCTCTTCTGCCAGATTGGGTGTGACCGGTTGCTGGTGCTGTATTTTCTTGCACCCTTGAAAGAGTACAGCATAGATGTCTTTTTTCTTTAGTCCTTGGATCCTGGCTAAATCAGCCAAATACTTTCCATGATAACAATGAAATGCCCTTTGTCCCAAGGCTCACTTTAGTGTGTGATATAGAGACATTAAAGAAAGATGACTGGATTTTATAAAAACAAAACAAAACAACCAAAAACGTAGAAAGGCATAAACATTCTGTGATTTTGGAGTAGTATAAGATAGATAGACCAGGGACTTAGTCTTTTGAAGCTGTTACAACAAAAATACTATAGACTGGATGGCTTATAAGGAACAGAAATTTAATTATTACAGTTCTTGAGTGTAGGAATGTACTTGCAGTTAGAGGCACGGGTAGATTTAGTGCTTACTGAGGGCATATCTCTTTGTTCATAGATGGCTACCTTCTGGTTGAGTTATTATAAGGCAAAGAAGAATAGGGAGCTCTTTGGATTCTCTTTCATAAGTTCATTAATTCTATTCACAAGCTCTCTACTTTTTTTTTTTTTTTGCCAATCCTGGGGCTTGGACTCAGCACTGTCCCTGGCTTATCTTTGCTCGAGGCTAGCATTCTGCCACTTGAGACACAGCACAACTTCTGGCTGTTTTCTGTATATGTGGTGCTAGGGAATTGAACCTAGGGCTTCATAAACATGAGGTAAGCACTCTTGCCACTAGGCCATATCCCCAGCCCCTCTCTACTTTTATAAGATATAATTTGTGAAAAACCTCACTTCTGTATGCCATCCATCACATTGAAGGCTAAGATTTTAATATATGAATTTGTAGGAACCCAATATTCAGTCTGTAGCACCAAGTAATGGCAGTGTCATATCTTTTATTCCCTAATCTCTAATTTCCAGTGAAGGAGAAGTGTTTGTGAATAGAAGAAACATGACAAAACTGCCAAAAAGTACACAAAATTATTTGTTCATCCAATAAATATCTGTTGAGGGCCCGCTAAAGTAATAAAATCAATAATTACGATATAAAATGTGCTAGCAATGTGCCAGATGGTTGGTGCAAAACTTTGTGTCTATTACTTATTTAATCTTTGCAACAATCTATGAATAATAATGTTATTATGTTGAGGAGGAAATTGAGACAAGGGGTAGGAGAAAAATACCTAAAATCACATGACTAATAAATTTGTCATCTGACCCTTATGCTCTCATATTTAACCACCATACTCCATTACTAATTGCCCCACAATGGAGATTCTTCAGGGTATAGAACCTATAGGGTGTTTACCTTCATGAGACTTCTCTGCTTTTAGGGTGATCAAATATCCTGTTTTGCTTGGTATGATCTCAGGTTTTATGCTGAAAATCTTATTCTCCAGGAAACTCCTTAGTTCCAAGTAAATGTAAACAATTGGTCACCAATATACTATTGAAATCTACATCTCCTTTGTGACAGTCACAGTTACAGGCAATGAATCAATGCCTCCTCTGACATGTTTCTTTGGTGAAGTCTATATCAAGAGGCATCAATGGGATAGAGAAATCCAGGAATTTGGGGTAATATAATTATTAGCTGTCTTAGGTCTCTATAGGGACATAACATCACACCAAAATGCAGCTCCATGGCACAGACTAGGCATGGGGTGGAATCAGAGGGAGTAACTTCTATCTGCTCTTGATTTTCCTCTCCACACCTTTTGTAGTATATTCTCTGTTACGATGCATATTACCTTCCCTGACCTTGATTTGTATTTTCCTTTTAAAGAAAGACATCACTGTTTAATAGGAAACTTTTTCTAGTGAGATAAGTCAATCCACTATAACAATCTCTCAGCAGACACAGAAACAAGTGCATTAACTCTGGACATGATTAATTTCCTCCTATGGTATTCTTTAGTTATGAGAAAACAAAATACTTGTATTCTTGCTAGCAGTGATTCAGTTGTCACCTACCATAAGCATATGTTTAAACTGATAAAAATTTGGATTTATATCTGTTTAAAATGATCTCTTTACCACTTACAACTCATCACCATGCATTCTAATTCTGCTTTATTTGTAGTTTGATGTCCATACTACTAGACTGGAAACCCCTTGAGGTTAAGGTGGAAATTTTTATTACACATTGTGCTATGTTATGTGCCATTCCATAAACATTTCTTAGATAAATGAATAAATTATCAGAAATAACAGCATTTAAATTAAATTCAACTTTTAGCACTGCCCAGTGTAATGACAAAGGAGGAACTTATGAAGTGAGAACTGTGACCTACAGCCTTTGCCTTTGTAGATAGATCAACTAACACTTACTTAATGGATATTTGGTGCTACCTATACTAGCATGTCAGATGTACATATACACACAGACATATATAGACTCAATTCTCACCTAGTGCCTGAATGAAAAAACAGTCTAAACAACTTCTAATTATTAAGTAAAAAGTGATCTGAGCAAATTGGTGACTGGAACTTGAACTTAAGAAACAATAATTCCCATTTTATAGCAAGTATGAAGAGCTGTCCTATGTGCTTTGTGTCTGTTACTGTATGTGACATAGCAGTCTGTCTATGAGCCACATACTTCCTTATGAGGACAATGTTCACTGTAGATGAGTCAGAAGGTACTCCCTTCCATCCACAAAGTGCTCCACAAACATGCTTACATAATCCAACTTGTTATTTTCTTAATAATGGGAAGTATATTTTTGGCCCCGAGGCAATTGGTCTTGGCACTCATATATTCCACATCAGACTTTTAGGAAATGAATGTGTATGCTATTATACAAAGCATTCAAAAGCACAGACTTATTAACAGTTGCAGAAAAAGGAAAAGATGGAATAACTCAAAGAAGGGCAGAGGAAATAGGGCTGCTTACATGGGATTATTTTAAAGGTCCATGTAATTAAGACTTCAACTACATTAAATCTATCTAAATACTAAGTTGTGATGAAGGGAATCATCTCTGTAGGTCTGAGCATTCTTGGGGCTTCATTGAGCTAGTGTCCCGGTTTTGTATGGAACTGATTCAGAACTTGAAATCTCAGGTCCCTTCAAGACACCCTTTCCTCCCTTCCCTCACCCCAGGCGTTCTTGCAGCAAGTCTCAGACTTTTTTTCCAGGACTCATAAAGAGCCCAAATGACACAGTTTTACAGTTATGCAGAAAGTGGTGAGTATATACATTAACAATCTCACATACTAACTGCTATAATAACAATCTGAATTGGCTATATGATTTGGTGTATTGGCAAAAGAATCTTACTTATGGCAATGGATTGGCAAGGCAAACTACCCAGTAAAACGTATTTAACGCAACTTAACATGACTGTAGGGATGATTGTTTTGTGTTACTGGCAAGTAAGTATTTTTTTGAGAATTGTGTTTGGCAAGAAATTATAATAAAACACCATGTGATACTTAACGTGTGTGTGTGTGTGTGTGTGTGTGTGTGTGTGTGTACTAGTGCAGAGGTATGAATTCAGAGCCTAGATGCTGTCCCTTGGCATTTTCACTCAAGGCTGGTGCTCTTCCACTTGTCACTTGAGCCACAGCTCCATTTCTCTTTCTTTCTTTCTTCTTTTTTTGGTGGTTAACTGGAGATAAGACTCTCACAAACTTTCCTGCTTGGGCTGGCTTCAAACCATAGTCATCATATCTTAGTCTCCTGAGAAGCTAGGATTACAGGCATGAGCCACGGGTACCTGGTATGATATTCAAATTTTATTAAACTAGATTTTCCTTAACATGGCAGTATGAAGGACAAAGTGAAAGTCAAACCTTAAATCTTTGAGTAACCACAAGTTTCATTCAGTACAAATTGTTGTCAACTTGAAAATATTTAAGAAAAAAACAATCTTATAAAAGTTGACAAATTTGGAGAATTAACTCTACTTAATTGATATTTTTCTAGCAAAATGATTTATTTTTCAATATCAGACAGGTTTCCAGCAGGCCTTCTGTTTCCCAGCTGCCATCTGAAACATGTCATGTATCATCTCAAATGGGCATTGAATGAGAACTGCTAAAATAATCTGGTGTGACTAATCCCAGGAGAGACTTGCACATCTTTCCCATTAGCCATACAGACAATCATTCTTCCCTAGAATAGTGTACCATTATGAAAAGAAATAAACTTTTCTTTACTAAATCTTTTGTGGACATTCTGGCATGTTCTTATCAGCACATTATCCTATGGATGCCCTTTCTTCTCCTTACACTTTGATTTGATTATTATGGTCTTCCCTTTCTAATTCTCAAGGGGTATCCTTATCCTTGCTTCTGGTCTTATGTATGTGTGTGTATATATATATATATTTTTTTTTTCACCAGCCACCCTTCAAAAGATATATTATCTTATTTTTCTTGTATCTTCTTGCTTCCTGGAAATATTTTCTAATACTCTTTGGGGTGTGTGTGTGTGTGTGTGTGTGTGTGTGTGTGTGTGTGTGTGTGTTTGGGGCTGGGAAGATGGCCTAGTGGTAGAGTGCTTGCCTTGTATACATGAAGCCCTGGGTTTGATTCCTCAGCACCACATACATAGAAAAAGCCAGAAGTGGCGCTGTGGCTCAAGTGGTAGAGTGCTAGCCTTGAGCGAATAGAAGCCAGGGACAGTGCTCAGGCTCTGAGTTCAAGCCCCAGAACTGGCAAAAACAAAAGTGTGTAAGTGTTTGCTGATACTTGGGCTTCAACTCTGGGCCTTGCATTGTCACTTGGCTGTGTTCACTCAAGGCTGGTGCTCTACCACTTGCTCCCCTACCTTCACTTCTGCCTTTTTGTTGATTAATTGGAGATAAGAGTCTAATGGACTTTTCTGCCAAGGCCAGCTTTGAATCTCCATCTGAGAATAGAGATTACCCTCCTGAGTAGCTAAGATCATAGGCATGAATCACTAGTGCCTGAGTCTAATACTATTGTGATGAACTATTTCTTATTAAATTCACAATCAATTATAATTAGCTTTTAGAATTTCACTCCAATTCACTGAATCTGGTTTTAATATTTCCATTGTTTTCTTTATATATATATATTTATTATCAAACTGAATTACAGAGAGGTTACAGTTTCATACATTAGGCATTGGATACAGTTCTTGTACTGTTTGTTACCTCATCCCTCATTCCCCCTCCCCCTCCCCCTTTCCTTCCCCGCCCCCCCCCATGAGTTGTTCAGTTCATTTACACCAAACAGTTTCACAAGTATTGCGTTTGTAGTTTTTTGTCTTTTTCTACCCTGTGTCTCTTGATTTTGGTATTCCCTTCCAATTTCCTAGTTTGATACTTAACCTGTTCACTTCGCTACAAGTGTCTTTGTAGTATTTATACCTCTTTCTTTTTCTTCTGACTTCCTTCTCATAAAGTTCTCCTATCTTATACCTAAACACTCCTCTTTAGTATCTTTTGTTGAATTTTCTACTATAATTTTCCCATTGTAAAAGCTATAGCATGCTACACAAATGTTACATGGAATTACTATCATTGATTTACTGATACTTTAATTTAAACACGAGACTGGAGGTTTGCTGTGTAAACTGAGAATTCACACATCTGGAGTCAAGTAGAAACAAGTCAGTCTGTATAGAGCAAAAATTCTAGAACAAGAATTCTATATTGAGCACTCTTCATAGTCTACTTACTTTGGCAGCAGTAGAAACTTAAGCAGAAGTTAACTATTTAATGACCTCTGACACTTTTCCCAGAGAACATGGGGGTCCTGGGACTGTGAGTCTAATCCTTGATCAGTTGCAACCACAGGTGAGCAGGAGTGGCATGGGTATGAGAAGGCAAATGTCAAATTCTTGCATCATGGAATGCTATGGGATAAATTTTGACTACTTCCTTACTCATGTGTTGAAACAGCAACCCTGGGGAATCTAGAATGAAACAGTATTTTGGAGAAAAAAAGACTTTAAAGAAGTGATTGAGTTATGAATGAGGCCTTTCAGGTGGAGCTCTAGGCCTACTTGATTTGTATACTTCAGTGGTATTGAGGTTTGAATGACAGGCTATTTTTGACGGGTGTTGACTGCTCTCTTATTAAGTCTACTTCTTGCTAAGTTTGGATTACAGGTGTATACCAACAAGTCCAGTTTTAAGAAGAATTCGGACAGAAATAGAGACAATAGGGAAGTTCAAGTGCAAAAGGAGAAGCATATAAAGAGGCAGTAAGTAGACAGCTACTTACAAGTCATGGAGAGAGGACTCAGAAGAAACCAAATTTCCAATGTCTTCATCTTGGACAGCTAGCTCCCAGAACTTGAGAAACTAAATATCCATTGTTTAAGATATCCAGTGTGAGCAAGTTGGTATTCAGCTTGCTATTCCCAGCAACCCAAATAAGTTAAAAATCCTGGATAGCCAATTGCATACCTCATAGTTGAGGGATTTATTTGGTAAAGCAATTGTATCTGAACCAGGAATTCTTGGGGTAAGTAAAATCCTTTCTCATGAATTGTCTCCCTAATCAGGAAGTGAGGAATTTTATTATTTACCCTCTTAACATGCGATTTGCTTCTTTAGATGGAGGAACTACCAGCTACAAATAAACTTCACATAAAAGGAGTTTATTTGAGATAATGATCTTACAAATGTCAAAATTTGTCTAGCAAAAAGCTGAAAATCAAAATGAAACAAAATTTAAAAAGTCCTGATGGTTAAAGAGTTGGTTTCCTTTACTCCAGAAAAAAAATTCTGCAATTCAAACAAATTCTTTGCATCAGGATTTGTGCTAGCTTCAACAGAAGATATACTAAATTAGAATAGGGCTTCAAATTGGTTTCGTGACAAAGGCTATAAATTATACTAGGTGACTCAAATTATTCATGAGAGAGAGGGGATCTTGATTTATGCACTAGTTTTGTGTAAATTTCATTTTTGTAAAGTAAATCACTTTCTCCATTGACTCAAATTACATTTGAGGTATTCTTTCTGAGTAATCTTCAGTTGACAGCGGCTCTTTGCATTTCTCTGAAAGCATTTAATGACCTAAATACAAACCTTTAAATGAAGCAAAGCTATTTAGAGAAACTGCAAGGGAGTCATGTATTCCTAGAACAAACATAACAGCAAACAAACATAACAGCAAACAAACACGCCATCTTTAGCAGGGACTATGGTATGAACTCACAGGCCTGGCCTCCTGTCTTCAGGATGCTTAGTGTCTTAAATAGATAAGTAAATTCTCCTCCTTCTTCTCATTTTCTTCTTTCTCTTCTCCTCTTTCTCCTTTTTGTACTCCTTCTTTGTGCCAGCCCTGGAGCTATAAACTGACAATCTCAGGGCCTGAGCACTGGCTCTGAGTTTTATCACTCAATACTGGCACACCGTTACTTGAGCCACATCTCAACTTTTGGCTATTTGCTAGTTAATTGGAGACAAGAGTCACAGACTTCCCAGCCTGGACTGGCTTTACACTACAACACTCAGACGTCAGCCTTCTGAATAGCTAAAATTAAAGGCATGAGCCACTGATACCCTGTGGGAAAATTCTTATGAGAAGCAAATAGCTCTCGTCTCCACATGAAAATCAAAGATTCCTTACAGAATGCACACATTGGATGTCTTAAACATTTGAGCTACATTTACTGTTAAAGATGAACAAAGTCGGGCTGGGGATATAGCCTAGTGGCAAGAGTGCCTGCCTCGGATACACGAGGCCCTAGGTTCGATTCCCCAGCACCACATATACAGAAAACGGCCAGAAGTGGCGCTGTGGCTCAAGTGGCAAAGTGCTAGCCTTGAGCGGGAAGAAGCCAGGGACAGTGCTCAGGCCCTGAGTCCAAAGCCCAGGACTGGCCAAAAAAAAAAAAATATATAAATGGAGATTCAATAAAGTCAGGGAAGTAAACTTATAGAAGGCAAGAAGCAAGGATTGTTCATATTCAGTATATTTTGGGCAGATTTATTTATCTATCTACTTATCTATTTATCTACTTATCTATTTATCTATCTATCTATCTATCTATCTATCTATCTATCTATCTATCTATCTATTTATTTATTTATTTATTTATTTATTTATTTATTTATTTATTTATTTATTTATTGCTGGTCCTGGGGCTTACTTTCAGGGCCTGGGTGCCATTCCTGAGCCTCTTTGTGTTCAAGGCTAGTGCTCTACCACTTGAGCCACTGTGGTTATTCCAGCCTTTTCTGAGTGGTTTATTTGAGAGAGGAATTTGTTTTGGCTCTGGCTGGCTTCCAATGGTGATCCTCAGATGTCAGCCTCCTGAATAGCTAGGATTACGGGTGTGAGCCACTGGCACCTGGCTGTTTGTTAACCTTTTGGTGTTAGGTGCCAATTCATCCCTACAAGGACTGAGAGGGGCCATGTCTTCGAGGCTTGTTTAGAAAAAGATAGTAAATCTAGTAAACTTAATGGGTTTACTCAGGAAAGCACTATACTGTTTGAAGCTATGTTAGTGTTGGTTCAGGTGATTTTTGGCCAAGGTTGAAGGCTAGTTCATAAGAAGGCTCATTGGAAACTACCTGGTTAAGGAGAGAACTTTTTTTTTTTTTTTTTTTTTTTTTGGCCAGTCGTGGGCCTTGGACTCAGGGCCTGAGCACTGTCCCTGGCTTCTTCCCGCTCAAGGCTAGCACTCTGCCACTTGAGCCACAGTGCCGCTTCCTGTATATGTGGTGCTGGGGAATCGAACCTAGGGCCTCGTGTATCCGAGGCAGGCACTCTTGCCACTAGGCTATATCCCCAGCCCAGGAGAGAACTTTTGTCAGATATGAGGAACAATTTTGTCTCTGCTTGCTTGGTCTAATCTAGTATGTATCACTGTAATTAATGAGATATGTATGACTATTTTTTTCAGCAATCATTTTTATTGCTTTGGAAGGTAAGTGATCCTCAATGGGAATAAAATGCTTTAAAAGTCTTGCCATCAAAAACTGCTATATGCTTATTTGTATGTGTGATTTTCTTTTCTCCTGGAGAGTGAGTACCTTACTTTTATTACTTGCAAAAAGATCTATCACAGCTGAGCTCCAGTGGCTCACATCTATAATCCTAGCTCCTCAGGAGGTTGAGATTTGAGGATTGTGGTTCAAAGCCAGCACAGGGAGAAAAGTCCTTGTGAGACTCTTACCTCCAATTTACTACTCAAAAACCTGAAATGACACTATGGCTGAAATGGTAGAGGGCTAGCCTTGAGCACAAAGAGGCTCAGGGACAGCACACAGGTGCTGAGTTGAAGCCCCAGCACAACTAACCAAAAAAAAAAAAAAAAAAAAGAAAGAAAGAAAGAAAGAAAGAAAAAAGATCTATGACCTCAAAATGATTAGAACAATCAGTTTGTGGTCTCAGTTCACATTATACAGATTTATTTATATGAGTTCAGGTTTTAGAAAGTTAAAATGTAGTTATTTAAAATGACCATTCATTTCCATACAAGACACACTTACTGAGTATCTACTATGTTACTTGTATTGTATAAGGCCTTGTGGGGTCAACACGGAATGTTGAGTAGGGCTAACATAGCTATAGCATTAAAAAAGTAGCTACCAGCCTTTTGGTGAGCATGAGGAATGTTCACATTAGAGAAATAGAATCAGGATGGACAGTTGCCACAGGCAGCTAATGACTCCATTAGGGACTATGTAATATTTGTTCAGAAAATCTCATTAAACATCAACAGTCAGTTATGTAAGGGAATGTTTTGAATATTGTGCCAGCCTGTAAGCAAGTCATTGACTTGAAATGCTTTATTTAATGGAAAGCATTACTGACATAGAATGAGTATTTTCCATTTTCTTTTCATGTTTTTCCTCATTATTTCTCATGGGCTAATATTGTTTGGACACAATGGAACACATTAACATTACCAACCCTTGAATGGTCTTTAGAAAAAAAACATAAAGTATTTATTGATTCTTTATGGGTTTTTATACCTAATGAATGCTGGTTAGAATCAACAACCTTAACAACAATGTGTTGTATTCTCCCTGCTGTTAAAAAACAGCAGGAAAACATTTTTTTTAAAGCAACAGAGTCATGCTGTAAGTTGGAGGCAAATGAGCACTTTCCAACAATAAGATCTGCTAAATTACTGCATTTATATCCTTTCCTTAATCCCTATTATGAAGAGCATACAATGAAGAATATCTCGGTATAATGAAGATGGTTGCTAACTCAAACATGATAACACAAAGCAGGATGCCATCTGTTCGAATAATGTTGGAACCTCTAATTTTACAATTGTTGCAAGCCCATCATTACTTTTCTATTTATTTAAAATATATATTCAAAGCCTAATGCTTCCAGTGTTATAATAAAGTTTTGGTGATCTGTTCTCTAAAAACATGTCACTATACTTTTCTCTCTGCTTGTCAGGCAATGTCTTTTACAAAGCAACAAAGGAAACCTTTAATATGGAATCCAAGGCATTCAAAATGGAAAGAAAAAGAGTTCCAGAAATAGCCTACTAACTTCATTTATTGTGATTTCTGGTATGTAGAGTAGGTATTTGGATTCCATAATAGAAGTGGGCTTTGGATTTCAGGGAACCCTTTGATATCAGAGCCTCTCAGTTTTGAACCCTTTTACACTGCCATTCCTAGAAGACCTGTGGCCTTCAAGACATAGCAGATAGGTGCTCAATTATCTCAAAGGAGTTGTAAAAATGAAAAATATTGGTGGCGATCCAACGGACTTCTCTTGTCTCTGAGTATAGTTATTTATTTACAGGAACCACAGGGCATTGGTTTGTCAGTTGTCTGAGGGAGCTTTTTCTCAAAGTTCAGTTCTACTCTGCCATTTGCTTTAAATCTGTTTCAGCTATAAACAGAGGGTGGTGATCAAAGACAAAAGCAAGAGGGAATGTCCATTTTCTGACACTCCTCCTCAGGCAGGCGGACAATTGGTCATGATCGAGCTATCTTGATAAACCAAGAAGTGCAGAATTGGGATTAGTTTCCAAGGCCACTGGACTTTCAGCCCAATATTTTTGCCCCTTTCTGTTATGGTACCTAATTTCATGGGATGTAATTCTGCTTCTTCACTTCTGAGAAGACCTAAGCTATTGAAGAGTTTCTTGACTTGTTTCCAAAGTTCAAAGCCCAAACCATAGAATTTTCCACAGAACAGGTTTAGGGCTGCACAATTACCAATTTGACCATCAGATTCTTATGACAATCTTTCTCTTCTCCATATTTATAACTCCTCTTCTATATTTCTATCTCATTTTTGTTTTCCAAGATCATCAATACAAATGAGTACAATGACATGGAAAAAGAGCACAGCATTTCATTTTGAATTCCGTTCCTCTCTTCCCCAAGTTCTAGAAATGAAGAATTCAAGGGATTATTAAAATCATATGGACTGTATCTCTTGGTCACCGTGGTGATTTCCCATGACTCAAGAGGGGATTTTGCTGATTATTGTCAATTTATTTTTTACTCAATGTCATCAGCCTTTTGTATTTCAGAATTATAGTTTAAATAAAACAAAGACATCAACTGACAACACCTTAAAGAAATGTTTTCTGCACAAAATGCATTTTCTTGCACCCAGAGGCCTCTTCCCAGCAGGATTGTTATCTTTCACAGCCCAGAGTGTTGTGCAGTTGAACCTCCAAATGTGACAACTCGATGTTCCAATATACAGATGTCCTTGGAGCCAGCAAGGAAGCAGAATGAGAAGAAGTGAGTCCAAGGCACATGGAACACTCAGCAATAAATACCTAGGTGCTAAGTATTGAGTTCTGGGGAGTCTACCACCTTCCCTGGCTGAGCCACATTCAAATTGGGAATATTGTCAATAATTCTGAACTGTGAGTGTTGGGTTGCTAAAAACAGTACAGAAAACATGCAATTTCTATTTCTCTAATATTCCTCACTTCCCTGTGGCTGTGTAGTCTTCCCTCTTATACACAGCCACATTGGTTCCTGTTGCTCATTTGGCATTGCTGGCTTCATAAATATAAATTTTATGGTTACTTCCTTGACTCTATCTTAAATGCTTTCCACACTGTCAGTTTCCCATGCATATTTGAGCGATAGCCAGTTTTCTTTAACAAGCTGTAAGTTCCCTCACAGTCTGTTAAAAACAGCTACTTTAAAAAAAAACTGCTGTTCTATAGACTCTTATCAATATTTCAAATCTTGTGATCACTAAGTTGCCCAAAAATAGCATCTGTAGTTAAATTAACAGGGATAAATTACAAGATCTATCAATCTTCATGCTTCACAATGTAAGGAGGTCATTAATGGAGGTCAGGAGAAACTTTCCCCTGACAGTGAGCTCCTTCAGTAGTAATGCATTATGGGAACATTTACAAATTAGTCTCATTATATTTAGGAGCATCTGGTATGAACCTCTTGTCACAATCATGATTCTGGGAAGGCAATTAATAAGTTTTTGTGAAATCTCAGTGACCTCCAGCCTCATTTATAAAAAGAAATTTGGATGAATTCCAGCTATTTTATTCTAAAATCCCCGTGTCGCTCATGGTTGTTAACTCAGTGGCCAAGAACTCCATCCTGAATCCTGAGGCTTGTTGTAATTGTGCAAGTAGGCTTGTTCAGCAAAGGTGACAGTGCCAATACTTGGCCTATAGTCACAGATATCCCATGCATTCTCATACAGCACTTGTTACCTAAAGCCACAAAATTCTTCCATTGGTAGGGATAGTAAAGGTCATCTACTCTAGCATTGGTCACAGATCATTCTCTGGAGGATCACTTCTACAAAATGAAATAAGGTGTTTGTTGGGGGGTAAAGATTTATGATGACATCTTTGTGCTAAGTTTATGTAAACACAGTTCTTGACCACTTCATTGTTCAGAAATTATAGGATATCAATGTACTTTGAAAGACTCCTATAGGGAGCATGTTACAAAGCATTTTTAATGTATTTAAGTAGAGAACTCTCCCCCCCCCCACTTTATGCATCTTATGGTAGATATTTTAGCAAGCGTTCTTCCAATTGCACCCTTCATTTAATTTCCACTCTCTGAAACAGACATATTAAGGTTCAAGGCAACATAATACATAGCAAAAGCAGATTCAGATGTCTTGTCCACTGTCTAGGAGTTCTGTCAGCTCTCTTTCCTGCATTGATTGTAGAGAAATAATCTGAGCCATGTTTAGGGAGACCAGTTACCCCAGTGTGACCATAACTGAGGGTGTTTCCAGTGTGTAAACCTTTAATTGCTAGTCTGGTAAAGTCTAAAGTAAATCAGAACAAGTCGATCACCCTAATTATGCTTCTTTCCCAGTAATGTGAAGGGTTATAAGGGAGCATAGCGCCTCCTCTCACCTCATCTTTCACTTTTCTTTATTCTACTTGACATTCTAAAATGAAATGACTTGCCAATTAGATTTCAATGTGGTGTTGTATTGAGAGACAGAAAGTATGGGAGCCCAAAACATGTCTTAGGCTTCATCCAGAGAAATAATTCATAACTAAGGTATTTGAAAACCTAATAGAGCATCTTTTCTTGAGGTATATCAGAGACTTATGCTTGTTGATGAAATGTGTAGTGAATAGGTTACTAGGTTCATTTAAAAAATGATACTTAAGGCCTTTTAATCACGTATCTATATAGACAAATAGGGTCTTTTTGTGGCACTCTACAACCCACCCAAGCCACAGACCACCCTGATTTATATCTGTATGTTTATCTACCTGTATCTATATATATCTGTCTATCTCTGTATCTGTTATCTCTCTCTCCACACACACACACACACACACACACACACACACACACACGTGCATGCACTAAACTTTTCTCACAGATACTTCAAAGTATAGCTGTCTGAGTTACTATTTTTTATTTTAGTAAGTATACCATGTCTGTCATTTTATTCTGCTTACATACCTCATCAGAATTTAATGCTATTTTTTAGCTCCACGTGGGTATAATTATATGTGATTTAAAAGGCTTATCAAAAGAATAAGACTGAACAAAGTCTCAGAAACTTCCTATAGAGTATATGCCAGACAATACAGTTTATTACAAGCTTTGTATATAAATTGGAGTGCCACTGATTGGTATTTTTTATTTTCTATTGTTGTCTATATTTTGCTAAGGAAAACTCCATATATCACTTTCATATATGTTTTTACTTACAAAACTAGAATACAAGATGGTGAGGGAGATAGAAAAAAAATATCCTCGGGCCATATGTTCAAAAAATCTGCTCTGGAGAGATGAGGAACCAGAATAAATATTTTGGTGAAAACGACAAATGTGGTTGTACACCAAAAGTTTTCTAAAGCCTTTCATTTCCTTGGATATTCTTTCCACCCATCAGTCTAAAGAAGTTAGTATTTTCACCACCAAATTGCCTCTTTGGAATATGTTTCTGAATTGGAGTACATTCAAGCAGACTGCCTGCTTCTAATGCAGAACTTGGGACAAATATGATAGAATATTGAGTATGACACTTTAATTTGTTCAATACAACTCATATGCTAAGCACTTTGACCATAAAAAGCCAATTGGAATAAATAGATTTGAAACAATGCCTTTCATTGTCTTTAATTTTGAAAGTGCACATTTAACAATAGATAGTCATCTAAGTTGTCAGGAATCCATGACTATGGTCCACAGTTCTCTTCAGAAGAGAGAGTGAGTGTGAGAGGGGAATGTAATATTAAATAACATATTGGATACTGAGCTTTGACAAGCTTCTTAACCTTTGTACCCAGATTGCATTGATGCAACGTATTGGTTGGCTGTGCAGAATGGAAGGCTGTAAATGGTGTACTTTGATGTTTTCTAATCTTCTTACTCTGCCTCTTTACTCACCCACTCTACCTGTCTGATGTTTTTCTGCTCTTTGTATTTTTATGAAATGGCAAAGAATGGCCATCAGAAGAGAAACAACTATATATTAAAACCTTGACCTACGTTTACCTCACATTCCTGAACTCAGGGTAAAGGGGTAATATAAAGTTCACAGGTGGCTATGGAATAATTCTTAAACTTAAATATTTTCAATTTCCTGTAAGTAAATATAATGTCAGAGTGATTCAAATAGTAGGTTTAGGGAAAGTATTTCGCCGTTCAGTGGGCTTGGGTATAAGAAATTCTCTGGGAAGTGGAACTTTTAATGCTAAAACCAAAATGACAAGGATAATTGGTCACCCTAACAACAATCCAATAATATCAGAGTCCCATTGTCTCTTTCTTTTATATTTTTCCTATTTCTCCCTCCTTAAAGCTGCTATTTGCTTTAGTACCAAATCTGTTAGGTGGAGGAATTCTCAGCAGAAGCTTTGTCTCTTCCCCATAGACATCTAGAGCCCTCTGCCTTTTAGGTCTGTAGAATTTGAAAATTCAGTATCCTTAACACTTCCCATAGCATTTTCACATTCTTCCTAGCCTTTGCTTGTCACAAAAATTCAGAGTGGAAGAGAAGACAGGTAGAAGTCAAACTTAATCAAATGGAACCCAGGACCTTAGTGGTTGTTAGTCACTTCATGGAATAACACAACTAGGCTTGACCTTAGATCTCATGTCAAGGGCAAGAGTGCTTTTAGTTCATAGGGTTGTGTGTGTGTGTGTGTGTGTGTGTGTGTGTGTCTGTGTGTCTGTGTGTCTGTGTGTGTATGAGAGAGACAGAGAGAGCGAGCGAGAGAGAGAGAGAGATCAGTAGCTGAGGGATAGGCTTAGCCTAAGAATCTGAGCTGTTCCTGGCTTGTTCAAAAGTCAAAAAAAAACAACTTTAATTGCAAGTCATAAGATTTTTGCATTATGTCCCTGAATTCTGGCCTTATCACTGCCACAGGCTAAGTCATCCTTTCTCTGGGTCTTATTTCTTTTACAGAAAAGGTGAAACTAGCTGAGCTCTAAGATCCTTTTTAGCTCTGAATCACAGGGAATTTTCTTCTTATTGCTCCTATCCTCTTTGGATGTCCTTCAAAATTATTTTAAGGTATTTTTACCTGGATATGGGATGTGAGATGACAAGAAATCCATAGTTGGCTGGAGGCCAGTGTGGCCTGATTAATGGTATAAGTCAGGTCAGTTGAGTGCCTCACATATGTTGCAGATATCCACCTTTTGGGCAATAAATCTGACAAGAGTTTTGGCTAAGGCACATCGCAGCGACAGTGTAGCTCAAAGCCAATCATGCAAAGGTATTAGAAAGAAAAAGAAATAAAAATATGGACATAAGGACATGAAGAACAACTAATTCCCACAAAAATGGAAGGTCCATATACTTAAGTTGCAGCCTGAAAATTCATGCTAGGTGGTCTGTGCAGAACATAAGTGAACTAATGTTTGGAAATGCTCCTGAGAAGCAAGTGGTTGTTTCAACACATTTTCTAATTTGTACTACTCTCTTAGAAAAGTTTACGCTTAATAATATTT
Source organism: Perognathus longimembris pacificus (assembly GCF_023159225.1). Classification (NCBI taxonomy): domain Eukaryota; kingdom Metazoa; phylum Chordata; class Mammalia; order Rodentia; family Heteromyidae; genus Perognathus; species Perognathus longimembris. Next base: position 38,986,825 of record NC_063162.1, read on the forward strand.
GTTTATAACAAAAGGTATTATTAGGAATTTGGAGTCTTTGCAAGGAGAAGATTTTAGATTAGTACAGAGGGTCGTAATGGTTCTGGAGTTTTCCAAAGGAAAGAGTGCAGAATTCCAGAAAAGGAATTGGGATTGCAACGCTCTCATAAAGCTTATATACAGTTTTTTTCCAACAACCTCTGAGTGTTGGGTCAAGGCAAAGAAGAGCCCCTTTCCATAGCATCTCATATGATTGTCCTTGCTCATTTTAAAGGTCAATTTAAAGGTCATATCAACCCCAAGACCTTTTAGAACCTATCACACACACATACACACACACACATACACACACACTAAACCTAATGTCAGTTCTATATTTTCAGAAAAATTTAAAACAAATATAGAAATCATCTGTGGGGAGTGGTGCTGTGGCTCAAGTGGTAGAACACTAGCCTCTGGCTACAGAAGTTCAGGGACAGCATCCAGGCCCAGAGTTCAAGTACTATAAGCAGAAAAACAAAAAAAAGTTATCTGTGGCTAGACACAAGTCATCTGTAGATGATAGACACAGGCTACAGGTTAAAACTAAAATTAAAAAAATAAGGAAATTGTCTTGGTGTATACAATGAAGGTTATGTTAGAAATTTTAGATGCAATGTGTATTTTGTATCTTGAACAAGCTCACACATTTCTCCAGAGTAAGAAAACATGCTCATTGGACAAAGCTATTGCGATTGGAAGATATTAGAACATTCCGTTTGGAATCTTAGGTAAACTAGTGGCTTTGTTTTCAGAGTGGCTTCAAGTCATAATTGTACCTGGAGATTTTCCTATTGAAACAATTTTTCCTTCTGTTACAAGAAAGGGATTCTTTTCTTATTTTTGCCATTACTCTCATGATAGCCGATGGAGATTCAAGGGCCCCAAGGAGATTCTTCTTTATGGGAACTTGTTATATTTCAGGATAAAGGACAAGTCATCGTCTTAATTTCACCTTTTGAGGTTAAAGGACTTCAGGAAGCTCCAACTGCCTTGACTCAGGAAAAAGGGTAACTTTGTTCTGCCTCCTCCAAGAGGAGAGTTAGCTTCTTCTTCTTCTTCTTCTTCTTCTTCTTCTTCTTCTTCTTCTTCTTCTTCTTCTTCTTCTTCTTCTTCTTCTTCTTCTTCTTCTTCTTCTTCTTCTTCTTCTTCTTCTTCTTCTTCTTCTTCTTCTTCTTCTTCTTCTTCTTCTTCTTCTTCTTCTTCTTCTTCTTCTTCTTCTTCTTCTTCTTCTTCTTCTTCTTCTTCTTCTTCTTCTTTTTCTTCTTCTTCTTCTTCCAGTCCTGGGGCTTGGACTCAGGGCCTGAGCACTGTCCCTGGCTTCTTTTTGCTCAAGGCTTGCACTCTGCCACTTGAGCCACAGAGCCACTTCTGGCCATTTTCTATATATGTGGTGCTTGGGAATCGAACCCAGGGCTTCATGTATATGAGGCAAGCACTCTTGCCACTAGGCCATATTCCCAGCCCATAGTTAGCTTTTTCTAAGTGTGCCTAGAGCAGGAATTGTGGGGTGAATATTCATGGCTAAGAAATTGTCATGTATTTTTTTTCTTATTTATTGTCAAAGTGATGTACAGAGAAGTTACAGTTCCATACATTAGGCCTTGGGTACATTTCTTTTACTGTTTGTTACCGCCTCCCTCATTCTCCCCTCCTCCCTGTCCCTTTCCCTCTCCCTCCATGAGTTGTTCAGTTGGTTTACACCAAATGGTTTTGCAAGTATTACTTTTGGAACCATTTGTCTTTTTATCCTTTGTCTCTTGATTTTGATATGCCCTTTCACTTCCCTAGTTCTAATACCAGTATATACAGTTTCCAGTGTACTCAGATGAGATACAGTGATAGTGCGGGTACAACCACTGGAAGGAGATACAAGAGGATCATCACCAATAGAAGCTACGGTTTCACATGGTATGTTGAAAGTGATTACAACAGTGATATAACACTCCTTTCCATAGCATGGAGTTCATTTCACTTAGCATCATCTTATGCGTTCATAAGGGCATAGCTATTAGGCTCTTTTGATCCTTGGCTGTGACTAGGCTACATGTCATATATTTCTGAGTGAGACCTTTTCTTCAGATCTTATATTTTATCCCTTACAACAACCTCAAAAGCAGATAGGTTTGTGTACTTTTAATACATAAAATAATTGAGGCATGAGAGAAAACTAAGTTTATGTAATCTACAGCCTGCAAGTGGTACACTTGAGATGAGGTCTCTTTGCTTTTCAAATCTTCCTTGTTCAGATTGAACCACAAACACAGGTCATATTTAACCACAAACAGTGCAGATTAGAAAATCTTACAACTCAAGTCTTTTCACTTCCTTTCTAAGAATAGTAACACAGTTAATTTTTAGGATATAAATTGTGATTTTCCCTCAGAGAACAGGGGAAGATGGCAAATGGCTGCTTTTCTCTCAGAGGGCCTAGTGAGACAGAGGAAAGCAACTTTCCCCTAGAAGCTGAGGGAGATCTGGTATTTGCTAGATAACAGGTTCTTGCTGCTGGATGGCTTCTGGAAGAGGTGTCACCTTCAGTGCCAACAGTGGAAAACCAACAGTGTATTATTCAACTGCAATTTTCAAAATGAATGACTAAAATCAACTAAAAACATGCGGAGCTCAAAGGTTTAACCAAGGCTTGCCCGAGTAACAAGAGTAAGCCAGACAATGAGCTACAAAAATATCCTACAGTCCTTTTTACTTGCTATGGGTTTGGTTGAAGATTAGAGTCACAGAGAAAGAGTGTTGGCTTTGGGTGTGCTGATTGAGCTTCAATCCCCACTGTTTCTCAAACTCTCTGAGCTGTAGTTATCTTCATCAGCATAATAGAAACTATGCCACAATTTGACATAGTCATTGTTATGATTAAATAATGTATGATTAAAGAAAACCAGACTTAGTGCCCCATAAATATATTATGAAGTCAAAATAATACTCCTGTTAAATGTTGTGTTAAAAACAAACATTTCAAGGTTCAGGAGAATGGATCAATCTAGGATCTCTTTTCCACCTTTGGTTTTCACTTTCCTTTTCTTGGTCGATTGTTCTCTAGAACTCTGTAGAATTGCCCTGCCGCACCACCCAGGCTCTGCTTAAATATCACCTCTGTTAAAAAGATCTCTTCTGACTGTCCTAGTGAAAGAAAATTTCCTGTTTCATTATTTTCATAGCACTGCTATGTGAAATTAATTATTTATCTGCTTGTTTGTGCTTTTCTGTTTCCAAAATATTTGAGTGCAAGCTCTTAAAGATTCTGGAGATCTGTCTGTGTTGCTTGTTGCTAAGCAACCAGGGTCACTTAGTGGCAAAAGAATGCAAGCCATATATATAAAACCTAAAGTTTTCTAGTCGTTCCATTTTAAAAAGAACAAGAAAAATCAATTTGGATAAGTATTTTATTTAATCCATTATATTATTCATGATATCATATCATCATACAATCAGTATTAAATTATTAATGAGATAACTTGCCTACTATTCTTTTTTTATTGGTCAGTCGTGGGGCTTGAACTCTGAGCCTGAGCTGTCCCTGAGCTCTTCATCTCAAATCTAGTCCTCTACCCCTTGAGCAACAGCGCCACTTCCACTTGCCTAATATTCTTGTTAGCAAGTCTTCATAGTCGAACGGGCCTTTTGACATAGTATATCTCAAGTAGTTGATGATCAGGTGTGCCCATAGCACTGGATAACATAACATAGGCCTAAAAAAATAAGCATGGCCAGGTTTTCAAGAATTGTTGTATAAATATGCATGAAAACAGTTCACTGGGATTAGGGTTTTTTTCTACCTTTGTACAAATTGATCCAAATTCTTTGTTTTCAAACCAAAGTACTTTGTTTATTTACTTTTAGGTGCGTACTGGATCTTGAACTCATGACCTTGTGCTTGCTAGGCAAGTACTCTACTCCTTGAGCCATATTTTCTGTTCTTTTTGCAATAGTTATTTTTCATATTATACCTTGTGCTTCTCTCTTGGCCAAGCCTTAGATATCTACCCTCCTGCTCTTACCTCTTGTGTAGCTGGAATTATAAGCATGAACCGCTTACCTGACTTGTTCTTTTGATTATCTCTCTCTGCTTCTCAAATGGCTGGAGTTAGGTAGCTGGGATTACACTATACCTGGCTCAAATCAAAGAACTTTGGAACTAAAATTTTAGTGATTATTCCCTCCCTCCCTTACAATATAGAGGAGGAAACTTTTACCTAAAGAGGAGTCATGGTTATTTCTCTACAGCCTAAAAGGGATGGGGAATACACCAGCTCATTAGTATATGATATTAAACTTCTAATTGGCAGCTCACATCCATCTCTATGTACCCATAATTTTGTATTTTCTTGGAACACAATGTTATATAGAAGGTGGCAAAGTCAGGTCTGGAATTTGTCTTTGCTTTCTTATTAATTAATTTTTATTTTTATTGTATAAACATTACATACAGTATTATAAGCCAATACAAACACAGAGTACATAGTGACTTAATCAGAATACTTAGCATTGAAATGCCTGAATTACTTAAATCAAACATTTATGTGTAATTATTTTGAGTTATGGTATGATATTTCAAAAAATGTGTGTATTTACTGATCAAGTCAGACATAGGTCTTCATCTTGTCATTAATTTTTTTATTGGAGCTTGTAAGCTGTTTACTTCTGATTATTCATAAGTATAGTTTCCAGAAATGGAAAAATGAAAAATGCAATGCACTACAAGCCCATTGTTGTGAATTTCTGAGCATAATAAAGGATTAAATACAATTTTTGTTGACATAATTGGACATGATTTTCAGAGTATAGCATCAAACAAGGGATTTAATTTTAGTACCATTATGAAAAGTCTTAACTCACATCTGGTTTTTAGATATTAGAAGTACAAAGGAGGCTCATTTTGACATTTTCATACATATGTTTAATATAACCTACGACACTCACCCTTCCATCTCTCTCTTCAGTGTACCTCCCTTCTTGAAAGAATGTCAGTATGTTTCATGCTTCTATTTTCATACATGCCTATAGAATACTTTGATCATATTTACTTCCTTCAGGCTAATCACTGGCCTTCTTCCTCTCACTGCTATCCCCTCCCCCAGTATAACCTGATTTATTTTCCTATCATTCATTGGTTTTCTTTTTCATTTAAAATGTATATTAGTTATATAAAGGGGTTTCAATATAGTAAGTCATACATTCATATGTTATAATTTAGTTAGCTTAACATCTATTGCTCTCTCCTTTGTTTAATTAAATTGCTTAATTTGAACCACTGAAAATTATCTTAACTTTAGTTGAAACTAGTCATTATATTTCTAGGACCTTGCATTTGAATTTGTTAAAAAGTATCAAAACCAAAAAAATAAATTAAAAAAAAAAGTATCAAATCCACCACACCTGCAGACTATGGTGGATACTTATTCACTTCCTTCTGAAATTACTGGCAAAAAGACAAGCAGCTGCTTGTGAAATACAGCAATATTGATTAACGATGTCTACAGGAAATCAGCTCAAGACAATTAATTTTTACAATGCCAGTTCTGTACTTGCAAGCATTCTATTAAAATTATGCATTGTTAATGGATACTGCTGGGAATTAGAGGCAAAGACCAGTTTGCCAAAAAAATAAACAAGGTGCCAAGTAATTAAGTCAAACCAAATAAAAACAAAACAAAAAAGCAACCCCAAAGAACACCACTCTATTACATATTCATACTGACTTCCTATTTCATAACCCAGTACAGAGGGGTAATCAAAGTTGTGATCTATCAAACCCATTAGAGATGAAAAATTATTGCCCCTTCCTTTTTATTTTTGAACAGTGAACATTAGGAATTGTGTCCCAAGAGTATGAGTCTTTGCTGTGTCAACAGAAACAGTGCATACTCTGTCAATCTTCCAGTTTTGAACCTCTAGGAGGCAAACAATAGAGTTGCCTGTTTCCGTGTATGTTTACTGATTACATTCTCTGTGGGTATGTATTTGCATCTCTAGAGCCCCAGAGAGCCTGGGATCATTTGACATCTTCTTTGCAGTCTAGGGAGTGAGACTAAAGTGAGCCATACACAGCTGCTGTCCAAAGCTCTGAGACACTAACCAAAACACATGACAGGAAGGATCAAGTTGAATATGGATCCTAGGAATGCAAGTTTCCTTGGCTTAGAGAAAATCATCTTTTTTTTTCTTGTCCTTTTATGTGTTTAAGTAGTTATGTTTTCCAATGTTATATATGGGCTTTGTAGACCCATTCATTGGCAAAAAAAATCTCACCTTCACAAATGCATGCTCATGCGCTCCACAATAACGTAATTGAGAATGGAGACAGGCACACTTTCTAGAAGTTTAGGATATAAAGCAATACTAACAATGGCAAGAAAAACAATGGCAGCCCTGGCTTAAAGGCTTCCTTTTAGTAGTTTCAGCAAATGGGGAAAACTCTATCTCTTGAAAATGGAAGGAGTGGATTAAAATTCCGGTGTTATTGTTGAACTACAAATGTCTTTATTGTGAGATGGGCATTTTAGCTGAGCTGCTTTAAATTCCAAGCTTCACTTGTATGTTTTAAACTTATTAATTACGGATTATACATTGAGTTTTTATTTGGAAGGAACCCTCTGGACTTAGTGATATTGGAAACAGGAACAAGCCGTGAAAGAGAAATTTGAATGAAGAACTGACATTGGACTCTCACCAATGTGGCAAGCTCATTGCAAAATTATCCAGGGCTGAGTTAAGCCTTTGGGTCATGAAGGATGGGAGACCGGACTTCACTCGTTTTGAACTGTGTGATGTTGAGTAGCAGACTTACCCTTTCCTAATTCAGTATCTCCATCTGTATAATAGAGATCACCTTAGATTCTAGCTCAAAGGGTTGTAGAGTGATTAAATGAGAAAATACATGTGAAACTTCTGGTATGTTTTAGATGCTCAATGAACATTAACGGTTGTCACCATGTTTTGCAATTCTCATTGAATAAAACCGCCTTTACTACAGAATAAAGTGATTGATGTCTGAATCCTGAAATAACTATATCTTTTGTAGATCACAACACAAAGCCTTTTTTTTCTGAATTGAATTTAATTTTAGTATTCAAATATATCTGCATTTTGCATGTGCACACTACTTGAAAATAATAAAGCCAAATATTTTAACATATGACCTGCCACGGACTCCTTGACTGTTTTCTCTCTCAAATTCCAGAGATTTTTTTGTAAAGTGACTGCAGGTCTTCCACATCAGCTTCGAATGACAGTCCTAATATAATTACAATGTAAGGGTCAAAGCAGGATGTCACAAATTTGTTGTCTTCAGCAGGCTTGGTCTTTCATTCTGTCTGCACAGTACCATGACAACCAGTTAGAAAGAGAAAAATTTAGTTCATCAGGCAGTTGTTTTAGCTACAGGAAGCCAAACAACTGGTTTCAATCTTATTTTCTTCTGCTTCATTGCATTAATGAGATTCAAGCCCTGGTTCTTACATCATGTACGCAACCTAAATCACATTCATTCCTTTACATTCTGGAAATGGCTTTAATTGAGTATTTAATGAGTATTTACTCCATTCCAAAGACCTTTTGCACATACGTGTGTGAGGAGAATTGGAATTCAGTAACTCTGTGTGCTGGGAGAGGCTTTGCTTCGTAGTGGGTGTGTGAAGATAATTTTCTTATGGTGAGATGTCTGTAGGTGAGGATTTTAAGTTGGACTCACCTGGAGAAATTTCACAGCAATGAAAGATTGCTCTGTTGAGGGATGTCATGAATACTAATTTCTTGCTTTAAGTTCTATGCATGACTGGTTATTATACATTGTGGTGGATAGGAAAGACCATACTAAAGTTAAACCAATTACTAGCACTCTAGGGCAGAGCAGCTTGGCAGGTCACTTCAAGCTCCTAAGCTTCTGTTTGCACATATGACCTAATAGTAGAGTGCTTGCCTTGCATACATGAAGCCCTGGGTTCAATTCCTCAGCACTGCATACATAGAAAAAGCCAGAAATGGTGTTGTGGCTCAAGTGGTATACTGCTAGCCTTGAGCACAAATAAGCCTGGGACAGTGCTCAGGTCCTGAGTTCAAGCCCCAGGACTGGCAAAAAAAAAGGACAATACAATTGCTAAACAACATCACTTTAAGAATTTCTGAGTACTGGTTGCTTACATTTGTAACCCCAGCTACCCAGGGAGCTCAGATCTGAGGATTAAAGTTTGAAGAAAGCCTGGGAAAGAAAGTTTGTAAAACTCTTATGTGCCATTAAACACGTCAGCGCTGAAAGTGGAGCTGTGGCTCAAGTGGTAAAGTGCCAAACTTGAGCAAAACTAGTAAGAGACAGTGCCTAGGCTCTGAGTTCAAGTCTCAGTGCTGGCACACCCAATTTTTTGCTCAACTGCTCTTTTTGAGCTAGAGGTTTTGCTTCGAAGAATGATGGCACTGGGGCCCTGTGATGGGCTGTGGTAACGCATGGGGAAAGCTCCTGGAGATTGGCTGAACAGTGAAACTGTAATGTTCTTTCCACACATCTCCAGAGTTTGGTGGTAGTGACAAATGGTGACTAAAAGCAGTTTTCTAAAGGCTTCTCTAGCACAGTCCAAGCAGTTCCTGTTTGATTTGGCTGTTTGCTGTCATTCTTACATGAAAAGAGAGAAATGTTTAGCAAAAGGGAACTTCCAAGAGTCAGTGTGTCACCAGGGCCCTCATTGAGCCCACCAGGTGACATCATTTACACTCGACATGCACAGTCCGTTTCCTGGGCCAGCTGATCTTTAATAGCAATTTTTCAAATCCACACATGGGTTTCATGTGCAAACATACTTCATAATTGTTTCAACCTATATATTTTTTACTTGGAAAGAATTTTAGAGAAAAGTTGCAAAAATGTCATACAGTACCTATGACCCTATTCTCAGGGTAACAATGTGTATAACCCTGTGTAGTTGCTATTTTATATTGATTTAGTATCTATTATAAACGACATGCCACTGGCAATGCTATTCTTTATTTGGTTTATTATGTGGTGAGTGGGTAGAGCAGGTGTTTTCTTAATCTTTATGAATGAGGAAACTGCGACACAGGTCATAGAGATGGCAAAGGCAGGGTCAGAATTCACCTTGCTGCTCTTGATGCCCAACCCTGAGGTCCTTTAATCAAACCTCGTTATTTTTTTCAGTAGGGCAGGAGGTTAAAGATGACTGTCCAGCCTAGAAAAATAATATGCATGCAACGTGAAGCTTTGTTTTGAAATGCTGAGTGTCTACCCTCCCTTTCCCTTTCTTCCTCCTACCCTCCCTCCCTCTGAATTAGTCCATTAATCCTCATATATATGTATATATAAACTTTACATATGTATATATGTACATCTATATATACATATATGCATATACATACATACATATGTACATATATAGATATATAAACTTATTTTCTGTTTCCAAATATTACTATTATTTCCTGGAATTGAGATGTTTCCCAACCCCTTCCTGTATTTTTACAGAAATAATTTTTTCTATTTGTCTTTCTGATTCTCTTGATGGAGTATTTTCTAAACCATGGATTTGGTATCCTTATTCTTCCATTGAAACTCTCCCAACAAGTTTTGTGTATGATGCCTTCATTTCTAAGCACACAGAGAACTTAACATTCATCATCTCCTTGGATCTACTGACCAGCATGGAGGATGCATGATGTCATTACTTCGGTTTGATAAATTCATAGGTTGGAATTATATGGCAGATAACTAGAAAATTCACGATTTGAAATTAGAACTTTAGAGACATTCAGCTTACCAGACTTCCCCTTGCTTGGGAGTTAAGTCTAGACTCCTGAGCATTCAATTAGATTCAGGCTTGACTTTTGGTTGCCTACTTAGTTACACTAAGCTTTTGCTCTTGTTTTTGATCATCCTACCTGTTCTAATACAGGAAAACTCTCTTTGTCTGAAGTTGAAAGACCTATTTCTCTATTTAGTAAAATCGAGTTCAAAGTCCCAGTGACAGGGGGTAGGAGAATGAAGGTGTTTGGAGTAAGTTATTAAGAAGGCAGGGTGCAGAACTGATGCAATCTACAAACAGTTTGTATCGCAATTAACTAAAAGTCATCTGGTTTTGATGAGCACCGTGTATCACAACTGTAAAGAATCCCAATAACAAGACTTCTTTGTGGGGAGGTTACAGTTGTTTCTCCCCATGTTACCCCTTGAAAGATTCGCCATCTTGTTACAGAATTTAGTGTGGATTTCTTGTGAAACTACTATCACATAATAAATGGTACAATTACTTGTTTTTTTCTTGTCCAGACTGAGTGGTCCTTTAGGCCTATGACAATGTCTTAGATATCTTTGTGTACTCAGTGCTGAGTAAAAGGACTAGATTAACAAAACCAAAAACACAATCTGGTATTATTCTCTTTATATCTTCCCCTGGAAATATCTTCTTATTTCAGGATAAATATGTATGTCTTTCAGCTCTGAAGGAATTCTGTGAAGGCACATCTAGTGTTTTTGAAAAAATATAATTATATTAATTTAAAATTATGATAACTTATAATTGTGCAAAGTCTAAAAAATGTGAAGTCTTTTGGTTGGGTAGCATTGAAGTGATTCATTTATGAGAATCCCGAGAACATCATAAGGATGAACAATGGCATTGAAAGTTAGGAGAGTAAAGGCAAAGTCTGGGCTCTGTACCTTATTTCATAGACAGTGATTATGAAAAAAATATTATATCATCTCTGGATCTTAATTTTCTTACATATAAAATGGGCACTGTAGAAAATAAATGTACAGATGATGTTTAGCAAGGTCATTAGTGACCTTGCTATTACCATATTTCTAAGTATTTGGGGGCACTTATATAGCATAGCTCTTTAGAGAGTAAAACATATTTTTAACAAGTTTATTTCAAAGAGAAGAGAAACATAAACATTTCCAAGAAGGCAAATAGACAGCTTCATGCTGGAGAATTTCCCCTAGGCACCTGGGTGCTGTGTCTCAGCCTCTTTGTGCTTTGAGCCTCAGCACCACTTCTGGCTTTTTCTGAGTAGTTTTATTGGAGATAAGAGTTTCAAGGACTTTTTGCCTGACTAGGATTCAAACTGTGATCCTCAGATCTCAGTCTCCTGAGTCACTAAGATTACAAGCATGAATCACTGGCACCTGGCTGTTATATTGCTTTTGGGACCGCTGATATAAAACTTGGTTGACTGAGATGATAGTGTATTGAGGAGGGAATAAGTCTTGTGTTGATGAGGTTTTCAATTTGAGGACACCACAATGAAGATTTTGATATAAATATCATCTTAATCAAATTAAATGCAAGGTTTACTTGAAATGACCATAGTAGAACTTCTAGTTTCGGTTTACCAAAAACAGCTAGAAGTCAAAGATAGTTGTGATGTTCTGTGACAGCAGAATCTTTTAGCATTTCATGGATATTTTCCCTTCCTTCATAAATATATATCATCTACACCAAATTCAAGAATTCTCCAATTTATTTTTGTGAACTCATTCGTAAGTACTTGTGATATTTTAGAAACTAAAAACTGCTTTTGCACACTCATATTTTACCAGTCTCTGTATATTGAATAGCCTTCTAAATTGTGTAATTCTAACTGCAAGTGGGTTTACTTAAGAAAAAACATAACTCATGAATAGTAAAACATAAAACGTATATGTAGGCTTTAAGAAAATAAGCTACAAACCATGATTGCCCAATGTTGTATCAGCCAAATTTTTACAGAGAAATATAGATACTAAAGCTCAGTGAGATATTCACTTCAGTAGAAATTTTTGGGTCATGAACTAGTTTTAGTTCTTTGAAAGCTTAGCTCCCTTCTATGAGCCGAATTTTACTAATTATAAATGCCATAAGATTTTGAGCTTTTACTCCTTGATTTTTTAAAATACTTATGACTTTTTGTTTGGTTATTTCAAGGCAATTCAATTTAAGATGTAGTTTGGTGTGGTTTTAATTCTTGCCAAATAATTTCTCCTTTCACAATCTCCTATAATCCCTGTATTCCAACAAAAATACTACCTTAATTTTACAATTTGAGATAAAAGCAAGAATTGAACAATCAGATGTTGAGGGAACATATAAGCTGAGAAAAAAATACCATGCTCTAAGACTCAACTCAGCAGTACATTATAGCCCTAAATCATTCCTGAATTGAAGCTTTACGATTAGCTTCTGACACTTTGAGTTAATTTGATGTCAGATATCTTCATGCTCAGAGGAAACAGATCTTCTGTCTACTCAAGTAAGTCTCTACTGGCCTTCTATTAGTATAAACATTTTCTTAAATAGGAACAATTCAATATTCTTTGTTTAGCCTCCAATCCCATGTTTCTAGGGCTTATGAAATATCTGTTTTATATAGGAGAGATAAAAGCAAAAGTGACACTTGAAAAATCTTGATATAATTGAGCTGATGAATTTTTTATGCCTGTTGACACTAAAGAGCATGAAGTTCACAGGTAAAGAGCCAGAGGTAATATATGAAGTATCCGGAATTTTGAAAGGTCTCCAAAATGATTATCTAAATCATTTTGATTCCATTTGCTCCCTGATGAGCCATTTGGCTGGAAAAGATAAAATGTTTATGATTTTCAATAAAGTGATAGATTAGATTGACTTCAGCTTTCAGATATATTTTTCTGTATAGTACTTAAAAACTTGGAAATTTTACAGTGAAGAAATGACATACAGGATGACACTGGGTTTATATTTTTATCTGGTAGCAGCTGGTCCCTAGAGAGTCCTTTTCTCCTTTTGTTCTTTATGGTCTCCCCTCCCTCCGTCCTTTCTGTCTTTACTCATGGCCAATAATTTCTGTTACCTCTTTACTCCCTAACCAGAGTATTTCAATTGTTGACATGGACTTTATTTCTTGATGTAAGTTGTGTATAGAAATATATTGATCTAGAAGGATTCGCTTCCTCTGGTGCAATGAATTATTCCATCTGTTGTCTGCACAAACACTTTACCATGTACATCTTTGTCTATTGCAATCAAAGCAGAAGATGCCGTTCCAAAGATGTTAAGAATCCCAGCATAGCCAGATTCTAAAATTCACAGCTTTAATGTGGGCACAGCATCTTTGAAATACACCCCCAGATAAATATCTCCCCAAACTCACGGCATAGGCAAGCCAGTTCCTTTCCATTGCCTTGCATACTCCTGAGTTTCTCAATTTCCCAATTTGCATATGGTTTGTATTCTACGTTTTTGAAACCAGTATTGAAGTAAAAGAGGAATCTTAGAAATGACTTTTCACATTAAACTTTATAAATGCTTCAGTAAAATCATAGAAATTGTACATGTTTATAGGATATATATATACACACACACATATATAGTGTTGTAGTGATGTTTCTATATCTATATATCTTCTATCATCTGTCACCTATATACATAACATATGATGATCAGGTCCAGACAGTTTGTAGAGCCATTATCTCAAACACTTATCATTTCTACTTTTTTCTTTTACTTTAAAAGTTTATTTAATTTTTATTTATTTACTTATTTATTTATTGTCAAAGTAATGTACAGAGGGGTACAGTTTCATACACAAGGTAGTGAGTACATTTCTTATCAAACTTGTTACCTCCTTTTTTGTTCCCTCTCAACCCTCCCTTGAGTTGGACAGTTTGTGTACAGTACATTGTATTGTAAGTATTGCTGTTGCATTGGTTCTCCTTTTACCCTTTGTCTCTCCATTTTGGTGTTCCCCTTCCCTAGTTTTGATAAATGTACATACAATGCCCAGTGTACCAAAATCAGTTTCAGTGACATCAGGGGTAAAACCATGGGAAAGAAAGACAAAAGCAAAAGGCATAATTTCATATGGTACATTGAAAATAACATCAACAAAGATAAACCACTTACTTATCTTTAAGTAGTTGTAAAAGGGAGTTTCAACACAACATGTCACTTTATGGCCATTTTAGTTTTTGGACAGAGTCTCGCTATGTAATCCAGGCTGGTCTGGAATTTTCTCTGAGGACAAGGTTGCCCCAGATCTCTTGATTCTCCTGCCTCAGACTCCTTAGCGCTGGGATTACAGCCACACAACAGCAAATGTGACTTACTTATCATTGCTTGGAAACATCCCAAATCCTCTTGATTCACTATGCACAACTGAGTGGCAACCATAGTTATGCCACTGTGCTATAAAAAATATTGTTCCCATCCAACTGTATCCTTCATTGTTGGATTTTCTCCCAATATATTTTGGGCAAGTTGTCTTTGGTCATTTTCACTATCCCTAAGACCTGTTCATGGAGCTTCTCTAGAGGTTTGGCATAAGGAAGAGTAGGGCTGGAAGTCATTCTGAAGTAGAAGCTGAGGACCAAGAGAGACCAAGAATGCTGGGAGAATGTTGGAGAAAGTGTGGCCTATTGGATCAAATCAGGGGAAACACAACAAAGACACTAGAGGACAACAAAGAGAGTGGAGATGAAGACAGAAACTAGAAGAGAGAAATGATCACTTGGCTTTTGGGTTCACTATATAAGGTGGAAATTCTTTGGAGATGAAATGTGTGTCCCACCTTGATTGCTACCGGTGTATGGAACTTTGAAGAGAAAAGCAATGATTTATTGGGAGATACAGTTTTATTCCCAGATACTTGGAACACTTCACATATCTTTAAGATTTTATTTTTAGTCATTAGCAAATACAAGGACAAATTGGTTAATTAGAGTCTTACACTTCAGTGGTTTTTAATCCTTAAATTCTTTTAGTCTACAGATCAATGGGTCTGTGGCTGAGAGATACCAGTATTAGCAAAGGTATTTTTGTTCCTTGTTTTTAGATGCCTCTTTGGGAATTGCAATTTGTATTAGTAATAAAACCACTTTAAAATAAATATTTATATGAAAGAAAGTAGGAAGGAGGGTTATAGTATGACAGGGATGGTGTATTTTAATAAATTTCTGGTGAAAGAGGAGAAGTGTGGGGAGGGTTGAGTTCAGTAAAAAGAAATCAATGTATAGCCTATAAAATTTAAGAAAAATAAGCAAATGAACAAGGGGAGGAGTGGGTGAGAATATTGAAAGAGTGACTTTGATCCAGGTGCATTGCATTCATGAACTGTTTTGTTGAATGGCAACTATTTTGTACAACTAGTTAAAGCTAATAAAACTATTTAAAAATAGGAAATAATTAAAATTCTGGTATACTCACTTCAACATTCTTACTTGTTTCTTTTCCTGGTAAGAGCATGAATCATTGTCCTTGGCCTCGGCCAAGTGTAGATTTTCATCTTTCGAGAATTTTGGGCAGGATGCTAGTGACTCCTGTCTATAATCCCAGCTACTTGGGAGACTGAGATTATGTATGGGAAGACTGTATATCAAAGCTATTCCAGGAACACCGGTTGGACCCTCTTCCCAACCAATAGCTGGGCACAACAATGCATGCCTGCCATCTTAGTTACTTGGGAGGCTGAGACAGGGAAGTTTATGTTTCTAGGCAAACCTAGTCTGAAAAGTCTGTGAGATTCTATCTCAATGAAAGAATCTGAGGATAGTGGTACTTGGCTGTAACCCCATCTTATAATAGGAAGTATAAAATAGGCAGATTGCATATATACTTATTTATTTTAGCATCCTGAACAATTTGAAAAAAATGAGTTTTGGAAGACAATCCAAAACCAAAATGCGATACATGATTATCTATCTTTATGCAAGGCTAGCAATTTAGGTTAGAATATCAGAAATTAAATGTTATCTATTTATTTATGATATTTATGTATATAGTGACTTCCAAGTTATGTACATATACTCAGTAAATTTCCACTGAAAGACAAGCAAGGGAACAAATAAAAAAAATAGTAACCCAAGGCTTAAGTCTCTAAGGCTTACTTTACTAATATTTTCTGCCTGAGTCATGACTTGTACTGCTCATCAATTTAGTAGGAATTTTTGCTTAGTGCAATATTAAATTAGTTAAGGCCCTTTAAGGTTTTGGGTTTTGAATTTTATGTAAGCTCTGTCTATCACTGTTAGAATTTTGAAGACACCAATCTTGATTCAAATATCTTTGCATTGCCTGTAACTGTCTTGTACCATGCTTCATTTACCTAGCACATATGCCAGCTGTATTGGGGCTGATGAGTCTGTTGATAAAGCTCTGGTCAATGGAACTACATTTGTTTAGATTGTAATAAAAAAAATCAATGCCTCACTTAAACTTGGGAAGTAGAAGCAGGCAAAAGATTGCCACCCTTGTGTCACATGGGGAGAAAGAGATGCTGGTCTGATTCAGGATTAGAGAAAGGGAATGTGGTATCCTTGTGCACATAGCAATTTGTAAGGGGCACGGTCTCCAAGGTTCTTCAGAGACTATTAGGGAGAAGGGCAGAAGGATGGCTTAGCTGGTCCAGAGTGAGCTCTCTCATCTTCTATGCCCATCTGAGACTGCCCCATAGTGAGAGCTTTATAACATCTTCTCTGCTAGACATGAATGCAGCAGCTCCTCAGTTTTTAGCTCTATTGTAGTAAGTGCCATGCAATGCTTTCTGGCTGTACTCAATCTCCTTTAATGACTAATGGCATAGTGCATATGTTAATTTGCTCAAGTTAGCTGTTCTATAATTCATACATGTTACAAATATATGTGACAGGTATTTATAACTATCATTTGTCTGTGAAATGAAAAAAACCTGAAATATGTGATTATATAATACATGTTTGTACAATTAAGCCTCATTACTCCTAATAGTTAAGTTCTATATAGTGATTGTGATCACAAATTAGCATATATGAAACCATTGCTCCTAAGAAAACTACAGAGTAAGACTCCAGTGAGTTTCTGGTTGCAACATTTTGTTCTCTGATCAACACCTAATCTTATTTTATGTGACAATTTATTTAACACAAATTATGATTCATTAACACTGAACTCACAACCAACCACATGCTAACCCATGCCTGAAGGAAGCATTTCTAATGCACATATTTTTCTCTGGAAGTCACAATACCAAAGAGAAGCTTAACACTATGTTTGAGAGTCATGTCCAACAGCAAAATCACCATAAAAATGTAAAAACTAAACAGATGATGGAAGCGACACTGATTAGCGAATAACAGCTGAAACAAGAAGGCTGAATTCCCAGCCCTCTTTACCTCAGCTTGAAACATGTCTAAGCAGCTAAGGTGTTTCTGTCATTCTGGAATATGCCTATCAATGTATCATGGGCATTGATTATGGGGTAAGAAACTTTAGCAACTAAGTGAACTTGAAATATAGAACTCATAATTCCACATAGAAATGAAGATAAACTCTGTATGTGTGTGTGTGTGTGAGTGTGTGTGTGTGTATGTACATGAATTATGGGCAAATGGCAAACAAAGATAAACCTCCAAGCTCTGCGACTTTGTCAATATTTCATTAACCTGGAGACCTACCTGCCTGGCTTCAATCTTTAACCTTTTGCAAATCTTTTTCCTATCACTTATGATGGCTAAAATTTTCCACTAGCCTCTTAACTTGTTTTCTTTTTACCTTGTTCCATTCGTTCTGTTCCATGAAAGTAGCCAGGTGAGTACACAGTCACTAATATTTTGGACTGGTAACAGGTAGGTATTGTTGAAACAGCTGAAGCCAGTCCCCTGCCTGAGGCAGAGATCTTTGCTCCAGCTAGAAGAGCTGGCTGCCTCATTACAACCATCTGCTGTTGGATTATTCAATCATGCTGCATAGGCAAGTTATGATCTGTTCTATTTCTTTGTCCCAGTTCATGACATTTATAAAACTCTACTCTGCGTGAATATTTTCTATTATTGTCACATGGCACAGTGACTCACCTAGATCAAGTCATGTTAATATAGGGAAGAAAACTATAGAGAAGAACATGGTGAGTAAATTCACCTGTCTCCTAAATACATAAAATTGTGAAAGTTGTCGATATTTGATAGATTTGTTAAAAAAAAAACCCTATTGACAAATGCATTTTTAAAGTTGTCACCAAGTGATCTTGGTATTTTATCTTTTTGACTTGTGGAGAAATGGTAGCATGATGAAAGGAGGAGAGAGAAAAAACTAGAATGTTCTTCTAAATCTTTAATTTCTAGGCAATTTTATCTCTGTGTATAAGAGAAGAATGTTGGAAGACATACTGGTTGAGATAGATCCTGGCCCTGAGAAAATTAAATGTATGATCTTAGATGAATCTTAGTACCATTTGAACCTTTAGTGATAGGACCATTTGGACTAGTCAGGAATTTTTTGCAACAAAGACAACTTGTTCAAATGGCTTTATGACAAAACAAACTTATTGGTTTGCTTCACAAAAAAGTTCTATGTAGGCTTTAGGTATGGCTGGATCCAGGAGTTTAAGTGATATTTAGTAAATAAATAATATTTTCCCTCAAAGATCTTGAATCTATCAGGAATATTGACCAATAAATAAACAATTAACTATAAGATAAGGCAGAAGAAAAAGTAAAAATCGTAAACAAGTAAGAAAATTAGCATAAAGAGAGGAAAAGGAGAACCCATGGTGCGAATGTGGATGGTTCATACCTTGTGGTTTCAATGCTGGTTCAGAATCAACAGTGAGAATATGCAAGCACAGAGGAGTTCTGCTCCTTTTTTAAACTCCTGGATGGGGTCCCAGACAGGCAGGAACAAGTGACCCAGCCCCAAATGGGACTTTGAAGCCTGTGACTGGCATAATTCCTTGAAGATTAAGGAGAAAAATGTTTGTTAATATACTGTCTTTGCAAGCATTTGTAATCTCAAATTAGTACTTGGGTTTTCATAAGTTAAATGATGCCTTACCTTCAATCATTCCATTACTTGACAAACCAAGGTTGCACAACTGGAGACTGAAATTTACTAGTGGTTTTGAATGTGACTGACTTCCTTAAACCTTTAGTCAAGATTAGTTTATATCATCTGACCTATTAACTTCTAAATTTATGAAGATAGTATTTCATTAGCTATATAATCTTTTGGGAGTGTAGTTAAGGATCAGAGAAAGAGAATCCTGAAGAGTCAAAAGTGTGACTAAAAAGGTCTAGTTACATAAATGCCAAAGAGTTTTTACAATCATATTACACCCACGCACACACACACAATACCCTCTCTCTCTCTCACACACCCCCCCCTAACATTTATCCTATTTATCCTTAGCAGATTAGAAATAGAGAGTCAGCCCTAAAAGCTGACAATGAATAAATGAAAGAGTGAAAATAAAAACTATGAAGACAAAACATGTACATTAATATTAGGATACAAGGGCTACATATACATGTATTCCTGATCGATATCTTGTACTGTCAATAAGCAACCATGCTTAATATTTTTTCTTCTTATTGTTTTGTGACAAGCTCTTGCTATGTAGCCTGGCCTCAAATCTATAATCGTCCTGTCTCAGTCTCACTAGGAATACAGTTTCACTAGGAATACAGGTATGTCACCATGACTGGCTGACATTTCTGTTTTAAATGACAGAACAAAGAGTCACATATCCATAAATGTGTGAAACATATATGTATAAATACTTTTAAATGGATATATTTGTTACAAATATATTTGTGTAAAGTTTATAAATATTTGTATTATACATAGTTGATAATCTAAATGTCTACCTGATGAATTTTCAAGCAGCAGGGTACTGCCACTTACTTGCATGGTGTCTGTTAAGTGAGGCATGATGGCACTTTATGACTTAATCCCTCTCTGCCATCTGATGATAAAGGAGGATTCCTAGGGCAGAAACAATGCAACACAATTAAAAAAAATCAAACTTGTTGTGTTGTCTGTTAACACTGTTTTCTACTAATCCAGTAACTCAAGAACTGGCTTATTCAATTTCTCATCACCAAGGTCTTTATTTACTTCTCATAAAACCTACAGAACATGTCAGCACAAATGTGTCTTCCCGAGGATGGAAACATCTTTCTTTGTCGAGTGAAGCTGGAGGATTGGGGTTTGGACCTCTATTGAGACCTGAACTGAAGCCAGTAAGTTTCCTGCCAGTTATTACCTGGCAAAGCTCACAGGGCCATATCCTACTAGGCCCTTCCCTATTTCTTCCTTATCTTCTAGAACAAAACAAAATACCTAGCAACAAGTCTGAAGTTATTCAAATGGAATTCTAATTTTAAAACTTTGCAAATCTCAATAATGGTAATACAAATAGACATTCCATATTGGCTGTATGATGTTCAGGCAGCTGTAGATTGACAGATGGTAGGATGAAATGGTCAGATTCCCCCCTCTCAACCCTGGAGGCTTTCCCAAGTACATTTAATTGTAATCAGAAGTCATATATGTCAACATTTAATATCCTTGTGGAAGGGTGACTACACTGTTATTTCGGATTCCTAATCTTTTGTGTCTAGTGGAGACTGAAAAAAAGATGAACTAGATAAATGTATATGATCTGTTTCGTATTGGTATGTTATGTTAAGAAAAAGGTAGAATAATCTGATTAAAGGCTAGGTAAAACTATTTGGCTGAACCTCTCATTTTTGATTTTGTGTTTGCAATTCACATTTATGAGTATTTCTACAGAGGAAAATCTTGCTCTTAAACTAACAGAAGGCAGAGCATAGGTAATGTCTTTTTTTTTTTTTTCCTTCCTCATTCAGAACTGGCCTTAGAGAGAAGAGGCAGGGCATTCTTCATTAGCCTGAAATTAGTTCAATTACAGATTTGATCTCCTGCCCTCAAGTGGTAAGCTGTAAAAGTTCATTCAGATCTCAAGAGCAAAGGGTTTATCCTCTTTCTACAGCACTAGTTTGCCAGGGATTTGTCTTCTTTTGAAAAATATTAATAGTCTATAAAGCTTTTACGAATTAAAGGTAAAGAAAATAGTTTGCTTCTTTACAAATAGTCTTAAAAAAAAAAACACCCATCCTCTCTTATTGAGAAAAGTTTCCTTTGTGGATTAGCAGATTCCAAGACCTGAATTTTTTTTTCAAGACTAGAGGTTGAAATATCCACTCATTTGTCCATGTTGCCCCTGATTTATCCTGAGACACATGAAAGAGAGAAGCAGGTTCCAGTACCAGCAGGTGAGCAAAGCACCAAAGGGCTTCACTGCCCTGTGAAGTGACAAATATCCTGATATACAGCTTTGCTTCTTCAAAACAAGCTTTCAGGGCTAAAAAAATGAGAGAACAGTCTAATCAGTTCTTCAGACAAGGCCATTTTGTAATTCAGGCTTAATCATTGCCATATTCAAATGAGATCTTCATTAGAACCTCTAACCTTATAGCTTGTGTTTGGGCTTTGGGTTAATGATGTGATGGCAAAGTTTTACTTGGCAGAAGAAGTAAAAAGAAATAATAAAAAATGTGTTTCTCATTGAATAAATGGGAAGTTTTCTGGAGAAATGAGGAAGCATTTGATTTTCTAGCTTTTATCCTTTGCTGTAGGTACACTGCTGAGTTGATGAGGTGCCTAATTCTGCAGGCCACCAACATGATCTTTAATGATAAATGGCATCAGCTGGACGCAGCATAGCTTGGAATCTCTTATGAAGAGTCCACGAATCAGACCTGTACATGCATGTCAATGGCAAGCATGACATATACAGTAGATCCTTTAGAAGAGAAGGTCAGGAACCCAATTTTGACTAGGGGTCTAACCAATGAAGGAAAGGAAGGTGGGCAAGCATGAAAAATGCCTAAGTCGACATCTAATAGAAATGCAGAATGTAAAATGTGCACTGGAATCCCAAATGAGCCTGCAGTTGCTCAACTGAAGCAAATTCAGATCTCAGATCTCACAGAAATGTGGCATTCACTGATGCTTGATCTACGAAATATTTTCAAAGACGGTAAGATACAGGTTTCATTAAAACATCCTCAGACATAAATGCCTTTCTTGTCCTTTTAGAAACATCGTTGGTCCAAGCAGTAACAAATGATTGAGTTTGGAATAAAGTCCATGGCTGTCCCTTTTTTGCACCTGTAGCGTTAGAATCTCCATGTTCTCACACCAAACATAAGAAATGAGTTGTTATGTGTTGTTCAAATGAGAAGTCTGTGGCTCAAAGATTACACATAAACATACATGTATGTATGTATACACACACACACACACACACACACACACACACACACACACACACACATTGGCTTTGACTAGGAAGAAATTATCCCAATGCTCAGAAGGACAGCTCTGGAACCAGAAATCAGGAATGTTGGTATCTGTGTGTTTCTGAGGCCTGATAGCATTGTGTTTATGCCCTCTGGGTACATTTCTTCCTGGGTTCCTTTGTTTACTTCCAGGGGTTTTGCCTCAAATACATAACTTTTTTAGCTCTAGAATCTATTGTCAATTATGACAATGTCTGTATCTCAATCTGGAAATTATGATGGTCTGGACTAAGCCTTTGAATTGCTTCTCTTTGGGTAAAGAATCTTCTGCTGCTCCCTTTAGCCACGGCTAGGTGGTCAATTGAGTGCACTGAGGCAGTACTAAATGCGATGCTTTCAAAAGTTCATGGGTACATTCAGCTAAGACAAAGGGAAAACCAGATGTAAAATTAGATTGACATTACCTATACTATATTAACGAATGCTGATGTTCTGTGGATTAAAATAGAATTTTAGTGAGCTAGAAAATTTTAAGGACTATATTTTAAGAAAATTAAAAATATACATCATCTTTTATTCAAAATATCTTTATTTAGGGATGTATTCAGACAGAATTCTCAGAGACGTATGCAAAAATGTGTAAATAAAGATATTGCCTAATGCATTATTGATAATGGAGACTAGGAATAATTGAAATACCTTACAAATTATTACAAACTATTGGTTAAGAAAAGTTTGCAGCAGGCACTGGGTAGAATATATTGGGACTAGCAAAAAGTAGACTCATATACACACAAATACACAAATGTATGGATAGTATAAATAAGATATATGTATATAATATGTTCATAAATTCACATAAATTATATTTATAGTAAAACAATGTTGAAGACATTTACCAGTATGATATAAATGATTGCCTCTAGGAAGTGAGAAAATGAGTGCTTTTCATCTTTTCTTAAACTTTTCAAGATTTTCTTTCTTTCTGTGTTACTTTTATAATCTATAAACAAACCAACCTAATACATGTGATGAATAAAGAATGAATTTTGTGGCAAGTAACTGTGAAAATGAAGAGGAAGGTTATGGTGAGCTGTATTTAGCAGTTTCTAGGCTCAGAATAGAGTTAGGTTGATGTAAGTCTCCTTGACCATAACTTTTCTATAGTGACCTGTTGGACAATCTTAGTGAAATTAGAAAGGCATCTCCTTCTTTGTTTTATAGATGGGTCCTATGGAATTGAACACATTTTTCCTTTCTTTGATAAATAGGTTTTCCAAGTTCTTATTCTTTTATACTTTTTCCCTGAGATATTGTATTACTTCTTTTTATAGACTGAAAGATATTTGTTTACAGTATGCAAAATTAGGAAACTATTAAAATAAATCATATAATGTCTCACAGTTTTACAGTACTACCTTTCTTCACCTCACCAATTTAAGAAAAGACTGAGAAGACAGTCTGTTTAGGGAGTTAATCTTTCCACTAGATTGGAAGTAGAGTGAGATTATTTTTCTGTGTATTTCTTCTTTCTGATGGTAAAATGAAGCCAATGACTATAACAACAGCAGGAGAAGGAGCTGTGGTTGTTCTAGCTAGTTTCTGAGAGTTTTGAATTATAAGAGTTTGCTTGACTTGTAGAAAGCAAAGATGGAGAATTTAAATACTTCCTGAGTTCCTGTGATTCGGCAAGTAAGACAGAATTGTTCCCCCTCAGTATTTATTGCCATATTGGTTTCAATTTGAGTACATATAACTTTACCAAGTGGGTAAAAGTGGTTTGAAATGGCTGGACAATTCTCCCCATAGTGCGGCAATGGATGGTGAGCGTTCATCAAAGATGTAAAAGGTCAAGTAATACAACAGTATTAGAAGCAAAAACAGTACTCTTGGCTTCTGGTAATTTCTTTTCTCCAGTCTCCAGTCTCTGTGTTAGTCACCTTTCTGTTACTATGACAAAAAAAGAAAACTCAAAACAAAAAACACCAACAAAAATTGTGATAAGCATCCTATAAAACACAAGGGCTTTGTTTTTGCTTGCCGTTTCAGTCTGTGGACACTTGACTGTGTTGCCTTTGGGCCTGACGCAAGGCAGAAGATCATGGCTAGAGTCCATGGTAGAGAATACTGTTCACTTAATGGTGACCAGGAAGCAAAAATGAGGACCCTCTCTCGCCCTCCTCACAGAAGGAAAATGATCTACTTTAATGTTGTACATATGGGGAAAAGTGAGAAGGATGTTGATGATTTTGCTTACAGATTTTCAATGGACGAGTCTTTTGGTAAGTGTATGCTTTGAACCTATCATCGCATACCTAATGTGTCTAATTCTCTGGGAAAATCTGTTGTCTTGTCTACTTTATTAGTATTCTAATAAAGAACTTCTCTATTATTATCTTAAAGCCCATGTTATTAGTGTTTGTGTTTTTTTTTTTTTTTTTTTTTTTTTTGGCCAGTCCTGGGCTGTGAACTCAGGGCCTGAGCACTGTCCCTGGCTTCTTCCCGCTCAAGGCTAGCACTCTGCCACTTGAGCCACAGCGCCACTTCTGGTCATTTTCTGTATACGTGGTGCTGGGGAATCGAACTCAGGGCCTCATGTATACGAGGCAAGCACTCTTGCCACTAGGCCATATCCCCAGCCCCAGTGTTTCTGTTTTTTCTCTTTCTAATAAGGGATTTTTAAACTCAGCTATCTGTTTCTTCTTGTAGGACAGAAATTTTATGAAGCTGAGGGAATTGATTCCAGTCTGCTATCCTAGCTATTTGGGCAAAAGACGCCAGAGGATTACTGTTTGAGGACAGGCTGATCATAAAACTTCATGAGACTCTGTCTCATTGAGCTATAAAGGAAGCCCTGTGCCTTGGCACAGTAGTATGAGTTTGGTATCTCAGGGATTAACAGAAACACAGATAGAAGACTGCGCCCAGTCTGGCCTAGGCACACATCGAGACCCTATCTTTGAAGTCCTGAATTTCATTAAAAATGAGAATCAGAGCCAGGTACCTATGGCTTATATCTGTAATCCTAGCTATTCAGGAAGCTGAGATCTGAGGACCATGATTCAAAGTCAGCTCAAGCAGGAAAGTCTGTGAGACTCCATTTCCATTAAACTACAGAAAAAGCTGGAAGTGAAGCTATGGTTCAAATGGTAGAGCACAAGCCTTGAGCAAAAGAAGCTCAGGGACAAAGGCCAGGCCTTGAATTCAGGCCCCAGGACTGGTACACACACCACACACACACACACACACACACACACACACACACACACACACACACACAAATTAGGGACACAAAAAGCATGTATAAATAGTACTGTAGAACTTATAACCTTACAGATAAATACCCTCATATTGAAATAAAATGGCTTCTTCTAGAATGTAGACCACTTTTATTTATAAAGGGCAAAGCATGTCCTAACTGAGATCAGTAGCACATCTCCAGTTTGCTTTTAAGAATATTTTTTATTTTCTACAGGATATTCACTAATGCTAGTTATCATTATCTGAAGGTCTATTTAATACCAATACTGCCTAGATATTTTACACATATTACCAAGTATATAGAACGAAGTAGGATTTACCAATATGCCTTAATACATTTTAATATTAATGCTATGGATTTATTTATTCATATAACTTTTTGTATATCCAACTAAAAATTTTATTTTTTCAGATGCATCACTTAATAAGTGAAAATGATCAAAATCTAGAAAGCCTCATGACTAGCTGTCTTCAGAAGGTGAAGGCTTATAAGATACAGAGACTGTCAAATGTCTTTTCCAGTGAGACCTCAGTTATGCAAAGAATTTTTGCATAGATTTTATGCAATGTATCATCAAAATGGGGAGAGATTATTTTTATCATTATAAGTTGTAGAAATAATAAGATTGAATCTTTAAAGACTAAGTAAACAAGTGATAAGAAAAACCAACTTTTAAGAACAGCAACCTATCCTTTCCATTGTTCCTATGTTACAGTTGTTAGACACATTTCCATGTGTTGGAGGATCATTAGCAGGCTTGCTAAACCTCCTGGAAACAGTGAAAATCACATGCAGATGTGTTTAGAGTTAGATTTTCTACCAAATCCTATAAAGCAGATATAATTTTACTTATCTCCCCCGCCCCGCCAAAGAGAAAAATAAAACCTAGAAAATCACTTTACCAAGGACATCAGGATTGAAGTCAGGAAGGATTCAGATCAGATTTGGCATTGCATAGCCAAATTTCTTCAACAACTTTGCCTGGACTCTCCACACACAAAGCCACCTGGGGCCATTCATTTCTTGAAGGATAAGAAAAAGGAAATACCTTTGTTGGGCACTGGTGGCTCACTTCTGTAATCCTCCCTACATAGGAGGCTGAGATCTGAGGATCCAGGTCCAAAGCCAGCCCAGTCAGACAAATCTAAGAGTCTCTTCTCTCCAATTAACCAGGAAAACACACACACACACACACACACACACACACACACACACACACACACACACACACACACGAAATAGCTAGAAGTAGAGGTATGGGTGTGGCTCAAGTGGTAGAGTGTTAGCCTTGATTGAATAAAAAAAGCTAAGGAAAAGCCGGAGACCCTGAGTTCAAACTCTATTACACTACTCGGGCTTGAACAATAACAATAAAAATAGTCAAAAAAGGAAAGAGAAAAACAATCTTATTTCTATGATTTACCCTCAGAAGGTATTGTTCTGATGCCTTTCTGGTCCGTCAATAAAACTCACTTTAACATTAGCAGCCTTAGAACCCATACTATATCAGAAAGTCAAGCTGGTGAAACTCTTGTGATATTCAGAAGAAACTTTTCATCGAAATATTGAATCATGATTGCTATGAAACATTCCTGTCAGAATATGATATGAAAAGTCATCTAATGTGGGCAGAAGTGTGGACAGGATCTAATTATTCACCATCAACTCAAATGAAAAGATGGCCAGGACCCTTTGGAAATAAGAGTCTGAAAAGTCTGAAGTTTGAGCTGTCAAGGCTCATTCTTGCTCTGCTGCTGAATTTTCTTCCACTTCCATTTCTCTGAGCATCACTCTGCTTCTCTGATCAAGTTTTCCTTTCTTCTTGTACATTCTCGACAGTTCGAAGGTCTATACTTGCCAGCCCAGGCCTGTCTCAGCCACGCTTGCTCTCCTGTTCACATTCTAAGGATCTTCAATCCCCACAATGTTCCCATAGTCCAGAGACTCTTGGCTAACATTTTCATCATGTTTTATCATGTTTCTAATGCTTGCAACCAACTTCCTATTAAGGCAACCCTTCTCCTCTACTGTTCTTAAGCTGTTCCTTCACAGAATGATTGCTTCTTAAAGTAGCTTAATTCAACAGAGTTCTTGCCATTCAATTTAAGTCCTTGGAAGACCAGCCCTGGTTTGGGAAGAAAATTGTATATCTTTAAATAAGTTTATTTATGTAAGTTACTTTCATTTTGACTGTTCATATATCTGACATAGAGTATGAAACTGACAATGTAAATCAGTCTGACCTGCCTAAATATAACGATATAGAGTTAAGCCCTCAAAAAAATGTGAGTTTTTGTATCTTCTATTGGATTCAGATATGGTACTAGGGATTTTTCTCTTTCTTTTTCTGTGTCTCTGTCTCTGATTTTGTCCCTTCTGTTGTGTGTGTTTTAAAAAGATACTCAGAATTCAGACTGAGTTTTATGAGGATGTGATGTTAAATGAATATCTAGATCCAAATGTCTGTCTACCTATCTAATATATTGATATGGGCATACATATATATTTATGTGGGGGGGGGTGCATGCCTATGTAGGTGTCTGTGTGTATAATACATATCAAGTGACTTTTCCTTATAAATAGATTACTGAACAAATGCTTTCTGCTGGCATAATAGGAGACTCAGCCTTCTGATCTGGGAGGAGTTGGTGATGACTGCTAAGAAGAACAATTAAAGCTTATCAGAAGTCACAAAATGGTCTAACCTGGGATTTCTGACTCATACTACAAACTTCTTATAATCAATGGCTGAATAGTGTTATATTTTCCTTGGAGGTACAACCAAATGACACTCTATGAGTAGTGCACTTTTTCCATGAAATCCATAGATTTAAAATTGATATCTAATAGCACCTATGTAGAAAGTTGGCTGTGTATATTGAGTTAGTATATCTTAACATTCCTAAAGCAATGCCGGGCATCTAATAAGGACCATGCAAGCACTTGGACACTAAACATTCTTATCCCAGCTCTGCCCCCTCAGTGCTGTGCCACCCATAGCAACAGAGCTACTTCATAGGACATGTGGGATTAAATGCATTAGACATTAAAATGCTTCCAATATTACTTAGCATGTACATACCTCTATGTTAGCTGTATTTTATCAGTAGTATTAGAATTATTGTTCCTAGTGAAAGCTTGACATTCATCTATAAAGTCAGGAGTCCTCTTTCGGTGTCCCATTCTGTTCTTAGTAAAGGCACTTTTAAAATTCCCAGTTCTATCTTCTTGCCCTTGTCTGGCTATGTATGTTTTACATGCACCTTTTCACCTCAATTGTCTGTCAATTCCATGGGCTTTGGTTTCGGAACTTTCCCCTGTTTTCTAAACCTGTCCTTACATAGAAAACTCTACTCTTCTTCCCACGGTCCCAACATCAGATCAGCTGTTGTAAATGCATGAGTGACATCTGCTCCTCTGGTAGGATTATCTTCCTGGTCTGGCAAAAGTTCTGTTGGAGAAAAGCTTGCTTCTTGTAGTACAAGTTGATAATGTCTCCCTCATAGTAGAATGTAAGAATATCTTTATAACACAATAGGCCCCCAAAGTAACTCTGTGTTCTGTACAACACAGGATCTCTCTTGAGGTCACCTTATACACAACAAGATGGATTAAACCTTCCAATGTCAGCACATCCAATCCTTACAATAGAGTGTCAAAAGTTATTACTACTTAACAGGTAAAGTGAGAGTTAGATTACAAACATAATGTAGTTACCACTGTGCTCTTATGGTCAGAAGACACTTCCTAGGCCCATTTACCAGTATTTAATTGAGTAGGAATATTTCTTCTCTGTGACCCCTTTCAAATGGTTAGTCAAAATTCTCATCATTTTCCCCCCAGAAACTGAAATCAACAGCTTATGATGAGGACCAGAACACAGCCAGTCATTTCAAAATTTTCACTTTCAGGGAGTTGTTAACACCAGTGATATTAATACCTGTTTCATTCTCACAGTTACAGAAGAGTCAGAAAATAAATGAGAGGTGTTTTCCACTTGTGTTTATTTTCTTAAGTTTTGAGAAAGCAACCAATCAAGAAGTACCAGAAGGTAAGTATTCTTTCTCTTCATGAGAGACATGACAAATTCCTCACGTTCTAAAAAGCTCAACGCCTTCAGAGAATAGATTTCCTGAGAGAGAGCAGTCCCATACCCAGGTGGCTGTACCTCAGATGGGAAAGCCAGCACAAATGCCTGAAGAATCTTTATACCACATCCCAGTTGTAAGGCTCAAAGTCCTAGATCTACCTTAACTTCAAACAACATAGTATGTATGTGTATGTGTGTGGATGGATGTATCTGTGTATTGGATAATAAACATCTCAAAGATAGTCACAGGAGTTTGAAAAAGAGAGGCGCCTCTTCCTAATTTTAAGAGCTGGCTACACCATCTGTGTCTGCAGCTTTTAATAGCAAGAACTCATTAAATATTTTTTAAAATTCAATTTATCAATGCTATAATTTATAAAGGACTTAGAGCCAGAGTCACTTTGATTTAGAACAAGTAAAGTGACTTTTGAGTTCTGAATGTCAGTGCATTGATATTTATTAGATATCTGTCAGTAAAACTTAGTCACTACAGCTTGATTTTGGTTTGATCCAGTTAGTTTTGGAACTGAGGTGTGAAGAACCAGTTATTAGGAAAAGGAGGTGGGAAGAAGGAAAGGAGGAGCGATTACAGTTCCAGTGAATGATTACAGGACTACGAGGATGCTTGGTTATAAACTGTGAGTCATGAGAAGACTCATGTGTTGGAGTGACTCTGTAATTTGGGCATAACAATGACTACATATTTACATTTATGTTAGGTAAAGAAAACAGAAAGGGTTAAAAGCCTAGCATGGTTTTCTACTTCTAGGAATGACTGAGAATTTCCATAGCTGTGGTATATATCTCTGAGTGGTCTGGGATTGATGACTTACTTCCCTTCCTCTTTCTCACTATAATTCTCAAGAATAACTGTGGAGTGTGTGGAGAACCTAACATCCAAGGTCGAGAAGAGACAGCTGAGATACCCTGGACTTCATTCCCTGGACTTCATTCATCAGCATTGTGGATCACAATACTAGAGCCCAGATAGTCATAGCACATTGATATGTAATATGAAGGATGGCTACTTTTCAATCTTCACTTCTGGAATGTCACATGGGAACATGAGATTCCATCTATACCGAGCAGCTTTCATGCACCTCAGGGATCTAGCATGCGTGGAGTTACTGACTTCCACCTTGCTTTGCTGCCCGTGGATGAGTCACTCTACTTTTTATGTGACTATTCTAACTCAATATGCAGAGGGCTGAATGAGTTACAAGTGGCAGCTGCTTTGTAATTGTTCAGGGTCAGAATGTCTAGGCTATTCACCATTTGTGACAGCTTCACAAACCCAATGTCTTAGATGACTATATCACTAGAATAACAAGTGGGACTCCATAGATAAGATCTTACTCAGACTCTGAGTAGACTGTGTCTGTGGTTCCTTTCTAATTCACTCTTCCTTTGGAACTACTCCCAGCCATATCCCTTGTGGAAGTGACATTGTGGAAGATCTGAGTGACATTTTAGTCTGGTTTGCTTCCACTCTTACCACAGGCTATAGGCCTAGAGATAAACCTAATCTGCCAGACACAAACCGTATCCTTTGTCCCATGATTTTTGCTGTTATAGACCGGAGTGTGTACACATGACAGGAAGGTGCATTCTTGAATTCAGGAAATATGTAGCAATGAGACAAGGATGAAGTATTGTGTCATCCATATGCTCTGCATGAGTGATAAGCAGGAAAATAATTAGAGCTTCATAGGGACACAGAAAGAGGAAAAGACAAGAGGGAGAACCAGGGAAGAAAGACCAAGTGGCTTTGGAAGAAGAGACACACAACCATTAAGTTCCTGGATCCTTAGAGTCCTTAGAGGCCTTGCCTTGAGTTTTCCTTAGTTGTCCTCCCTTACTTGAACTGGTTTGAAAGAGTGTATTTTCCCTGCTGTCTATAATCTCTGACAAAGAAGAAAAGTTATCAGGCAATAAGGGAGCTTGTAAATAGGAGACATAATAACAATGGTGTTTGCCCCTGTTCTCTGCAGACACACCGAGAAATAACTCATGTGAAATAAAAGGACTCTAATTCCAGGAGAAATGACATCATTAAGCCACATTTTGGTATCAGTTACTCTGCTAGAAGTGTTACAATTTTTTTTCAATTACTCCTCATGTAAACTCTGCAAGATATGTAGTCACTATCTTCTTTTTTCAGGAAAAGATAAGGAGAGAAAATCTAAGTAACTCTTCACTTTATACAGAAGATCTAGGACTTAAAATTATATTAGTTTATTTCACTCCTTTATTTTCTTTCATATTAATTCATTTGAATTAGAATTTTGGAATTTTTTCCTGCTCTTGTACATGATTTAAAATCTCTTCCTCTTCCTCCTCCTCCTCCTCCTTCTTCATCTTCTTTCTCTTCCTCCTCTTCCTCCTCCTCCTCTTTCTTCTCCTTTTCTTCTTTTTTTATTTGTGGGGAATAGCACTAGGGTTTGAACTCAGGGCCTCAAATAGATGCTCTATTACTTGAACCATTTCTCTAGCCAAGGAGATATATATGTGTGTGTGTATATATATATATATATATATGGTGTGTGTGTGTGTGTGCACGTGCACATGCAATTTTGTTGTTATTAAGGTATTGTACAGCGTGGTTACAATTTCATAACTCAGGTAATGAATACAATTCTTTTGGACAAGGAGGGATTATTTTTGAGTATAAAAAAGTCATTAGTGATTACCTGGGATTTTTAAAACTTTATTTTACATTTTAATGTAAAGGTGATGTAAAGAGATGTTATAATTACATGATTCAGACAGTGAGTACATTTCCCTTTCAGCAGTGTCACCCCCTCTTTCATTCTCTCCCAGTTTTGCCCCACCTGACTTCCCATTTCCAATGTAGTGTCTCTATTGGAATTTTTGACAGGTTTTTTTGTTTTCTTTCTTTCTTTTGTCTGAACTTCTACTCTGCCTCCTTCCCCCTCCCCAATCCCTCCCCTCCCCCCCATCACTGCCCATCCCCACCTCCTACCCTGGGACTCTGAGGCTGAAACTACTGAAGGAAAGCTTTGTTGGAATCAAAGGGATTTAGAGTATGGAAAAGGACTCAGTAAAGTTAGAGGAATACAGACTGGTTTTCCTGAAGAGTCCAGCAACTCCCCCCAGTGGGTGGTTAGCTGGATAATTCTTGGGAGCCACGTGGTTGGCCATGATTATATAACTTAAGAAATTACTAAAAGAATGTAAGGCATTACTTAAGAGACTTAAAATTCAGAGGGAAAACTATCTTGGAATCTGCCCTGAGGACATTCTGAATGGGTTCCAGGCACAACACACAGTTCTTTACTGATTGATGTTCTATTTAGTTAAATCCTGCTGTTTTGCAGTTTCAAGGCTGGCCTATAACTCCACAGAAATTCCTGGAGGCAAAATTAGCATCTGCCCCTTATCCTCCATCACCTTAAAGAATTATTGCTGAGGACTGAAGGAAAATGTTTTAGGAAATTGTGAGATGCTTACATCTGTACAGCAATCAAAACTTAAAAATAATTTTAATGGGTATTTGAAGGTATTTTTCAGTGAAATTTCAGATAGAGCTGAAACTAGTTGGGATAAAACTACAACACTTAAAATGGTATATTGGAAATATTATGATTCTTTAAAGGATGTTAATAATCTCAATTCTCTATGGAGTTAGAAGTGAATTCTCCAAAAGAAAAATATGATTTTGATTTGGGTTTCTTTGCTTGCATGCAAACTCAGAATTCTGATTTTTAGGATATTTTAAAAAGTAATGAATGGGGAAATGTACTCAATAAATAGAGGCACAAGTGACCTCATTAAGGGATGCACTTGAAATGCAGACTTTCAGTTTATTATGAATTGTCTAGAATTTTTTCAGCTGGAAACCCCCAGAGAGCGATCTATGTTTCCATCAGATTTTCATTAAGATCCATTTGCCTGACACTCTGAGTGTTATTCTGCTTTTGGAATGTCTTGAGAATCAATCATCCCATTTTATTTGCCTGAATGTCTTGTGAATTTAAAAACATATGGTCAAAGGTTTGTGATTCGTTAGCCACAAGAAGTCTTCCTTATACTGGATTTTCGTGGCTGTATATTTTGGTTACTGAGCAAAAACCTAATGCTATTTGTCATATTAGGAGATAGGAGGAGCTAAAGTTGGATTTGTTTGTAATACCTGCAGACACTTGTATCATGATTACTTTTCATAAATTTCTCCTAGAGTCAGAATCACTCCCACGATAGGCTTGATACTAATTTCTGAAAGTTAATGCTGCCTCAGACTAATAGCTTATTCTGCTAGTTTCTCCTTCCTAATATTCATCCCACTCTCTTTTGTTGAGATATAATTCCTCCAAGTCTCCATTGGGGTATCATTAAGTGAAAAAGGGAATTCTGCAAACGATTTCAAACATTCACATGGAATATTTGTAAATTTCAATTGGCTCTTCTTTTTGCGAGAGTTCTAAAACCCTTTGGCCTTCTAAGATTGGAGATAAAAAAATAAACCTTTTTTCTTTTTCCTGGTTTTATAACTAAAATTGGTTCTAACATTTGCCAAGTGCAATTCAGCCTTTCTGGTTACAGGCCAAGTTTTTACACTAAGCATTATGAATTTGCAATGAATTCATAACATTTAGTATTCATGGTAATAACACTGATCATTATGAAAAGATTTCATATTCATGAGGGTTACACTGCTATTTTTCTCAGGTGTCATGATAATTTTTAATAATAATTTAGCATTTCATAATGGGCATTTGGCATAACAGAGTATGATTCTAGAGTTTTGGTTAAGGAATATTAGAGGAAAGAAAGCAGAGTATTAATACTAATTTTAAAGTTTGATCTTCCATGAGAACATTTGATGTGTATTATGCTCTATTATTAAAACAAGCTGCCTCTATTCCACAACTCTGCAATGTCAACCAAATCCCTCTGTTGCATATGCAAGTTGGTGGATGTGTAAAGCTTATAGTTTCAAAGGGGGGAGAAAACAAAAATATTTGTCAGTCCATTTTTCGGGGGGGGGTAACTTTGAGTATTTGTGTCAATCTTGGCCTTTGTGTCCTTAAAATTTTTTTTTTTAAAAGCAGGGCATACACTTCAGAGTATATTTTCTTTTTTTCTTCCTCTCCCTCCTCCCGCCACCCCCCCCCCCCCCATACGCCATCTGTTTCTTTGCAATTGGGGATGGTTGAATAATTTCCTGAGGAATTGCTGACAAGATGTGGCTCAGGAACAGTAATCCAGCAGGACCAGAATTCTCATTAAAGTCGCCAAACTCAGCTGTGTTACAGCAAGCTCTTGATTTAAGGTGGTCACCCTGGGCCAGTGAAGGTCAATGGCCAGCAGCTACTTATTTTTCTTTTTTCTAAAAATAAAACAGGCTCTGGAAGTGGCTCCAGGTACAGGACCATTTAGGTGCTAAAAATGTCGCTTGTCCCAAAGGGATTTTTTGTTGTTGTTTCCTTTCCAGTAGTGATTACTCTTGGTTACCTTCACAGAGAACATTCCCTCCCTCCTTGCAATGACAGACATGGAGAGATGTCCATGCATACTTCATATCACTTTACCTCCGACTCCTTGTGTGCAGCACAGGAACAGACTAGGATGTAGTTGTTTTTGTGGAATTATCCATGGTCTTTGAGCAGAGCCTGGATTTTCTCTTCAGTTACTCTTGAACTACCCACAGATGGAGCAGAGAACAGAATTAGCAAAGTCCCAAGCAATGAAGATTGAGATACAAACGTTATTTACCTTACCTCATTTCACGCTCACAACTAAACTGTGACTTTAAATAGTGTGATTCTGCTCATTTTTACAGATGAGGATATTGAGGCTCAGACCTATTAACATCTTGCCCCAAACACATAGCTAGTAAATAAATCAATCAAGGACTATAGCCTATTACTAGTACCATCTACAGTTCAGAGAGCCTGCAACTCTATATATTTACAGTGGTAGTGTGTCCAGAAATGCACTGAACTGATCATCAAGATTAAATGAAGCCGAAGTGACAGTCAGAAATGAAATCTTGTTCCCCCCTTCAGAATTACTGGACTGGTGGATGTCTGGAGTTTTAAACAAGCTCCCCTGGTATTTCTGATACATGCTAACGTATGAGAATCACTGTCCTACAGCATAATAAATGTTATTTCATTAATTGGGTCATTAAATATTGAACATTTAAAGTCATTATACAGCTAAGAGTTGAGTTGAAGCAAATTTAAAGTAAAAATCGAATGCAATAGTGAAAGTGGGGAAGTGTGGAACTGAAGCACCGAATAAAGAAGTCAAGGCATGGGTTGTCTGTGGAATAAATCATAGTCAGGTCGCCATCAAACTCTAGTATGGTAGCAATGACAGCCTTAAATAGAACCAATCCAGTAGGGTTTCCAGGCTGACCTAGTTGAAAGTGGATCCAAGCATCCTGTCTGCCCATTTGCTACAATCTCTTACTTCTCTAGGGAAAACTAGAAGTTGTACATATTATGCTTCTCAGTTTAAGCACTGTGAATTGTAGGTACTCAGGCAGTCCTTTTTCTGATTAATTATTCATTATGTCACATCACTGCTCACTTCTGCTGTAAAAATGTGACTACATTTTTGGGTGACATCTCTCAGGAAATACTATACATTTGATTTTCCATTCAGATACTTTTAGGTAAAACAGAAGCGATTTGGTTTTTAAGGTGTACGTTTTCTCTGTTCAACTCAATAAGGTTGGAAAATTAGAGACAGATTTGAATTGGCTTTTGAAAGGGAAAAGAACCATTTATTATAAGGGGGAGGAGGTGTCTCAAAGATTCCAAAGACCAGACTGCTAACAAGGTGTAGGATGCAGTCAGAAACATGAAGAGTCCTCAGAATTTCTTCCTTGTGTTGAAGCTTTGTGCTGCACCTCTGCATTCCTCTTATTTTCAATCCTTAGATGAATACAAGGCAGCTGTGTCACAGATGGCTATCTTTTATCTTCTCTATTTGAAGGAATAGCCCAGACTCTTTCTAAAAGCCTCCTCCCCTAATTATAGGGAAAGACAATCTAACTGGCCTAGTTTGGGGCAAGTCCCATTGCCAAGTAGTGAGTACAAGGGTGTGGGATGTAGTGTCTGTGTGTGGGGAATCTTCCATCTGGCAGCGGTGGAAAAAATTCAAAAGATAGTCTAAAACTCACTTTCTCAAGGAATGAAGTGAGTACACTTTGACACTGCTCTTGAATTCTGTTTCCTCTCTGCATGGAAACGAATTGGAGAGGTGAAGGGTAGCACTCCTATCTACTACAGGGGTAGCACTTTTCTGCATAGCAAAAAAGCAGAGTTCAATGGATATTCCAAAATTTGACAGTAGTTTTTCCCTTGATGTTTACTCTCTCAAGGTTTAATAGTAGCTAACTCTAACCAACTAACCAACCAACCAACAGAAACCATATTAGCCATAAGAGATATGGATTTATGTGCAAAGCATCTTACAGTGATGTTCTAAAGACTCCAGATTATTGTGTAGCTTTTTATACATGACTTACATTCATAATCTTGAAGTAATATTTATCATATTATGGAAGGAGTATGTTTCTAATTTGACATTGCATCAGGTGATGGTAGTTT
The DNA here is from genome assembly GCF_023159225.1 of Perognathus longimembris pacificus. Taxonomy (NCBI): domain Eukaryota; kingdom Metazoa; phylum Chordata; class Mammalia; order Rodentia; family Heteromyidae; genus Perognathus; species Perognathus longimembris. Next base: position 39,023,829 of record NC_063162.1, read on the forward strand.
ATACTTATCCCATCTCCCGTGACATGTGACATGCCAACTAGGGCTCTTGTATAATAGAGCAAAAAAATCACTCAATGACCATTTTTCTTAGTTATTGCTATCCATCTTAGTGGCTGATTATTTTTATAGAGCAAATATAAAAAACAACACTATCCCTTTATGACAATCCCAGATGTTGGTCTGAAAATACCAGGACTGACGTTCCCCTCAGTTGGAGGGGAAGGTGGGTGTATTCTGGGACAGCTTTGATGCTTTATTCAATTAATATTTACTGTCTATATAACAAACTAAATCTAGTGTCCTATAGGATAGATGTGTCCTACAAGTGTATATATATATATATATATTTATGCATATGGCACAGGTGACAGAGGATTATGTTTAAGTCTATTTAGAAAGCTTTTTCTCACTAAATATATTTTGGCAGCTTGGGAAAAAATTGATGTTTCATAAGGCACAATCTATAAAATGCATGTGCATTAACCTGACATTTATTTTCAAGTTACTGTACGGATCTCTTTTTCAATTTCATTGTTCTTTATTATATTATTTTTTCTTACCAACCAAATTGTAATTTAAAATATGTTGATTTACAAGTGCTGGAATTGTAGATTTCTTAATTGTCTGTCACTTGACCACCCTCATAGTCCCATAATCACCATTTTACAGATGATGAGACTAAGGCTAAAATTAAATTGATCCAAATAAAGATCAGGTTAGGAGCACATTCTGGACATAGCACATTTGACTAAAACAAGAGGACAGAAGAGTAAGTAAACTCGAGGGCTTTCTGGGACAAGTCAATGAATGTTTTGAGTACCATGTGGATGAGCTTTTTCTGCAGCAACACGATCACTAAAACTTTAGTGACTTACTGGAGAAATTACCTATCGTTCATGTTGCACAAAGAGTTCAGGTTGTCTATGGATGATGCTGTGTCTGACTAGGCTTGACTTGGTTGGAATAGATAGATGCGTCTCTTATTTCCCAGATCCGTGCTATAGGAAGACCAAATCTATGAGATGTGTTATTCTCCTGACAGAGGCTTAAGCTTAGCAGTAGAAGCAATAATTCTCAACCGTGGATTAAGAAAGTTTAGGACGGGTTGCTTCCATTCATATTCCATGGGGTCACAGCAAAATGGCACGACCAAGTTAAAAGTCCTATTGCATATGTTTCCTCTTCTACCTGGAGGTACTACAAAAGCACTCAGCAAATGTACAGATATAAAGTATATTATTATATAAATATTTTATATATATAATATTTTATAGAAAGGGAATAAAATATTATAATAATAATCTCTATCATACTAAACTAAGGAGCTTTGACTTTAAATAGACAGAAAATACTGTTAAATGTTTGGAAGAATCTTTGGGTATTTTCTTCTGGATTTAAGAACAAACCAGTGAAATTTTATACTTTAAAAAATATCCTTTAGAAATGGAAGGACTTGGAAAAAATTATACTAAGTGAAGTGAGCCAGACCCAAAGAAACATGGACTCTATGGTCTCCCTTATTGGGAATAATTAGTACAGGTTTAGGCAAGTCATAGTAGAGCATCACAAGGCCCATTATGAACACCTAAGATGATGCTAAGTGAAATGAACTCCATGTTATGGAAACGATTGTTATATCACAGTTGTAACTACTTTCAACGTCCTATGTGTATCTGTAGCTTCTATTATTGGTGATGTTCTTGTATCACCTTCCTGTGGTTGTACCTACACTATCTCTGTAATCTTATTTGAGTATATTGGAGACCGTGTATACTGCTATTGGAACTAGGAAATTAAAAGGGAATACCAAATTTGAGAGACACAGGGTAAAAAAAGACAACTTCAAAAGCAATACTTACAAAACTGTTTGGTGTAAGTGAACTGAACACCTCCGTGGGGGGGGGGGGAAGGAAAAGGGGGAGGAGGAAGGAGGGGTATGAGGGACAAGGTAACAAACTGTACAAGAAATGTATCCAGTGCCTAACGTATGAAACTGTAACCTTTCTGTACATAAGTTTGATAATAAAAATTTGAAAAAAAATATCCTTTATAAGATTTTTGTATGCCATATATATATTCTAGGAGCCCTAATTTCTTAAGAATAATATAAATTAAACTAACATTATGTTGTTAGTTGTTTTGTTCTCAATTATCTAGGGTTATACTCTTTATATTGTTACTCTGTCACTGATGGACAAGGTTTTTGGGAGGCATAAATGTTTCTTGGTCTGGAAATATTGATGGGAGTTATGTGTAAGAGAGGGAGCTGTTTGGCTAGATCTTGGCTTTTCCATCTCAGATTTACAGTGAGCATGCAAACTTCTGTGTCCAAGTGGGATTTTTTTTAATCTCTCTATTAAAAAAATTCTCATTCTTCTATTGGTGTGAAAGGGATCTCTAAGTATAAAATACTATCAAAATTATGTTATGCTGGAATCTTACCCACTAGCTACTCAGAAGAATGAGACTTGGGGATTCACAAAATGCCAAACTGGAGGCATGGTTCAAGTGGTAGAGCATCAGTCCTGTAAAAGAAAGTTGAACCAGTGCTAGATTCCTTGACTTTAAATTTTATGTCTCTCTGTGTGTATGCAGGTGTATATACAAGTGGGTATCCGTGTGGACACGTGTGCATGTGCACACACAAAGTTTCTAAATTCTCAGTCCTTCGATTTTTAATGCATATAATATTGGTTTTGTGACATGAAGATTACTGTTCTTTCTGTCATGCCATTTAATCATTTGTACAATTGACCTGTTTGTTAATCACCTAGCATATTGGATGAGTAGTATGTTTATGCAGCTGGAACCTGTTAATTGCAGCCATTATTGCAACCAATAAGTGGATTCAAATGATGTGCCTAAGTGCAAAAAAATGACTATGCAATGTCACATATTAAGTATTACTTAGTGAGGGAGGAATTAGGTTATGTTGTAGGAAACCCAATCTAAACAATGTTCCTGTCCATTCTCACCTCAAGCATGAGCAGAACCTGCCTCTTTCACTTTAGATAGAAGGTTAGAAGTAGAATGAATGAACCAAAAATTCGAGTTAAAGCTGTGAAGCAGAAAGGGAGGAAGATGAAAGATAAGAGCTTGCCACATATCCATGTAAGATGGACATAATGAAAACACAAAATAATATATATTTTATGCTAAACATATTTCAGTCTGCCTAGAACAGGTTGGTATAAAGTTTCCTCTTGGTAGTGCATTGTGCCTCAAAATGTAAGGTTTATACTGTCTACATCCTTAACCAGGAACTCCAGATCTGAAAGAGGAATGGAGAGGAAAAAGGGAATCAGCTTTGTTTCAGGGTCAACAAAGTAGTAAAGCTTTGCCAGGTCAGTCTGGAGCAGTGAGGGAGGATCTTCAGATGTAGACAATCTTCTACAGAAAGAAGTTCCCTCCCAGGCTTGGTGGTCAGATTCTCAGCCTTTTAGAGACAAGCCATAGCAGCCTTTTCTGCACACATCCACAGGGATTGGGAGACTGAAGTTTAAACAGCCGTTGGTGTCTTGAGTCTTCTGTTTCCTAGGTCACTGGAGACTCTTTACCATTGTTAGTTAAAAGCTTGATAACTGTGTTGTGTTATGATATAATTAAATATTTGATTAATTACTTTAGTTTTATTCCACAGAGTATGCAATTTCCCTGAAACAAAGAGTTTGTCTCAGCACAATGTCAAGAAACATAAAGACTTAAGGCTCACCCAAGCACCAATTCCGAGTGAATGCAGTCACCCCGACTCTTGAGGCTGCAGGATGGTAGAATTAAGCAAACATTTTTTTTAAAGGACTGCTGTGAGGACTGAGCAAGAATGATAATAAAGTGTGCTAAACAGAGAAGAATAAAAGCTTCTTTCTCTATTGGAAGTGAGGGCTCTGGGTTCCTGTTTCTGATCTTCATTAAATGTAGGGAATAAGGAAGTCTAATCTGTAAGAGAGTGGTCAAGGTGTTGAATAAACTCAGAGAAAGTTTTCACACTTATCAAACATTTCCTGGTCACTTTTTGTGTACCAGATACATAAAGTAGCAAAAGTGCAGTGTCCCACTACGACGACACAGACTTTTGTAAAATAGATTGCCATATGCGCACATAGTAGTAAATACCAAAATAATAGTAGTGTAGTTAATGTGATCATAAAAGAGTAAGAGGAGGAGCAAGTCAGGAAAAATAAATCTAAAGTAATATTTAAGTTATAAACATAAATGATAATCTAAAATAACTGTAAAGGATAGCTCTCAGATGAAAAACATGAATTAGATGAGAAGGATATAGGTGTGAGTAACTTCCTGATAACTCTATGAGTAATTATGATTGGTTTTACCATTAGCACTTACTGGATCAAACTGGAGGAAGCTACTGCTCCATTACAATTCTTGCTGTTTGTTATCTCTGTGTCTTCACCTATAAAACAATGACAAAGATGGCTACCCAAACCCAGGTTGTGTTCCATAGCATGGATTTATTTTTGGGAACTTGATGATGGAACCATTACTCCATTGGTTTTTAGCTGCAGCCAAAGCAAGGCTATATGTTTAGTTGTGGCAAATAACATGTGAACAGGTTTGATGTGTATCACTTCAGGGATGGCACTCTGAGGTGCTTACTTGAGCTCTTCCCTCCTGCAGCATTTATGGTGAGATGATGATACCATAAGGAAATTTCCAACTACTGGTGACATTAGACTCCATATAAGAAAAAGTAAAATTTTGAGTCACTGAAATTTGGGGTCATGGACTATAACAAATTATTATAAGTAGTACAAAAATGCAGATAATATTGACTGCTTTTCAAAGAGTTGTTGGTATTCTTAAACAGAATAGAGTGAAAAAACATTTAAAAATGTGAGTGCTAGACAAATGTTAGGGATTATGATTAGAAAAGAAATTTAAACAAAAACTTGTTTGTTCATAGTGAATTAATTAGAAGCACAGTTAATTCAATTGTACTCAGTTAATTGAGTACAATCAACTCAATTGAGATTAGTTTAAAATAATTACAATTGTAGTATTATATACCCTAATCTACAATAGCTGGCTATATAACTCTACTGTTATATCTTTAAATCCCAATGAAAGACCTTTAGTTTTGAGTGATACATGATATTATAAAATAACAATTTAATAAAAAGAAACTTAGAAATAGAAATTTGAGTTTTATCATTATATGACAAGTATGTTTTAAATTTATTTATTTATTTTCTTTCTTTCTTTCTTTCCTTCCTTTCTTTCTTTCTCTTTTATTCTTACTTTCTTTCTCTTTCTTTGTTTCTTTTCCCTTCCTTCCTTCCTTCCTTCCTTCCTTCCTTCCTTCCTTCCTTCCTTCCTTCCTTCCTTCCTTCCTTTCTTTCTTTCTTTCTTTCTTTCTTTCTTTCTTTCTTTCTTTCTGGCTGTAGTATGCCAATTGTTTGTCTCAAGGGAGATATTTGAGCTTGGAAGTAATTAAGATCAGGAAAAGATTGGATAGAAGAATTTATAGAGGAAAAACTGGTGAACTGAAAGTCTTTTAAATACAATTGCCTTGAAGTAGCTTGAGCTGGTGGGATACTTTATCAATGGGATAAAAATTACAACAATGGAAAATGGGCAGCTGGGCCACAATGAGAGACTAAAATGGCATCATGAGACTTTCTTTGTGGATTATTCCCCATTGCTACCTTTCTTGACCTATTGTTTCCCTCTATTATTGATCAATGCTTTTCTTCTTCATGACTATTGACAGCTCTCTATCATAAATGTTTAGTCAGCATGACAGGACTTACCTACAAAATCTTTTCTTCCAAGTCCTAACCTACCAGGAAAGGGATTTACTGGGTTAAGTTATATGCCCACATATAGAGGGAGTAAGTATTTAACATGGAAGCTTTTAGGTTAGCCAAGTATTTGAGGGAAAACTTACTAGAAAGGAATGCCAGATGAAAAATTTTCAGCTAATAGATTTTAATGCAAAATTATTGATTAAAAATCAATGCAAAGATACTGTTCCATACTTTTGAGGAATTGTGAACAATGACAGGACATGTTGTTTTAGGGGAACATCTACTGTTTTTCAGGAACTTAACATCCACTGCTCTCTGGGAACTTTCAATCTAATGTGGAAATAAGATGAATAGGTTTTTAGAATGTTTATGTTTAATGTCATTTGAGTCATACAAACAGATCTTTGTTTACCTTTACTTAACATACATGATTTCTTTCATGATTAAAGAGAAGTCATAGACGATGTACAGATTTGTAGCTTGTATATTTTTGGAATCCTATTAACCTAAAGATTCCAAAATAATGGTTCCAGTTTAGCAATTTTATATAAATAAGTTTAGCTTCACTTTGTGTACAAAAACTGTGAAGTTTCTTAAAAATTTTTAAGTCTTACTGCTGTGGTTTTTATAAAGGGGAATTTGTATCCTGGCAACGGAAACTTATTATAAGAGATAATAATGTTTGACTTTGATCATTTGCATCAGAATGTTGATACAGATTTAACGGGATTTTTCTAAAAGCATGCTAAGTCCAATATTTGCACAGAGAAAAGTTGAGTAAATTTGTCTGTATTCTAACATCTTTTTAAGAAATATTTAATCTTGTCCCTTATTGTTTTGTTCTCAACATGCATTTTCACTCTCAAGAAAATGTAGTAACACCTAGATTTGAGGAGAGATGGAATGGGATTGTGTATAAGAAATGAAAAACTGAAAAAGATTTGGCTTCAAGGCACAATGAAGAGAGTGCAATTCAGGTGCTGGCTGGGAAGACAGAGGTTCAGTCCGCTTAACACATAGTTTTGGAGGACTCTTTGAGTCTCTTCTCAAAAGATTCTTGGCCTGTATAGGCAATGATACAGGACCTCTTAATCATTTCAAATTCAGATCTCTCTCTTCACCAATGCTAAAACTAGAAGAGGAAGTATAAGATGTATGACGAGAATACATTTGATTTACCTATTTCTTCTCAGATCAGTCTATCTCACATTTTGGCATTTCCCATGTAGGTTACAGTACATGAGAAATGTGATATAGATTCATCCTCCTCATATATCCCATGCCTAAATTCTTTCAAAATTTTCATCATCAAACTCATATAAGTTGGCTATATTATTGTTCATCTAGGAACCTTCATTAAGCCTGAAAAACCAATAGGTTTGAGACAAGAGAAATATAAATTAAACACGGGGCATCATTTTTATAGTTTGCGTTACTTTTGTAAAGTGTGATATATAACCAACAAACTTCTTTCTTGTCAAAGAAGAATATTATACTGACTAAATTGCATATTTTCTTTATAAACATTGTGAACACCTTATAACTTTGTATGTGTTAGTACTTAAATTTTTCCCTTACTGTTGAAAATTTAGGTCATTTCTAAATTTTTACTAAAATGAATTTACAACTTTCATAGCTAAATCTTTGTTTACCTTGTTAATTCTTGACCAAGTATGTTTTGGTCAATAATGAAGTTACTGGGTCAAATAATAGATATTTAAATGTCTCACTTTCCATTTCTCAAATGTATCAATTTCTACTGTTATCAATACTATAGAGGGAGTAATTATCAAGATCTCTTTGAAATCTCAATATTGAATTTATTTTAGACACTGTTTTCTAGCTGAAAAATTCTGTAACAATTTTGCTTACTTTATATTCTCACTGTGTATCAGAACTTAACTCTCACAATTATAAAATGCTTATTTCAATTTATTTGTAAAATGTGTATATTTTCTAATAATATTTTAATTTGGGGTGTTCATTTTTAATTGTAAAAAGAATCTATTAAAGATGATAGCTTTCACATTGGTAGTATTTTTATATTTATTTATTTATTTATTTTTAATTTTTATTGTCAAACTGATGTACAGAGAGGTTACAGTTTCATACATTAGGCATTGGATACATCTTGTACTGTTTGTTATCTCTTCCCACATTCCCCCTCCCCCTCCCCCTTTGCCTTCCCCCCCATGAGTTGTTCAGTTGATTTACACCAGTTTTGCAAGTATTGCTTTTGTAGTCGTTTGTCTTTTTTTTACCCTGTGTCTCTCGATTTTGGTATTCCCTTTCTATTTCCTAGTTATAATACCAGTATACATGGTTTCCAATGTACTCAGATAAGATACATAGATAGTGCAGGTACAACCATAGGAAGGGGATACAAGAGGATCATCAACAATAGAAGCTACAGTTTCACATGGCATGTTGAAAGTAATTACAACAGTGATATAACAGTCATTTACATAACACGGAGTTCATTTCACTTAGCACCATCTTATGTGTTCATAAGGGTATAGCTATTGGGCTCTTGTGATCCTCTGCTGTGACTAGCCTAAACCTGTGCTAATTATTTCCTATGAGGGAGACCACGGAGTCCATGTTTCTATGGGTCTGGCTCACTTCACTTAGTATAATTTTTTCCAAGTCCTTCCATTTCCTTATGAATGGAACAATGTCATTCTTTCTGATAGAGGCATAAAATTCCATTGTGTATATGTACCACATTTTCCTGATCCATTCATCTACTGAGGGGCATCTTGGTTGGTTCCATATTCTAGCTATTATGAAGTGTGCTGCGATGAACATTGTTGTGCTGGTGGCTCCAAAACAAAACCTCAAAGAACCAACAGCCCCTCAGACTTAAAAAGAGACTTCTCTGAGGAGGAAATGAGAATGGCCAAGAGACATATGAAAAAGTGCTCTACATCACTGGCCATAAAAGAAATGCAAATCAAAACAACATTGAGATTCTATCTCACCCCAGTAAGAATGTCCTATATCAAGAAAACTAACAATAACAAATGTTGGAGGGGATGTGGCCAAAAGGGAACCCTACTTCATTGTTGGTGGGAATGTAAACTGGTTCAGCCACTCTGGCAAGCAGTGTGGAGATTCCTCATAAGTCTAAACATAGAGCTACCCTGTGACCCAGCAGCCCCACTTTTGGGCATCTACCCAAAAGACCACAAACAAGAACACACTAAAGCCACCAGCACAACAATGTTCATTGGTAGTATTTTTAGATAACAATTCATTAATTGATCTGTTGTAATTCTGGAAATCAAGGCTATGGTTTCATAAATGCTCGGAAAATACTTCTACACAGAGCTACAACTTCAGTGTAAAATTTTAAACTTTCATATGGTCAGATCCATTATTCCTTTATTTCATGGCTCACCACCTCAGTATTATATTGTGCTAATGCAAGTTTTTCAAACTATTATATCATCTAAGAAACAGATTTTTTTCCTAGTGCATTGACACTTGTAATTTATAACATTTTTACAATGATCTTGTAAGTTGTCTTCAGGCTTTCATTACTGTGCTTGAGAAATTAGCTGTAAATCTTATTAATACTTCTTTTAAGGTAATACACATTATTGCTGGCTTCTTTCCCTTTGAGTTCTAATAGTTTTGTAAACATGGTCTTTTCACTCTCTCACTCTGTTTCTGTCTTTTTCTCTCTCTGTCTGTGTCTGTGTCTCTACCTCTCTTTGTATATGCATTTGTATTTATCCTCTATGTGCACCTTTGTACTGATGTCTTTGATGATAGTATCCACTGATGAAGGAAGTCATAGACTGATATTCTTTCAGTCTTTTTTGTGTGATAATATAAAGGCAATTCTTCCAGGTCTCTTGACTATGGGACTAGATAGGAATAATATGGTTTGTGATTGAAGAATAGGTGGTTTGTGGTTGTATGCTTATATACCATAGTATTGGTCTATGTAAATGTTGTCATATACACACATATAAGATAAAGTATGAAAATATTTGTTAGAGGATGTGTTTCATTTAAAATTCATTCAGGGGGCTGGGGATATGGCCTGTGGCAAGAGTGCTTGACTCCTATACATGAGGCCCTGGGTTCGATTCCCCAGCACCACATATATAGAAAATGGCCAGAAGTGGCGCTGTGGTTCAAGTGGCAGAGTGCTAGCCTTGAGCAAAAAGAAGCCAGGGACAGTGCTCAGGCCCTGAGTCCAAGCCCCAGGACTGGCCAATAATAAAAAAAAAAAAGAATAAAATTCATTCAGTTACCAAAGCTCCACATGTTGAACTTATTTTTTTAAATTTATTTTTAGATAGGCTTATTTTTTCCTTTATTGTCAAAGTGAAGTATAGAGGGGTTACAGTTTCATATGTAAGGCAGTGAGTACATTACTTGTTCAACTTGTTACATTCTCCCTCATTTTTTCCCTGCCTCCCTCCTCCCCCTTCCCCTCTCCCTGCCATGAGTTGTACATTTGATTTACAACAAATTGTTTTGTAATGCTTTTGCAATCGTTTGTCTTTTTATCCTTTGTTTCTCTATTTTAGTATTCCCTTTCCCTTCCCTAGCTCTAATACACGTATTATATACAGTATCCAGAGTACTAAGATGAGATACAGTGATAGAGGGGGTAAAATATGAGAGGGGAAAAAAAAGTACAGTTTCACATGGCATGTTGAAAATAATTACAACAATGGCATAACACTTGTTTCCATAATGTGGAGTTCATTTCACTTAGCATCATCTTATGTGTTCATAAGGGCATAGCTATTCTATGCTTCTATCAGAAAGAATGACATTGCCCCATTACTAAGGAGATGGATGGACTAGTAAAAAATTATACTAAGTGAAGTGAGCCAGACCCAAGGAACATGGACTCTATGGTTTCCTCATAGGGAATAATTCATATATGTTTAGGCTAGTCATAGCAGAAGATCACAATAGTCCAATAAATAGGCATATTTTATGTAAAAAAATGTTATCTCCACTGACTTTGGTCTATAACTTTTCAGATTCCAGGGTTATGATAAAGCACATCTTCCTTGATTTTAGAGCTTTACTTTTATTTTTGCCTTTTGGACACTTCTGAACAATTAGTATGGCCAGACAAAGGACAGTTCCTGCTTGGCTAGAGCAGTGTCACATGACCACTCCAGCCTAGATTGGGAGAAGGGAGCTAAGTCATTTGACATTACCAGTTGATGACTGAGAAAGAGGTTGTTTGACAGAGGAAGCCTGAGTTTCTGTGGTGACTGAAAATCCATTTCTTCTTTCTTTAGCCTTCAGAAACTGAAATTGATTGTGTATCTTCAGCTTTTGATGATGTGGCATAGACTTCTTTTATTTTTATTTTTTATTTTTTTTGGGGGGGGGGCCAGTCCTGGGGCTTGGACTCAGGGCCTGAGCACTGTCCCTGGCTTCTTCTTGCTCAAGGCTAGCACTCTGCTACTTGAGCCACAGCGCCACTTCTGGCCATTTTCTGTATATGTGGTGCTGGGGAATTGAACCTAGGGCCTCATGTATAGGAGGCAAGCACTCTTGCCACTAGGCCATATCCCCAGCCCCTCTTTTATTCTTGAATGCTACCAGCACACACTCCAATTGTGTTCGCTTGTTGAATTCCATAATTAATTGTTTTTCAGTAAGTTTATAACTAGAAGCAGATTCCATTTTTCTGAACCCCCAAATGCATATTAGAAATTCCTGAAGAATCTTTAGGATGGAACGATTGGCTTTTCTCTAGAAAGTCTTATGTAGTTAATGCAAAGCATGATGCTTCCAATTCAACATCAGAGTGAGAACACAAGGTAGAAAATTTTGGAGCAAATTGAGAATATATTTTCTCTTAAGGAAGATTTTAGATCTGTGAGTATTTGACAGTTTCCTTTATAACATGTATTGAGATTCTTTATTCCAGTGCTGCTTGCCGTACTTCATTGCTAGACAGTCTGTGTTAGTGAATGGGGATGATGTGGCTACGGGCTGGAAGGTAAGAAGAATGGAAATGCTATAGTTGAGAGGCTTTGCTTTAAAGACTTATGTGTAGCCACAATAAAAAATAGTCCACCTTGAAAATATGTTTGAATCTCTAAAGCATTTGTTTACTGTCATGTAAGCAGAGGGGGGTGTTTTCTTTTAGGGTACAGCTGCCTGCTGTTAACTGTTTCTATCTCGCCTGGAACTTCAAAAGACCACACAATACTGGCATGTATATACACACCCCATGCTGTGGATATCAGCTTTAACTGGGATTCTTTTAAATCTGGTTTTCAGTTCCCTACAAGTGGCTAAGAAAAGGAATGTTTCAAATAAAGAAACGCAAGATAAAAATGATCTAAATTGTGTCTAACCAGTATCTGTAGAGGTATCATAAATTCTAAGTGTCTCCAAAAGTTCTTACATATTCTATATTAATTTTGATTAATTCTATGTTAATTAATTCTATAATTCTATAATTTAATTCTGTATTAATTAATTGAATGTTCTATATTAATTTTTGCTCTTCCTTAACTTCATAGTTAGTAACAGTGAATTGGCTGAATGTTGTCATGAGTTCTCAGATATTGCTCCAGAAATACATGCCAGGCTCATCTTTTCTA